>NC_089881.1:21420000-22020000 GCF_040182565.1 Anser cygnoides
TGTACCAAGCCCTGGAAGGGACAACGAGCACAAGCAGAGTGAGCTGCTTCAGGTGTTAGGTACCTTTTTACTGCTTGGCTCTAACACTGATTATGACTCACAGAAGGTACAGGGTTTGGTCTTAATAACCATTTCTCACTTTCACTGTTTATAAAGTCTCTTCTCTCAAAGGGGTATGGTAAAAAAACACTTGAAAAATACAAGGTTGTGGTCTGAAGAGAATGGGTGTACAGCTGAAGAAATAAACTGAACATCACCAGTGGAAGAAGACAAGGTGGACTCATGACATCCAGTGGTGAGGACTAAACTAGAAGATACCTGAATGGCACCCACTACTAGGCCTTAAATAGCAGTCTGTGGTTGCTACTCTCACTCTGTAGGGGAGGACACCGCTCAGAAAATAACTCTGAGCACCCCAGCCACGCTCCAGCCTCTGCACGTATCTGCCTCCACCCGCATTTCACAGCAAAAGTGAAGGACAGAAGAACACTTGCATCAAAATTTCCTTGAAATTTGACTACACAGTTTGCAAACCCCTGAGAGCAAGGACCGCCTTAGAGTCTAGTCCACGTGTTCCCCTCTAGGAATTAACATATTAATAACTTTAAACCAAACACGATTTAAATAGAAGTCTAATATTAAGTACTCTGTGAATTAATCATTAGTTTAGCAATACAGAGGGGAGGGTCATCAGGCACCACACGCTACTTCCAAGACACAGCCTATGGCTAAAATTAGAAGAATTTGTGTATATATATGTACACACACACATATATACATACACACACAGAGTATTATACTTACAACCCAACCAAGTAGTCATACAAATGTAACCTGTTCCTTATTCAGGGGCTAGATGTGATCACACGTCTTTAATCTCAGCGGACAGAACAACAGCAGGCCGCGGTTTTACATTTCTCCATTTGAACTACGATCATTGTCACAAGAGCCAATTTCACGTTGGGCTGTTTCTTGTTCTTGTTGCAATTCATCACGAGAAGACATGAGATCCAAGATACCCCGGCAAGGCATAGCCCATGAATAATACAGCGCGTTGCTTTGACCTTTTCAGTTTGCTTTGTAGTGTGATTGGCCAACCACTCCTGTCCTCCCCTGTTAACCACCCCATTAACCTGGGAGGAAAAGGTAGAAGGGACAGACAATTAGCCGGCAGAATACTAAAAAGGTTAACGCTGGAGCGCAGAGCCCTGGCTTTCTTCGGCTTTAATGGGTATTAAGATTCTGAGATCTCTTTCCTTTTTCAAAGTCTGCAATGAAAGAATATAAGAAACCGCACAAGATGAACTTTGTTCTCATTTCAGATTATAATCATGTAGTTCCTTTCAGATGTCACACTTGGATGATTCCAGTTTATGCGTGAATAAACTGAGAAGAATGTTTATTTTTACCCCTCTCAATATGGAGAATATTCAATTAGAGCAGTGAACTTTCTCTTTGAAGCTGGTCATTCTTGAGTAAAAGAAAATTGGAGAAAGTAGAGGCAAAACAGCTCCATAAGGCAGTCTTCTTTAAAAAGGTCACACTTGCTACACTAACTACAGTGAGTCATTCCAGGCATTTCCTAGTCAAAGAGAGGAAACGGTGGAATTTTCCCATCCTGGGGGCTCACAGGGCTTTATCCCTGTATTCACTGAGACTTCCAGGGCAGGCAGATCTCCCATTTCTCAGGCGCAGGGAGAAAATGAGGCACAGCAGGTCTCAGTGAAGTTTCAGAAGTGTCTGGTGAAAGCAGCTGCCTAGGGTTTCCCTAGGGTTTCCATACACCTTTGTAAAAATCTTCCTGTTGTTTTGAAAGATCACACTGTCGCGAACTACAGTTACATGGGCAAGTATCAGAAAACAATTGCACAAGTCTTGCAGTCAGAAGAGCTGATTTCAAGATTTCACATGGGCTACTTTGCTTGTAAAGTTTTCCTAAAAGTTATTCTGTGTTGTGGTTTAACCCGGCTGGCAGCTAAACACCACACAGCCGTTCGCTCACCCTCCCCCCTCCCTCTCTGGGATGGGGGAGAGAAACGGGAAAGTGAAGCCTGTGAGTTGAGATAAAGACAGTTTATTAAGACAGGAAAATAATAATAACAATAATAATAATAATAGTGATAATGGTAATAGTATTAACAATAATAATGTGTAAGAAAACAAGTGATGCACAATGCAATTGCTCACCACCCGCTGACCGATGCCCAGCCTATTCCCGAGCAGCCGGCCCCCCACCCCGGCCAGCCACCCCTATATATTGTTTAGCATGACGTCAGATGGTATGGAATACCCCTTTGGCCAGTTTGGGTCAGCTGTCCTGGGTCTGTCCCCTCCCAGCTCCTGCTGCACCCCCAGCCTGCTCGCTGGCAGGACAGAGCGAGAAGCCGAAAAGTCCTTGGCCTGGTGTAAACACTGCTCTGCAACAATTAAAACATCAGCATGTTATCAGCGCTCTTCTCATCCTAATCCAAAACATAGCACCCTACCAGCTACTATGAGCTACTTAACTCTGTCCTAACTGGAACCAGGACAGCTGTCTCAGCTGTGATGACCTGGGATCGTTTGTTTTTCAGACTGCCATTTCCTGTCTTTGTTCAAATGCATTGCTTTGAGTTCCTATTAATAGCAGTTATATTAAATACTTACTTTAGATGGGGGAAGAGGGGCAAAGAGGAGGGGACCTTTCTGCCACCCATTAGAACTCTAAATTTTCCATTTATTACTGGTACTGACTGCAATAATGCAGTCTTTTTTTATTATTATCTCACAGTAATAATATAATCTATTTTGCTTAAGGTGAATGGTGATATTCAGACAGGAAGAATTAGTAACAAAGAAAAGATAAAGCTTTAAATTATAGAAACAACTTCTGCGGTTTCTCTCTGTAATACGTTTTAAGTCCAGAGGGACCATTATGATCACCTATATGCCAAGAATTTTTATAGTGTGCTTTTTGATATATAGGGTCTTGAGCAACATACCATTTCTTTTTATCGTTGGTCTTGAGCATTGTTTTTAAGGACTTCTACAAACTATGTACGGAAATATTCACACACTTAGGGACATGCTTACAAAGTAAGATACTAGAGAAGCACAACTTTCTTTCAGAGGTACGGTGGTTCTTCTTAGAATAAAAAGTTTTTTGCATTTGTGGAACAACGTCAGTGACTGAAATCAGCACAAAGAAAAGTTTGTCAGTCTGCAGTATTTTTTATGTGTTTGAAAAGCTCGGTAGCATCCTTAATGAGTCCTTATTCTTGCTTTAACATCTGGAGTAGAACTAAGTATTTCAGCATGTAGTAAGAAAAGTTACAGCAGAGTTAAATAGCTGTCTGGCTCTCCATAACTCTACCCACTGCCGTTCGGGACTGGAGGGAAAACATCCCGAGAATTACCAATCCCAACAGCTCATTTTTACAGTTTGCTATCACAAGTTAAAACATATCACTGATTAGGAGAGTAGTAATACTGTCAAGAACCAGATTAAATTCGGGGTTTGTTGAATAGAAAAGACAAATGAAGAGAGAGGAAAAGACAGACAATCCATTCCCATGTTCGTTCTAGTGTCTGGGTGACCTAGTGAGCACCTATGGCAGCGAATGAATTGTCCCCTTCTGCAGATAAAGGGCTAAAAAGCTTATTGTTCTTTGTGCTCACTAAATGAGGGCTGAGGCGATCCATAAGAGAACGAGAGTGCCAGGAAACATGCTGAGTTGTTATACTGCCTTCAACAGTTTCTCTCCAAAGCCTCTTTTATAAGCAACACAGCAGTAACTTTATTTTTGAAATATATTTATCCACCACTATTGTTAAATGTGCCCTGAGAATCTTTGTTTTCCAGAGGGATGAGACCATCAGCTTCCACATATCAACAAACGAGCAGAGAGAAAGCTTTTTTTGTTAGGATACGGTGCCACTTTTTATGGGGGTGAAAGCTGGAGGTGCAAAGAACTGAATTCTGCCATTTAATTAGTAATCAGCAATGATCTGTCAGTCAGAGTTACTGTAATTCATGAACTGTTAAGTCAAAGCAGAAATGGCAAGTAATTAGACTGTATCCATTAGAGCTTCACTAGCACTTGCTCATACAGCTAGGGTTTCAATCTGAGAAAGAAATGGATGTGTGAAACTCCTTAATATATTCAGCTTTTTAATTAGCAATCAGTGCTGATTTGCCAGCCATACCAACTCTAATGCATGAGCCATTGAAACACAGGAAAAAGACACATTTCCAAAATCCGTTATGCTTATATTTACATTCCCTCCAGGCTGAGACACTGGAGAAACTACTGAAATACCATCTTTGCCGTCATAGAGCAGCAGAAAGCATGTAGGAGCTTACAATCCGAGGTAGCCAATAAATTACTGACTGTTTGGGTAAAGACAGAAGTTGAATATTTATGAGTGCATCAGTGCTGAGAGGTAGTCGGTATCTCCAAACACTGACAAACAAACATTACCATTTAAACTGTACGTGAAACAAAATCTTCAAGAGCTCAGGTAATACAATTTATGCTCCAGTCGATCCCAAAGAATCCATAAATAGATTGATGGCATGCTTACTAGGCTGTTGTGCTTTCCTCGATCTCCGGAATGGGAAGGTGGTGCTGGAAGGGATGCAAGTCATCCTTGATCTGATCTCCACAGGTACAAGAAAAACATGAGCTGCCTGTGCTGGTGCAGCAGAACACAGCCTGCTCCTGGGCTTTGATGGGCACAAGGCTTTATTCTCCCCTAAACAGGGGATGGGCTCTGCAGACCTCCCGGTGAGCTGAGCAGCAAAGCTGGGCTCTCCGATTCTCCGTCATTAGGCCAAAAGCCACCTCCTTCCCTGGCCCTCCAAGAAATTGAGATGCCCGAGGGAGAGGGGCAAATGAGAGGTATAAAGGTTCTTCTCTTTCCACTGATATTTATATCAGAACTTTAACTGCTAAATTTCCCAAATATACTGTCCCAATATAGAGTAAAAATAGAGTAAAAACAAAAGAATGCTTCACATCTTTTTGTACTTTTTTTTTTCAACGTCAGAGGGTAGCTCCGGCTACAGTCTCTAAAATGAGAGAGTCAGCATATGAAACAGCTGATAAAAGCACCAAGACAACTTCAACTAATTACAATTTGCAGGTAGAGTGGTAATTGCACTTCTAACTGCCTAAATTGGGCATACAAATGCATGGTTGCATTTGTATAGAGGCTCTCATAGAATAGTCTGTGCCAGCTGAAAATTCAGCCCTAAATAGTGGTAATGTTCTTATCTAAAAATGACTTTTGTTTGCCTAACGTCTGACAGTGTTAAATCTATTTCACTAGATGTTTAATTAGTTTGTTTTCATGGTGTTCTCATTTCCATTTCAGCTTTCGTATACTGATGGGCGAGAGCAGGTTTCTGGCTCGGCGCTTCAAAACCAGTCCCAAGGCAAAGAACATGGCATCAGTTTGCCTCCACCCTTCCAATGTCAGCTGCACAGAACATTCAGCCAACATTTTAAGCTCTCAACAGCTTTTGTGTTTTTAAAGTACGTTCTAGCTAGCCCCTGTTTTGTCTCTGATGGCTGGCTTTCAGAGGTTGTAAACATCCATTTCACAGTGGAGTTTTCAGTTCCTATTTTTGAAGCAGCTACTATTTTTCTGCAAAATACAGGTCAAGCCATCCTGTTGAATCTACAACACATTCACAAACAGGTGCTCTCAAGCAGCTGTAATTTCTCTACCTTTTCTCTTTGAACAAAAACCCATAAAAGATTAATTATCTTAGTCCATAAACGCTTTAATAGCTTCCAGTGTGTTTATGAATTATAGGTATAGATTTGTGAAAGGCTGGACTTGCACAAGCCCAGGCTAAGCTAAGCGAGGAAGCCCCCATCATTCAGATATCAACAGAAGAGTTCGGTTCCAGCCTGTGTTCCAGGCTTCCTGCAGGCTCTTGGCCAACTGCCGGCTTCTTAGTGTCCCAGTGGTTTCTTTTTGTGTTGTTTTTAAGTTTTTTAAGCAAGCAAACACTGTTTCTTCCTTATACATCACCCTGCCTGAGTACAAGCTCTAGTCTATGTGCTCCCTCCAAACTACCACCCAATATGAATACAGGCTTCTTAAACACAGTTTACAAAGTATAAACAACTTCTGAGCACTATTCCATATTCCAGCTCGTAACAAGGGTAGGTTGACAACACAATCCATGATTTTCTCAAACTGTTGAAAAGCCTACTTAGGTAAACTCCATGGCAACATGCACATAACACACTATTCAAAGGAACTTTCTTCTGGAAGCTCCACTACCCAGAACTTCAAGATGCACGTGCCAACAGGGGAAGAGAGCGAGCACGCTGCTAGAAAGCTGTATTCGCTTTGTGAGTTTGGATGAATAGCTCCGAACAGCGAGACATCCCCCCTAACAACACCCACTCAAGAGCTTTTTTCTGTGACTCTGGAACGCTCCTGTAACACAGGAAGCTCACTTCCAACTCTACATCCTGTTCTGTTTTGAACCCAAAAGTTCTTGCTGCTCTGTGGCAGCTGTGAAGCTAATAAGCACACACTCCACTTTGCTATCCACTTTGTCATCAGAAGCACTGAACAGACCTCTGTGGAACCCCACTAACTATGACTACAGCGGATACTGATGAGGTTTGTTATCGGCTGTGTAGAGGTATTCACTCACTAGCAGTTCCCCCTCTGCTAGCAAACTTCTAACACTGTCAACATGACCAGCCCTTGCTACATTTGACCAGGCAATTCCTTCCTTTTTTGTATCGTATTCAAAAGACTTGTTACACTGCCCTAGGTAATCAGATTGAGGAAGTAATGAGAAAAAAGTGGTCAAATCAACAAGCATATGAATTATTACCTTATCTTTAAACTAAAGATCTCAGTTTTCACTTCTGTCTCACTGAAAAACTGCTGGTCCTCTGAACAGCCAATATCCAAAAAGCAGTTAAGGGCTTTCAGCACAAACCTGAGACCCACAGTGGTGGCTACACTCACAAGTCTGGGAGCAAACGTGCCTTCAATTAGCTGCTGCATCACCTTGGAGTGTAGTCAAAAAGCAGCAGACAGAGCTAATGAATACAAAAAGCAGTAGCTAGAGCTAATGAATACTTTGCTTTAAATTACCTCATTTAATGAGGGTGAGACTAAGCTGCCATTATTTTCTCTTAGTCCTAACAAAAGATTTTATAGATATATATTTTTAAAAGTCATCTCAATCTGAAGCTGAGGCTTGACATAACATGTTAAGGTAAGGATGTGTCCAAAATGCAAGAGGGGAGAGTCACCCTGAAGGTGACTTGTTCTTCACCTTAAGTCATCAGGAAGTCTGAGCAGAGCTAGAACTAGGCTTATAGTGCTGCTGCTAGTTTGTGAAATATCTCCTACGTTCACACACTAACTACATAAAGTTTTACAATGAAAAGTAAAAGCTGCATCTACAGTTAAAGAGAAGATCAAAAACAGTCGCATGAGCCAGAGAACAGAAATTCTGCAAGAACCCATTTATCTGGAATTCAGCAGGCTGAAGATGCCATTCCAAACAACAAGAAACCAAAACTGGTGGTTGATATTTTCAGCATAGTATTTATTGAATGGTTTCTTTCCTAGAGATATTTCACTACATAAGTGTCAGTGCATATTTAGTTCAGATGTTTGCTTTGAATGGATAAAGACAAAACACCCATGGATATACATCCAGTGAAAGAAGGTAGAATAGCAAACATTAAGAAAATAAAAGGTTCAGTTTGGCAGATTCAGGCCTACCAAGCTGTATACCTTATTAAAAATAGCTATACACTTTATTAGAGTACATTTGTAGGCTGGAACTCAACACTTTTTTTAAGCAAAAAGACAGCAGACTTTCATAAAATCCTCTTCAGCAAAGCCATAAGCAGTGTTATTTTAACCAGTTTATTTACATTGCTTGGATTGGCAAAAAAGATATAAAAAACTGTTTACAGTCTGACAGATTCAGAAACATCACTAATTACATATAGACATAAGACAGGACACTGGTGGTTGAGAAGATAGCAGAAGTTTAAAACTCCTGCTAATACAGACGGACAGTTAAACCGTCAAAGAAATGCAGAAATATACATATCTATTTAGATGGTTCCTGAGATAGCATTGAATCATACTGACTCTTGAGAGGAGATGTAGTTATGAAGGACAACACAGATACACGAGAAAGCCAGATAAAAGCCTTAGGAGTACACCTGAAATTTAACACACCAAAATTGGGCCCTTAGATTACAATGTCACACCAATAATCTCAATGCATTAAATAGTGAGCTGTTAACCAAGTTTTTAGAAGTTGTTTTTTATTGTTTATTTTTAAACAGCCCTTAGTAATGCAAGAGAATGTAATTACTTTTCTTGAGCTTACATCTCAAAGATGTCATTTTTTTCTTAATCACTTTTTGTGGACAAAGCTAGTCATAGCCTTTAAGCTTACTGTTCAAATTCAACAACATACCACTGTGTTACAGTGAGGCTGCAGATGACCATAGTCAGAAAAACTCAATTCTATTTCTTCACAAACAGCTACGTTCATAAAATATCTGGAATAATAAAATATCTGGAATAAGCAGCTGTACAACAGGTTAACTGTCATACTTTAAAGGTCAGATACTTCATAATGCATCTCCATTTAAGAAATCAACATCTTGAACATTAGAGCCTTCAGCCAACTGATGAAGTCTGGCGAGCATGAGAGTCATCCAAACTAGCGGTAAGTTGTGATCAACATCCTTGTTTCAAAAGCTGGTAAACTAGTTTATTGCTTAGAGGGGCCAGTTTCCATAAAAGAAAATGATTCCATTATGTCAGTGAAAAACTTGTGCAAGGGGTCTTAAATGAAGACCAAGTTACTTATTCCACTGATTAGATGATCTGCATCAATACAGCTAAAAACACCTTTGTGGTTAACTTAGTGTTACCTAACATTTTGCTAATCATTGCTAAGTGCTAATGACTAAGGTACCATTAATGTCAGCAACAGGTCATTCGAACAGCCAGCTGTTTGTCAGTCACCATGATACAGCATTGCATTTTAAGCCTCCTTCATATCAAGTGGGTTGTCGATCGACTTAACGTATGACTCCTCTTTTCAAAGATTGAGGGAAGGTTGACCAAGGAAGGAGAAGGAATACCCTGTTGAGAAGGAAAAAAACATTTGGTCATTTACTAATCAATGTCAGTAGTGCAGTAGTCATTTTTCAACCTTGATATATAGGTTCCTTATGCTATCTGTACAAAAGATGTTTAAGACTGGCAGCTTTTGAAGTTAATGATTCAAATCTGATTAGCAAAGTTAAACCAAGCAAGTAGAATACAAAAGATTACAAAATCTGGAAGAAAGACTTTTGTTACCAGACATTCAGAACTTACAAATGTGTTTTGTGTTTTTGAAGAGTTAAACTATTAATGTGCACCTTGCATCACACTTCATGCAATAATCTTTCCAAATTTAAGAAGAGATGCATTATGATAATCTCTTGAAGAAACAGGGCTCCCCTCATACCCTACAACTTTCTGTATTCTTACTAGATTTGAGCCCCAAATTAGATGCTGAACACATACCTTCTTGGCTACAGAGAACATCAGACTATACCACAATGACTTGTCAAAGCTTGCTTTAACTGCACCTGTGTATGCACAAGCTAAGCAGAAAGCCGACTTTTCTGGTGCTAGGAACACAGGCTGCTTCTGGGACTTAAAATTGTAGTGACTCTCATGCATCAATATACAGCACTAAAAGTTAGCCTCTGTGTATCAGCTCAGATTTTATATTTCTACATTAGTCATTAAAATACTTTCACAAGCAATCTTCCGCTGCTCTTTATACCACAGACAAGCTTTTCAGCGTGGTCATGGTAGTTAGGTAACTCGCTGTAGCTGCATGCTTCAAGAATCTTTCAAATAGCAACATTTTAAGCAGATTAAGCAGATAAGGACATGCCATTTCACTATGAAATCTAACGTCTGTTTACGGCATGTCTTCTATTTGCAGTCATAGGCGATATTTGAAAGTTAAATCCTATGTTCCTGTTTATATAGCAGTACCTATCCAACTTCGATACTTTATAAGGATATTTTTTCCATTTACAGACAGGAACAAAAAGCTAAAACCACAGGTGAAATCAGCTGTTCAAGACCACCACCCTGCAGTGAAGATACTAGTCAGTGAGCTACTCTGCTGCTTGGACACAACTGAATTGAAACAAGAAGCAGTTTGCTATTATTAAAGCAAATTTCTGATTTTTCCTAATTAAAAGTTAAAACAATTTCCTGAAGAATTAACTTAGCATTCAGACCCAGAAATCAGACCCAGAAATAGCACTAGACCATGCGTGCGTGTTGACTCCAACCTAGAGTGCGTTAGAACAAGACAAAGAAAAACCCAACACCGTTTAATCCACTTTGTGGTACTACGGTGGTACAAAGCTAGTTGTACCATTTCATATAAATTTACAGGAATCAGGATGGGATGCTCACATCAAGCAAGGTAGGCATTAACAGTCAGGATTTGACATACAGAATTTTTCAGCATGACACTGGTTATCATTTCCAGTACCACCGCAAGTAGTAGTGATAATAGGGATAGGACATGATCTATCCGGGGCACGACCATTTAGTTTTCCCAGGTTGGAAGACGTTTTTTCTTCTACATTTGACAGATGACTATTTGAAGAGCTGGGACACAGCACAGGTCAAGGCCTGGAATTTTGACAGCTCCTATCAACAGAACTGGAGCAATGAACATTTAACACATTTGACAAATCCGTTTAGGCTGCATGTAGAAGATGAACAAGCAATCTACAATTAGGAAGGGGTTCAAGAGTTAGTCCAAAGAAGAAAACACCCAGGAATATAAGCTTATTTGATTTTCTTTTACTCCTTTTTTCTGAAAAAAAACAAATGCACAGTGCCAGGAATTTATTTAAATAAAACAATGTTCGAATAACAGCTTTTGCTTGCTAAGCTGACTCAAACAGGTTTCCTACAGCTTTAGTGTGCTACCCGGGAACTGTACTGCTACTCAACTTGGTGTCAGAATCAAAAATCTCATTTTTCCCTCTTTAAAAACTGCTCATTACACTGAAGTCCATCCCCATTTCTTGTTGATTATGCTGTATATAATACAAAAAGCTAATGTTAAAACAAAAACTAACGCAAGATATATTTCTACTCCGCCCAACCTTATGATTCAATCAAAAGAGTTTTATACAAATTCTGTAGTGTGGGAGATTTGTATTTCATATTGTGGTGTTTTTAACCCCATATACTCTGCTGCCAAGCTGCAGCTTACTCTGAGGTCCAAAAATTATAGAGAATTGGAATTTGAAAATAGTTTTTACTACTACTTCAAAATTCCCATCATTATGGAAAAGAATGTGCGGAGGGGCAGAGATAGAAAAATACATGACTTGCATTTTCGTGAAAAATGAGATACAGTGCTGTATCAAAATAGACAGAATATTAGAAATCAAAAATAACTGTTGGAATGATCATAACTGAAGGAAGAAAGTCACTACAGAGAACTGGGGTAGGGCTGCTCTGATTTTTAATTCTGGCCCTCCCTGCCCCAAAAACCCAACTTCACTTCCACTGGTGTATTTTCCCTGCCTATTTCATGTGGGAAGGAATATGGCAATACAGCTTTGTTGTACAATTTAAAGGCCACTCGAACATAGTGATTTATCTCTGTACTAAGATACACAGATATTAGGCACTAGTAGCAAGATACATTGGAAATCCTTTTGGAAATCCTTCTCAGCTTTCTGTCCTACAAACTACAGACCTCAAAGATGTTTACTCAGCATAGATTTACACAAACACTAGAATAAGAGATGAAAAATTCCTCTAAATTTAAGTCTGATATACCAGACAGTACTAGAAAACTGGGTTTGAGCTAATGTAGCAGAAGAGAGCTTCAATAAGAAGCCATGCAGAGCAGAAGAGTTGCAGTAGCTAGAGTAAAATTTCATTTTACCAAGTCTTCTTATACATGTTTAAGAAAATAGTTCTTGCCTTTTTAAAGGCTCTCAGGCTGAAACATCTATAGCTCTCTATCCCTCCTTCCCAATTTGTTTCACAGGATGTCTACTATCTCACTGCTTCAATTAATGGTTTCATGACACTATTCAGGGGACACCACCGCACTTGTATATTTTATCCAGAACTAAAGTTATGAACCAGCTTACAGTGTATTCAGTTTCTTGCTTGCTCAGAAGAGGATACATATTTTATCTCCACAAAAAGAGCTTTTTTCCCCCCCAACTTAAGTGCACAAGGCAAATCCCAGTTTCTAGTACATACAGCAGATTTTTCTGCACTTTCAGCAAGAAAGCCTTCTCATTAAAGAGCTTTGCTCAGAAAATAACACATCTGTGAACATAGTTAAGCTTTTTTCCACTGTGGATCACTGAAATTGTTAGAATAAGATCAACATCAGATATTAGAATAACAGTGGTCGTAAGAAGGTTACTTATTTGGCCTCCACGGCCAAATCACTTACTGCTAATGACGACGCACTGGTCAGGCGGCTGCCTATATAATTCTCATTAGCCGAACTGGGACTTCTTCCTTCCGTTGCACTGTGTGACATTAAAGCCCTTCGAAGAGCTCTCTTCGGTGTTTTTGAGAAGGAAAATGCTCTTGTAACCTGGGGAGTTTGACAAGCACTGTTAAACTATGACAAAAAACAGGATGTAATAACTACTACAATAAGCTACCATTCAGGTTTTGAACCTTTGTAGGACAGGCTCGAGTCAAATATGTATGGTAGCTCTTCCTTAATATGACCATATCAAAACCAAATAAGAGTCTACAAGCACTTCTGATTTATTTTTAAGGTTCCCCACTACCCCTCCTCCTCTTAGTTCTGTTTGGAAATGATGAAGTTTTTAAGAAAATTGAGAGGAGTCAAAATAAGGTCTAGTCTACTAGGATTCCCCACATCTTTGCATTTTGCAGTCAGGCCCCCCTCCTTTAAATTGCTCTCAGTTCTGTCTTTAGCAGCTTCCAAGCTACAGTAGCCTCTATAGTTTTTCTAGGAAACCATATTACCTTGAACACAGAAAGACAGCTTAAAGTCTGCTGAGAAGAATGGAGAACAGATTTCTCCTTGCTTCATCTTGTATCACCCCCCTCTCACATTCCACAAGCCTAACTAGAACCAGGCCCAGAGCACAGCCAACATGGGAGCAGACATGCAGCCTTCCTCCTGCCACCTAGTTGGGTCCTCTTAGCAAAATAGGGCACACTTCAATTAGTTAAGAGCAGCTAAACCATACAAAAAGGAAAACATACAGGCGGAGATCAGCCTTCAAGACTTCTCTTACATTCTCAAAGTCTATTTTATTAATAGCACATGCACACTCCATACCCATCTTGCTTTTAAAGGTACTCAAATTTGGATAAATACATGCAGCTTTAGGGTGCCATTCAATATACTAAAAGTTATAGCTGAGGTCTGTTTTTCAGTATTTAAAAGGTTAAAAATACTAAACTAAGTTTCATAATTCCATAACAGACTCAGAAATAAAGATTACATAGGATTTATGACCACAATACCTAAAATACTCCAAAACTAGGCAGTTCAAAACCCAGACTCCTACCTTCTGTCTTTAAGGAACTTAAGTACTTAAGTTTTAATTCAGATTTTCTTGTGACTGCCATAAGTACTACAAAACACCTGAAAACAGGAATACTAGTGCTAAAATGACTAACTGACTAAAATTCTAAAATTCTGACTAAACTAACTAACTAAATTCTGACTAAACTAACTGACTAAAATTCTACAAAGATAGTGTTTTACAGTAAAACTCACCTTCTTTGATGTTTTCTTTATTGCTCTAGATGCTCTGCTTAAAGTACTGTCCATATCTTTAGTATTTACTTCAACTGAATCAGGATCAGCAGTATAAATAAGATTTTCCTACAGACAAAAAGTAGTCTTAACAATGGTTGACACACATCAGCACTTAAAATAGCATTTTTGGCTCATGATGTCAGATTAAGAGGTTTCTAATTGCCATATCTCTCTGTATGCATATGTTGCCTCGTTCTTTTTAACACACAGTTAAACAGTTACTTGCATTGATGGTATTCCATGAGATTGACTACTAGCGCAGTCAGCTTACAGAACCACCTCATTTGTTAGTTTCATGTTTGGTTGTTTGATTCGGTTTCAAGTTCAGGGCTGACCAAAGCAAAGGCAGTGGTTCTGAAGCATGCCTGGCAAGTCGCACTAACTACATAACCTTCTGGTTCACTGGCACATAAGACTGTTCCTAAGTGAAATCTTGACAGCTCCAGCTGTAAAACATTAAGACTAAACCTTTCACCTTAAGCCCAACAGATGTTTCAGAATAGCCTTTGCTTTTTTCCTTCCATGCCTCAAATTTTAGCATTTGCAAATCAATCTGATTGCAAAGTCAGAGTGCAAAGCAATCTCTGAATAGCTACTTACAGGAAAACTTGAGGGGGGGTTGTATATCATGGGAGTGCACAGTTGCTGGGATTTTTTTGCTTTTACTTCTTCATTTGGGGAAGAGACAGTTCACCTAAAAACGTTCTGAGAACTCCCAAGGACACCAAATAGCAAGCTGTATGGCTACTCCTAGTGCTTAACAAAGAAGTAGTTAAAGCTTTTACTGCCACCATGTGGCAATGCTATGCTATCTCGTTCTCACACACAGTTCTTGAAAACCAGGGAAGAACAGAAGCATGCTAAACCTAACATTCGATTTCACATTTAAATTAGCAAGAAAAAGGTATTAATTAGTTGCTACAAAGCAATAATTACAGAAGTTACAGTAAACAGAATTGAGCATAGTAGGTTGCAATTTGTCATCATGATTCTGAATGTCCTGTGCAAGAATTAAATGCTTGTTACACAGATTAAGTTTCTATCAAGACATCTTTCCACCCCTTTGTGTTATACTTATCAGAATCGAGAGTGAAGACACATGACTGATACAGATTAAAGTAAATTAAAACTTCTGAATCAGTACTTTTCCTACTCAATACTTGGAAGAAAAAAATATCAAAGTCAAGTTTCATATTCCTGTGTCCCTAGGTGAAGTTACAAGTGGAACTAAGATACACTAAGGTACAGTGAAAGCAAGCTGAAGACACTGATTTAGACCTGCTTCTACTGAAGATCTGCAGTGCAGAGTTTAAACTATAAATCATTAATCTATGATGGGGAAGGGTGTGAGTCTTGATTTTAAGTACTTATTAGCTTCTGCAGAGACTAACTTCCAGGCTACTTCCTCTTCCACTTTTTAAACCACTCACTTGAAGATATGCTAGCACAAATGTTTTCTGCTCTACTTCACCTAGAACATTAACAAGTTCTTTAGCTTCCTGTACTTCAAGCCAAACAGAGCAAAGTATTTCCAATCAACATCATGGCTCCAGAGAACTTACTGCATCTGCTTTACAAATTGTGTTAGCCACCTGCCGACACAACATTTTCAACCAGTCTTCTTTAGGAGGTTCTTCAGTTGTCATCTGGAAACTGAGTAGCTTGTTGTTGTGTTCTGTAGGTGGCCGCACAACTAAGGCAAAAGCTTTGTGGCAGTCTACAAATTAAGGAAAAAAACACATACAAACACAAGACAAAAAAAGTTTTATTTCATATGCCTCGCCATCCCTGAGGATCGTGGGGGTAACCTTCTAAAGAGTTAACCCTCCATCTACCTGGAGCTAGATTTAGAGGAAACATGACTTAGTGCGTGGACTTACTGGCACAATAGCTGTTGTATCACTTGCATAAGCGCTATGAGTTCTGTCTGCATCCTTCATCAAGGAGGTTGCAGTCAGTTGTTTATTCACCAAATAGTTTGTACGCTGTAGTCTACAGACTACTCAACCTTTACTGGATACAGCAGTAAATATCAATCTCATTCTTTAACTCGTGAAATGTTGGACAGATCATTCTTTTAGTTGACATAGAACAAAGAAAACATTTACCCTATTTTGTAAGGCAGGAAATAGCAACAAGAGATGTCAGTACTAAATATGACATTCAAGTGTTCAGGTTACAGAAGTTTTATTGTTTAAACTTGACAAACACAGCTCACTTGATAGCGGAAAATTAATCTTTTGCTGAAACTTTATAGGAGATGCAGCTAAGGCATGATGAACAGTTAAGAAAAAAATATCACCACCAATTCAGAAAAGCAGCACTGGAAAAGCAGTCCTGTAAGTCAGAGTAGCTGACCTCTCTCAAGATTTGTGTACTAAAGTTCTCTGGAAATACTAAATGGAATGCTTATAAATGAATTCCATCACCCACGTTGCTAAGTAAACATAAGTGCTATACCATAAATTCATAACTGATACACCATAAATTAAAAATGCTTCTCCTTAAAAATTCATCTTAAAGAGAAGACCAAAATTACCTTTTAAAAATTCAGGTAAGCTATACATTTACTACCTACCTGCTTTGCCATTTCTATTTTTTATTGGGCTCCTACATTAGAGAACATTTAAAGAACAAACAGACATAACATTCTGCTTTAAAGAACAGAAGCAGAACAAGTGTGATGAGCATACTATCACCCAAAACGAAATACCAAATCTATCTTTCTAGATGTAGAAACTACTCTGACTAGACTTCTTTGGAAGAAGTCACTAGCAAGGCTGGAAGAGTATTGTAGCATCAGTTCAACCGGTCTAGCGATGCATTACTTCAGTGAAACCCTTAAGGCCTCAGTACAGCAAAGCAGACACTGAAATTAAGGTCATTTAAATCTTTCTCCTAAATTGCTAAGCATAGCTCCTCCTAAGCATCATTATCATCAGTTACAAAGATTTAGCTTCACAGCAACAGTTCTTGTAGCTGGTCAGCCTAACACTTTGGACTAAAGTTTGGGGGTTTTGTTTTGTTTGATCTGTTTGTGGTTTTTTTTTTTTTGTTTTTGTTGTTTGTGTTTTTGTTCATTTGTTTTTGGTAATTTCAGAGCTGTCAGGTATATTTCTTTTAATTCATACCGCCATTTGGCTGGCTTATGCTAATGCCATCTAATAGTCCTGTCAATTCAGCAGCCTGTCTTCAGCCTTGTACAAGATGCCAGTACAAGGAATTCTGAAGCTCACAGAGAGCTTTGAACAGCTCATACTAAAATCTCACACCTAACACACCATACAATAAATATGCCCTAGCATTCTGTCCCGTGACAGCAAACCTTCATCCTTTACACTAGGAACAAGAGTTTTCATTAGCTATCATGGCATTTTAAAACATACAGACCTTCTGTCTCCCTGATGTCTAGGACTTTTTTGATCTGGGAGAGAGGCATCAGAACAACATGCTTGAGAGATGCAGGAGGCCTCGTGTGGCCATGGGGACTCTTGAAACCACCAATAACTTTATGACGTTTCCTTGCAATCTGCAGTTAAATAGAAGACGAGTTAAAGTTAGAAAGCCTATTGCCATTGTTTTGTTTGCCTTCTATACTCTTACCTTCGCGAATACAGGGATGCACAGAAAGCCTTGTTACAGAAAAATACTCTGAAGAGTATTTTAGAGAGCTACATCACTCTATGACAGAAATCTTTAGTGAATCTTGAGTTAAGAGTCCCTTATCAACAGCTCGAGTGGCACAGCAATACTTGTTACTTAGCAGCGATACCCTCACCTCTGAAAAAATGAGAGGGACAGCAATTTTGCATTACAAACCTCAATTCTACCTAGCAGAACAAGCAAGGACACTCAAAAACCTACCTACCGTAAGGCAGTCTAGACTTAAACAGAGAAGACAACATCTATGCTAATGAATTAATTTAGTCTGTGGTACGTTCTGTCTCAGAAATATTACTTGCTGTTGCTCATGCATACAGGCACAGAGAAGGTTTCACAGGGGAAGTTTGTCAGTTTTACTTTACATTACAACATAGGTATCTTAGGTGTTTTTTATGTAGGGTATTGTCAGTAGCTTCTGCTTTATAGAAGTCAAGAGGTTTTGATGGAATTGTTTTAATTTTCCTTTCCTTCCTTAACTCAGCTTCACCACTCTTTCTGAACTTTACTCCCAGGAAGAGCTCATCACTAGTTACAAGTACAAGCTTTTGTCTCCCAGTGATGCTTAAACCACTGCTTTTGGATTATTTTAGATCTGGTCTTCTATAGGTCTTCTGTGAAGACTAAGAAGAGCGCCCACCCAATGTTCTTTCCTGCCACAGACAGTAACAGGGAGTTCAAAGACTGTCACTTACAACCTCAGTTTCTCCACAGAAGTCTCCAAAACAGTCAGATTACTTTTCTTTCCAGACCTTCCTAACACACTGTTACTCTAGACACTTGATATATGGACTTTTATTTTCTTTGGTAGCCAAAGTACATACATCCCTATCTCAGAGGTCCGCTATTTACTCACATTAAGTACAATTAAACTTCAACAACAGCCTGCTGAGCCAGGGACTCCAGTGCTTTTTCATCTATTAGTACCACTCAAAATGTTATGCAGATAAGCAATTTAGTATGTTGAGAATTAGATGTTCTGCTTTAAACAGGAAAAAATATAGTTCACTGCTCAGAGGAGAGCAGACATTGGCATACAATGCAGAAACGCTACTCTAATCATCATCTGAGATTCCTGAGCATATTAACAAAAAAAGTTTAGTGACTGACAAGACAATCATCAGTCATTTATGATGCCAATTTTTATAATGTGTTAGAGATATTGGTCTTATTTCCATAAAACAGCGTTAATTCCCTTGCCAAGGCAAGAATGCCTTCCATAGCTCCTCAGTATCAGCTTTTTGATCTGGCTGCAAGACTATCCAAAACTGACCAGTTACTTGTGTTGCTTATACAACAGCTCCTAGAAAGGTAACATTGGGATGTGTTGAGCATCTTTAATTCTGCTTCAAAGCAGAATTTTTTTCTTGTTTATATTTACATCTTGCATCAAGCACTCTATAACTCAATTCATGAGAAGTATTCACACAGTAATCTTACCTCCAAGCAATCATTGAACAGGAAGAGCGTGACCTGTTCTCCCCTGTCACAGAGGTCATCACCGAGAGCAACAGTTTCCAAACGCTGAACTAAGCTTCGGTGAGAAGACAGGAGATTGGCCTATGTGATAGAAGCAAAAAGCTCATTAAGCATTTAATTCGAGGGCTAGATTACTACTTGCTTACAACTTAACACGGGAAATCTATTTAAAACAGCACCATTGCATTCTAACTACACATACTTTTACAGATGGAGCAATACAAGCAAGCAGTCATTTTTACAGGTCTGCAGCTTCAGAGAAGTTACTTACTGGACATCCGTCAACTTCGTAGACAACATCAAAGAACTGCCTTTGTGCTTCCGTTTTTCTCTTGTCTTCATTAATATGTCTGAGGGAAGCACATTATATTTATCTTCAGTATCAAGCAACTACAAGTGATTGCACTGCATTTAAGTCTCACAAAAATAATGAGGCTGAACATTCAGAGTTTGCACAGCAGCATTAGAAAAAAACAAAAAGCAAGTACATTCGCTTATTAAGCACCATATGCTAAGTATAGGAAACTTCAGAACTAGAATATTCTTGTCATGTCATCACTAGCAGGCATACCATTACATAATACATAATTTCCCTCCTCACCCAAGAGATTTGGAGCTAGACCCCGATCCAATTCAGTTTCCTCATAGCACATTTTACGGTTCTCTCACCCCCCAGGTCAAGCATGCACTTTGCCAGGAAGCAAATGCAAGAGTTACAGATTACAAACTTGTTAAAAAAAGAAACTTTTGCACAACTAATACAGGAGGCTTCATTGCTGGAGACATATGCTACATTTCAAAAGAGCTGAGCCTTATAAACTGAACAGCTTCAGCTTTAAGCTAATTAACTTGTGAAATGGTGCCAAGAATAGCTAATATGGGACCACAAGACAAACTAATCTCCCACCAATAACATGTCCTTTCAGTAGAAACATGCATATATGTAAGATTGAAAGATAAAAGCATCTCTTCCACTCTGGAGGGGACAGAAATAAAAATTGGAACAGAACAGAGAACTCAAAACATTCAGCTTCATGCAGGGGCAGGGAGTCAGCAGCCCCTCAGGTAGGAACACTGTAACAATGCCACAGACTCCTTCAAGGGCTCTGGTACAGAAAGAAAGCAGCAGCAGAATGGAGACCAATCTGGAAAACCACACATTTCTGAAGCCTTTAATATTTTGTTTCCCCTCCACCCATTCATCAGGTGGGGAATCCTTTGGCAATCATGGCAGTCACCACCCTCTGAAGAATACATAGGATTATGTATGCTTACATAGCATACGGTAACAACACTCTCAGTTACAGCAATTTTGAAGAAACAAATAGAACTAAACATCTAACAGCTTCATAGAACAAGTAACACTTACGTCATCACTTCCTTTAGTGATTCAATAGCTCTTTCTAGAGTGATTTTGTCTGGGTTCTCTTCTGCTGTATGCTTCTTCAGATCTACAATTAAAAATATTACGATTTTTATATCCTTAGAAACCTAATCATCTTAAGAATCTGTCTTCCTAACTCTTGGTTTCCCAGTTTGCTTGGGAGGTAAAACAATTTCATACCTATTTCATCCCCATGAACTACCACTACAGCCCACTAAAAGTCACCTAAGAGTCTTCAAATGTAGTCACACACCGATGGTCAGCTTACACACATGACACAAAGCACTTCTGGTTGCAGCTTCCAAATGGTAGTTTAACTGGATGTTATGCTCACGTTACTACTGTTATTAGCCAATTTTAAAAGGGCTGTCTTGCTGACTGCCGGTAAGCATGATCAACTCTCTGAAATGGGTATGTTTCATGTGAGAAGCCACTCTTAATCATGCCAAAAGCAGCCACTGTCATTGTTTTAATGACTTCATGGACAAACTAGTAAGGAAAACCAACAACACTAGTTACCATTTAATAGTAGAGCAACACTAGGCAACCTTTGAACAGGACGGATAAGGAGTTCGGCTAGGCTTTGGCGGCCACATTCTGGTTTAGCTTGGTTTATCTGGCAGAGAAGGGGAGAAAGGAAAATGATTCTTATTTTTCCAATTAAACAGGAGAAAAGTTGTCTTCCTTAAAACTAGCATTGTAGTAGAAGTTTTCCAGAATCATTTATTGCAGATAAGCGTTAAAAGACATGTTAAGACATTCAGACAACCTACACTATGTTTATCACTTGATTTACATGCTCAGAATGATTAGTTTCAAAAACTGTCCATATCGTCAGCCTTTAAGTCCTTGTTTGGGATGCTAAGACTAAGTTGTGGTGAGACAGAGGACATCGGGTTGTGTTCTTATGCCTTTTCTCCATCTTTTAAATATCAGTATGTAGATATAACTCCTGGCACCTCAGGAAACAAGAACTGAAATCTGTTAGTTTGATTACTCCTTTTTTGAGATGGTTGTTGGATACAGAAGAGGAGGAGTTAAAGCTACGCTGCCCTAGTGGTTAACTAGGAGTGTTTATCTGGAATGTCCAGAGTGCAAAGACTCTTCAGACAATTCTTTCTCTGAATGTAGTCTCTCCCTTAGATCTCCACAGTTATGTTCTCATTCGCTAGTCACAAGAACATTGAGATATCTTACTGCCCTGGAACTTCACAGCTGCCAAAAGGGAGTTAAAAGCTATTTCAGAAATACAAGTCTTAAGCACAGGGAGGGGGACCAATAAAGGGAATGAGAAGGCATGTATTTGCGAGGCTACAATCAGAATGCACTCTTTCAGCAATGGATGCGTATAATCAAACTAGCTTGGAAGCTGTAACAAAAGAGGAACTTGGATCTCTTTCGTAAGAGTCTTATGAGGAGCTTAAGGGATTGAAGTTCAAATCCTCCCTATTCCTGTCTCACCAAGAGATGTTCAACATTCCTCCAAGCTTCCACAATCTCACATTCTTTCACTGAGTGCATTAAATAATATACTTGGTGATGGCCTCCAAGTTCTGCTCAGAGACTTATTTCTGCAGACACTTACCTTCAAGAAGGCATGAAACCTTGGCTTCTGCTTTTCACATCTAGTAATAGTCTCCTTGCTCATTTCAAAGAAATTCACAAATGGAGGGTATGTTTTCAACAAGTCTTTTGACTGAAAAATAAAAAAAGTTATAGCTCTGCTTTACATATTATGTAGCATTGTACATATGTCTGTATGCCCCGAGCCATAGGAAGCTGCTCAAAGGCAAATTTTAATAAATAATAAAAAAGTGTTTCAAACTCAACTTGTTATATGAACATGAATAAACACTTTTGCATGCCAGATGTTCAAGATTCAATGCTGCTGATGAAATAGACCAATCTCAGAAACAAGCACATATGTGACAGTCTTAGAACCTGCTGAACAGCTCTCAAGTAGAAGGCAGATTCTCATCTAGCAAGATACTTTTGGTGAAAGTTTCGGAAATTTCAGACTGGTGTTTTCTCCGGTGCATGCAATCATCTTTTAAAAAAAGACATTAAACCACAAGAAGCAATACCTCAGACAGAAAATGTTTGAATGCCAAATACTATTTGCCTCAGCATGATCAAGTCAGCAGAAGCACAAGATATGTAGCAGACTTATTATGTTAAAATGCACTGCAGTCCCAGACCTAGTCTTCCTGTTCTGCACATTATGTACTTGTGAAAACATGGAGTCCTTATTCACACATTTCAACTCTTCAAGAGCGAATGCAGGAAGTTCCTGCAAAAAGCTGTTTTTCTAGTTCTTCACTAAAAAGTTTTCAGGCCACACCTACTACAGTTTTACTCCCTCATGCATACACTTAGATTTATTAGTTGAGTTAGATGATGCATAAGTAACCCATGTCAAGGCCAACTCAACTAAGAAGTTGATACAGAAAATACAATGATACAAGTTAGCATTCTTCCTCACTCAGTAGTGCTTTACTTGTGCGCTTGCTAGCTCCTACAAATGAATTATTCATAAGGTAAAATAATAGCTCATAGTTCTAATGCATAAAAGAAAAAACTTACGTATTTAAGAAAGATATCACCAATACTTTTGTTTTCAGTCCAATTTATCATAAGATCTTCCAGGTCTTCCTACATTACATGCAAGGATTGGGAGGAAAAAAATAACAATGTGAGCTGCATAAAGCTGTAGATGGAACCAGTGTTGTGTCAAACAGTCAAAGAAACAGACAATAAAACAGGCAATCCTAAGAGCTGTACAACTCCACATTAACCCTCTTAATTCTATTAAGAAATGATAGCAAAACACATCTGACTTATCAAACATAGTTTTGAACCCACACACTCAGAATCTAGCAGTGTGTCAGCACTAGCCAACTCTGCAACAAAACAAATCTGCATCCACCACCCTACTGAGCATATCCCAAATGATTATTAAAGTGCACACAGAGGACATTTAAACCAACTGTCACTAAGTGATAAATTAATACAGGACTCTAAGTCCATAACAGAAGATAGGATTCAAATAGAATACACGTACATTTCCCCTCACTCAGTGCACCACGGGTCAAGAAAAGTGAGAGCAAGCTGTTAAGCCTATATTGACTTGATAAGGATCAAGCTTATTTACTGTCAGCTAATGATGTGGATAGGAGGGCACAGCTGAAGTCGAGGATTCCCTTTCAGTTGAAAGGTTTCACCATTAGTATTCTTAGCATGTTTCTGCCACTTCTCTCATCTTTATTACACCAAAAAATGAAAGAAACAGAGCCACACTACACATAAGTGACTTTGTGCAACAGGTGAATGCTAGCTGCCACCTGGACATGCATGCTCTACTTTCCTCTCCTAATCACTGTAGGTCCACATCAGCATCTGTCAGTGATTAACTAGATGGGATCCCAACAACTAAAAGATATTCTGAACATTTATCTATTTTAAAAGCCTGTGAAAAACAGACAAATAGAAACTATTATTTGTAGGAAATTTTATGACTGCATTTAATGAAGAGTTGCATTGCAATCTGCTGTGAGACTCATAGACGGTTTCTACCTGCAGAGAGCTTGCAACCCAAACCAAAATACAGCAAACAAAGCATCAAGAAAACAAATTTGATAGCTTTAGCTATTCTTCCAAGAGTCCTTGCTTACCATGTTAATAGAAACATGTTTGTTGTAAGCACTTGTGAGAGCTAAACTATGATTTGGCACCAGTGGCCCTTTTGACCAATTTTGTATCAGTTACAGAAGCCTCTTACTTGAAGAAAGATTAAAATGGGAAAAGAACAAGCCAGCTCATGAATGACAGTATTAGTTATATGTACAACACTTAGACTTCAGGTGCTTATTCATAAGTTAAAACTTAAAGTAAGTTCTGGATTTACACTTAACTCCATAGGTTGAACAGTAAATTTAATACAGCAGGATGAATCTGTATCCATCCAGCACACATGATGTAACACAAGAAGAAAATATTTGAAGTCCGCATCATCGTTTCCCCTGTGGGGCAAAGTTACAGCTTACCTTGATTTTTGTGTGTACGTCAAGAATATCTGGAATGCTGCCAAATATAGTCTTAATCTCTTCTTGTGCAAGTATTGGTCCTCCAAGTTGTCCTTCCTTTTCCAATGGAACTTGAAATAACTGATGATTGGACAAGGAAAAAAGCATTCACCCTCCATGCGTTGTGTTAGAAATATGTTGAATATTGAAATATGAATATGAATATTGAATATTGAAATATATTGAATATATATGTTGAATATAGAAATGCGTAGAAATGGTGTTTGCCTTTTAGATCATACTTTTCTGCAGCCACAATCTTGAGACATTCTGCTCCTACTTGGCAAGAGCATGTTATGGAAGAGTGGTTTTGAGATGTTAACACAAGTTCAGTAACATTACTAGACCATAATCCCCTTTTATCTACTTTTCTACTCGCACACACCTTGGCTTGTTCTTTAGGTAGATAATAAGCTGCAACAAAGTGAAAAACTTAGAGGAAGAGCTTCGCTTCTAGGAAGTTGTTTGATAGACTGCTCTTCTTGGAAAAATAAGTTTGTGGAGTTTTTTGTTCTTCCATCTCTATGCACAAATATCTTAAAAATCAAAGTCATGAAGATCCTATTTTCTCAAAGCTTTGGGTTTTCGTATCAACTGCAAACCCACTGCAGAACCCAGAGTTGAAGTTATAATTTCCAGCCTTTATGATTAATAATTTTATGTGCCAGTGAAATGACATGAGAATGTATACATCTTTCACCAACCTTTCATGCCCCAAGTCATTAAGAAGATGAAGATCACAGGTTGAAAACAATTATCTAAATACTAGGTTTTGTACTACAATTGAACTGTACTTGCTTTAATACCAGCTTACCTGAATAATTGTTGTAAGAATATCAACGTAGTTACTTTCTGTCTGATATAATTCCTTTGCAACTTGCCATCTTGCAGACTGCTTTAGTGGAAGAGGAGTTGAGTTTTTCGAAGGCCTTGCACAGGATTTTGGTGTTTCTGTTGAAACAATTTCCAAAAGAAAATAGTTGTATTACAATTCAAAGCTCCTGAAAAATTCACCCTCCAAGACAAAAACCTTTGGAATTCAACAGGCTTTTTTTTTTTAGAAAAGGCTATTCTTCATTAGTTATCAGAGCTCCTTCTAGAAAATGACTATTACCACCTTATTATAGAATAACAATAACACATCCTTTCTCAAAATTAGTCCTGAACTATTAGGCTGCTAGTAAACCATTAAAGGGAAGGTCAGCAACTTAACTCTTATGTTTAGTGGAAAAAAGGGTTTAGGTGCTGAACATTGTTTATATGTATATGAGGCACATTATTTTTTTTTTTTTAAGTTCACTTTGCCATGTAAGCAAATCTTTCAGCTGCCTCATCTTACATTAGATACAAAACCCAAAATCATTTATTGAGATAAGTCTCTACATGTAAAATTTACAATATTCATCATAGGCAGATGGCTGGTGCAGGAGTAACGGGGAAGAAAAGCGTGTCATTTTTCTTAAAGCTAAAGCTGAGGTGGACCTAGAACAGTCCATTAATTTTAAGACCTTGCACACGTACTGGACAGCAGAGACCTGTACACACTTGTACTGAGGTGTTATCCTTATTCAAATTACAGTCACAGTTACTACAAAGTTAAGTACCTGATCTGTTGTTTTCAGAGTAGCACTTCCTGAAACTGTTTGCTGATGCTACATAGAAGCTTCCATACCAGGTGTTACAAGAGTTATAGCAAGATCTAAGAAAGCTAATTTTAGAATCAGCTGAATCTTTCCTGTATTCCTTCTGAATTATCACTCATAGGCTGTGCCTCTGAGACTACTTTGTGACTTAAAAATCACAGATTGGTTTGGGTTGGAAAAGACCTTAAAAATCATCTAACTCCATTCCCCACCATTGGCTAGGACACCTCCCACTAGACCAGGTTGCCCAAAGCCCCATCTGCCCTGACCTTGAACACCTCCAGGGCAGGACAACCACAACTTCTCTGGACAGCCTCATGTTGAAGAATTTCTTCTTAATACCTAATCTAAATCTACTCTTATTTTAAAACCATTACCCCTTGTATACAAGTATTATATATACAGTACTTGTACAGTCTAAGAATTGTATGCAAGCTTTTGCTTTAAAAGAGCAGCGTAACTCCAGATACCTCCCCTCTGTATACGCTGTTGAATATGCTTACTGTGATGACAAGAGGCAGCACAGCCTCTGTGTCTGAACTCTTCAATTCTGCATCTTACGCACTCCAAAGAGAAAACCTGGAATTACTCAGGAAACCTGTAGCAAAACCTGTAAGACTTCCCCATCACTGTCGTTATCCCTCGTATGCAGAGAGCTCTTAAACACTGCAGTGTGACTGAGTGCAGATTTCCACTCTACCTCCATTGGTAGTGCTTGACTCTGGAGTGTTAGAGATATCCAACAAGGACCCAATAGAAAGCGAATGTTCAGCTGATGGGCGTTTGCGAGGAGGGAAAGGTGACATGTCTGTTTCTCTAGTCAGTTGTGCAAGAGTCTCTTTCAAACGACGCCTTTTACGGTTGCTGTTCGGAGTATTCAAAGAAAGCTGTGACACAGACTTTTTGAGGCCAGGACTCTCTGACTGTAATAAGAGAAAGTTCAGTTAAACGTTTTAACTTGCTGTTTCCAGATCAACTCAGTGCAAAGGTTAAGTCAGAGACAAACACACAAAACAACTTTTCTTAGAGAAAGCAGACAAAGCCCTATTTTTATTCTTAAAAATAGGAAATCACACTAGGATTTTTTTGTCTGTTTGGACTAAAAAGTTCAACCTTCAGGAAACAAGAAAAGGCTTTTCCAAATTAGTGTTCTAGATATTAAATTTATAATGGATTGCGTGGAATTTAAATAGTAGTTTAAAAAATTAATCTCTGGCCCCACACATACTATTGCACATGCTAATTTTACCCTGAAATACGAGCTGTGTCTTACATCAAGGAGTTCAACATACCTTTTCAAATAAATACATGGACTCGCCAGCTCTGGCATCCATTTGAATACTTCCCCAGAACCACTAAAGGAAAAAGAAACACATTAAAAATCACAAAATTAAAAGTATTCAAAATAATATATATAGTATTAACACGATTTGCACACCAAATGCAAACATGGGACTTAATTTGAAAAAAAATGTAACTCACATATGGGGTAGTATAAACAAAATATTCTTCCAAGGACTTTTAAGTACTAACCTCTTGCTTTACAACATAAAGGTTTTTTAAAGGTTCAAATGGAAGATCTTTTACTGTACTTTCTTCAACCACTAAGTGCGTACACCTTTCATCGCCAACTGGTAAATAATGTCCGCCTAGGTAAAAAAATAGAAAGAAGTAAAACAGCAAGACAGAAGAATATTGTTAAAAATT
Organism: Anser cygnoides; assembly: GCF_040182565.1. Classification (NCBI taxonomy): domain Eukaryota; kingdom Metazoa; phylum Chordata; class Aves; order Anseriformes; family Anatidae; genus Anser; species Anser cygnoides. The sequence continues at coordinate 21,447,817 of NC_089881.1, forward strand.
AGTTCACTAGATAGTTTTATAACACTTAGCTTTTATGACAGAAGAGACAAGGAGAGAGGAACTTACATAACACCCCATATATAACCAGTGGACAGCTTTTAAGAAATAAGATACAGCATACAGTAGCAAAGTACACATTGAAAGAGTCAAGAGAACCTACAGTTCAGAGGACATTAAAGCATGTCTAGCAATAAATATAATAATCTTCTGAAAAATTTGTCTCGTTTCTTCAAAGAAGGCGGCAGGAATACTTTCTACATCCACAAGCTAGAACCTGCACATATCACAATTTTATAAATAGCTTTAGGTAAAAAGGCCAGGGAGTGAGAAAACAGGCAAAATTAGCCAGCTTCCATCTGTTTTGAGGATGACTTGCTGTTACAAGCTTGCTCCATTCCCATTTCTCTAGCACGCATGCTCTAGCATTGCAAGACTGGAGACAGTAAGTTATCTGTTATATCATGACTGTCTATGCAGTTCTTAATACCATACTACACTAACAGATAAACACACTAACAGATAAAACACCTCCAATCAAGAGTTTTACCAGCAATGCCTCATATCAAAGTTGCAAGCTTTCCATGACACCTTCAAGCATCCTGTAATTATTTCCTTTTAAACTGCCTAATTTCAATCAGCCTAGGAAGTTTCAACAAGTCTTCAACAGCTATGAGAACTTATGACATCTAAAAAATGAATTTCCAGCTTTCCAAGTTGAAGATTCTTCAATAATGCTTTAGGATTCATGGGACTCATGGCCCAGCATTTCAACTTCAATGACATTAGTACCAATAAAATATTTATCAGCTATAATCCCCATTCTTTTCACAGGTCAGCACTGATAAACAATAACCTTGCATTTCTGTCATTTCTTCCATGTTAGCTCTCTCTTCATCAGAGAATCCAAGGAAACTTAACATGCAATCCTGGAAAGGAGGAACCTTGAACTGATTTCTGAAGTCATCATCAACTGCACAGAAATCACTGGAGAGAGAAGAAAAGAAATTTTTAAAAAGTTACTAAATCAGTGCTATGTCACTATTTAAATATAAGCTCAAAACACTACAAATGAACAGGATGTAAATTCAGGATTGGAGGAAAGTAAACACCTACATTTCATTCCTTTTCTCCCAAGCCTTATAAATCCACTCAGCTTTCATGATAGGAGTACCAAGGCTTACAGCAATCTACAAAATAGGAAGAACATAAATTGTAACAAGCAAATTTTCCGTTTAAGTCTTTTTCATGCCAAGAAAAATTTTAACATAGCTTTTACTTCTCAAGATACGCATTGCCAAAAAGCAAACATATTCCTTCAAGAAACATCTCTTGTTGCAGAACCTAAAAGTTAAAGTGTATTAACTCTTCAATGTCTATGAGGTAGGACCAATAGCTATTTTGACATTTACTCAGAAGTGCACTATTTTGTTACATAAAAACAAATTCCAGTTCCAGTGGAATATGCAGTCTTTTTCTGCTTCCTATAAATTGTACAAAGATGAAAATCCCAGCCTGCTTTTATCAAAGAGGAAGTGACTATTCCAAAGGTAACTTCCATGACTACTTGAGAGAGACTACAAAGTTTTTCAACTTTTTCCCCTGTGAGCTGGCAAAAAAAAGGGTGGATTTTTGGATTTAGGAAATTAAAATTATTTACATCTCTAAGAGAGAAACAAAAGTCAAAGCTCAACACCAGATGGAGATGAACTTGCAATGACAAGTCATTGCTGGTGGTAGAGGAAAAAAGCCAGTAACTTACAAGCTGAAAAGTAATTCAAGGACTCAGTTTACAAGATGTAAATTCTGAAAGTTTCCATGAAGTACAAATTGAAGCTTACATACTCTGAATTTGTCCCCATGCGTTGAGTTAGCCACCAAATGCGTAACTTTTGAGCTGAAGTCCCTTCGAATAATTCCACCCATATGATGAACTAAGGTCACTAGCTTAACCTGCAAAAGCAAGACAAAAGTTTAAAGTATATATTTTGAAATACAGTGTGGAGCAAGAGAGGTACAAGAATAGTTCAAGAACAGTTTACAAAGCAAGTGATAAGAGGTTGCATTAAACAGCTGATACAACAGAAGAACTACTAGCCTGCCCGCCCCCCCCTCCCCTTTTTTTAAACAAATATTTTATACACCTTGAGAAAGGCTGACCAAGATACTGGTGCTCCCATGATCAACATCATACACATTGCCTTCACCATGTCACACAGAATAAATTTGACGTGCATTATCCTCACTGATTTGGCAATTCGGCCTGAAGGGACATTTGCCAGAGTTTACATAGGAGACTGCAAGATGTCCAATTTGAATCCAACTGACTATCCAAATTGACTATCAAATATAACACTGGGCAAAGGCTTCATATATTTTTATTTTGTCTTAATGAAGATGTGGTGCCATCTTACTGATTCCCAGACATCCAATAGGAAAATTGGGTGCCAATTGCATCACCAAAACAGAAAAGCAAAGTGCTAGGCTATAAGATACTTACACTTGGATACGTCAAAACTAAAGTCCTGATAGCATGATAGAAGCAAGTGCCCTGAATAAATCTGCAAAACTTTACTTGATCACACTACTTCCTGTATTAAAAAAAAGACCTTATTGGGCAAATGTGATCTTATTGAAAAGCCTAAATCTACGAATGTTTAAGCACTACTGAATTGTAGTTTAATGCCACTCAAATAAAAAAGTGGACAAAATCAGTTTTGTTTCTTTGGGCAACAGTTTTGTTTCTCCTGGGCAAAGAAACAGTTTTCTTACCATCCTTAAACATCACTGCCTTGGTACATGCAATAAAACAGAAGAACAAACAAAGCAAGTCACTTCTGTGATACAAGGTCTACACACAGTTAAGTCTTACGAGTGACAGAAGAGAAGAAGATTTTGAAAAATATGCTTAACATTGCTTTACCCATCCAAGGGGGGAAGTGAAAAAAGGAGAGTCTTACTAATTCATCCTTCTTTCTGAATCCCGTAAAGCAGAGTACCAAGTTCAACATACTTGCACAGTACAGCGGACGACATGAGAAAGGTAAAGGCTGAAAAAAAGGTAGTTGGCTTATTAGTCAAAATAATAATGTTTAAAATACTACTTCTATTAAATATTTAATATAGTATTATTCCTACTATTAAAATATATTAGACAACAGTCCAAGCCTGTGTTTTCAGTTATGCCTCAGCTTCAGACCCACCTGCGTTCTGATAAAGTAACTAAGTGTCCTGGTTCCAGTTAGGACAGAGTTAAGTAGCTCATAGTAGCTGGTAGGGTGCTATGTTTTGGATTAGGATGAGAAGAGCGCTGATAACATGCTGATGTTTTAATTGTTGCAGAGCAGTGTTTACACCAGGCCAAGGACTTTTCGGCTTCTTGCTCTGTCCTGCCAGCGAGCAGGCTGGGGGTGCAGCAGGAGCTGGGAGGGGACAGACCCAGGACAGCTGACCCAAACTGGCCAAAGGGGTATTCCATACCATCTGACGTCATGCTAAACAATATATAGGGGTGGCTGGCCGGGGTGGGGGGGCCGGCTGCTCGGGAATAGGCTGGGCATCGGTCAGCGGGTGGTGAGCAATTGCATTGTGCATCACTTGTTTCTTACACATTATTATTGTTAATACTATTATCATTATCACTATTATTATTATTATTGTTATTATTATTTTCCTGTCTTAATAAACTGTCTTTATCTCAACTCACAGGCTTCACTTTCCCGTTTCTCTCCCCCCATCCCAGAGAGGGAGGGGGGAGGGTGAGCGAACGGCTGTGTGGTGTTTAGCTGCCAGCCGGGTTAAACCACAACACTAAGTCACAAAGGCAATGCTCTGCATGCATTCTCCTTCCCAATCCACCCCCCTCTGCTTGAGGGGTTTTGGATATATAAAGTGTCTGTTAGCGCATCATTTGTATGCTGCCTTTCCTAATGGCACAAACTCCCTCAACTACTGCAGTAGTTGTGATCTTACCCGCTACCTGTGGCTTTCCCATCACGCACAGTTACTGTTACTGTTCTAACACAGTACTAGAAACTTGCTTTTCCTCAAACTTACCTTGCTGACCTTATTTGTGGTTGACAAAGCAAAGGAGATTTTGTTTTGAATGCACTATGCGGAATTCACTGCGTGAGAGAACTACTCAGCTACACATACCTCTCCTTTTCGTGCACAATGCAGTACCACTGGCGGGCCAACGACACGACAATCTGCCTTGCAGAGACTGTTAAAGATGGAATCTTGAAAGTCTGTTACGACAAAGACTGTCTCAAATTCTGGGGAGTCAGAATCTCCAAGCTCTTCTATCGTATCCGTCTTTATGTAGGGCACTTTAATTTCCTGGGGAGGAGGGGGAAGAGAAGCATTATTCAAAATTCAACCTTTTTTGACCATTAGGAGAATGATCAACATACATATTCTCAGACGGATTGGAGAAAGCTGGGTGAGATATGGCATAAGAATAGCTATGAACTGCACCTAAAAAATTTTTTAATTCCTGCTTCTGAAGAATAAGAATTCAAATTATTTACGTAGTTTACACATCAGTTCACACTGACAACATAGTATCAGCAAACAAGTACAGATGATAAAAAACTAAGCACATAAGGGAAATGAAATTTCTCCCTTCAGACTCTGTTAGGACACCTTAAGGTACTCCCAGATGCTATTAAAAAGTAGCACCCAGCTTGCAACAGCAAGCCTCATGCTGCACATCATCTGAAGAACAGAAGTCAACAATGAGTTCATTGCTTGATTATTTCTAAATGCTTAAAAATCTGGTCTGTCCCAATTTCAGTCACTAGTTCCAAGTTATATTTTCTAGGTTTTTCACATCATGAAAAAGGAAACCCATTCTTACACTTATGTTTAAATGCAGCTTTCAATTGAAAGAGGTCACCTAACCAGTTAAAGTCAGTTCATAGCAAAACTTATGTGTTGACTGAATAAGCATGCAGGTGATATCTCCACTGGTATTTCTATTCCCTTGTTAGAGAACACAGCTAATTAAGAGCTGCAGATATTACTTCCTTATTTGAGAAATTGTTTGAAAGAAGGTCAAGAAAATTGAGAAACTGAAGAGATTTAAGTGACACCATCATCAGAATTAGCGTATCTTGTGACCACTACCCCAGTTAATGTAAAAAGCATCTGCATGTTTCAGTCCCAGTGAAGTGCAACATGCTACATGCAATCACAGGTGCTTAATTGCATGACATACCATATGAATAATACTTTTAATTAGTTTTTCTTCTGATTTACCAGGGCTAGTTTCCTTTATCTTTATAACTGGCACTTCCATTATCTTAATGGTCTGTGGAAGAGGAGAACTTCAGTACAGAACCAAATCAGTTTCAGAAGTCTAACACCATACCGCCTCATTCCAGCGACTCTGTTACCTTAGACACACATACCTCCAAGGCTTTCAGAAGCTCCTCATGTTTCCCTGCTTCCTGAACCAAAACCACTCTTGTTTCTATTTGAGGCATTTCTTCTGTTTATAGAGAAGACAAGACAATAACCATATTTCAAAAGAAAAATCCATGTTAGTTCTAAATCAAGCAATGTCTAGAACAGGCAGACGGTATCTGTCTCAAGACACCTAATTTACCAGGGACAACCCTGAAAACAAGCGTTGCTTCAAGAAGCCTGCCCTTTCAGTAAGGCATACCCCACTGACCATGCAGCCTAAGTTTTCTAGTATATGGTAAAACAAGATCCTGCAATTCATGGCCGCTTACCTGACAGTCAAAACAAAATTATTAGCTTAATACTTGCAACAGAATTGGATACCAAGACTTGCCGAAAAATATTCGGTTGGTATCTTTGATAGCTTCTGTGTCCTAATAATGGCTCAGTTTCACAAGAGAACGTAAGAAATTAAATTAGATATCCTGTTCTTCTCCAAGTATTAATAAGTTTTCAAAATACAAGTAAGAAGGGGCAAGTGCTGCATCCAACAGTCATGGGATCCAAAAAACTGCTACTGGATTTTGGCTACTGCCATTGCAGGCAAACAAATACTTTTTATTGCCTTTCTTTAATCTTAAGATTAGTTATTAAATCAAATACATTTCAAGCTCAAGACCATTCATCTTTTTAAGGGTTACCTGTAATCCTACAGAACAGAGCAACTGTAGTTTCCAAACACTTATCAAAATACCACTTAGTGATCTATTCCACAGAAGAGGCATCAAATGGGACTGATTGCTTTCTATATATTAGTCAGAAGACTCATTAGATTTCATGGCTGTAACCCAAAATTTTGATATCAAGATGAGTTTAAAATTCAGACAGTTCCTTTGCCAGTGGAAAGATACCAAACCAACACCTGTTTGGCTACGCTATACACAATTCTGTGGTTCAGCAAAGCATTTTCAGTTTTCCAAACCTTCTTCTTAAAATAAACTTTTCACATCACCTTCAGCATCCAAAACAGATCCAGGAAATACATTCTCTTTGGAGGTTTCTATAATTTTTGAATCAAGAACAGAAGAATCAGCCAAGAGGCTCCTCCCGGTTTCAGACATCAGCATACTGTTGTCAGCCATGATTATGTCCCGTTTCTTTCTTCAACAGCTACAAGACAGATGCACCAGTTTAAGTTACAGTTGCAAAGGCTCAATAATAAGAGTCCTATGACTAAGGCTGTCAGAAATAACTTCAGACTCATTAAAATCCCACTCAAATTGATGGAACAGTTCTGAAAGAGTCACACAACTAGTGGAAAGACTGACAACAAAACTATTGCAGGAAAGTTTTTGAGCAGACTGCTTACCACAGGCATCATTCCTTTGCACAGAAAGCTGCAGAGAGGATACTTAAACTCTGAGCAGCAGGAAAGCACTAAGTTTAGAGTTCATTTAAAAAAAAAGTCATTACAAAATACTGACAAACTAAATGCACTCATGTTCTTCAGTAATGAACTATCATGAGCTAGAGTTAAGACCAGGATTAGCATTATTAATGTAAAACATTAGCAAAAGAATACGGGTACACAACGCATCTTAATAAAATTTGATGCTTTTGGGTAAACAGGCTAGAAGGCTGAATTTTCAGGCTAAAGTTACTTTGGTTACATGAAAATGAGCACCCAGGGAGTGGAACTGGCAGTGCTTACACAAATGAAAATCAGGTTTCTCAAAATGAATTAAAGCCTCTACAAAGCTAACAAGCATATAGAGATCTATCCATATGACCTTGTCTATTGCCCCACATCAACTATAATACAGAAGTATCCACCCGTAAATGAAGAGGCTTTCTTCTTCTCACAGAAAGCATCTGTGCCCTCCTTGCTTATCAAGAAAGTTTGTTGCATACTGGAAGGACAGAATCCTTAATCCTTTCATATTTGGCACAGGTAGCTAACTACCTGAACCTTGTACCAGCAAATATGTTCTAAGCCACCTGCCCAAGATGCAGGGCATTTTCTTCTGCGCATGAAGCATGCGTTTCCTGTGATTCATCAGTCACGTTAAATATTTACACCATGATATCAAAAGCTACCTACAATGACCGCTGTATCTGAACTGCTGTAGTCCATAAACCCCCTGTATCACTTTAACTGAAGAAGTTCTCCTCATGACTGTAGATGCCCATTTAAAACAGCAGCTACCAGAATAACACTTTAAAGCACTGTCTGAAATGTTGTGAGGTAGTAACACTCAAGGAGAGCAGCACATACTGTTTTGCAAGTTGTGCAGCGCCCATCCAGTTATGGAGAAAAATAAAGCCAGAAGACAAAAAATTAAGTATGTTTTGGCATGACAGCAAAATAGGAAAAAAAATATATCTTTTCAGTTATTTGCAAAGTTAGACCCCAAACAAGTGTCTAGTAAGAGAAAAAAGTTACTTTAAAATCCTACAGATTATAAAATAGGAAAACTATCAGAGAAAGTCACTGATATGGTTCCTGTCATACGGCTGATATTACACCTAGTAACATGTCTATGAGCATGCACTTTCAGAGAACTCTGTCGTTTATTACAAAGCCCATACTTGGGGCTAGACATCAACCTTCATTATGGCTTCCCCAGTTTATTTATTTGTGGAATTTTGCTTCAGATTTATTTTTAAATCCTGTCATAGCATTCATAGGCTAACCAACGCCATAATTACGCTAACCAGAGGTTAACCAGTACCACAACAACCCCAGCCGCCAGGATTATTGATGCTGACACACTGACAGCGCCCAGCCCAGGCAGAGCCCACGGACTGAGGATCTCCCCCTCAGACGACAGGGATCAGCAGGCCGCACCCCATCACCGCCAGCTTCCCGCAGGCCCAGGAGCGCCCCCCGAGACCCCCCAGCAGCTCCGCATAACCCAAAGCTCCGCAGAACGCCTCCCTTAGAGCCGGGGGCAGCTCCGCAACGCTTCCAAGTGCCCGTGCCCAGCAGCCCCCAGAGGCCGCGGCCCCCCTCGGGCCGTGCCAGAGGCCGGCTCCCCCCCGGCCGCCCCGAGCCCTCCGGCCGCCCCTCACCGCCAGGCCAGGCCAGCAGCGGCCGCCGCCGCAGATTCAAAAAGCGAGCCGCCGCACTAAGCGCGCCGCCCATTGGCTGCCCATCCCCGCGGCCGCCTGTAAGCCGCCTCCTCATTCGGCTTCGCTCCCAGATGTCCCGCCCTCCCCCTACCGTCTCCTTGAGGAAAGGGGTTCGGGGCACGCCCTCTCGGATTGGCTGATCTGCCCGCCGCTCTCCGCCAGGCGGTCTCCTGTTGGCGGTGGGAGAGGAATGGGCCTCGCGGCCGTATCCGAGAGCAGGTTGCTGAGCGGGCGGGGGTCAGGCTGCGCTGATTGGCCGCTGCCGCTGTTCGAACGCTACCAACGGCCGGGGCCGCCCTGAGACTGGCAGAGGAGGGCGGGTGGCGCCTGAGGGTGGAGGGAGTTGTTGGTCTGCCGTTCTCCATGCCCTGCTTCGTCCCATTGTCCGCCTCGCCACCTCTGGGCGACCTTGGAGGGGCGATAAATAACTGTCCATCATTAAAGTGTTAATGTTGTTAATAAATAATTGTCCATCAATAAAATGTTAATAATTGAGTCGCATCTGCGTTACTGAAGGTGCCGGTGTGCAAACATCCTGCTGCGTTTCGTTATAATCAGTTTCTGGCAAACGAGGGGGACGAGAGCTGAGGTGAAAGTGAGTGGCTGAGGTGAAAACCAGCCAGCTGACTCGGTGGCACCAGCTAAAAATGATGACACCAAGTGCTTTGCCCTCCTTTTTTCTCTAATTTTCTCTCCTACTAAAGCTTTCTGATCTGGAAAGGCATTCATTTGTATGTGCCCGTCATCTCTGAAACCTGAGTTAACATAGTGCCTCAGACTCAACGTAAAAAGAATGAGAAATATAAAAAGTAATTTTGCACGTTTTCCTATTATATGCTGAATTCTTATATGCCAAATTGAGTTCTTTGATCTTATTCTATTTTTTATATTACAGATTTTTATTAGTTCAGGTATTTTCGTGAGTGATCCAGCAGCCATTAGTGTCAGTAAGAGTCTATTGACTTTTTATGATTTGAAAGAAAGTAGAAAAGGAAAACGCAGATAAAGACGGTAGCAGGTGTTGTTTATGTGAAGAAAGGTACGTGTGGTGAGGTACATATAAATTAGGATTATTTTCTTGAGGAAAATGTATCTGAATAGCAGGCTGGAAGTCAAGGCGGTCGTTTCAATTTTGACACCTCAGTCAGCCAAATATTAGTCATACAATAACTGAGCTTCATATAGAGCAATGGCATCATTGATTTACAGACAGAATAAAACGTAACCTGAGGTCCTTCTGTGACCTTGAAGGCTCATCACCATTCAACAGTTCCAGGCCAACCCTCACTGGCTTTTTCCCATTCTCTCCTTTTGCTGCATCCTTGCAAAGTACTTCTCACCCAGGTCTTCAGGTTCCCTTCACGTCCTGAGCCATGGGCCAGGTTTCTCCTGTTTGGAACAAGTTCTGCTGTATTGGACTCATCATTTTTGTGGTATAGGTTCTGGAGAATTGTACGTTCATTGCCACTTGACCTCTGGAAACTCAAAGGAGCTATATAAAATGCACCTGCAAAGACAGGAAAAGCATATTTATCAAGGTTTAGGATTAATGGGTGGTAGATATGTCACTTCTTTGTCAAACTTTTAAATATAATAAAAATGAAGTATAAACTTTCACAGATAAATAGCGGTATACAATGCACAGAGTGGCTGACCCATTTTTTGAATAGGTTTATAAAACTAGAATTAAAATCTTACAAAGCAACTGGGGTATTCTGAATAAACATCTTAAACTATCCTTCCTTTTTCCTGGGACTGAGGGAACATGGAAGAATTTTAGGTAGCAGTTACTTAAGAAAAGTTGTTAATTGCTTTTATAAAGAACAGTTTTTCTCACCAAAATTTAGATCAGACCTGATGACAGAAAATAATTACTATTCTTTATATATCTCCCATTTAAAAATCTAAGTGTTTTTCTTATAAAAGGCTCTGAAATACAAACACCTTTTATTTCTGTTGCGTACAATGTAGCATGCAGTTGAAACTTGCTGTCCCTTCCAGTCATCTAAGCACCAATAACCCTGAGTATAACACTTAGTTAATAGTTTCGTCTTGCACTAACACCCACAGGGAGAAAATTCCAGGAGACTCAATCATTCAGTGAGTCCTATCGCATAATCTTCATCGGATCTAATACCATGTAGAAAAAACAATGAGGCTACATAGGAAAATCTGATGTAACCCCAAGAGGCCCGAAGGGAACGTCGGTGCCCTGTGTTGTCTCTGCCAGTTGTCTGTGTAGCAATGGCCTCTGAGTTTCTTGGCTTCGGGGTGTGAATTTATGTAAAAACCTGCCTGTCCCATAGATAAGTTGCAAGTGTTTGTTTTGGGGTTTAACTTTATCTGATTTGATGTTGCTGTTTTTAAAGAAGTAAAGTGTTCATTTTTTTCAACCAGCTGAGATGAACTCCTGGAAGGAATGAATTCCTCGAGAGCTCTTTATTCCATTTAGCAAGAGCAGTAGCTTTCAGAACGTGGGACAGGAGGGAGATCAAGCACAAGGTGTATGTGGGGGTCAGTGGGAGCGTGAGAAACCAGAGAAAAAAATCCAGCCAGCCTTTTTATCTCTTTTTGTAAGAGATAAGTAGGTGAGAGGAGTGGGACTAGGCCGGGGCTTGCGAACAGTGGTATCTGTTGAAAAAGACATGTACAAATTATTCCACTCAAGGATCCTGGACGTGGAGTTTGGGGGCAGATGCTTTGGAAAGCAAGGGAATGGGAGTGTGCAAGGCAAGGGAGGCAGGGGAGGAGGACAGAAGATAAAGGGAAAGCATGAGCCCAAAATAATACAGACAAGAATGGCTCACAGCTTGAGACCTCAGGAATCTCACCTTATGCTGCTTTGTTGACAAAGCTTGCTTTCCTAACAGCCCTTTCACATCCACAGCCTTCTTAAAGCTGGCTCTGAAAATTATAGGAACTTGATCTGCTGTTATGGGAAAAGGTTAAAGATGCTCGAGACTCTTATTTTCTCACAAAGTCCAGAAACTGTCTTCTCCTGCCTTTAGTATCTGGGAGGTTCTATTTTTGTTCTGGGATAGCTGGCTTAGAAGCTGGCCTTTTACTTCTTTGGAAGATATTTTCCTTTTATTACCTCTCCAAATGCCAAATTTTAAAGGCAGCTTGTCCTTTCCAGGACTCTAAATTTCTGAATTTCCAGTAATTTAAATTTCTATGTGGCTTTTTAGTACTACAAATTAATTTTGACAGCAGTGTTACTGTTAAAATTAATGTTCATTCTTTTTACCAGATCCGTAACACATGTGATTTTAGTTATTTAAATAAATATTTTAATTTACTGGAGATGGCTCTGTGAGGAAGTATTGAGAAGTCATTTAGTTTGTGTCTGGCCCGAGTTCTGTGGTATTTGTTTCCTGCGTGTTGCAAAGAGAGGGTTTTTATCTGAGGGGAAAGCGCTTATGGGGGTGACAAAGCCCAGATTGGAAACTGTCCTTGTGCTGGGTACAAGCGTGAGGTAAGTACCAATGGTTCTGTGCGTTAAACCAAAGCTTGCAATTGACCTAGGGAAAGAAAATCCCAGTCCAAAACAAAAATACGGAACAAAAGCTACGTTAAAAATCTGCCTTCCGGAGCTCCGTGGTGACTCACTACACGGCCAGCAGCACGGTCCCTTCAGCCGAACGCCCCTGCGGTGGCGGCAGGGGGGCGGCCCCGGCCCGCGGAGCCGCTCGGAGCGGCCTCCCCCTGCGGGCGGGCCCCGGGCGGGGCGGCGGCGGCTGCGCGGGCGCGGAGCAAAGGCCGGCGGCAACCCGCGGGGCGGGCACACGGGGACCGGGCCGAGCCGGGCCGAACGGAGCCGAGCCGGGCCGGGGTTAGGCACGGGAGCGCCGGGGGAGGCCGGCCGGCTCCGCGGCCATGCGGGCCGCCTGGGTGCTGCTGCCGGCGCTGGCCGCCCTGTCCGCCTACTACATCTACCTGCCGCTGCCCGGCACCGTGTCGGACGCGTGGAAGCTGATGCTGCTGGACGCCACCTTCCGCGCCGTGCAGCAGACGGTGAGGCGGCCCCGGGGATGCGGCGGGGATGGGCCCCGGGGGCGGCGGGGGGCAGGCGGCCAGCCGCGGGGCTGGCCCCGGTGGTCGTGTGTGCCCCTCGGGCACGGCTGGGGCTGGCACCCCGCCTGCTGGGGGGCTTTTGGGGGGCTTACGGGGCGTGCTGCGGGCTGGCGGCCGTCCTGCGGGCAGAAAGGAGTTGTAAATAAATGGCTTTTACTTCCATACGTTGGCTAGTGCATTAAGGGAAAGAAGATGCGGGGGATTCCCGTCAGATCTTGAAGGACATGCGTGACAGTTTGGTCACTTCGTGGTTTCTCCCTCGCTCTCCGCCGGTGTTTGCATGCTGACCTGACGCAGATCAGCGATCGCAAGCTTCCTCAGCTGTGAGCTTGATCCCCTGCTAGGGTGGTCGTGACATGAGTCGCTCATGGTCAGGCCTGATGTAAGGTACCGCGGGTGCTAAAGTATTTTAATTTTTTTTTTATCCCTAGCGGCAGTTTAAGTCATGCATAAAATGTCCCAAAACTTCTCCGTTGGGCGGATGGGAGTATCGTCAGCTTCAGAAAGGCATTAAATGAATTAATGGGCGGAGGGCCCATAAATAGATGCCGAAAGGCAGGGATGTACCTCCCGCGTTCCTAATACAATAACTGCGGAAGCGAGAGGACGGTGCCCAGACTTGTGTTCTCTCCCTAGACAGCTTCTCTGGTTGCTGCTTTTGCAGGCGGGTAGTGCTCGATGGACCTCTCAGCTGAGCTACTGGGACAGGTTCTTGTCAGAACATCCCCCTGAATCAAAGCACGCTTCTGGGATGAAAGAATAAAACTTCTTGCTTGTATACCTTCCCTTCAAGACATGATACTCATGTGCCGTGGAAACTACGTAGGCATGTCCTGCAATAGCCAAAGGTTTCTGTTTAAAAAGCTGTGGTTTGCCCTTCATTTGCTCTGTGCTGGTACCAAAAAAATGTAACCATTAAACCAGAAGCTCAAGGGGATTCTTTGAAGGCGTAACCAGAAGGGCAGTGATGGCCACAGTGTGCTGCCCACAGAGCACGTCGTAGCCTGTCTGCCAGGAACACCTGAACCAAGTCCATAACCTCTAGCTGAAGGAGAGCTATCTTTAGGAAATCATATGACGGACTATATATATGTATATTGCTGTTGGCTTATGTACATGTTCTGCTTGTTTGTGGTATGTGGGGCATAGTGAGATGGATTCTAGTGTCTCTAGGTTAGTGGCTGGAGGGCATGGCACCCCCTCTGGGGTATCCCAGAGGCTGTTGTCCCAAGAGGAGCCGCTGGAATAGAGCTGGGCCTGGTGGCAGACGGTGCTGAGGTGTCCACGGCTGTCCCCACCTCTGGTAGGAGGAAGCTGTAACTTCTTAGACAACCACTTACATCTCTGGCCTCAGAAAGGTGAGCTCAGGTAGCAAGGAAAAATCACTAAACAAGTAACAGTCCCTGCCATATGGAGTTCACAAGGAGGAATGAGTGGATTCTGCACAGAGGCATAAAGCAGCAGTGAGGCGTTAGTGATGCCCTGAACTGCACAACGAGTAAACCTTGGGGCGTTTCTTTCCAGACAGACAGAGAGGGTGCTTTCTAAGCGCTTAGAAGTCTTTCCAACGCTGAGAGATGGCACGAAGTTAGGAATAAGTGACTGCCATTAAGAATGAGCTGTGTGAGCTGAGGCTAGGATTGTAAAAGTTAAGCCTGAGTACTTACTCTGTCAGACAGCTTTAGTGTGTGTATATAAAATAAAGCGTGTCCTGCTGTAGAGCTGAGCTTCCCTTTTCTTTGTCTACCGGAGGTTGCAAGACCAAATGCTTTAACATTGCTGTAAATGTGATTGTTGAACTTTCACCTACTTCAGAATGTATTTTCAGCTTGCTATTTATTACTTTCCTTTGTAGGTTTGATAGCAGACAGAAGTACATTACTAAGTGGCTTTTATTTTAAAATAATCTCTGCAGTGTACTGTAATCCTTTCTTCCAAGAGCATGAAGCAAACTTCACGTGCTTCAAATACAATTGTTTCGTTATTCTGAAATAGATTTGTGCTGACTCTGACAATTGAGCATGACAGCTTCTTGTTAGGGATAACAATGTGTTTGTTTTCTCACTTTAACAATCACTGCCACCAAAACATACTAAGGCTGGCACTGCTCTTCAGTATATTAAACGCAAAACCTTATCATTATGTAGAGTTTTGTCCCAGTAAGCTATTAAATTTTTTTTTACAGGCTTGGGACTGACTCAGTGCCCTGAATCAGAGCAAAACACTTCCATGAGTGTTTATGTATTATCACATGGCTAAAAACATGTAATGCTTACACGGCAGTTTCTGTAAGTAGGTTTCAAAACGTACTTCAAAAGGGGACCAGTATGCTAATCTTACTTCAGGGGAGATGGGAGGAGATGGAGTGCCTTGTTTGAGGTTGCTGAAAATTCCAGTGGCATAGTACACGCTCTATACTGTGTAGTCATGCACCTGCACTAAAAAATGGTTCTGCAAAATAAAAGAAAATAGAGTGCAACCTGACACCTTTACATGGGATAAGCTGCCTAAAATGCAGTCGGAACAATATGTTCTGCACACAGTAAAATAGGGAAATAAGCCTGGTTTTGGTTTGTTTGTTTTTGCTAGTCGTTTGCTATCTACAGATATTGTAGTTGGCATTTTAGACTCAAACGTTACAGCAGTGTGTTTTGCCAAGTGGTGCCCAAACTGAGGATAGTGTCGTTCAGGAGCAGATACAACTTTTAAAGGTAGGAAGCTAAGTCTTAAAAAGTTCAGTCGCCCAGTGTCAGCATTGTTACTCGGTGAGTCACGAGTGAGATTTGGCGTAGTCCTCAGCAGTGTTGTCTGTAAAAATGCAAACAGCTACAGCAACTCCCAGTTCCTGATTGCAGCTGAGGCCAGGAAGGTCTGTGCAGAACCTGGCCTCTCACCAGCTGCAAAGACAGGGAAGGAAGCAGCTTGGCTTCGGTGGCACGCTGCCTTTGTGTGCCATCTGAATGCAGCCTGTTGCGGTAATTTCAAGGCTGAAGGTCAGATATGCACGAAGCTGGATGGTTCAACGGGGTCCTTAGGACAGTGTCGGCTAATGGAGTCACGAGGACAGACGACCCTAATGTGCGGAGTGCTATTGGAGTTCAATAGAAATTGGCAACACAAATAAACATTATTTTTTGTACTAGAGAGTACATAACTAATACAAAGTACAAGGAAGGAGGGGTAAGCATGATTGCAGCGAGCATTTGGGATTCTTCCTGAAGTTACCAGGTGAAGGACCAACAGAAGAATCCTAATAGTTTAGGGACCGATTGGTGATGAAAGGTGAGGTAATGGTGCCTCTCTCGAGAACAGGTCTTTGTTCATTCCGTCTGCTTTTTATCACAACCCGAACTCCCTTCTGCACTTCTTGACAGTTTTCTTCAGCACCAAGTTAAATCTCTCAGTACCTGGACCCTTGCCAAAGAATTTACCTAGAGGAAGGCGTTAATCTTAAACAGCTTAGTTGTTAGGGATCTGTGGGTTGTCCCTACCTCAACCCTGGCTATGGGGACATCCTGCTGAAAGAGGAGGCTGTAGCCGGAGAGGCTGCTTTGCCTGGTTCGTTGGAGAGTTGGGATGCATTATTATATTATAAAGCGCACCACCACCAAAGCAGCCGTGGATCAGAGAGGCAACAACCCCAAAATGAAAACCTGCAATCAGAACTGGGCAATATGTTGCCAGCAGGCATGCTGCAATCTGCCCACGGTAGTTACTTGTTGAATTGGCTCGAGTAGCTGCAAAATATTCTCGTCTGCCCTGCTAGTCCTCTCCCAGGGCCCTCCTGCCCATGCAGCTCTGTGCTGCTCCGTAGCAGCTGGGCGCACCGGGTGTGTGTCAGCCCACCCGTCAGTCCCATGAAGTTCTCAGGCCACATTTCCCTGATACCTGAAGTGTTTATTCAGGCTGATGCATAAAGACATGGTCATGATATGGGAAGGCTTGTGGCTTTGACCCAAACTAAACAATGTCCCATGCCTGTGGCTGGCACAGGAACTCCTCTTTTTTTTTCTTTTTTTTTTTTTTTTTTAACTTCGTAGCTTCCTCTTCTTTCTCTTCCTTTTCACTGTCTCTTATTACAGCACTGTCTGTTTTCCCTTTTTACCAGAGAAATCACTGTTCCTCTTCTCTCTTCTGTATGCATTTGACCACACACATGTAATTCCCTACATACAAGTGCTAGATTTGATAGCCTGCAACAGTCCTGCATTCTATCACGAGAGAGGTGGTAAAGTCATGAATACTAGCAAAGATCAAACCAGTTGTCGCTTACATGAGATGACTGAATGCATTTCTTTATAACTGTTTTAAGCCAATCCACCTGTGGGCTGCTGCCAAAAGTGTGAGTGTCCTTTTCCCCCATTCCCTTTTTCCTTCCTTGGGTTATGACTAAGGTGACGATGACCTGGCTGAGGCTTGCTGTTTGTTTTTTTCTGGGTTTGTAGTCAGCTGGTGCAGCAAGCTGATACTCCAAGGCTTCGCATTTGTTAATGCCAACACAGAAAGGTGCCGGGGAAGCACAGTCAACAGGACAGGCAGCTCTGACCTTCTGGTGGCAACACAGTCCTGGATAAGACTTTGCCAACCACCAAATACATCCTCTGTTGCCAGTGGCTCTATTGCAGAATGATGAGATTTGTTTAAAAATACATAAATATCTTATATATATATATATATATATGAAAGGGTTTTGTTTCTAGGACCTTTGGATAAGACTAGCTCTCTGCCAGCAAAAAGCACAATCCTGATGTGTTGTAAATAACAACCAAATTGACTGATTAGATATACTTCCAAAGAATCTGCCTGATAAGTGCTTGGCAAAAAAACCCTGTCAACAAAAAAAAATCAGTGCTGTTCCTTTTGTGCCCTGGTGGACGAGGTATCTCTTCCAGACTGTTTTTTGGTTCTCGGAAAGGGTGTTCTACTGTAGGAAGAAAAGCATCTGATAAACCTGCAGAGGGCCACGGTGCTCTGCAGCTTAAAAACCAGGGCAAAACACTTGTCAGTAAACAGCAGTGACTCGCCTTGGAAATAAACCACTTCCGATTCCAGGGAACACGTGGTAATCTTGTCTACAAAGAACATGAACTTAAGTAGGAGAAAGCTAAAATGGGATGCCTGTTGCAGCAAAAAATCTACAAAAAAAATCGGGCTGAAAAATCTACAGAAGTGCTGTTTTGCCTGGCAGTGTTTCTGTAACTGTTTCCCAGTGGTTACCTGCCCTGGGAACCTCCACAGGGTGCACAGAGGATCAGATCTTTTGGGTAAATCAGTGGCAGTTCAATAAGTTACATGTCAAATTATTAATAGGTGTATTACCCTTCACTATTCAAGCTCGAATGGTGTTTTCCTGTGGGGAATTTTTTAAATAACAGTGGGAGAAAAGCATAATCAGAAACTCAAAGATACAGTCTCAGGAATCCCGTGTTTCTGCCCACTGGGTGGCTACTTTGTTGTTTGTTTGGTTGGTTTTTTTCCCAGAGAAAAACCTTGCTGTTGGAAGAAACGATGATCCATCCATAAAGCAGCTAACATTTCAAAATTTGGATTCTCACCAAACTATCTCAGCAGGGTAACCTTACCGCAAGCTAAGCAGGAAGAGAGTTATTTCTTTAAATTCTTGTTTTGGAAGTGGATTCCTCTCCCCACTCACATACCAGTCCGTTGTGCTTGGCAGTCATAGAGTCTTTTGGGAAAAATTTCAAAGTCTTGTCTGTTTCCACACAAATCTGCAGTTGAAGTGGGGTTATGCAGGGTCTTTCTGACCCAAATGAAAGCTAGGATTTATTTTTTTTTTTTACATTGAAACTAACTATTGCAGATTGAAAACATAAGAACGGGGACTGTAGACCCAAGGGAACAGATCCTCTTTGGCATGGACACTGCTGAACGCAGGAAGCCTCTCAGCTGATAGGGAGTGCTTCAAAATTTGTTTTTTCCTCTGGAGGCAGTGGTGTGCCTCCATTAGCTGTGCCTTTTACTCAAGAAGAGACTTAGCACTGAAACTGACTGTGGAAAATGGTAGTCCAGAAGTACAGTGAAGAAAAAGCAAGAAAATGAAATGGCTCTCCTTGTAAATGCATCATATAAGCCAGAAAGAGACTGTAAAACTCTTACTTGCAAAATCATGTCTGTCACAAGGAACCTAACTTGGCTTCCACTTGGTTTTTGTATAGGTTAAGCTAAAGCAACAACCCGTTCTCTGCAGTGGGAACGTGGTTAGGGTGGTACCTGGGTGACTGATCTCTCCCTGGTGTTGGACTTCTCTAGTTCATACTAGCAGCTTTGCACTGTACTGGTGATACTAGCAGAACTAATA
Organism: Anser cygnoides; assembly: GCF_040182565.1. Taxonomy (NCBI): domain Eukaryota; kingdom Metazoa; phylum Chordata; class Aves; order Anseriformes; family Anatidae; genus Anser; species Anser cygnoides. The sequence goes on from NC_089881.1 coordinate 21,466,745, forward strand.
GTAAAATGGCTGTGTGTAAACAAGCCTCTTGACTCCTAACAATACACTTTTTTTTTTTTAAGCATCTGTTATCTGTACATAAAATAAAAGGTCACAGCTGACGGTTTTCCTTATGGTTGTGGTCCCACAGGTGTACATCAGGTATACGCATTCATTGTCCCTCCCAATTCCATTGCCTTAACACAGAGAGCTTTACAAAAGGCATAGCTGATTAGCCAATTTCTATTCTTCATCTGTAGAGTAGGGAATAACTTTGCAAAAGGGGAAAGACCCCTGCTACTTACTGTTTTTAGGGGCCAGTCTCTGCATTGGAGTCGCAGAAGTCCTCTGGCTCGCCCTTTGCTGCCCCTCTTGCACCACCTAGGGGATGGGAACAAGTACATACAGCAAATGATGCACAAGTCATACATGGGGAGCAAATCACAGGGGTTTAGGCTGGAGTGCCTTAGGTCCCAGTACTGTTTGCTGAGAGAAACAGGTTTACTAAGGGCAAAGTTGGTTTTTATTAAAAATAAATAAATGAAATCCTGGATAGCTAAAAGAGAAAATCTGTCCTTCTATCACAAGTGTACAGAAAGATGAGATCATTCCCTACTTTCTTAGTGTTTTACATACCCACAGAAGAGAAGTAATACACGTTAGTTTCCGAGGAAGAAATCACAAACCTGCCCTGCGTCTTGGATATTTCAGATGCTTTCCAATTCATCAGGCAAATACAGGACAAGCCAGTAAATAGGCACTGTATTTGTTTGAGATCATTTGTGTTTTTAAATGCCTTTGCAATCACTGAGAGCTTTCTTAATTTGGAAACTTTCTTTATTTGGAAATGGAAAGACTTAAGTCTTGCAGTGGAACAAGAGAAATATTTTATTTTGTACCTTACTACCACAAAAATATTGACTGTGTGGTATTGCCCTCTACTGGCACTGGTCTGAGGAGCTTCATAAGTCCAACAGTGGAATCTGCTGGTCAAGTTTGTCTCTTTTGGGGGTGTCTTTCAAAGGCAAGGATCTTAGTTCTCGTTCACACTTGCCTTGATCTGCATAGTGCTCATGGTTTGATTTATTATGACAACAGAGAATCTTTTATGGACAGGGTTTTCTTTTAATACAGCTGTAAAAGCATTACGGGTCTTTGATAATCATTCATTTTCTGATGAATATTCTAAGAACCTATATGTGTTTTTCATGGAGGAGCTGCCTTTTGAAGAAAGTTGCATTAAACATCAGTGTATCGTAACATGATATGCTCTGAAGTAACAGAAATCTCCTTTCTTTTTTTTTCTAGTGTCACCTGATTCACTATTTGAGACTCAGCCATCACCTGATAGTTCTGAACTATTTGATTTGTACGTTTGACAAGCTGAAGTCTGTCTCTTCTGAACACATTAACATAACGGATGCTGTTTTCGACGGTGTGGAAGTCAGAGTGTTCGAACCTCCTGGAAAACAAGATGAAACGCTCAAGCGCAGTGTTGTTTACATCCACGGGGGCGGCTGGGCCTTGGCAAGTGCAAGTATGTGTCTGCTAGTAACTAAATGGGATTTTCCTATGGTTTCCTCCCAGAAGGAATAACCAAAAGCTGTTTTTCCTGCCAGGGATGACAATTTTGCAAAGACTTAACTCAGTTAGGTAGTAACTGTCTCTACTCTGGTCGATCAGATGCAAGGAAGGAGGATTTAAATATATTTATATATACACCATTGACACACTGCAAAAATGTATATTTTATCCGGATACGGGCTGTAAAAGAACCAAAAGGGTAATTTTGTTTCCTCATGAGAGGACAAAACGTACAGTATACAAAACAAATTACACAGAGTGAGCTGAACAAAACTGCATGCAAGAGCATTGCTAATGTTTGGCTCCTGGTAGGATGTACCTGGGAATGCATGCTGCTGCTCACGGAAAATGGGCAGTGTGACAGAGGAGATGGGGAGACTTGGGTTCCAGTCCCACTCCCTTAGGGAACCGCTGTGATCACTAGCAGAAACTATCTTGAAAGTTCGTTATTTACATTAACTTGGAAGCCACAAACATGATTAGAGAAAGGAAGATGTAGTTATACAAGTGAAGCACTGATCCTTCCACATCTTGCAGCAGGAGAAAAGCCTTGGGAAGAGAAGGGATGTTGGCTGCCCTGTGGCCAAGAGCAAGAACTGATAGGAGTCTGTCTTTTCCCTGCTTAATTGCTCCCATGAGGACACGAAGGCTGTACAGCCCTGGTGCATTCTGAAGCATCTAGAGCCTCATCTATAGAAAAAAAAAATCAATGGTGTTTTCTGAAATGTTCTAAAACATGCAAAAGATTGCATCAAGTGCATTTGGACTATGTATGCAAGTCACTTAGACCATGACTTAAGTGAGATTTAGAGTCCTAAATACATTTTAAAGTCTGGTTTTCACATGCCTTTGGAAATCCCAGTCTCCTTGTCCTATAGCAGCTAAACATTTTGCTCCTCTTCTTACAGAGGAATGGGGCTTTGAGGTGGGTTTTCTTAGGCCTACCTAAGGGATGTTTATTAGTCCTGTCTACATCATTTGTGTTCTAACAGTTTGCATAAGATTTGTTGTGTCAAAAGTTTGTATTGAATTACTGTGCTTTGTTTGAATACTGTAACTCAGCTATGTCAGATGCTATCCTTAAGTCCAAGTTGCCGAAGTTAATGGCACAAGTGTCACAGCCAAATACTAAATTCTAAGACTAGATGCTTTAGAAAACGCTTGGTGTCCTAGTATATTTTATAGTACCAGGAATCAACAACTACATAATTGGAAAGGAATAAAATTAAAGAAAATCAGTCCACTGATAAATAGGATAGCTGTGATTAATCCTCCCTTAAATGAGTAGTTCATTGACATTAATAGGGCAGCTCATTTGAATCAAAGCAATAGATGGTATAATAACATGAAGAAAAAGCAGTGACTCATACAGTAATAACTGTTTCTGGATGCTAATGCCCGCAAGCCACCGGGTACCTTGAATTTTGCCCAGTTGTGAGAATTGTGATAGGTGGATGAAATGACGTGCTCCAAGTCACCAAGAAACAGATGAGAAAGAAAGCATTAGGCTGCAGATCTTTTCAAGGCATGAATTACGTTCCTTCTGCTAGAATGTGCATTTGGAACTTCATCTGTTGCAAGCTGATCTTATTTACTTTGCTTCTATTTGTATGATATCTTTATTTTCTGGGAAGGCTTACGTATGGCTTTGTGAAATACTGCCATAAATGGACTTTCATGTCCCTAATGCTGTCCTTTCATTCCAGGAACAAGCCTTTATAACAACCTCTGCAGAATCATGGCTGAATCTCTCAATGCTGTGGTTGTTTCAGTTGAGTGAGTAATCTAAAATCGATAAAATAACTTTAAGGTTTTTAGAAATACGTAACGTAGTTCTTCTAGCTTTTCCTTTGTTACTGACTTTTGTAGAAGACTTTACCTTGGACAATAATTCTCTTTACCAGGCTGATATTTTTATCCTTTTAGAATGACAACAAATTAGAATGGAATCAAAAGTTCATTTGAATTTCTAATTATTTTAGGAACCATTTCAGAAGGCAGAAATGTGGGAAAAGAGTAGCATTTTAATCAGTTGGACAGAAACTGAAGTGCAAGTTTTAGTGTATTTTGCAAATATACCTGTATGTAAGGAGTGCATCTAAAACCAGAGATCACTCAAATGACTTACATTATAATTCTGTTGCTCTTTTTTTTTGACAAGCAGTTTAGGCATGGTATATACCTGAAGGAAGGCTGAACTGCATCTCTCTGACCCCACACAGAGCAAGAGTGAATTATTCTACCCTTAATGGAAAGTATATAATACATTAAAAACAAAAACACGTTTTCTAAGTCCCACTGAGCAAGGGTCTGCAACATAAAAATTAGCAAATCATTTACCACTGCTCATTAACCAAAATACACAGAAGTCTGGCAGTTCCTGCTGTTCCCTCAATTGCCCACTGTTCCCGTGTAAGCACTGTACTCCACTCAAGAGCAGGAGACTGCCTGGGTGCTAGACAACAGAGAAGCAGGGTTGCCTTTTTTTTTACTAGCTGAACAATTCCAAGGTAAACAAACCTCTCAACTAGCTAACTGCATTACTTAGATGACTCCAACTTGATTGGTACTTCGCCCATCCTTCTTGTCAATTTCAATATTTTCTTTTGCAAAACCAATCACTTAATTTAACTACTCAAGTTTCTGACTTGCAGTCAATTACGCACCAAGCTCTGTGATCTAATTATGATTTAATTATATGGAGTTGGTGCTACTGATTCAATACTCATTCTAGTGTACGTTAAGGGGTTGCTTTTTTACTTCTTTGTTTATTAGTAGAAAAACTGTTTTAAAAAAAGCATACAAATAACAATCACAGTTTTGAAAAGTTCTTTGCTATTCCTTTTCTGGTAGCTGTTTCTCAGTTATTGTTTGTCTCTTCTCCTTAGCCATTATATCTTTCAATCAAGGCATTTATCCTCCATTAGTGAAGTCTAATTTGATTTTTTTCATTGGTTTAATTGCACATCTCGCTTTCATGATCTATACACAATGTTACTCAGTTCTGCAAGGTGTTCCCAAAGGCCCCTCTCATGTTCCTTTGTAGTTGATGCAATATATAGATTGCTTTCTGAAAGCAGGACAGATCTGAAGTTGGAAACAATTCATGTAAATTAAGCTTAAAATTTATTTTACATGTAGAATTTTTTTAGCTTAGATTCCAAAGAAAATGTTTTGAACCAGAAAACAGGATTTTGTTTGGCAGAAGTTAAGGCAAAATAAAATGCTTTTGACAGTGTCAAGCCTTTTTCTTCACTTTGGGCTAAGACACTTATGCAAAGATTTAGGCTTGTCAAGCTGACAATAAAAACATTCTCTCAAAATATTATTGATCAATAAGAACACGTGAAATCTGTTAAGAATACAAAAAGCTACAAGTGGAAAGATGTTCTTTGCACCATGAGGCCTGGTAACAACTCTTACATTACAAATGATTGAGTAAATTATGAACTGATTTCTCCTGCACTGTTATTTAGAAACTGAGAAAATGTAGTAAATAGAATTCGGCTGCTGTCTGTTTGTAGGCAGACTGTTTAATCTGTGTGTGCTTCAGTCTGTGAAAAGTATATATTCCTGCTTCTCTCCTTGATAAAGGAGATGAATTATTCAACCTGCTGCATTACCCCAAATTGGTATTACTTCACTTCCTGGCTATTGTTCGCTTCCTGGTACAAAGCTAAGAGATACAGCAACGTTCATCCTCTCCTGAGCGTAGAAAAAATTTGGGAAACAGAACTGCTAGATGCTTGTCTCAGCTGAATCTGTTGGGCGTATATTGCTTACTCTGTCATAGCAGTTAAGGTGCGGAGTTGTGATCAAAAACAGGCCAACAGTAATGACTCCCTCACCAAGGGTTGTTCTAATATTCATTCATTTTTATAACGTGATGAAATGCTCTGTTGGGAAATCCCAAGAAAGTGCTGCATGATATTATAGCATCTTGGTGTTATTCATACCTAATAGGTTCTTGTAAATCTTTCAGAATTAGAGCGTTAATTAAAAGATTAAGTACTACACACCTCATTTTTTCCCATAGTATTTATCTTAATGAAATAATTTTTGCCATTCAGATAGCATCTATTAATCATGAGAGAGAAGTACATTAAAGGTAATAATTGTCTCTTACCTCTTCTTTTGTAGATACAGGCTGGTACCAGAGGTGTGCTTCCCTGAGCAATTCCATGATGCTCTTCGTGCTACAAAGCATTTTTTGCAGCCTGATGTCTTAGCTGAGTATTCAGTTGACCCAAATCGAATCGCAATTTCTGGTGATAGTGCAGGAGGAAATTTGGCTGCTGCTGTGTGTCAGCAGGTAACATCCAGTGTCTGTTATGTTTTATGCTATAACAATCCCTAATTTAGTGGTGCATATAGGTAGACAGGTTCTTTATGCTGCATCATCATGAAATGATGTGCCAGTGTTAGAGACAGAGTGGTAGCTCTCTATTGAAAGAAAGCATCTTACCACACTACAGAAGAAAAATGAGTCAATTGCATATTGCACGTAGCTTGCAATGTCTTACTACAGTTATGAGTTGTTATGGGACTAAGTTTAAGAGCAAGTATCTAAATGATTTTTTTTAAACTCTTTTGCTGAGGAATTCTTTATTTACCTAAGTAGGTAACTAGCTACATGCATGATTTATCAATTTAGCTTCTTATTTTCAGATGCTTGTCATAGAAAATAGATTGTTATTTCTTTCAAATACTAATGAAGGACAAAAAATATAATACGTGAAGCTTAACTCTTCTTTAAATTGTGAAATGCTCCAGGAAGACAATTAAGGAAATTTCTTTTGTGTATCTCTAGTTTAAACATAATCTGAATTTAATCTACTAAAGATTTTAAAGGCAGCCTGGGGCAAGTAATAGTATTATTCATGGTTGAGTGAAATATTATTATTAGCTTTTTTATATTGCCAATAACCATTGGTGATGATAAAGAACATACCCTGCCCAGGCAACTAATTATCATGACAACCTTGCAATATTGAATTAGGGGGAAAATTAATAAAGCACAATTGCACTAGAAGTCTTCATCTTGAGGACTGATAAACATGATAGAGCCATGTTTTGGAAACAGCATTGATAACTCATTTCCATGATGCACAGTTAAATCAATGATGTAGGACTGTTTCAGGGAGAGGTTAAATGCGCTGAGATTCTTCAGCCTGAAAGAGAAAGACAAGATGAGATACACGGATCTTTGTATCTTGAGTAGAAGGTGAAGCAAAACAAGTGTTTACTGATTCTTTCACTAAAAGAATCAGGGGGTTTCAAATGCCAACCTTGTAGGCTCAAATCAAATGCAGATGTTAGGTTCAAGTCCACCACAAAGGTGTTTCTGCACACAGTGAGCCTTTTGCTAGAGAAAACTGGATGCCAACAGTTTGCAAAAGCTCAAAGAAAAAGCTACAATTGTGGAAGCTGTGGAATCATGAAAAGCTATTAAAACCTTGGATAGCTACATTGACTCAAGAAGTCCATCTGCGAATAGTTCAAATGGTGTGTTAGAGAATACCATTTTACACTTTCCTTATACACTTCAGTAAATGTCTGCTACTGATTTTCTGTTGGTAACGGTACTAAAACTGTCCTGAATGACCATCATTAAAAGAAAATAAAAAGATAAGGCTGTATTTCAGGCAAAAGAGGATCATTCTTCACCAGAGGCGTTGCATAAGAACAGAGTTTGGCCTACAAGTTTTCAAATGGTTGTTTGAGTGAAGTTCAGGGTTGATATTGTAATGCTTATTTTCTTTCGTAATCTTTATTTTATTCTATGTTCTTCCTGCAGCTTAGCAAAGATGAGCATTTGACCATCAGACCAAAACTGCAGGCCTTAATTTATCCAGTCCTTCAGGCATTTGACTTCAATACCCCTTCATATCAGCAGAATATGAATATGCCTGTTCTTCCCCGTTACGTCATGATCAACTATTGGATAGACTACTTCAATGGTAATCATGACTTGGCTCACTCACTGCTGATTAACAACCACACTGCTCTTGATGTTGGTCAAGCACTCTCTTACAGAGGACGTCTGAACTGGACATCTCTACTGCCTTCGTCATTCAAAAAGAACTACAAGCCTGTAGTACAAACCACAGGCAAGGCTGAAATAATCGAGGAGATACCAGCGCTCCTTGATGTACGAGCAGTCCCGCTGCTTGCAGAAAACGAAACTTTGCAGCTGCAGCCAAAGACTTACATCCTGACTTGTGAGAATGACGTCCTGAGAGATGATGGCGTGATGTATGCCAAGCGGTTAGAGAATGCTGGCGTGGAAGTCACACTCGATCACTTCGATGACTGCTTTCATGGCTGTATGATATTCACGATATGGCCTACTGATTTCTCTGCAGGAATTCAGACTAGAAACAGCTATATAAAATGGCTGGATGAAAACCTCTGAGGAGAGAGTCTCTAGAAGATACAGGGTGCTCAACTCTGGTGTCTGTTCTTGCAAAAGATCAAAGAATGAAAAAGTGCACTTTTCCAAATTCTGACTTTATCCATTCAGCTGCATCGGGGGGGGGGGGGGGGGGGGGGGGGCTGCAGACTAGCTGTAGCATTTACTAGCTCAATTGACCTTGCCCAGCAAAGTATTTTGTGAAATATTTCTTCAGATTTCAGGATTTTTTTTCTTTTCAGATAACTTGTCGAACGTAAACAAATGTTGAGCAAGGAGATCAGCATTCCTGTTGCATTCTTAACTGGCTCATTCTTAACTGGCTGAAACTTTCAAGCTTTGAAACTTTCAAGCTTTGAACCTTAATTAGGCACAAGGGCCACAACTGTAAAATGATGCCAGATAAAGTCGAATGCTTACATCTCTGTTTGAATATATAAAAGGGAGAAGTAATTTTCAACAGTGTTGAGTACTTGCTGGTGGGAAAGAAAGTGTGAGCACTCTCACCTTTGACAGTGGAACCATGCATTTGGATGTCAGGGATGGATTTAGATGGTGACTTCTAGGCAAATAGACAAATGGCTCTTAAATTAAAAAAAAATAGTTAAGATGATGCTTGGCTAAGAGACTTGTCTAACATAACTCAGCTTTGGAATTTGGTCTTTATGGTCTTCTAGTTATTTATAAATGCACAGAGCAAAACATTTTCAATTTTAAAAAAATAATCATAGCATTCATACAAACATGGAGGATAAAATGTGTACCTGCAGAATCTGGGTTCATTATGGGAGCTTCAGAGATGACTACATGGCTGAAGATTATGACTGTCAGCTTTTAAAGCCTCAGTTTATAACCTCCTTACAGAAAATACTGAGCATACTAAAAATAATCTGCTGTGTGGTTTGCACTAAAGTTTGTAATTAATAGTAGAAGTTTTTGTTCATTGACTTTCTTTTGTGCTTATGGCATTTGTTGTATTTCATCCTTCCTTGAAGGAGGGAATCGGACAAATAGAAGTGGGCTCTAGTCTATACTGGAGATTTACATTGGAGCTTTGCTGCTATAGCTTGTTTGTCTTGTAGACTGTACCTAAAATGCCAGATAGCGTGATCTAGCTATTGTGCAGCACATCTGTCCAGTTTGAGCCGCTCTTTAAAAATCAGAGAGACAGGACAGTGAAGTGAAACCACTTGCAACAGTGTAAATGTACTTTTTTTCCAGGATGTTTACTGATTGCAGAGGTGGAGGCTGCACCAAAATGTCATGCCCAGCCTTTCTAGGCAAAGAGAGGGTGGCTGTCCCATGACTAAACCAAGGGATTAAATTCATCGTCAGCTTTACTGCAGACTTCCTGTAGGACCCAAGGAGATCAACGTAATCTCCTTGTGCCTCACTTTCTTCTTTCTGCAAACAGGGAGTAGTCAAAGACAGGGAGTAGTCGTTTCCTACCTCACAAAGGATTGTGAAACTGAATTCACAGACGTTAGTGAAGGACATGGATATGTTACTGACTGGCATGCACTGAACAGATCCCTTGGCTTCTGACTTTCCATCAGTCTTTAACAGCTGGCTCAGAGCAGTCTTCCCCATGGCTGGCGGTGCTGCTAGACTGTCCCCCCTGTGAGGGTAACTGATTAATCTCCTGGCTTGTGTGAAAGTACAGTAAGGTAAGGGTTCTCAGCTGTAGGAAATCTTGACAAAGACGATTTCATGAGATCATTTCTGAAAAGTTAATTTAAAAAAAAGTAAATCAGGCTACCTTCTGTAACTTAAGGTATATACAGAACAGCTCGCTTTCACTGATATATAAATTAAATAAGAGTATGACTTTGCTGAATCATTGCTTCCTAAAAACACCAGCTTGTTAATATGGCTGTATGTATTAATGAGACAAGGCCTCAATGTAGACTCAGTCACACAGGCCAAAACTAATTTCTGAGCATGAGTTCACACGGAGGTCACAAGCCAAAGCTTTTTCAACAGTGGCCCAGATTCTTTTTCTATTTAGATTGTTACAAAGACTTGGTGGAATTAGAGCAGCCAAGTGTCAATTCAAATCAGGATAAACTTTGGCCAATATATACAATTAACACTGCAGAAGAATTTAAACATTCTTACGGATTTAAACCTCTTCTTCCCTTCCCCATAAACACAAGTCCAGTAGATACAATTTACACCTACAACAGATATCAACTAAAGTTATGTCTATTCAAAAAGACAAATTACTGATCTTGAAAAGGGGCCTGTACTCGTATCCAATCCACTGTATGCAAACAGCTCCCATTACTTGGCTTTAGACCATGTCTGAGTCAAAATATATCTTTTACACTGAGCTGTAACAATAGGCTTATTCCTGACTTTCCCCCTTACAATAAGGCTATGTCAGAAAACGTATAATTTTATTTCAGCCTGCAGTCATTAAAAGGTAGTCGTTGGAGTACTGGGAAAAAAATGGTTACTATTCCTATCAGTTCTATAATAACTAAGTTACCTAAGAGCTGTCTGCAGTGCTTTAGATCAGCATTTGTTTATAGCTAATTTATAAATATCTGCTATGAAGCTATGATATAACCACTACCTTTTTTTTCACTGAAATGAAATGGAGAGCTGAAATATATATTCCTGGAGTTGGCTGTGTATTTCCTTCATGCACTGAAGCACATTAAAGTCTTGGCACAAGAAGTGGTAGTAAGTATATAACTGGATTGAATGTATTCACTAAGTCATCACCAGCTTGATGTGACATCCACGATGGTAGCACAACTTGGATGAGATGTTACAGTATTAATTAGTTCCATCAAAACACCATGATTACTTTATCATGCAGATATATAGTTAACTACAAAATAGCTGCAAAGATACGTGGCATTTCCCATTACATACAAAAAGAGGTCTGAGTTACAGCTATAAAAAGACCTTTTGGTGTGTAGCCACACAAGATGCTTGATTGAAATTAAGTGTAAACCTTGAAGTAAGCATTAGTCACATTCTCATCTTTCCTCTTACGTTACTTTGTTCTCCTGTGCAGGCGATCACTGTGCCTGGAGCTAGAAGTTCAGCACTGCTTCCAGCTGAACTGCTGCAAGCTCACCCCAACAGAGCACTGGCTCAGCTCAGCAGGGCCAGCAGGCCTTACAGAGATCTGGTGCCTGCAAGCAAGAGATTAAGATTAATGCATGTTACAATAGCTTTATTCTTTTTTTTTTTTTTTAATACTCTTCATCTTACAAGTGTTTGCTTGGGTGTACGTAGCACCTTCATTCCTTAGTTGTTTCACAAAGCAGTTCAGAGCACCTTACATGTTCTAGGATCAGATTCAGAAATACTCCTAACAATACTTCACCTATGTAGAGTGAAAAGTTGGTCTTCTAAAAGAAGATGCTCAATAAATTGTTCTACTTCCTTTTTCATTAAATTCATTAAATGAGTATGGCTAACTAATTTTAGAAGATAGCTATTTTGTTTTTTGACCCTCCCCTTCCTACAATTACACTTCAACTGTCCATTGCAAGAATATCAAAGAATTCAAATGTAAGCTTTAAAGAAAAAGCCTGCATAACAGAAGCTACACTCATTTGAATCCTATTTCATTGGAAATATATTAGCAGGTCCCCAGTAGTTTTGACTGATGCTGACAGGAATAAATAAGGTTTTTGTCTGTCTAGCTTAGAACATCTTAAAGAATGGGAGTTGAGCATTTCTGAAAACCCAGACCGAATTAAAGATGTTTCATAAAAATCACTAGCAACTAGAATTTCCTGACCTTCATCTAAGTAACTGCAAAATTGCATCCAAGCCAAAGCAGAAAGGCCATTGTGGATTTTAAGTCCTACAAACTAAAAATAAATTATTTATCTTTAAAACATTGTTTTGTACTGTTTGGGCCTCTCTATTTTTTGATTAGGTGCATCAGTTTTTAATCTCTTAATACATTCTGAGAAACTTTTTCAATTAAAACTATTAGAAGTAGATTAACCTGACGTAAGCCTTTTAAGCTGCTATGACCTGTAATAATGTTTGTTTTGTTTTGTTTTTAAAGAAACTGGTTTAATGTTCTCTTATTTATGATGTTCAAGAATACAAAGTACAACATATGTGATATGAATGCATTTAGTAACTTAAGTGTGACTTTTTTGGGTTTGTTTTTTTTTTTTCTTCTTTCCCATTACAGGGGAAAGATCTTGTAAGATCTAAGTAGCAAGTGTGGTTCAAATGTGCTATCAAATTGAAGAACAAATAAAGTGGAAATATGTCTGACTTTTTTTTCCCAGATGTGCAACGCTTCTAATTTGAGTTTTCAATTAGTAGAAATGAGTGAAACAAAATGGGAGATCTCCGAGTTCCTGTAAAAAAATGCTGAATCAAAGACAGGGTGGTTGTTTTCAAAGCAGGAAACCTTGCTGGTGTATCCATGGTCTCTGAATGTGACCTTCCCTGACTTGATTGCTCCCAAATGATTAATGCTGACCACATTTGCTTATGTTGAAAAAAGGACAATGCCTGCACAAGTGCTGTTCCTCTCTCTTTCAAGATAGACAGCTGAGCTCATGTTCTTCATTCTGTAAACAGAATTTTACATGCTCATATATTAATGTTTGAAATCAATTTTATCCCAGTTCCATTTTCATTCCTATTTACCTTGCTTTCACATTTTTTCTTTCTGAATTCTTACCTATTTTCTTCCCCTGCTCTCTCATTTATTAATGGTCACAGCAACCTTACTTTTAAATTATCGTAATGTGCAGGTTTGCCATTTTGTCCAGCAGGGTACTGTGACTTTCACAGAACATAACACTTTTGTCCTGCTGAAAAAAAAGTACTGGGGGGAAAAAATAAGAATACTTCAAGAGACTTAGAAGCTTCTATTTAAACCAGCAGGAGGTGGTCTAAAGACACAAATGTCCATCAACGCTGCGTTTACAAGGCCAGTCCATACAATCCAATGCTGTTAATCTGCCACGGAAATCAGCCCCTTGGCATCCCACTGACCATGCCCTTCACTCGGATCCTTCCTGTCTGCTCCCTGCTCCTTGCTTCACACTGAGAAACCTCTTTCAAGCAGGACTAGGCATTATTTTGTTCACCCCCAGGAGAGGCACGTGTTTTCTGCTTGCTTTTATTTATTCTTCTGGCACTAGTCCAATGGCATTTATTTATTTCATAAATGTTTAAATAGTTGGCAGCACATCATAAGCATCTCTTACCTTTCACTACTAATGTAAATTTAATAATTTTTTCACCATGATTTTCTGCAGCATTTTAAAGCATTTATCAGCTATTCAACATGAAGACAGGAAAAAGAAAAAAAAATCCTGCAGTATCTCCTTTAAAACTGCTTTTACAGAAATTTATATTTTTAATTACTCCTGGTTTTCTATAACAAGCCAACACTAAATCTTTCCACCACAGCCAATTGTTCTTTTTTGAGGCAGAATTTCAACAAGCCATGACACTTAAAATTATAAGACAGTCTAGGGATACAGGAGGAGTTCATTAAAGGAGAGAGCATATTTTATATCAGGCGATTTAAAACAGCAATAATAATTGATGTCATAGAAAATAAGCTCTCCCACAAACACCATGGCAGTATCGGGATAGGTGCAGTATACTCAGTTGAATATATGGGATTTGAGATGTTGGATTCAGAGTGTGGTGGAGGAATAAAGACAAGGAATTTTTGCTATTAGCCTAGTAATTTCTTTAGCAGTTTTATTTTCACTTAAAATGTAATTTACACAATAGCCAGCAGAGGGAGCATTTAAAACAAAGACTCTTGAAAAGGTCCAGCTTGTTTTAAAAACAAAATACAGAAATGAAAGCATTATAGCAGGAATTGTGCCAAAACTTTCGTGGCAGCCCAGGCCCTTATTTATGAATTCACACACGGACAAGGCATAAAATTCACACCAATCTGAGATTACTCAGATTTCCTGGGGGGGGGGGGGGGGGAGGGAGAGACAAAAACAAAAACATAGAGCCATTTTTCTATTTCAGCATGATACACTTTCAGTCTTTGGCACACCATAAGGGTTTTTTTCAGCCCTAGTTGCTATTAGTTCAGATTTGCAAGCTGGTAAGGGCATGTGCAGTTAATTTGGGTCTCACATTCAATTTTGTAGGCACCTGTGCATGTTCCTATTCTGCAGATCTGAAGGGGTGAGTGCGTGCACCAACGGGAGAGTCTGCCTTGCTGCTCCAAGGATGCAGCTGTGTAGTTGTATAGTGCTGCATTTTTAGGACTTTCAATTGCCAGCATATACACCTGTCTTTATCAGTGACAGATGCATGGAAAGGAGGCACAGCAGAATCTCTGAAATCTATGGAGAGATGTGAGTGCCCCTGGAAATGGTTGCTGGGGGGTAATAGCTGGGGAAATGGGGCTATTTCTGCTCTCATGCCCTGTGTTTTTGCTCCTTCATGCTATATAAGGCAACTGGTTGCAAGTACAAGGCCATGGTTGCTGGTCTCATGCACCCTCTGCTGCACACTGGAGCAGAAGCCTGCTTCCAAAGCAGCCCTGGCACCTGCAGCTGCCAGTTATTTTAGTGATCAGATGAGTTACCTTTGATGTTTTTCACCATCCAGCCACATGCACACTGCATTCTTTTTGCAGCTGTCGCATCATCTGCTCCAGCATTTTCATTCCCTCCATGCAAACGTGCTGTGGGTTGTAAAGCACTGCAATGTAGGAATGGCTTTGTAAAGGAGCTGCGTACATTCAGCATCTGCCTATGGATTTTCACCACTCACCCTCCTACCCCCCCAAAAAAATATGCTGAAAAAATTAATCAGCACATCGTGGATTTATCGGATAATGCCCAGTGCATGTAGGCAGGGCACCTTGCTCATAAGGACCCTCTTTGGGCACAGACATGACTCCACTGGATGTTGTTATCCAACACCACAGCAGAGTTCTGAACATCAACAACCAGGCTACAGAAGTGAAAATGACCTATGCAATTTCAGGGCTCACCCTGAGCGATGCAGACACTGGTGAAAGAGAGACTTTCAGCTTGAATCAGTGTATTATTTTTAAACACTGTAAGGAACTACATATTAAAAATTACATGCATATATTATTTTATGTATGCATATATGCACTACATCTGTTGCAATGGTACAAACCTAGAACCACTTCATTAAAGATTACAGGCTGACTCTTGGTTTGCAATATTCCTTTTACTCAGACTAAAATGATGCAGTTGACATGAATTTTGGCTCAGGCCTTCTACTTTAAGGAGTGCCAACTTCTTGATTTCTTGGGCCGATTGAGTTTCCAAGGGAGTTTCTGAGTTTGAGCAAGATCTTAAAGATCTGCTAACCCGTCACCTCGAGGCAGAGGCACATACTTACTTACATCAGCCACTCATCCCAGTTCTCGGAGCCTTCGCTTCCAAATGTAAATTCCAACTTTAACTCATTTCTCAGTGTCACTTTGAAATGCATCTTTATACTCAGCAGAGGTTATTCTGCTTTCTGCCTGCTCAGGCAGTTATCTCCTGAGCTGTGAAGACCAAGTCGTTTACTATTTGCATATTAACCCAGAAGAGCCAACTCAGCTGGATGCTCTTCCTCCTAAGATTTCCACAACAGACTTGTTTACTCACTTGTAATCAATGAAGGGCAACTGGGTTAACTCAGCTCCAATTCGTCTGTGTTGACAGGACTCCACTTGCAGGCATCTACCTCGGCTTGACCCAGTGTAACTCAGTGTCCAGAGCTGCAACTGGGAGCAAAACTGCCTTTCTAAACAAGGTGAGGCACAGAAATCATTAAAAGCTAATGTGTGCCAGGCTCAGTAACAAATTTTCTCAGTTTTCCAGACGAAAAACAAGTTAAGGCAGAAGGTGCTTTTCCTGTTAATACCTAATCCTTCCAGTGAGTAACATCGCTGTCTGTCTCGGGATCCTGGACTTATCACGGCATGGGAAGAAGGGAAGTTTAAAAAGCAACAACAGCAGCAAGCGCTGGAGACCAGCAGTGCTGAGCTCTCCTGCCTCCAGGACCTGGCAGCTGCAGCACAAGCCTCTCCCCGAGCCGTGCCAGGCCCGGGCAAAGGAGAGGTTGTTTACCACAGATAGGGCTGGGGGAATTCCACCGTCACTTCTAGTTTCTCTCAGCAGCTCTTGCCTGAGTGCCAAAGCTCCTTGATCTTGACAGAACAATGAGGGCGTTTTCTCATCTAGGCTTGCAGGAAGCGGTGATAAATTTGAACAAAGCACCTGGCCTTCAGCCTCACAAGCCCCTCGGCTGCTCTGCAGACTGGCAGCAGCAAAACCCCTGGATGTGGGATCAGCTTGGCACTCGGCTGCTCGCTGCTGTTTCACCTGGTGTGCTTTCTGGAGCCCACCTAGGCCGGGCACCACACGAGTGAGCAGTTCACCTCAGTGTCAGCAGTGTTTGTTCGGGCAGGGCTTTTAATGCATAAACACACTGTCGCGAGCTGGCACTTGCACTACTGAAGCAGGTTCCTGTCCCTGATGTTTTCTTCCTCGACTGTTCCTACAACACTGAAGTTGCTGCCGGCTTGGCAGCGTTGGGAACCCTCTGGAAATACCATACCCCTCACAGGAGCTGAGGGGACTTCGCTGTTTGGAAAGGAAGAAATTAGGTGACAAAGATATTGGCATGTTAGGACCTTATCTACAGTCTGCTAAATTGAAAAAAAAAAAAAAAAAGCCAGACATAAATGGGATTTTACCATACCCTTCCCAGCAGGCAGGAAGGTGAGAACAAAACATTCCTACTCGGTGCTTTCCCCAGGACCAATAAATGAATCAGCGAAGGACAGAACACAGGGCTGCTGTCCTTTATCTGCTTGACCTTACTGCTAGGCTTGCTTCCCTGAAATAATTGAAGAGACCGGTGAAGGAGCAGTGCTTCCAGCAGGGAAGACAGCCGGTGCTCACAGCTGAGGAGGAAGGCAGCTGGCCGCGGCATCCTGCCTGCATTCTCACCCAGCCGGGCAGCTGGGCTCTTCGGGAGCAGCTGCAAATGAGGCATCGGCATCATTACTACAGAGTAATAAAAATAAACCTTGGGAAATGGTACGAGCTCAGGCAGATCCACTGAGTTTTGCTAGCAAAAGTCTGCCAGAGGTCTCCAGTTTTCACCAGCTGAAAATGAATCGCTTACAATTATGCAGAAGAGTACCTATAGGTGCTTTAAATTGTCCTATGCATCTGAAGTTTCATTTCCCCTAAGCGAAGAAAGTGTCATTTATGTTTTCTCTCTGATCACATTGAGCAATAATCATTAAGTGAAATGAGTCCAGCAGGGCAAAGTCACCGGGTTTCATCCACCTCTTTTCAGTTCCTATCAGGACTAACCGGAACAGGGAAAATGTTGCAATCCAACAACCCGCAGTCAGAGATATCACCACTCCTGGTATTACTGTTCTTGAAAGCAATCTTCTGCCAAAAGACTTTATGCCTCTAATTCCAGTTTTCCATTATCTTTAGGTTTTTATGGGTCTGGTATTTAACAGGTTTGCACGCAGCACAGAAGGTAAGGTTGGAAAGTTGCCTTTCTCCATCCTGATCTGTTTTACCTCTGCAGAGGCGCCAGCTTACCTGTCTGTCATCACACGGCTGGAGATGTAGCTATGTCACCACTGAGCTTGACTTCAGCTTCCTCTTTGTTTCTTATCCTTTTCTCTCTCCTGCACGTATTTCTTCATGCTTTTGACATTCGTTTTCTGTGGAAACTCCTTTTTCCAGAGATAAAGAGAAAGTTTAAACTTAAGGTGAGCAGGATTTTGGAAAGGCCATTGCAATAATGAGGCAGCAAGTGTCTCCTGCAATGGTGTTTCTACCAGAGGCCAAGAGATACCTTTTAAAAGTGTTCAGCAAGAAACTCATATGACTGCTATATATTCTCACCATAAGGAAGGCCATACGGCCCAGTGGGCTTAGTGGTGTGAGCATCAGGCTCTCCTGGATTCTCAGACTTACTGGCAAAGCCAGTAACCTGTCTTTGCAGGGTTAATATGGTTAATATCATCACAGTCTTTTTTGTTTTCTCAGACTGTTTCACAAGGAAATAACCACAGGAATGTGGGTGCTGTGTTCAACATCAGTGCATTTCTGGCTTTTCAACTTACTGTAACTGCATTCTGAGTCAGAATTCTGCTTTCCTTTGATGGTCTATTTTGACTTGGGAATGAAGAGCACGGGAAGGTTGCTCTCCCCTCATCTAAGTTTGCTCCCCAGATGACAACACCAGTGTGGCTCATAAGCCCATGCTCCCCACTTAGGTGCCTTGCTGCACCGTAGGAAGGATCCATCCAGATAACCATCCCCTAAGCCTCACCCCGGAGAACGTAGGAAAGGAAGGAAATTGGCCCCAAAATTCAGTCCCGACACGCTCCGCCACCCCTGCTTGCCACCTCACCCCAAGCCCCCCCGCACTTTCCATCACACCTGGAGACAACTTAGTTTATACACAATAATTTCCATGGTGCACTGAGCCAAATATGTGTTTATCTGACAAATAATATCAGCTAGGAACCCACAAAAATTTTGAAGCTGGAATAATGTTAGATCTCCTATTCAAGTTCAAGTTGAGACCATATTCACCAGGAAAAGTCAGGTGAGATTTTTCCAGTATGGTGACATCTTCCTTTTCTTTCCTTACGCAATTAGGCACACAACTTGCTCGTCCCAATTAATTTAGTCTTTTGAGAAAAATAAAATCCATATATGAAATCTAATAGCACAGGTAGATCTGCAGGGATTAACAATATGAAGGAGAACATTGTCAAGCATATAATGATATTTTGTGGTATGTTTGCTACAGCTAATGCTTTTAATTGCATTTTCCAGTTTAATTCTAGTAGCCAAAGGCTCAATGCACAAGGCAAATAAAAGACAGGATAATTGGCATGCCCAAGTGCCTCTTTTCAACATAAATCAGACAGACAGCAAATATGAGTTGAGCAAGGAGATCACCATGTTGCAGTTTAATTCTCTCAAGATTTTGCCAAAATTAATTTCACACTGCAGGATAGAAAAACAGGCCTGGGAAGTGCATTCAGAATGTCAGGAGGGACTGGGGCCACAGTATCCCCCTCCACATTAGCATTTCACACAAGTGTGAGAAAGCTTGTAAGCAAACAGATCGAGGAGGAATAGGATCAGATGGAGACATCTTTCTGGGTGTATTTTTCTATTCTCTACATTTGTCAGAAATTGCTGGGGAATTTGCATTAATACTAGCTGCTTCTTTGATTACAGGAGAAATTAGTAAAAGGTTTTCGAAAGAGAAAGACCTTCCTACAAGCCCAACGGCAGCAACAGATTTGCTTATCCACGCCCAGCTGTTTTTTTAAGACATCAGCCCAGCAAATTCATGCAGAGGTGAACTATCACACTACTTCAACTGGCAGGGCACAGCACTTTGTATGTACACAAGGAGCTGCAAGATAACAATGATTTGGAGTGTAAATTCTCTGGGGCTAAGATTATGGACTTAGGCTCAGAAATACATTACCACAGCTTTGTTTTTAAATCCATCTGACTCACACGGTAAAATAAGTAGAAATTTATTTTTCTTTGAGTTTTAAGCCAAGGTGTTTTTTCTAGTATTTGATCTAAAAGTACAGCCACTGCAAATAACTTTGAAACTGCCTACATTCATGGAGGCAGAGCAATTTGTTCATCTACCTGAGCCCTATGCGTTTTTTGTTTGAAGACAGAGTAAATAGGTACTTCTGCTTATCAGCACTGCAGAGCTTACACAGTTTGTTTGGAGAAAGCTCAATTCTCTAGGGCTTTGCGTGGCAGCAGCTGAAACATAGCTGGTCACATTCTCTGCTGGTGTTATCTGAAATATTTCTGTTACTTCTGAGAGAGTTTCACCCTTAATGCTGGTAGACAGTTGACTTTATTGCATCTGCATCATGGTCTGAGTTCCAAAAACTTGGAAGCTGTTCAACAGGTTGTTTTTTTTTTCTGACTATAAAGAAAACATGCCTGTATTTGGCTGCTACACAGATTATTTGGTTGTCTAGTCTAACAAAACACTACAGTGGTGTTGTCAATCGCATCCAGTTTTGGAAAGCTACACTGTGTTTTGTACAGTATTTCCAGGCTTGTTTCCATTAAACAAGCCTGTTCCTGCTGCAGTTCATGTGACTTTGGCCATTAACTGTAATGAGGGCAGGATCAAATCCAATGCATGGTCCCAAAGACACTTGTGCACATTTCTAACCCCAAAGTCATCAGCAGCAAAAGCAAAACATTTGTAGAAATTCCAGTCAGCAAGCCAGCCCCTAGAATTATTCAGTTTGTGTGCATATAGAGCTGACACAGGGCAAGGACAGGTAGTTCAAGGAAAACCGTGGGAGCAAGCAGCTGAGAGTGACAAAAAATTAGTTTGACTATGCATTAGTGTAAGGTTGCACTCTAAGATTACAGTGCTTGTTCAATATATCCCTTGTTGAAGACAAGCTCACAAAGGGCGTGAAGTTTCTCCCCAGCTTCAGGGTAATCCCATTATCTGGGTGAACCTCTGAGCACAAACCATGCCTCTGCATCTGTGCCGTGACTTCTGCGGGGACTGTCTACACAGCCAGGCCTTTGTGCATTTACCTGCTGATGTCTCAAGTGCAGAGGCGTCTTTACACTCTTGTACATTTAGTTTACAATATTCAGTTTGGATTAGTTTTACTGTGAGCACTTCTTTACAGTCAAAAGGTAGTGTTATAAGGGATGAAATCCAGATGTTCCGTGTTTATCCAGTATTAGTGATTTCATAACACTTAGTTTGCAAGTCATGACTAGATTTTTTCAGCTGCCAGCAGCACAGCCCAAGTATCAAGCTGTGTTTCCTCTGCTCAGTACATTCACAACACTAAGCTGAGTTGCAGAGACGTTAAATTGCCCTGACTGGGAATTAAAGCTTCAGAAATAAATATTTTGCCTGTGGAAAACCAGATTTCACAAATAGATAACGCATACCTTAACAATGCTCCTCAGGGTACAAATGTCCACTTTCTGGAAACATTCAGCTCTGTGCTGACAAATGAGTGAAGCATGATGCTGACCACCAGCTGACCTTTTTTCTGGTGCTGCCTGTGTCAGGATAAAGCATGGATATTTTTTCAACTACACAAATTTGGCAGCACTGATACTGTTAGATTAATACGGGGTCTTAAGCAGAACACAACCTAAGGCCTTTATCTCGAGATAATGCTTTCTACATTTGGCATTTCTGTTCAGAAGATGTATCTTGGCCAAGATCACCCAGCATTTAAACCCTGCTCAGTTTTTCTTACCTTTACAGGACTTTTGCTCTCTGCGGTAGCTGCTGAGATTCCACCAAAGAGCAGAAATTAGTGAGAAGCTTTGGAAGACACATGGCATGGATGTGATGCCTTCTACCCGAATGCCTTCTACCTGCCATTCCACATGAATGTGAGAAAAAGAAAAAGGTGAGTACAATAGATTTTGCAAGGACTGCAAAATCTGCACATCAGTGTTAAGTCCACAATCAACATACATCAAGCCTCTGCTCCAGGCTATTAGAAACAACAAAGTAATCTGACAGCAATTTTGGAGAACTACATGCTTGCCAAATACTGAACTGCTTTTATCTGAAAATGATGTCTATGCTAAGAAAATCTAGTTGCAGCTATCTTTTATGCAAAAGAGATAACTGTTTCAACTACAGTAGTACTCCATCAGGGGATTAATGTCAACCAGAATATTTAAAGCACAATAAGCAAAATTTTGCTAAATGCAGCAAAACTCAAGATTACTGTGCACCAGTAGGAATTGCATAGACTGTGTGCAGGTGTTTGAATATCTGTATATTTAGAGAGTAGCATGCATACATTCACACACCTCTATATCTGTGCAGACATGGTGGGTTTAAGTCTGAAGCAGCACCATGTGCAAGGATTATCTAATCAGTCAAGTTTTTAAGTAATCTGTTTCTCATGACATCCCTTCCCTCGGGGGGAAAAAAAAAAAAAAAAGCAGAAGTTTGTCAAGTTGTAAAATTCAGTTCTCACAAAGTGCTTTTCAGGCTTGAATCCTTCCTAATCCACCTGTGGGGGAGATGGGTGCTGAGATTTCTTCTGCCTGATGGTTCCCCTGAAGACAAGCACTAGCAGCAGGAACATCAGGCTGCAGACACAGCTCCTCGTACGCCTGCAAGTCATGCTTTCACTTAGAGCAAACATGGAATGGCTTTATTCACGTACAAGTCTCTGGATTGACAATTGTTATGAGGCTGCGTAAATCAGACACAGTCTAAGTCAGACAGACAGCAAACCACGACGGCAAATGAGGAATGCACTTACCCTTCAGGCACCTGTTTTAATTTAAAAAGTGCTAATGAAGCAAAAGATGTTGTTTTTTCCTACAACTTTCTTCCCACAAATCTCGCCCTGGGAACGTTTATAAAATTCTGGAAACTTCCTGTATTGCATTTTAAGAACCATAATCTAGAGCCACCGGCAGGCAGCTGACTGGCTACACTACCTCTTTCACATTGAAGCAGGGCCCTTTGAAATCAAGAGAGAAGTCATTAAACCTACTCTGATTTCCAACAGGTTCTTTTCTGCATAAGGCAAAAATGCCTTCATCAATTCACTGCCTTCAAAACAATTCAGGGCTGAAGAAAACTGATTCACTTTCAATGCAAAGAAACTTAAAATCCAAATCAACTTGGTGGTGGTTGCACCAAATTCTCCCAGCATTTTTTCCTCATGGCAGATTTGGGCTTAAAATTCCCAAAGGCAACAGAACTGACCTGATTGCTGCAACTTTCTGCAGCGCTGTTTGTGGTGATGGGAATTAGAGGCCGGCACCAGGCACAAGCTGGGTAGAGATGGAGCTTCACGAATCCACACCGGGACTTGCAGCAGGGCTCCTATCTACCTTGGTGCAGTTCTGAAAGGAGCCTGTTCCTACATTACAAACAGCTGGATTCTGCGGTGGGCATGGAGGCGCTTGTTTGGTGGAGAACAGGGGATTTCTCCGTGCACTCCAACAGATGAAAACCCATCAAAACCCAGCTCAGAATCTGCAGCAGTATTGACACTGGGAGTTGTCACAGAACCACAGACCGGTTTGGGTTGGAAGGGACCTCAAAGCCCACCCAGTCCCAACCCTGCCATGGGCAGAGCCCCCTCCCACCAGCCCAGTCTGCCCAAATCCCACCCAGCCTGGCCTTGGGCACTGCCAGGGATGGGGCAGCCCCAGCTTCTTGGGGCAGCCTGCGCCAGGGCCTCGCCACTCTCTGAGGAATGAATTTATTCCGTATATCTTGTCAAATTCCCCCCTCTTTTAGTTTAAAGCCATTACCCCTTGTCCTACCCCTACACTCCCTGACAAAGCGGCCTTTCCCAGCTTTCCCATAGGCCTCCTTTAGGTACTGCGAGGCCGCTCTACGGGTTAACTGGCAGAGTTCTTTCAAAAGAGCACAATGCCTGATTTCCGGGAAGGAAGCCATGCTTGAAAAGGGAGGTTTTAAAAACAATGCTCACACCTCCTTGTTGCTCTTACCAAAACTTCCTGAAAAGAAGAAAAGGGGAGCTCAGGCCACAGCCATGGATGAAGGCTTCTCGGCCTGCCCAGTACCACCGTGCCCCTTAAATGCATCAAAAAAACTCTTCATGTCACCACACCGTAAAACAGCCACTGGGACTGAAGAAGATTGCTTTCAAATCCAAGTCAAAAAGGCGTGGGAGCTGTAAACTGAACTGCCACTGGGACAAGTGCCTACGTTGGGTCAAACCACCACCTCCGCGAGGCTGCTGGCGGTGGCGGCTCTCGGGCGGTGGCTGACTGACTCCTTGCTTGGACCCCGCGGAGACCTCTCCAGGGGGCACCACTGCATGGGCACTGTCCCAGCGCCTTGGGAGGCACCTTAGGTAGCTACTGGCTGCAGAAACAAAAAGTGGGCTCAACTGTTTAATTCAGCAGTCAACAACTTCCTCTGTGGAAAAGCACTGTTCAGTCTGAAACTGCTGGTAACAAAGAAAACAAAAGCAAAACCAAAAAACGTCCTTCTGAAGGAAATCACTGTTCTAAACAGTAGCTATCTGACTTCACCAATGTGTGTAAATATCTGAGGGGACAGTGTCAAGAGGATGGAGCCGGTCTCTTTTCTGTTGTGCCCAGTGGGAAGACGAGAGGCAAAGGGGAAAAATTGAAGCACAGGAGGTTCCAGCTGAATAAGAGAGCGTATTTCTTTACTGTGAGGGTGACAGAGCCCTGGAAAAGGTTGCCCAGAGAGGTTGTGAAGTGTCTCTGGAGATATTCAAAACCTGTCTGGATGCTATCCTGTGCAACATGCTGTAGGTGATCCTGCTTGGCAGGGGGGTTGGACTAGATGATCTTCAAAGGTCCCTTCCCACCTCGGCCATTCTGTGATTCTGTGATTTCTCCTAAATGGGAGTTGTCTTCCAAAATGCATATTTAATTACAGGTAAGCATTAGGGAGATCTTCCTCCCTCATCTGTTTGACAGGTGAGTTGCAGCAGCCTAAAAATACTCAATACAAATTTACAACAGGGGTGATAGAGAGCCATTCACAATCTTCTTCTTCTTCTTTTTTTTTTTTTTTTTTTTTTTTTCCTCAAAAGAATCAGCTTAAAAGACACCAGAGCCTGGAGACAGTCCAGACTCCATCAGCTGGAGGAGCAGCTGAGCCCATATCGCTGTCGGGGAAGGCTGAAACCTCCGTGCCTCTTCCTCCTTGCACAGGCTCCCACCTCTCCTTGCATTGCCTTGGGGCTTCCTAAGCTCCTCACTGAGCCAGTATCTCCTTGCTAGCCCCGAAGATAACTATCTGGCTTTTTGCTGGGTTAACGAGCTGTATTGGCTCTGAGCACCCGAGCTGATCCAAAGGAAACAGCGAGATCATGGGGCCAGGCTATGAATTGAACAGACACACACTGCCAGCACCCTTTTCTCCAAGGGGCATGGAGCAAGGCAGCCATATGTGGTCGAACCATCCCAGCAGACACCCTACCACAGGAAGAGCCGAGTACCTCCTCCCCCTCTCAGAACGCAGAAGCAAAACAAAATGCTTCGTATGTGTGTGTAGGTATCATGTCGATCCTGATTACCACGTCCTGCCCCTACCACTGAAGCCAACAGCAGCGTGCTGTAAGGGAGCAGTCACTTCTGTGATGCCGTGTCATTGTCTCCTAGTGTTTTTCACCTGCGACATTAAGGTCCACTTTTTAAAATTAAGCCCTCCAGTCACTCCCTTTTGCATGAGGCCGCTCTGTTCCATTGATGCTGTGTTCTTTCTGCACGGTGAATAGTTCTCTGCTGATCGGTACGCTTTTATTTAGTGATATTTCTTCTCTATGTGATTAAGGACTTAATTGTCCCAAAGACATTATAGAACTGTAGCCTTATCAAAGCCAAGGAGAGCAAGCTCAGCTGCCTCCAAAAGTCATAGAAAGGAACATAGGAACGAACATATTTTAACCCAAGTCAAGCCCTTAGATAATTGTTTTAATTAAGTCAGTCATGGAGGTAGTTTTACAATCTAACTGTGCTAGAGAGCTATTTTATTAGCTGATGGCAGTCATCAATTATTTTTCAAGTGCCTTCCTGTGATAGTCCTTCCTAATTACAAATAAATTACTTTTATATTTAATTTTTCCAAAGAACCATTCTATTGCAACATTTTCACTTTTTCCTTACCCCAAACCCCACGAATATTTAACCAGCTTAACCGGTATGTATTCACAGTGCAAAATTATCCAGAAGAGGAGAGTAAAGAAATGAAACATTTTACCCAGTCACATAGCATTGACGCGCTACAAAATATTGCCGTATCCTTTGGCACTATGTGCTTTGGCACCATGTGCTTTGCCATGGCTGAGCCCAGCCACAGACGTACCAAAACATCTCTAGGGCTTTTGTGAGAGCTGCCACAGCTCTTGCCAGTGTAGACTTCAACCTGCGCTTCTCCAGCTCTGTGTATGTATGTCCGTGTATCTGTAATAAGAACACAGACATCCTCTGCAGCCTTCTCCCTGGCAATCTCATCTACTGAATCTGTCAACACAACTTTTCAACATTAGTCAGTAAAAAATTTGAAACGGTTTTACGATTGCAAAACACATTACAGGCAAGTCTGAATTCCTTTAATATCTGGGTTTATGGTTGAACCTCCAGGTCGTGCCTTCACTGCATTTCCAATCTTTCGTCCTCCACAATAAAATTTAACAATTTTTTTCATTTCCTTACACAATCTAAGAACCTTTATCAACTCTAGGAGCTGGGCTTTAATAAAGGTCAACTATATCAATATGAGTCATCATATGAATGTATTCATTGGCCAAAAAACTGTTTTGAGTGTTTCCGCCCATCCTTCGCTGCCCTGTGCAGTTAGTCATGCTTTCAGCTATGCCTCTGCAGCAGTTTGGTGTCCCTGCTGTGAAATAGCTCCCAAAAAAACAGGGTCAACACAAACTTTATGGAAGCACTTTTTTACCTTCTTCTGTGATCTGCCTTTCCATTGTGGCCCCAGTCGTCCTGCTCAGCTCCAGCACTGCACAGGAGCAGATGGCCAGGCACTGCTGCTGCCCCTGCCCCAGAGGTAAAACAAGCAAGTCCACAGGGCTACCTGGGGCTTACAAGGCTTGCCTGGCTCCTCTGCAGATGCGGGGACAGTAGGGATTTTCAAAGCCTCCAGACCCTACCCACTGCAGGACCCTTGCACACACCCTACGCGTTACCTCTCGTAGCCTCTCCCTCCTGTTGAATGACCCGGTCACCTCTCCTTTTCCCCTGCTCAGAAACCTTGCCTATGCTAAGGTGAGGGCATCATCCGAGGAGCTCTGATTTCCAGCTCTAGGAAGACCCAACAACTCCATGCATCCACCTGGAAACGCCACCTGAAGTTATACGAATTCCTGAATACTGTGCACTCGGGTCTGAGGAGGAGAAAGCTAGGATAAAGAAGGATGGGACTTTAACAGGACACAAAGCACGTTTTGAAGCCTCTTTCTTTCTAAGTGTTGACATCTTATGTTTTGTTTTCAGGTGGACCTTATTCGCATTACCTGAACAAACTTTCTAGTTAATAAATTACTTAACAACTCCGAGAAACCAGAGTAGTAGTTAATCTGCTGATAATCTTGTGGTGTTCAGACACAGAGGAGTAGCGACTGAACAAAGTTGAATGTTGTGCTTGCTGACAAAAGTCTCCAGGGTTTCTTGGTAGACAACTCGTGTATTATCTCACATCTCAATTAATGAGGAAAAAAAAAAAAAGTGCTGTGAGTTGTTCAGAATGAAGTACTGGGCTGCAATCACACTCATCGTCACTGCTCTAAAATTGATTTTTTTAAAAACTTTGTTGTTTACTTTAAGTTTTTTTACATTAGCTATTTATTGTCAGGAATCCGTTCCAACATCCTTCCCAAGTAAATAAGGAAATCCTTCAATAAAGAGGCCAAGGAATTGTTTGTTGTACCTTTTTATTCCCAGACACTCAAGTTCTCGTCTTGCAAACTAATGTCAGCTTGAGTTTAACTCGAAAATTTTGAGTGAGGAAAAGCAAAAATCTTAGCCCCAAGAGCAAATATACTGCAGCTCAGTGAAGTACACTGCAGTTTACTCTTAGTTAAATATTGCTATAATTATAAATGTTTTCCAGTTAAATATTACACAACTTTGGATAAGAATGGTGAAAATAAAAATAATGTTGACCCAGGAGACAGCTTCCCTTTCAATTCTTTCTCCTGCCCTTTCTGTTTTCTGTGCTTCAGTTCTGTTCAAGCCCAAAAAAATATCTTGCACCTGGCAAAAATTGCCATCTGTAAACAACACCGGAGCAGTTCAGGCTCCCTCCCTGTGGCAATCAGGCCACAGAACCAGTTTAATACTCTGCTTGCTGGTAGCTGTGGGGAACTTCTCCCCACTATATAGTGACCCGTTTTCTAGGACAGATGGAAAATGCCTTTGCTCTACAGTGCCACTGAAAACACAAGCTGGCCACTGAAGATCCACATACACAAAAAGGTAGTTTTGCACCTCCATTGTAGTGTTTGCATGACATTTATGCAATACCTTCTATAATATAACAGTGTGTACAATTTTATCGCCGCTGAGATATCATTGGCATGTTCACTGACTCCAATGTCTCTTTTCAGGTTTGCTTCAAATAACTGATAACCCAGCAACATGCACAAGCAATTCAGGTTCTACTCCCAGTCTGCACAATCTTGCACTGCCTTCACTGCCATGCATTTCACGTTCATTAACCTCTGAAGGTTCCCACTAAAACTCTGGGCAGTCCTATCCAGCCCAGATCAACCTGTATAGTCCCTGATGTCTCACAGCCCCCCTGAATTTGCAGCTGTTAACCTGGAAAAAACAAAAACAACAACAACAAAACACAACACACACACACAAAACTAAACTAAACCAAACCAAAAAAAAAACAAAACACATCTGAGATGTTGCAGATACCACCACATTGGATTTAAAAGAGCATTTTGTGAGAGAGAATCACTATACTTTCAATATGTATAAAATAAGTGGTTGAAGAACCTTTGTATCTTAAAGTAATGAGTATCTAGATCAGAATATGCAGCATTCAGCAGTCTTCCAGGCTCCAGGTTCATAGGTCACAGATCAGAGAAGTCCCCAAGACTCTCCAGTGTCCGTGCTGGGCTAACGCAACAGAGATCAGTATATGCATTGCCCACTTCACCTGAACAAAGCAGTCCGAATACCTCCATGGCAGGAGGACACAGTGCCAAAAAAATAAAACAACCAGAATGTGTACACACAGCGGTCGATATCACTGTACATGTCAGATCCTCTTCCTACATATGCATAGGTGTTGTGGGTGCAAAATACAAATGAAACTATTCCCCACTTCTGTTATTGTGTCCTCAAGATGGTTTTGCAGATACTAATACAAAACCAAATCCACATGTCCCCAGTATGGATTAAATACGTTGCAGGACAAGCCAAACCAAGACTGCAGGAAAACAGATTTTGCTGGACAGAGCTAAGAATTTAACTTCATGCCATGTTTTTTCAATCATAAGATAGAAAACAGTCCATCCTGTTAATATAATACAAATATACGGCCCAATCCCTTGTGCATTTTTTTTTTTTACCAGTTACAGGAATAGGGAAGGGCTTCCATGTAAGTAAAAATCATTCCCAGGTGCTTCTCCCCTCTTTCTCTGCACCCACAGCATTTTGTTACCAGGTGGGAGAAGACGTTTAAGTGGGACCCCACATGCAACGCTGACACTGACAGCACACAGGAGAGCAAAGGGCAGTTTCTCTCTGCTAGGAAGCAGAAATCTCACTCAATTTTCTATCTACCACCTTGTGCATTGCTTTTAATCTGTCCCAGGAGGAAACTATAGCTCAGGCAAAGCTAGACAGATATATGACAGATGCTTTACCATGAAGAAGCCTCTGAAAAAGTCATTTTTTGCATAGAGACCTGGCACCCTAAAGAGAAATATTTGTCTTCCATTTTCAAGGGAGGTTATAAGCACTCATCTGTGATGAAGATAATCAAATTTCATGCTTCAAGGCTTAAGCTGATTGTTTAGCAGGGCTTTGCTATGTGCTAGGGACAATTCTTTTTCTTTCTGAAATGTTGCAGAGGCAGCTCGGTGTGTTATGGGTTTCCTCCCAGCTACCTCCAGAGATAAGGCTGCAATGAACTTGTTTCAACATTATCACTCTGTTAATATAATATATAGGCAGACTTACACGCAGCTGTAAACATCCCTTTTGCTCCCATCACAAGCGGCCCTTTGCATCTTCTAGTGCTTCACGCAATCTGGTCATGTAACAGGGTAATAGCTGCGTGGCCAGAGCCACCCTTAGGATCTGCACCTGAAATGAATTGCTTCTACCTTAGTGATCTCAGTGGACATACAGGAAGTATATCCGTATAGACCATAAAATGGATGTATATGTCACTGAAATGATAAAATCATTTCAACTTTTCCAAAAGATGTTTTTAGACACCTTTTTGACCAAAATCTTTCATTCTAGGACAAATGAAAATTTTGAAATGTGAGGCTGTGGACTAAAATTCTGAGTTGCAGCACTACAAATAGTAATTCAAACAATGACACATAAAAGATTTACCTTATAAACCAAGGACGTGACAAGGAATCTTGGACCATAGCACCACAGTGAGACTAACTGCACCGATTCATTGTGTTTTGCTGGGACATGCCTGGTGACAATACCTGGCATTTGGCTCAGCCTGCCAATATCAGAAGAGCAGGCACAGCGTGCACTACTGCAGCCCAAGAACAGGGCTTCAACAAACTCACAGAGAAGTGTAGCATCAGATGTTTTTCAATCTGCAGCAACCCAATAAGCCAATTAGGTTGCCCAGGATAGTGTATTGCACGAGAACTGATTTTCCAGATCTGCCGCCAACAAACTTCAAATCCATGGTAATGATCTTACAAAGGCATACAAATCTGGAGAACGCTGCTTCCACTATTCCTGTCAGTGCTCAGTGGGGACACCACCATCCAGCATGTGCATTCCCTTTTGTGGATGCAGCTCCCTCTTGCAGTGTAAACTAAACAAGAGAATTCCCTTCATTTTCTGTTCTCAACCATCCTACGGTGATATATTTGTATCAATACTACAGACTAAAAAGCTGCTCTGTTCTACTCAAGAGCTGGCTTTCTAAGCACAAACTTTTGTGGAAGACTAAAGAAAGATTAACTTTCTTAAAGATGTCTCTCAAAAAGGACAGCATACTGTTAAAAGTGCACCTATGAAAAGGCTTAAAATACATGCAATATATGAATAGGGAAATGGTTAAATGGTATGTACATGCGCATATATTTCCTGCTCTATTTATCAAATCTACTGTGTGGGGTATTAAAAAAAAAAAAAAAAAAAAAGATGTCAGGTCTGAATAAATTAATTCAGAGGTGCATTTGGGGGAAGCTAGGCCATTGCTGTTATATGTGCAACACTATAGGCTAAAAGGGCATTGCACTGATAAATACATCCACATTCTGATCCCATGACAGCGTTAATGATGATTAACTCATGTATTTGCAATGGTTCACAACTGACATCAACATATGAGGGCTGAATCTGGCACAGGGGCCACAAGGGAATTAGCAAAACACTGAAGCCAAGATGTGATCTGTTGCGCACATGTGCAAATAGGAGGACCACTGTGCAAGGTTAACTCTGCAATGGCTGGCACAGACTGGGATTTTTGTGCCATTTGTGGCCTGTGCCCTGAGAGAAGAGTGTGGTGGTGCCCCACACAGCACTTGGAGGCCACGGAGGTGGCCACACACCACCACAGCAGAGCAGTGACAGCAATTTCTTCCTCTGCTCTTGCAGCCACACATTCAGTGGCTTCACGGTAGGAACTAACGGCTAAAAGTAGCACAGCCCAAAATGACAGAAACATTCAGGTGCCCCTTGATGAGCATCCAGTACCTAAGTTAGGGTTTAGCTTGTAAAGCAAGACTTAAGTTGCTGCCTCATCTTTGGTAACAAAAAGCTGTGTGAGCCCTCTTCCTGACAGGTTGGAAGCTACAGACTGAAAGCACAGCTGTAGGGCTGCTCTCATCACCAGAACAGCTAAATTCCCTCTCTGCAACTACAGTGCTACAATTACATGCTTTGATACCTGTGACGAAAAGCACAACCTCCTTTGCCGCTAAGCAGAGAAATCAATGTCAAGAATTGCTATTTACTCAAAAGTCAACTCTGCTTTCTCTGACTTGGAAAATGAGCATGGGCCCTGCTGCGCTGGGGCTCACAGGGAGCGATAGCAGTGATAGTAACAACCATCTGCATCACTTCAGAAAACATAGGTATAAATACAGGCAAACCTCTTTCCTCTTCTGGAGATGTCACTGCTGGAGAAGAATAGTCCCCAGGTATTGCAGGTCCAGTGCCAGGTGTTTCTTTGACAAGCCAAGTAACACAGGTCTTGAGTCCACAGCACAGATGAAGGTTTAGCCCTGATTAAACGGTTCGCTGAGCAAGCTTTAATAGGATGAAAGAGCCAGGAAGAATCAGAGGTTTTGTAAGTGAGATGCTTTGTTCCAGCACTACACAATGCACAGAAATTATTTTTCTTTAAATGAGTGCTAACAACATTCCTTCCCACTGGTGTCACGACCCTGAGTTTTTGCTGTGGTAAAATCTCCTCAGAACAGTAATTTTATACTCTCTGAACCTCTGAAACAAATTATTTTCAGTATAAGTTTGCATCTATTAGACAAAACTTGACTACAAAAAAAGTAAGCATTGGAAGTAGCAAAGATTCTCAAGTATATTTGATGGTGAAAACTGTTGGAGTTTCACTCTCACATTAGCCTCTGTTGGTGTGGAAAACCCATAAACATTTTATCATTTTACAATGATATTTTAAGATCTGGAAAACTGGGAATGAAATGTGACAGGAACATTTTTGGAAGAGGTACATTTGAGTGTTTTTTTCCTTGGTTGTTTTCAAAATAAACTTCATTAATTTATTCCTATAACACAGACACTGACTAAACAAGTATTAAAACAGAGACATAAGCAATATCCAAGGAAGATTTCAAATGATGGGTAATGGAGACACAGACTAGGCCCAGTAGACATCTACAACTTGTATATGCAGTTCTTGAATAATCTTTCATGAACTGGTATGTTTACCCATAAAAAAAATAGTTCTGTTACAGTCATAGGTTAGGAAGAAATCTATAAAGTCACAGAACAAAGACTAACTCATAGTGAACAACAGGAGTACTCCTTAGTGCCCTGGGCTTGCTTTCACTTTTGTTTCCATTCTCTTTTTGAAAGTAAACACTGGAGGAAAATTTGTTTCCTTCAAAGTAAGTTCCCTGAATGCTCGGAATGAAACTCTACACCCTCTGTTCAGCAGGCTGGATTCTTCTTCCAGGTTAGTTGACCACTCTTCATATGGCTCCCTCAGGTGAGTTTTCTTGCTTAGGAACTTCTCACTTAGGACGGAGGTCGTTTTTTGTAAGATTCTTTCAGGTATATGCTAAAATCTCTAAGAGACGCCTGACCTGGAGTTGATGTAAAGAGCTACTGCGCATTAAGCAAAGGCAAATGGCAGTCCCACTAGTCCTGCTCCAGAGCCAGGATGCTGCAGAACAGAAGGAGCCCAGAACGTCCAACTGTCTTGGCTCAGAAGTCACAGGAGGAGACCATGAGCTCACTTTCAAGCAAATATTAATCCTCTCCCTCTGACATATGTTTTGGAATTACACAAATTTGAACTGTTTTGGCACACGGATTAAGGCTGCAAAGAGCCAAAGTGTCTGCTGCCACGTTGAACAGGGACTTGGGGATCATTTAGCTACATTATGATGGAATAAAAAACAACTAATTTCCTTGTAACTGGTTCAGTACAACACAGTTACCTCTTCCTTTTAGATACCCATGGGAGAGGAAGAGATCTTTGTTGCTGAGAGCTCCCACTGCACCTTGGCACTCAGGTTCTGAGCGTTGGGCCAAGGCCAGGAGTCTGCGCTGCCCTGCTAACGAACCGAGACCAAGTCTCCACACTCGGATTTGAAGCCCCACTTTTTCTAACCCGCTGTAGGTGTGAGAAGGAGGTCTCAAAACCCCGGTGAAAGCCAACGCGCACCCCCTGAACCGCGCTGTGCCCCCTTTAAAACTTCTAAGGGGGGACCAAGGCCTGAGGGAAGAGCTCCCCGGCGGCCGCCTCGTATACCCGGCGGGGCTGCGAGGGGCGGGAGCGGGGCGGTGTGAGCGGGCCCGGCCCCGCCTGCCTCCCGCCCCGCCGGGTAAAGGCGGCCGAGGGCCCGGCTCGGCGCTGCCTCGGGCGATCCCTGCCGGGCCATGATGCTGCCCACGGCCGGCCCCAGCCCCGGGCAGACCTGCGGGGCCGTGCTGGCCGCCGCCGTGCTCCTGCAGTCCGTCTGCGTGGCCGTCACCTTCCTCTACTTCACGAACGAGCTCAAGCAGGTCGGTGCGGGGCGGGACGGGGCTCGGGCACGCCGCCTTTGTCCCCTCGTGAAGGGCTCCCGGGGCTGGGTTTCGGTGTGTAAGCCCCGCTGGGTTTTGTGGGGGGCTGAGGAGGTGCGAGCGGCTGGCTGCTGCTTGGCTCGCCCCTCTCCCTGCAAAACGTTGCTGGCACGCCGGGAAAGTTGTGCTCCCCTCGTGGTTGCAGGAGCCTGTGTGTGTGTGAGCCGGATTTCCACTACCCCCTGTGGTGCTTGGGGTTTTCTAGGATGCCCTACCCAAAACTGGCCGTCCTGCTGCACGGTGGTGCCAGCATTTGCTTCTCCTGGTGCAAAGGTAAACCAGGCTGCAGGCGTGTGCGTTACGCTCATGCCATGCCAGAAAACGTTGCATAAATGTAAACATATCTTACGTGTGTGTTTAATCTTCCCTGTGTGTTTATTCCACGCCAAATTTAATAGGTGGAGTCTTCTGAAATGTCAGAATTCTCTGTGAAGCAAGCACTAAAGGGCACGCAGTATGGTTCTGCAGCGTAAGGCAGTGCTCGTGTTTTGGAAGGATGTAAAAGATTTTCTTGCTAGGTTTCTAGCTGTGACTGCCCCCTGCTTGGTGAAAATGGTGAGCCACAGAAATGTGTTGATTTAATGAACTTAGCTTGCATAAGAGCAAGGATGAAGAAAAATGCATAAACAAATTCTCATGACTTCCTGAATACGGTTCAGAGTCCTTTGCTAACAAGCTTGCCTGTGTAAGCAATCGGTAACCACACTGATTTGCATAAAGGGAAGGCAAAGATATGTACACCTGGTATACGACCACATCTAACAGTACCTGACCAAAATACAGCTCAAGATTTCTCAAGAAGACATGCCTGCATTTGCTGTGCAGAGCTCAGTCCCGTGCTGAAGTTGTGCTGGGCTGTAAAGTAACTTTGGTGGCTCCTAGGAGGACTTTACACACACATTTTTCACACTTCCTCTGGAGCATGATAAACAAGCAAAAAGTGTACCTAGAGACATGGGCTGCTGCCCCACATCTACATTGTGCATGTGGAATAAATCTTGAAAAGATACAATGATTTTTTGTCTGCACATTTTTCTTTTCTTTCTTGTTCACAAGATCAGCATTTCTACACCTTCCACAAATTGCTGTGGCTGCACAGACTGCAAATATTTTTATTTTTACCAACAAAAATTGTATTACTAGCAGTTTTTCTCTACAGCTGTAGTCATCTGAATAGCACTCAGATATGACCGTTCACTTTAAGAATTTTGCTATGGGAGGAAGTGCTGAGACGCGAGTACAATAAAGTTCATTATGCTTCAGGATACAGGGCTGCAAAGAAAATACACTATTTCCTTCTTTTTTGAAAACATAGTCCACACACTAGCCCTAGGGTAAGAAAGAACCTTTACAAGGCAGCATTCCTGCAGGAATTGTGTCCTCACAGACTCCAGTGCTACAGATAAACCTCACTGAGCAAGTTTTACAATAAGCCTTGCCTTTTCTACCAAAAAAAAAAAAGCAGAAATACCAATCCTTCAGTACCATACTGGCTCTGGTACAAGGCTGCATTCCCTGAGGATTTCAAAATGGATGGAAAACACTGTTTCAGTGTTACTGTAGTAAAACTGTTTGGGGGAAAAGTGCAGCAGGTAAGGATAAGGCAGAGGTGCAGTACTGTTTGCTTCCAGATCAGAGGGTGAAGCTTGGAGGTGAGCCTTGCCAGGTCGAATAAGGAACTAACAGTACTATCTCATATGCACCCTTTTTTAAACTCATCAAACTACCTTGTTAAAGAAGCTGCTATGGTTAAATCTATCAGAGCCCTTATTTTTAGGGCAGTTCTTTCCTGAAAAAGCACATAACTTTAACTACTTCAGGTGACTTTTTGAAACAAGAGCCCTGATTATAAAATATCACTGCATTCTTCAGCAAAGGCACAGAAATCTTTGCCAACACTCGTAGGGTTCGCACCATCTCTCACTGATGCCTTCCGAAGTACAGAATCGTTTCAGGGGCTAGATTAAGCTCGGGAGAGCTGGCTGCTGCAAGCTGCAGGTGCTGTGCAGGGCGGTGGGAATTGCAGGGTGCTGTGGGGGAATTCTTCTGAGCCTCCCGGAGGGGGATGTCTCTTCCTAAAGGAGCAGGAGCGTGAAGGAGGAGGTGGCCCATTTATTGCTTTCAATGCCCTGGGCTTAAGGACAGCTGAAACTGCTGCGTGTTGAATAAAAGGATCCGTTTAGCAAACCAAACCGAAGTCTTTAACATAAGAACAGCGGCATTTAGACGTTACAAGGAGAAGTCCGTCTGAGTGCTTTGCATGCTGCTGGCTGCCTGTTCCGAGTTTCGGCTTGGACAAGGAGCCTGCAGCAGCGGCACCCAGCTCGGCAGGGTGCAGGCGTGCAGCGTGAGCTGGGCAACAGCGCCAGCTGCAGCCGGGTGCCTCACCTTGCCCCGGGCACCCACGGCTTTGCCACTTTCATTTCTCTTTATCGGGGCAAAATACGTACTCTCTCTGTAACGAGAGGGTCCATGTCACAAGCATTTGGCATTATAATTTTGTTTGGACCCAAATGTCATCTCTATTGTCTGGACTTTGCTCTGGGCTCTTAGGTCAGATACAGTCACAGAGAGTCCCCAGACTGGAAGTGGGCAGATAGACAAACATCAGAGAAAGCCTGGATTTTAAGTGACACTGGCTGAAAAGACAGAATGGAAAATACTTGTACGGTTCAGTATTTGATTTCATCCCCAATAACTTCTGAAGAAAAATCCCCTGTGCAAAAGAAGCTGCATTCTGCAGTAAATAAATGAAGTATTTACAGCATTAATGATTTGGGTATTGAATTTTTATAAAGCTTATTTACTTGAGTGCTGGGTACCAAATTTATGTCCGTGGAGGTAACGTAAGTGTATTTTTGCATATTAGCTGTCACTGTAATTAAATAAATATGTAAAATCAGGATGAATTACTCACGTTGTCTCTATAGCCATAACTTGTACCATACTAGCAATGCTTTTAAGAAAAGAAAGCGCATTCCTAAACATGGTGAATTCAGTGACATACCACAGCTGGAGGTCTGCGAGCACATCAGAGGTGACAAATTCTGGCTTTCCCTTCTGCTGCAGCTCTGGGACACGTACTCGAAGAGCAGCGTTGCTTGTCTCACCGGGGAGGAACTTGGAGATTTCATCCAAAACTTGGATGTAATTGAAAGCGAAGACAGAGCAGCTGACCCCTGCTGGCAAGTGAAGTGGCACCTGGGAAAGTTAATTAAAAAGGTATTTGGAATTGACATGTTGAAATGGGTGGAGCTTGATGCTGTTTGGATTTAGAGAATGCTAATAGCAGGATGAAGTGGGATTCCCTGATTGCTTTATTGCAGGGCAGTAGTCCAGCCATAGCTTCAGCTGCAGAGTGCTTGTACTGAAGCCAGAAAAAAAAATCATGGCTACAGTTGCACTGCATTCACGAAATAATGAGGCAAACACAAACAGTTTTTTACTGAGGCAATTTCAGCGAAGCTTCAGTCCCTTGCTTCACAGAGGAGGGTGGGACTGGGCTCTCCCTCTGAAGCCACTGGTGGCAAGGAGAACCTAGCAGCTCTGAGATGCCAGTGTTCACAGTCCTGCAGGAGCAAATCCCTTTTTCATTCTCACACCTGTGCTGCACTGAGAACAGGAGCTATGCCTGACCCAAGACCAGCGTTTTTTTCAGCCTAAGCATGCAGATCATAAGTTGTGCCACTCCTGTTTGTAGGTACAGAGACCGTCATGAGAAAATGAGGTAAAATGTAATGGGAAGCTAGGGAAAAACGTGCCTGAGAGATGGCCTTGTCATGGGCTGTGAAATGCACCAGGGGAGAAAGGAGTGAGCGAGCACGCAGCATCAGGCACAGCACCTTCCCAGCTTGCCTTTCACAGAACTCCGTCTCCTACACGACTTGCACACAATGCATGCAATTGTGGCTACGGAGAAGAAAATGAGCCTGGCTGAGAAATCAGGAAGGCTAAAATCTTCTGGAATGGTTTTCAAAATCCCAGCTCCAGCACATAAAAAAGCACATCCATAGAAATTTATTTCAGGCTGCAACTTGACTGATGAAACTTGCATCCCAAAATAGATCCTCTATTTGTATTCAGAGATCTCAGCTCCTTCGGTGGAAGTTCTACCAGTGAAGTCCCTGAAATCCTGCATAAGGAAAATGTTGTTTTGTGTAGTGGCTGTTTACACAACTGACCAATACGCAGGCTCCCTGCTTGCTTGAAAAAAGCTAGCCTGGGTGCTAGAAATAGAAATAAACGATAGGTGGCTGGCTGGATGGATGGATGGACGGACAGATAGCAAGAAATGTGACAGGACAGAACCAGCAGCAAGCCACAACACAGGGATGTCAGTCAGCCAGCATAAACCATCCCAAACCACCAGCATGCTTGCTGCAGCTGCGCTGGTGTCAGTAACCTGGCCAGTTTGTTCCAGCAGTCAGTGAACGGAAAGGAGGGGGCTGCACGAAGTGAGATGTGCTGGCTTAATAACTTAGATAGATAGACAGGCAGAGGCATAAAAATAAATGAAATGTAATTTCCCAGAGCCAAGATCCCACAGATGTGCACCGCTGCCAAGTATTACTCTGTGAGTGGAAGCT
Source organism: Anser cygnoides (assembly GCF_040182565.1). Lineage (NCBI taxonomy): Eukaryota > Metazoa > Chordata > Aves > Anseriformes > Anatidae > Anser > Anser cygnoides. The sequence continues at coordinate 21,505,318 of NC_089881.1, forward strand.
GATCCTCATACACTTTCTCTCTTCTTATTTAAGAAAAGCAATAGGGTCACATTTTCCAAAAGACTTAAAGCCCAGATGGCTGAGTTCTCTTGGAAATGTTTTCCCCAGTATTTAGTTGTGTAAAAGGTGTAAATGTAGGGATACTTTATTACAAGAAATTAACAGTCTTTTTTCTTTTTATTAGGTTGTTGATCATATTCAGAATAGCGTCTATTCATGAGTGGGAGAAAGGAGACTGTTTTTTCTACATCTATCACTTTCTGCTGACAAACTAATTAGTTTTCTCTGTGTTTGTTGGCAGATGATGTCGAGAAGCTTTGAGGAAAACATATCTGCAGTCAATGGTACTATAATAATTTTATTAATTGTGGTAAAAAGGAACTGCTAGTGGCGTCTGATGTGTAGAGACTCAAGTAATTTATTAGAAGTGCAAAAAACAGTGACTGAGGTTTGGTACAGTTACACAGTTCTTTGGCAGCAAGTCGTCGAAACTTGAGTACCTATTTCTGGAAGGCAAATTTTCAGGAGCCAGAAATATGGTCAAGGGCGAGGTAACTGAGGGGGATGCAGAGGACAGCTTCTAGACCGCAGTATTGTGCGGGAGTTACGGGGACGTTGAAATGGCCTGCTGTACTGGGGACATGCAGCACTGCACTGCGGGCAGATCCATTACTGACAGCTCTGCTGAAGCCGTGCTGCCCTGAACACGGGTAGCAAAAGCATTGCGACCTGCAAGTGGAAATTCAGAGTAAAGGCTACGAATACTTAACTTTAAAAGATACGCATCATAAATATGAAAATTTGTTACTATAGGTTATTTGTCTATTGGTAGTTGGGGAGCAGGGGGAGAAGAAGAACAAAGAGGCATATAAAGACATTCCAAGGAGAGCAGGAGCAAAAGGCTTGATTGAGCCTTCTTAGCCAAGAGCACTCAATCTATGATTTAGCCAGTTAAAAAACCTGACACCCATATTCCTTGAAACCACATGGTACAGAAGTGTTTAGCACATGACAGACACGCTTTCTTACATCCCTGTTTCTAATCAGAGATTCTGTTTCTCGTCCCTGTGCAGCTGACAAAGCCCTGCCACTTCCGCGCACAGACGGACAACGGCCGCAGGGTCCTGTCCACAGGATAGCAGCACACCTGACGGGCAACAGCAACAGGAGGAGTTCCTTGTCACCACACAGTAAGGAAAAGCCTATAAGAACAGTTAAAGGTCACAGAGCTTACTCTCTCGCTGGTAGCTTGCTGTTTACATATGCTTTTTTATACTCACATGGAGTTAATAGCACGAAACAAATCATAAAGAAATCTCCTTGTCCCAGACAATGTGTTTTTCAGCTCATTTGCAGAGAACAGGGAGAAAGCCTGTTCCCCTTGGGTACCTCACTGACTTTTCTTCTGGAGCCTTTGTTAGACCAAAAAAAAAAAAAAAATCTCTTCCTAATGTTAAGCTTTCCTCTTTTCTTTAATTTACTTCTGTAGGTTGTATGAGGCCCAGCTGCTATGGTGACAGACCTATTAGAGCCAGAGACAGGGAGACTTGACATTCAGGCTGTATTAATGAAAGGCTTGGTGGGGTTTCATCAGCTTTGGAGGGTACCAGGCACAAATGGATATTTTAACTTTGTTACCAAGTAACAACATAATGTTTTTTCTCTTATTTGAGAGCACAGAAATCCAAAATAAAAATAGTTTATGTGAATACCGACATAGCCCTGAACAACTTACTTCTGCACCTTCCAATTGTTTTGAGAGGCCGGAGCTAATGACCTGCTATTGGGAACCACTGGGAAGGGCAGGTTTCCTTACCTGCGTGTCCTTACCAGACTCCCTGACCAGCAGACACCAGGCTTTACCACCCCCAGGCTCTTAACTTCCCCTCTCTCTTTTTTCTCAAGTAGATTCCTCACCCCGAAGAGGTAGCGGACACAAAATAAACAACTGGGAATCGTCAAGGAAAGGCCACTCTTTCCTTTACAATGTGGAGCTGAGGAATGGCGAGCTGGTGATACCGCAAACGGGGTATTATTACATCTACTCACAAATTTATTTTCGCTTCCGTGAAAATGAGAACGAGGATTCAGGTTTGTTGGCACAAATCAGAAACCCCAAGCAGCTCGTCCAGTATGTTTACAAACTGACTGATTACCCAGAGCCCATTTTGCTCATGAAAAGTGCAAGAACAAGCTGCTGGTCTAAAAAAGCAGAATACGGACTTTACTCCATCTACCAGGGTGGTGTGTTTCAGCTGAAAAGGGACGACAGGATTTTTGTCTCGGTCAGTAACAGTGACATAGTTGACATGGACAAGGAGGCGAGCTTTTTTGGAGCCTTTATGATCGGTTAAAAGATGAAAACCGTGCTCCAAAGGAACCGGTTTTCATAGCCAGGACCACCTCAAAATTCCATAAAACAGGATAGTAAGCAAATGCTGTAGCAATACCGACAATACCGGGATCCCCCTTGTCAGCTCGCTCTCGCCGTGCCGAAACACGCTCCCACCAGCCGGGAAGAAGCCTGGCTGCCACTGGGCGGGCGATGCTTCGCGCAGGCTGGGGATGCGCAGGGACGTCACGGGGGGTCAGACCCCGCAGGTAAGCACCTGGCTGTGATCTCTGCAGAGGTGCTCCACGCTGGCTCAGGTCGGGTGGCCGAGGGGCTGCTCCGGGTGTGGGTGCTTGAGGCTGAAACTGGAGACACATTTCACCCGTGGTCTGCGTTGGGAGGCTGTCAGGAATCTCTCTGCTCCAGCAAGGAGCCGTGCAAGTCCCACTTCCCAGATGCCAGTGGAATTATTCTGGGAGTTTTTGTTGGAACCTGAGTTTTGCAAAAGGGAAAGGCCATCCCAAACTCATGCTGCACGTCTTTATCTCATCTGCCAAAGCACTTAAGCACCTAATTAATTTTAAGCGCACAAACAGGCTGACTAAACCCGGGTATTTACACGCTTGAAATTAAATATGTGCTTAAGCATTTTTCAGGGTCATGGCTTGAATAAACACATTAGTCTGTCTTAATCAGTATATTGTACATAAAAACAGCTGCTGAAAGGGCACAGAAGAGGTTTTGAAATCAATCAGTATTTTGAGATCAACACATTATGATAGTGCCTGTTTACTTAATTGCTGTACTGCAAAGATTTCACCGTGCTTCCAATAGGTTCAGTAATGCAGTTGCTGTACACTTGTTGACAGCAAGTACCTGATACCAAAAAAAAGTGATTTTCTCTAGATACTGAATTCTATTAGACATTTCCCACAAATTGAGCATGACATGGTTCTTCCATGTTTATTTGTACTGGCCTGTATTTGGTAAAGATGCAATGCAGAACAACACACCCTGATGACTAATGTTTTAAGGAAAACATACACAACTATGTGTACTTAACCAGAAGCTGCAGTTTAGGTAATACTATTGATTTTTTATTTTGTTTGTAGAGATGGGTGGAAATTTTTCATAACTTTTCTTAAACTTAAACTGGCTGCTACAATTATTAACTCTATGATTAGAACTATTTTCTATTTAAAAAATGCAGAGAATATAAAGGTTTGCAGGTGTAAGTTGTATGGGCTAGATAGATCCTCAGCATAAATCAGTACATCCGCAGTGGTGTCAGTGGAGCTATACCAGTTTGCACCATCAGTGCATTTTGCCCAGGTTCAGAGAAAACCAACGGGAAACAGAAGGTGAATGTCAGAAAAAAATGGAGGGAAAGGAAGACATCTGCTTTTCAAATGTTACTTTAAATCAACAGAATAACTCCAGGAGAAAACCTGGTTGTCTATTTTTTTTAACATATTAAGGTTCCCACGGCAACCTTCCCATTCACCTTCCCATTGTGATAATTAAATCACTGTACAGCCCTTGCAAATGGGCCTCGTGAGTAGACGTGCATCATTCATCTCACTGCTTTGTCAACAGGAGGAAATGAAGGGGCACAAGCCCCTGCGTTTATTTTGTTGTTCGGAAGAGCAGTTCGCTTCGTTGGGCACTTAAATACCTGTGTATGAGCAGTCAGAGAAGAACTTCAGCAACACCCTCCTTTTGACAGGCTAGGACAAAGAAACACTGGGGTGAGCTTAAAGCAGTAACATCGTCTGCTGTTTTAACATAGTGTCACATATACTTTTTTTCAGTGGTAATCAAATATGTGAATTTCTCCATCGTTTACTGAAGTACTTTGTCTCAAATTCAAATAATCTATTTCAACACTGAACAGAAAACATATCTATAGTTTTTTTCCTGATTTCAGTACTTAATTCAGAAATTTTCTGCCTGGCAGACAAGGCTAGGGAGAACAAAGCCATTCCCTACATAACTGGATGTCTGCTACATTGGAAAAATGACTTTTGTAGCTGCTTATCTTTTCAAATGGACCAACCATTTTAGTTGCAGGACAGGAGTGACCCATGTTATCAATTTCTTTAAAAAAAAAAAAAAGTCTGTTAAAAATGTATTTTTTTAAAAGTTATTTTAGGAACTTATTTGAAAGAAATACGTTTGAACTGTGAAAAACCATTTCCGATTGCTGGTGGCAGCTTAAGAGTCAGAAGCCCTCCATATGGCTGAGAACCAATTTGTGTAATGTAGCAGTTGTGAGCAGCTAGAAAGGACTGGAAGGGAATCCGGAGGGGTCTTCGCACACTTGCAGCTGACATTAAGACAAACTATTGCACATACATTTTATTTTTTTGCTCGATGTTCTCTCTCCAACTCCGAATATATATCATGCTCACTGTTGCTTAGGGAATGTTCCCGGGCATTATCTTCTTTTTTTATCTGCATGTACGTATTCTTGGTCCCTGCATGCAGAGCATATCACAACAGGGATCACACTGAATAATCATATTTTATTTCTGAGTAATCCAAAGGCATGCTTGCCAGATATTATCCTGGGGAGAGACTATCGAGCGATATCTGAGAGGACACATTTGAAGACAAGTGGAAAGATATATCAACTTCTGATTGTACATTTGCACCGAGTCATACTTTTCATCTCACTTTTTGTTGAATGGTAAATGTAGCAAATTTTTATTTGTGGGTTTAGGTTGCAGTAACATGTAAGTATTGTAATTTTTCTACATATATTTTCTATAAAATGTTTTTAGTAAATACTTATTTTGCCTTGTCGTTTTTATTGGCTTCTATAGCAGCAAACCAGTGTGTCATTGTTTCTTTGGTTGGTGTCAGGTATAATCCATTAAATGCCACAAACGCCTGCAATGCAAAGGACATAATGCAAGCCACTGTGCAACACCACATCATATAACACCGTGTAATTGGCTTCCTGACCATAGAACAGCAGGTGAACAGCATCTGGAAGCAGTGCGCTGAAGAAAACACTCAAAAAGATTTCATGACCAGAGACTGCAATGCTGAACACTAACCTTGACGTTCTTCTCACATTTCTGGAAAAATCTGGTATGGAAACACCTAATCCTTACCCATCGCCAAAGGGCAGCAGATGATTTATTGAATTTATAGTGCAGATGACCATTTACACAGATGAAAAACAGCATTAAAAGGGAGGTCCCCTGAAGTTAAAAACAAATGCCCTCGTTGCACCAAAAGCAAACTCGGGGTATCATTCAGTCCAGCTGCCCCACTAGCAAAATTTTTCCCGACCAGAAAAGCTCATGAAACCCAAGCGAACCCTAGGAACTCAAAAGACCATGAAGACATCGTCCCCCCTGTCCCCAGCCCTGAACCCTGGGACAGTTTCCTCCAGTGCCTGCAGAGAAGCACTATGGCTGGCACAGCAGCAGCACAGGGCTCCTGGGGGACAAGCCCGCAGGAAAATCACCCCCACCTCAGCCAGACCCAACCCAGGGCTGGCTCACAGCCGTGTGTCCCCTGTTCCTGTCACCTCCTCGTAGCTGGTCCCAGTGTTATTTCATTGGTGCTGCGCTGGGCTCTGGCAGACCCCCACATCACCGGTTTCTGTGCTGCACATCCACATGTCCCACAAAAGGCTGGTTGCCTCCAAAACGGACTCACAACCCAAATACATTTCCCCCAGGGTGAGTGTTAGGTTTACCAGGGACCCCGCTCATCAGACAAAGCCCTTGATGGCCTTGATGCCCCCCCAGGGCACCTCCAGCCAGGAGCAACCCCCACGACCGCATCCCAAATTGCAGGGATGCCCACAGGGTTTGGGAGGAAATCATCCATTTCATACAGACCGCTTTTATTTCAGCAGAGGTTTCTCTTTTCTGGTGTTTCCATGGGAAAGAGGGCTTATCAGCTAACTCGCTTTTATTGTACCTTTCATTACTTCAGAGAAATGGACCTCTATTTTTTGCTTCTCTTTGCCTTAGTATATATAATTGTTACTGTTTGTATTGCAGCAGCATTCACTTGGCCAACCAGAATCAGGGATGCATTTACAGTACTCTGTGCAAACAGATAAACAGCCTGATTCAGACACTGAGATTTTGAGATACATAAGTTCACTTTTCAGATGACATCTAAATATTAGAGACTAAGGAAAGAATGAATGTAATGATCAAAACAACACAAATATCACATTAGGACAAGATCTCATTCATCCCTCCAAGGTACCTTGTTCCATTCAGTAGCAGAAATAAAAGATAGATTAGGATAACTTTGGGTGTTATCCAATTTTCACAGAGTGGACTTTTTTTTTTTTTTTATACGCAGTTACATGGACATTTATAGCTATGTCCATCAGCATTACTCAGAACTCTGTTCTCCACAACTTTCCTCTTTTCGTTCATACTAACAGACAGAAAACACACACTATGTATGTCACATTAAAAATCACTAATTTTCCCCTCCTTGACAGTGCACCACAGTTAACTGCCTGAGCTCCACATCACAGCAGCCTTGTAATGCCCCTCCTTTCCCTCAGATATTTGTAATCCAAACCTACATACGTATCTCCATTACTTCCTTCTGAAAGTTTTCTGAAAGCCCAGGGAGATGGGGCCAAGGCCTGGCGGTTTAAGCAGCTTCCCATTTTCGGGGGCTGTTCTGCCAGTGTTAACGTAATTCATGCTCCTTGTCTATAATATAAATATATATAAAATACATAATATGTTGTATATAATAACATACATAATAATAATAATGTGTTCTGCATACAACTGAATCCAAGGCATAAATCCTTTTCAAGGTGCTTTTGGTTTTGTCAGATTGTGAATTCTTCAGCTCATACTATTCTCAGTTTCTATCAAGTCATCCTTATTTGTCCCTTAAAGCTACCAGGTGAAGAAAAAGAAGATAAATTGCAGCTTTGTTCTAGATTCAGGCAGGATACCACTCCCTGTTTCACAGGAGAAACAGAAGTACCAAGAAGAAAGTATGACCAGGAATAATGAAGTATGCAATCCCATTCTGCCTGTTCTGGCACTAACACAGCTCAAATCACAGGGCACATTAGTAAACACACACAAATCAGGCAAACATCCCTCATTAGCACAAGACTTCTGTCACAAAGTTTGCTGTCCTGTGAATTACCAGAAAGGTGTCTCCTGCCTCCAGAAGCAAAGCCTTCGAATGAATGCCCAATGATATTCAAAAAACGCATGATACATCTCCTTCTACCCTCATGCTATAAATTATTTAATAAATTCTGAGTACTTTTAATCTAGAGTAAATGTATCTGTGACTGATGAACCTTCTTCTCTCTCCACGTAGTGACCGAGTTCACAAAGAGGGACGCTCACGCGCTGGTGCGACCCAGCGGCATGAGGAGCTGAAGCACTCTGAAAAAGTAAATCTAAAATGTATGCCTCTGAATTAGCAGCATTAGAGAACAGCTTCACTGATTAATTAACTAACAGTATTTCGAAGTTGGTTCCAGATGTTTACTTCCATGTAAACAACTCTAAAGTGACTTGAGCACATTCTGTTTTTTTACGTTGTTAAGTTGGATTACCACTATTTGATCAGCATTACTCACTGATGATAGTTACTAAACCGTAACCTTTGAAAGCATTCACCAGATGCTACCTTCTGCTCTTAAAATACAACATTTATAATAAAAGTCAAAACATCTCTGCCCTTAGATATAATCAAAAAATGCATTTGCTTTTCTGTGAATTGTTGGAGACGCATCATTTTTAAATGGGAGATCTCTTCCTTGAAGTCTGTTTTCTACATTCTTCATCTCTCCACAATAAAACCATAATCATTCTATATTCAAAGCCTTCGGATATTTCCATGACAACAAACAATAATATAAACTAGAATTAAAACTTTATTGGATGAAAAGAAAATTGAAAGAATGGAACATAGGAGAGAGATTTCAAAACACCATAAATAGAAACTCTCTTGTACCTTATCTCTAGTGCTCGATACAGCTTTAACACTGCAGAAGAGACGCACCAATATTTTCAGAGTTCCCTGAAAGGTAAGTGTCCTTTGTAATGCTGTTTTTAGTTCTTTTTTTTTTTTTAAATTTTTTATTTATTATTTTTGGAATCTCTCTTTTGGTCATACATATAGTTAGTGGATAAAACTGTGAATAAAAAATCCTTAACTTCTGCCTCTTTCTCTCCCTTTTTTTCTCATCCTGATATTATCAGTGACTTCAATCTTCTCTGTGGTTAATAAGGCAACATAAAAGTACTGTTGCTGCAGCTGAGGGCAGGTAGGTGAGTATCAGGAGCCTAAAGCCACCATCTCTCACAGCTATTATATCTTCTTTCACTACTATCTCCACGCCTGTCCTTCACTACATGCAAAGCAGATGCAGGATGTCATGCAAAGTTAGTTGCAGTAGCTCTTTATATCTCCTCCAGATTTGGCCTTCAATTGTCAAAGAATCAGAAAACTGGAACTGCTTTTCTTCGCTCAGCTGTTTTTCTGGCTTCGACCCCAAGGAGGAAAAGCAGCCAGAGGAGCCCTTGAATCATGCTGCCCTTCTAGCGAGCAGGGGGTCGGTGCTGCTGGGTGCAAAGAACGACTGCAATCTGTGATCCAAGTGGGTCAGCACTCAAGACATCAAACTCACAATGAATTAGGTGTTAATTCATTGCATTACAAGCTCGAGCTGTCAGGGGCATATAAATCTGCTGCTACCTCAAACTTGGCTACTTGATTTTGCTACACACACTTCAGTTCAAGTATGATTTTACTTTTTTTTTTTTTTCTGGAAAATTAAAAGAAAGCTTTTGTCTCCCTGGGGAAAGAGAACCGGTCATTTTTGACAAGACACAGCTCAGCAAAAATTGGAAGAATTTCATGAGAATGAAAAATCCTCGCTGCAGAGTCACATTTGTAGCCTCAGGCCATCTTCTCTGCCAAATATCAAAGTCCTGCAGCTACTGCCACTGGTTTGAGAATATATCATGAGGGAAAAAAGAGTGAAAGAATTCTTTATAATAATAGAAAGTATTTGGCAGCCTAAATACAGAGACAGTTACCAGTTCCTCTATAATACAATGCAACGTCATTTAAATTAGATTGGACACAAAACTGTAATACGAATTAACTGTATATTGGTGGCATACAGACCATGATTTTTCTTCAGAAATATATAAAGTGATTACATAGACAGCTGGATAAACAAAGTGAGAAGCACGATAGGCTCTCCCTTTTTTCTTTCTTTCTTTTTTTTTTTTTCAACTGCAATTGATTTGTGGCTATACCCCCATAAAATTTAGCAACTGTTGAGTAACTTGCTACAAAACTGTCTCACAGTTCAAGAGCAGGAATGATGAATACTGGCTCCAATGAAACTGCAAAATATATTGAAATTGGGATGTGGATGAGGCACTACGGGTAGCGCTTGCATTATTACGGGAAGCACTGCAAAGTGCTCATCATCAGGCAGGTTCGGAGGCACAGGCAGAGTAACGCAGCCTTGGGTCACCCCACACTTATGTTCTGCTCTTAAATAAGGCTTGGCAGTTATGAGACGGCAATAGCAGATGGTGTGCACACATAGGCAAGTGTGCACATGGTGTCCCCTGGCAAAAGAGCACAAAACTCCATGTCCCTGCTGCGTTAAGCTGGATGCCAGCGGGGACTGGGAGCACTGGTTGCCCCAGAGAGATGGGGCGCAGGGGCAGGGGTGAGCACGAAGATGGGAAGCGGGGAGCAAGACGAGGCTGGGGGCTGCTTGGCTGGGCTGGGGGGGGGCAGAGGACAGAGCCCCCCTGGCAGCGCTTTGCTCGGCTCAGGCTGCCCGGGTGCTGTGGTGAGGGAAGATTTGTGAGTGAAAAATGTAATTGTGAGTGAAAATTTAGTGGTGAGTGAAAACTTGTGTGTGAAAATGTAATCGTGAGTGAACATTTGTGAGAGAAAATGTAATTGTGAGGTAAAATTTGTGAGAGAAAATGCAATTGTGAGTGAAAATGTAATAGTGAGTGGAAATTTGTGAGAGAAAATGCAATTGTGAGTGAAAATGTAATAGTGAGTGGAAATTTGTGAGAGAAAATGCAATTGTGAGGTGAAATTTGTGAGTGAAAATATAATTGTGAGGTAAAATTTATGAGAGAAAATGTAACTGTGAGTGAAAATGTAACTGGGCGACCCACCCGGACGGGGGTGGTGATCGCTGCAGCTCCCTCCAGCCCCCAGACACCCAAGCAGGGGGCAGCAGCAGCAGCAGCCGCCCCCCGTCCCCCCGCGGCTCCCGCCCCTCAGCGAGCCGGGGCCGAGCCTCGCTCCGCACCCGCGGAGGCTGCGCCCCCCCCCCCCCCGCGGCTCTGACGCGCGGCCAGCGCCGTCCCCCCGGGCCGGGGGGCGTACGGGAAGGGGGGGGAGAGGCGGAGCGGGGCCGCGGATCCCTCCCCGCCCTCCGCACCTGCCCCGGCCCCGCGGAGGAGGGCGCGCAGCGGCGCGGGGATGCGCGGCCCTCGGCGGCAGGATGCGGGAGGGGAGCGCGGGCGGGCGCGGCGCGGAGAACAGGACGGGCGGCGAGCCCCCGCTGCATCTCTTCCCCGCGCCCGTGCTCACCGGCATCACGGTGGCCTGCGTGGTCCTCTTCGTCATCGGGATCTTCGGCAACCTGATGACCATGCTGGTGGTGTCGCGGTTTCGGGACATGAGGACCACCACCAACTTCTACCTGTCCAGCATGGCGTTCTCCGACCTGCTCATCTTCCTCTGCATGCCCTTGGACCTGTTCCGCCTCTGGCAGTACCGACCCTGGAACTTCGGGGACCTCCTCTGCAAGCTCTTCCAGTTCGTCAGCGAGAGCTGCACCTACTCCACCATCCTCAACATCACCGCCCTCAGCGTGGAGCGGTACGTCGCCATCTGCTTCCCCCTGCGCGCGAAGGTGATCATCACCAAGAGGAAGGTCAAGCTGGTCATCCTCATCCTCTGGGCCGTCTCCTTCGTTAGCGCCGGCCCCATCTTTGTCCTGGTGGGGGTCGAGCACGAGAACGGCACCAACCCCCTGAGCACCAACGAGTGCCGAGCCACGGAGTACGCCATCCGCTCGGGGCTCCTCACCATCATGGTCTGGACCTCCAGCATCTTCTTTTTCCTGCCCGTCTTTTGCCTGACCGTGCTGTACAGCCTCATCGGGAGGAAGCTCTGGAGGAGAAAGAGAAAGAACATCGGTCCGAACACGGTCATCAGGGACAAGAACAACAAGCAAACTGTGAAAATGTTAGGTACGACTCTTCGTGCTTCCAGAGGGTCTGTGTGCTTGTGTGTGTGTGAGAGAGAGAGGAAGACCGAGAGTGCTGGTAGGTCACTATAATCGCTTCTAAGGGAAAGCGTTTATTTAAAATGCTTCAGACAAAGGGCTACACTTCAAGGTAGTGGTAGAATAACTCTCCCCCGTCCTTAGATTTATTTCTAATGGGTTGGAGCTGGGGGCTCTAAAACAGTTAAGCAGATTTTAATAACAATCACTGACAAAGACAAATACTACAGTTACAATTAGCTCTTGCCCTGGAGACTTTTGAACATCTTTGCTCTTTGGTTGTGGATACCGACATTATTTACAGAAGGATAGTTTATTTGATTTTTAAACAAAACTACCTCTTCTAAAACCACAAAGTTGAGCTGTAGACTAAGCAAGCAGGGACGGTATGGTGCCCTTAGTTTCAAATGAAAAGGATATCAAGTTTCTAGCAAACTGGGGATATTTACCGGCATGGCTGTGTAAGCTCATGAAAACTGATGGACATTTTTGTATTAGAGAAACACCGGCACATGCTGAACAGTGAGCATTTTGTCTCCTTTGAGGTCTGATCCTGCGAATTCACTGGTTTCAAGAAAACAGGATTGGAGTGATAGGTGCTGTCGTTCTTAACTCTGTGTATTTGCATTGCCGGATTGCTTAAACAACAACAGCTCTTGCTGCCGCACAGAAACACAGATTTTAACATCCCGATGCTGCAAGCCCTCCCAGTGAGAGCATGTGGTGGGAGTTTGAGGCACAGAACCAAAAAGTTGTTCTGCAGTTCAGTGTCTGGAGGCAGCAGGGTCCTGCTGCTGCGTGCTTTCATTCAAGCCATAGTCCCCTGTGTGTGGGATTTCCGTGGGTCTGCTCCCGGGGATGCTTTACATGACAGTTCCATAGGCAGCAGCTCCGCCGTGCTCATTTCAGCCAGGCGGAGGTGACGGGCTAATGAGCTTGAAGAAGAGGTGGCAGCGTGTCCTAAGTAGCTGAATTATTAAATGGGAGCCTAACTGATCTTTTGTTCGTGCCCTGCTTTATTACTATGCAGCAGCAGCAAGAATAATAAAACCCGCGGCATGCTTTGTGCCCTTTCAGCTATGTTTTATGATCAATAGAATTACTTCATTTGGGTAAACGTGACCTTGGAAGTAATTCATCATTTACACTTCTAGAGTTTCGGGATTATGAATCTCCGTTTACAATAAGTAAACTGCTAGCATACATTACTACTGTGTTTACATATCTGCATACTTAACCATAAAGAATTTCAAAACAATAACGGCTTATTTCTGCCCTGGAGTACTGCTTCAAGCATTACAGTATTTTAGACACCCTTTTTTTCTTTTGCATGTCTGAGAATAGCAAGACAGTAGTAGCAAGACTGTCCTCTGACAGAGAGCCAATATCTCTGAATGATAACAGTCTGATGTTAGATGGAAAGAAAAGAAGTTAGCGAGGGCTCAATACTAGCAGACGCACAAAGCAATCTGGTCTCATTGATTTTAATTTTCTGCTTAAAATTTAGAAGGCACTTTCTAAGACTTTAGCAGGTCATGGAACATAAAGTAAATGGGATTAGCATCAACTTTTCTTCTAAATTGTAGAGAAACATTATGCTTCTAGGACCATAATTAAACACCTGAATATATAGCCTGACTTTCAAAAGAGCTATCATACCCCATTCCTGCTGAAATCAATGTGGTTCTCCATGTGTGAAGATCAAACTGCATCTTCCAAAGGCTGACTAGGAGGGTTATGCATGCCCACCTGTGAAAATATTAGCGATGCTTAAAATTCTGTTTATAATAGCCACAATGGTAACGTTCATTACATGGATTAAATTCTAGAATGCAGAAGCTAGTGAGCTAGGTAAACATTATCTGAATTGTGCAGGTGGAGAAACTGAGGAAAAAGGGCACTAGTTGGCTCAAGCAGATGCAGAGCTGGAAAACAGATACTCTGAATTTCAGCTCTGTGCTTTAGAGTCCATCATAAGTCCTACAGAAGTATCTATGTAAGCATGGGAATGCTTTTTCATGAAGTTTTTGGGGAAATATGCTGATTACGATCCTTCTTAGCTCTTTGAATTTTGTACCTGCTATGTGTTGACACAGACAAGCAGGACTGTGAACAAGAGAGAACAGCTTAACTGGGAAGAATTGCTAAAAAATGTCAAAAAACCTTTCCCGAGTTTTCTGTGGTTTTTGTTTGTTTTATATTAATAGATATACAGAAAACAGTATGAAAAATAACAAAGGTCAATAGCACACAGTAAGTGAACAGAAAAAGTTTCCCTTTCTCTAGGATGGAAACTGAAATGGGCCAGTGTTCAGGATACACATGTTCCTATTACTCTATGTGTATTTTATATAATACATATGTATATATGCATAACCATAGTGACAGTGTAATATTGCAGATACGCCATGTAACTATAACTATGTAGTTACACATTATGTATTTACTTTTCGTGGAGTAACTCATGTTCCAAAACACAGACAAACTGGAGGGGGGCACCGCTGCCTGTTGTTACCTTGGTGTACGTGCGCTACTGATCCGGATGATGGCTTATTTTATCTTTGGGCCTCTGCCTTCAATCATTTTGCTTCCCAGTGATTACATTTTTCATTATAACCCACAGTGTTGAGTCTATCACATTGTATATATTTTGCTTTGGTAGATGAAGATGATAGATTATATTACATTTTTTGTCACCATTCTGAATCCTGAATTCTCTCCTTTTATGGAAAAGATAAGTTTGATAGTTCAGAAGTGTGCTACAGCATGCAGTATACAGGCAGGTTGTTTAGATACGATTAATTTCTATTAAGTATTGCTAATTTATACTGTCAGAAAATGTACTTGAGATAAAATGAAAAAATATGGGGTGCATTTTCACACTTTTTTGAGATTATTTCGTTACAGAGATAGAATGACGTTTCATTTAAATCACCCATATTTCCCTACTCACACTTAACACGCTTTCTTCTGCTGTTTTCATTTTAGTTGTGGTGGTATTTGCTTTCATACTCTGCTGGTTGCCTTTTCACGTAGGACGATATTTATTTTCCAAATCCTTTGAAGCCGGATCCTTGGAGATAGCAGTGATCAGCCAGTACTGCAACTTGGTGTCCTTTGTCCTCTTCTACCTTAGCGCCGCCATCAACCCCATCCTCTACAACATCATGTCCAAGAAGTACCGAGTCGCCGCTTGCCGGCTGTTTGGACTCAAACCCCTTCCAAAGAAAAGACTCTCCAGCACGAAGCAGGAAAGTTCACGTGTGTGGACAGAACCGAGCGTCACCACATGACACGGTGTGCAGAGCTCCAGAGCATCGCTTTCCAGCATTACCCAGAAAGCCATAACGAAAGAGACGCGGGGCGGGAAACACAAATCGAAAAGCAAAGCTGTACTTCTGTCGTCACCTGGATTTGCTGAAAGACGTGACGCGGGCAGTTAAGGATTTTCAAAAACTGACTAGTCCTTGAGAATATCAAAGGAGACACACAGTTACAGAATTTGGAGACACTCGAGTCATACTTTTCTGCTGCTTTTGTCCATATGATTTTTTAATGCACGGGAGCTAGATTTTCCCATCTGGAACAGGCAAACGTAGCCTGGCTCACTTGAGAGTTTGTACGACTTCAGTAGCAGCTAATTCGGGCTGAGTTATTACAGAGTTAACTTTAATTTTGCTAAAAATTTGGCTAGCATGTAGCCAGACCCTAAAGAGAGAAAAATCTAATTGCCTTTTTGGAGTAGTAAACATAGAATTTGATACACTTTTCATAATCCAGACTTTTAAATAAAGATCAAAAAGGAAAGGAGACATACAAATGGATAGTTTTTAAACATGCTAAAAATAAATGACCCTCATGTCATGTCTGAATTGAAAGAAAACAAAAAAATACCTTTATAGAAGCAGCTTAGAACATGGCTGTGCTGAAATATTTTTTGAATGTTTATCAATCAGTGGGACAAGGACAGTGCTGACTTCAGGACTGCAGTGATGCTATAAAAACTGGGAATGCGATCTCCCACCAAAGTCATTTTTTTTTACTAGCTAATTCATCTGTACTTGTTCTGTTCAGCTTGACTGTGAACGACTCGATGTAGCCAAACTTGGAAGCTTTTAGTTGTTCCAGTAGTCGTGCTGCCTGTGGCTGCCTGTGCCGACGCTGCGCCCCCCCCCCCTCTCCATACCCCAGTTTGTCAGCAGTGTGAGGAGGGGGCTCCTGCCCGTGGAGCACCACGGCTCTTGCTGCGGGCGCAGCAGGCTGTCAGAACCCGGGGTGCGGTCGTGCTGGTTTGCTGCAGTGTGAAATTCAAAACCACGCTCATGTTTCAGAACATTTTTAACTGAAAAGGCCTGAAAAAGAAAGAGAAAAATCTGCATCAAGACACACAGGTGGACACATTCTCATACTTGATCCATAAAAATCTTAAATTAAATCAAGTTTTATAATCAAGTATGCCACTCAACAACAAAGCAACCCGGAACACTCTCCATCCCTTACGCTAGTACGTATGCCTTACATCGCACCTGTTGTCACACCAACATGTGGAGTTTGTGGTCCAGCTAATAGAGCTTAGGGGCTTGCATGTGCAATAGCAGCTTTTATTTATTTGGTTCTAGTATTTATTGCCAGCTGGTCCACAACTGAGTCTACAGAAAGAATTGTCTGTTTGCAAAATTCCCGTCGCCTACAGCCTCCTATTACCGCCGGTGGGCCACATTCTGCCTGTTCCTCTTTAGCTGACGGTGCTGCTCAGGTATAAGTGAAAAGAGAATTTGGCCTATTCTGCATATTCTGTGTCTTTGGTATCACACAGAGCTTCACTAGGGCTGGCTTGCTCCCCCCTGGCATGCTCGCTGCGAGCGCAGGCTTGATGCGGGGACTGAATGCAGGCGCACAAGTTGAGGGGCAAACCACAGAACTAGCTGGGGAAGCACAGCAAACGAGAGATGCAAAAGGCCAAAATAGTGAGACGAACCTCGTTTGAATCTCTGGAGCGGACTGAGGCCCTGGCTGGTGGGTGTTAGGAGAGCAGCAGTGCTGTAGCATCACCCCCTGTTCGTCTCTAATCACTTCTGCCTTTCTGTTCGTTTTGTTCTTTCGGTCGTTGCCAGCTGACATTCAGATCTGATGGCAGACATCGTGCAACTCAGGGAAACCAGAAATCGGGGAATCTTGAAAAGATTGTAAAGTTGTAAGCTCACTACTAACATGTCTGTGTAAATGAACTGATCACGCACCTGACATCACATAAGTGTTTCGAGTTTCAGCTGTGTCTGTGGTATTAAATGTGAACAGAAAAAGAAATAAAGTCATGAGACCCTTCATAACCCTGCCGGCTCGGTGCCGCTGCGGGCGGGCTGCAGGAGCGAGCCATCGGATGTGCCGGGCGCCGGCGCACATCCTTCCTCAGCACGTGGAGCTGGGCAGGGCTGTGCACGGGAACCTGGTTTATAAACCAGAACAGCCGTAACGTTACAGCCCCTGGGGCAGGCACGCTCCTTTTCTGCATGTTAACTACGGGTGTACAGATCGTTTCATTTCACCTAGCATTTCTTCAGGAGACGCTGTAAATTCTAACTACACCGTGACTGTGAAATTGGCAGAACTCCGTGCATAGAATGGAATTTATAACATTTAATCTGGGGTTACAAAAAGAAGCTAGGGGGCTGGCTTCTTGTGCTGAGGGAGGGCAGGACTTCCCTTCGGTTCCACTTAGGAAACGGCCTTTGCTTTGCAAGTCACTGAGCATCTGGCCAAATCTAGCAAAATTCATGCAATTTTAGGAAAGAAGAGGAGCCACCTCCATTTGACTCTTGCACCGAGCAGGAAAAGGTTTCAGACAGGGAACATTCACACTTTACATGCACACTGCAGCAGCCGCTCCCGCAGGTTGCACTGTACCTCCTGTTAGTTCTGCCTCCCTTACCGATACAGAAATGCCAAAGTCAGGGGACTTGTGCTTGCTGGCGTGCGTTGACTCCAGATAGTGACCAGGGTCTGCTTCTTCAGACAGCTACTGGTGCAAAATGAGCTGCTCTCACCTGGAGGACAGGCAACAACCACCTGGATAACCTGCCCTTTTGCATCATAAAATCAAATACTGCCAGCTGCCTCCAGGAGGACACACGCCTCTCCACCACCACTGCGGGATGAGGATGGAGCTGCCTGCCTCGAGGGTACGTTATAGCCTGAAGTTTTAAGAAATAACTTCATTTAAAAAAATAAAAATGTGATCAGGATATCAGTAGGGCTTTCTAGAACAGCTGGTTCCCTTCCCCCTGCAATTTTGGGTCTGGATGTGGCTGTAGAAATCTGTGGTACCTGCAGTGAAGACAAGAGCCCTTGCAGGCGCTGGGCTATTCAGCGAGCGTGGCGGGCAGGGAGACTCCGCAGGAAAATTGCCTGCAGGCTGCAGAGCCATATGCTGCATTTCTGCAAACCCTTCCCCATAGGAATAAACTTGGCCAGTTCTGATAAAAAAAAAAATCATATAGGGACTTTGTGAGTCAAAATATTGCTGTGTTCTCACTGCCCTCTGTGTGAGAAGCCGTATAGGAAGTAACGGGAGGCTCATTCATTAAACAGCTCGAGTTTTAAAAGATTTTCCAACTCTACATTTTGTATCACAGCTTCACAAATAAACAGGAACAATTTGGCAGCATTTTATTTCTTGGCAGCATGTTGAATTGGCGATAAAATAGGTCAAAAGCATTTTACCAGAAAGCTCCATTCATTTGAGAAAAATACTTTTGATAGAAGCATGCACAGGCAGAAAATCATGTCCTATTGTATTGCTTGCCAAAAATAAAATATCCTGGAGAAGTAGCACTTACATGTCAGACCTGGAGTTGCTAGATGCTCAGCATTTATGTACGTGTGTGTCAAATGACATTTGCCTAAGCCCTATTTAAAGCAGTTACTTACCCAAATACCTTGAGAACCTCTCTGTCCACCATTGGCCTGCGGCAGCCGAGGTGCTGCAGCTGGTTCCCCCAAAGCCACCCGCTGCTGCTCGGGTGACATTGCCACGTGAAGCTGGCTTCCAGATGAGCTGAAGCTTCCATAACAATTAACATTTGCAGTTTCATTTGGATGGGCTTTCCTTTTTCACTATGGGAAGCTAACGTAGAGGTAAGCTAAGCTACAGGTTTCATGTGTAGTCTGTTATCATCTCTCTTGGGTACTTCAACACGACCCACGTGAAGGTGGGTTTTGGTCAATGCTTTTTGGTGGGCTTCCATAGCAAAAGTCCTGGCGTGGATCCGTCCACCTCCAGCCTCCCGGGGCTGTGTTTCTTCAGGCTGGGTCCGTGATCACACCCCTGCAATTGTGCGAGGAGAGGGAAAGAGGAAGAAGAGACACTCCATCTCAGATTAATGAAGGTTTATGGCTTGTTGGACAATCACTTCTGCTTGCTGCTAGAGCTTTAGGTTGAGCTCAGTACGTTTCTACCTCCAGCACACACTACGTACATCAGTGTTAGCAAATGTAACTCGTACACGCCGACACACGCTCGCTGTCCATGCACGTGTGAATTCCAGCCTTGTGGTGGGCTTCTAACGAGCTTTCTCACCGCCTTTCCCAGCAGAAGGTCTCAGTTCCCTTCCACGTCGGCGTGACACAGCCCTTTCCATCTCAGCTAGGGGCTGGTGCATGCTGTGACTTTCCAAATCAGAGCAAAATTCAAAGCGCTGTATCTGGACCAAAAAAACCCCAACCAACCAGTCCCAAACCTCTCTACCTGAGGGAAATGCGGCGTTTGGCCCCATTTCAAACAATGCTGCATGAAAGGGCACTGCTCCCTTTTCTTTTCCTCATGTTCTGCTTGATTGTCAGGTGATTGCAGAGCTGCACATGAGAAAGAACAGGCGTGGTGATTTCTAAGCCTCTGTTCACGTTGGCCTTCTCTACGCGGCCCCCTTCCACACACTGCCCAGCGCTGCAAACCGCCCCTCGGCAGGGTGGGATGGAGTCAAGCCCTGGCAGCACTTCCTGCCATGAGCCCGCAGCACGACCAGCTCCCAGGTGCCAAGATTTAAACACCTGCAACACCCCCATATTACAACAGGCAGCAAAAACTTGTGCTACAAATTCTCACCAAAAATTAAGCCAATATCCATGATCACACACGGGTGTGTATTCTGCCCGGTCAATAGCACCAGGGGACTTGTAGCAAGCAGTGACAATGCAATTGATTGTTGTAAGATTCCCTGTGCTGCAAAAGGTGCGACCTTCTGTTTTTGGCTGCACAGGAACAAGTGCTCAGCTGTGGTTCTGAGCCCGCTGCCCGACCACCAGCTCATGAAGGAAGCGGGTGGGTGGCACAGGGGCTGTACCCGGGTGGTGCACGGCGTGGGGCTCCTGCCTGGGCAACCTCTGAGCATCTCCAGCCTAATGCCAATACATGAGGGGGAAAAAAAAAAAAAGCAACAACATTTCAGATACAGTCAGATCACCACAGCGGTTTCTTCCTCATAAAAGCCCTTTGGCTAGAGGAACCTTGGCCAATGGCCCAGCTGAGCTGCTGGGCACGTGGATGCGAGCGGTCCTGAGAGCCCCCCGGGCCTGGCCTGCGGGTGTCTTGGGGAAAAAAGGGCACTCCGAGGCCTCTGTCAATGAGCACAGTGTTTGCACTGGATTAGAGTGGGATTTCTCCACTCTGTTCACTTGCTGATCCTCACAAAACTTCTGCCTCCCTCCTGTTTGCTCTGTTTTGTTTGCAGAGAGTAAGTTTTTATGCAACAGAAAGTGAGGGAGATGAGCTAATAAAATAATTACTAAGAAATGACATCCACTGAGCCCATTGACCCAAGCAGTTACTCATTAATCATGCTAGTAGACCTAAAAATACTTTAGATTGCATGCGATACGATCTACACTAGCAATTAGTACAACCAATATAACTACTCAAACCAACAACAGCACGTTCACCTAAATAGCAGCAGATAGCCAGCTAATCTGCTGTGTTTGAAAGCGTCTTGTCAAACCTCGTATTTGTCTCTTTATTTCACCCAGCCAAGAATCCGCACATTGAGAGAGCAATTGTCAAGAGCAGAAACGGATGCAATCATTTAGAACTTATTAAATGTATTACCAATAAGATAGCCTTTTCAAGGGATCTCAGCTGGCTTTCTGCTCAGCCATAAAAGTATTAAACCAAAATGTCCATATCCTCCTCTCTGTTTACCTGTGGTTCTCATTTCTGAGAAGAATAAGAGCTGACATTTATGTCTTCACTCCAAGGAAGGTGAATATTACGGGCAGAGAATATAATTTCTACACCACTTCAAAGAATTATAATACATCATGAATTCTGCAATAACTATAATTCCAGAAAAATATTTATACAGGAAATATAATTCACAGATAAGATTTCTACAGTAATTTCCGCATGACTTTTCCCTAACGCCTGCCAGCAGGTGGGCGAGCAGAAGCGGAGGCGGTGCGGGGCCGGGCCTGGCAGGCGCAGAGCTGCTCAGCACCGCTTTGATGGGAGCCCTGCTCCCGTGATGGCCGGCCTCAAACAACCCGGCCAGGTACCCGGGCCATGCTGGAGCCCTGGGACACACGGAATGAGGGCTCAGGCCATGCTCCTTCCTTCAGGAAGCCCCTTAAGCCGGAGCTCCCAAAGTGTTTTATTCTCAGGGGTGTTTTCAAACACTGCTGCTATGCCTCAGGACAGGAGGGAGAGGCACAGGTGAATTGCACTCGCCTAGGGGCAGGCAGGAAGGCCTCAGGACAACTCCCGCCTCCCTTCAAGTGCATGTTTTCTCCTCAGAAGGAGCTGTTTGCACTAGGCTGAATTTGAGCGTCTCCTAAAATTCAAAGGCTTGAGGGGCTCTAGCAGGAGCAGCTCGACAGGAGGCCACTACACGGTGTAGGGGACCGACGCTGGCCGCCGCCCCGCTCACTTTCTGTCCTGCGGTGCCTGCGGGCCCGGCCTCCCACACAAAGACCCCCTCCGAGGGGCTCTGCTCTCCTCCACCAAACCGCACGTGCTCCCAACTGGCGACAGCGGCTGAAGACAAGACCACAACAAATTTTACCTGATTCGTTTCTGAGCAGGCTCTTTGATTACCGAGAGGAGACAGAATTGCTGCTGCTATAGAAACAGCAGCCTCCAGCCCGGTGACCACGCTCGGCTGCAGGCGGACCTGGAGATTGCTCGGTTTGCGAGGTGGGGCACGGCCTGCCGGCCTCGGTCGGCTCCACACGAGCCCAGAGGTCAGTTGTAAGGCCACGGAAATATCTAGAAATACAAGCCCCGGCTCTGTTCCAAAACTTTTCAAAGCAGATATTTTTCCAGCATCAATAGAGACAAGAGATGGTGTTAAACACAGTCCTGCCCGAGCAGGGATACTGCTTGCTCTGTAGTGCATTAATAAAACAAAGCCCACAGGAAAGTTCGTGCTACCCACCCACCCCTGTCCAGTCTGGGTGTGCGATTACAACACAACGCAGTGCTCGGATGGCGAACATAAATCCTCCTTCACTGTCCCGGGCTTGCCAGGCTCTCACTGTTCCCCGTCATCCACAGACGGTCATGGGAGCTGGGAACCGAGGAGTGGGTGAAATAAGAGAGCTCTTCAGGTAAGAAAGCGCTGGCTACCTGTCTACAGACATCTTTAAAAGATTTATTAGAGAGAGGTTGTTTTGACAAGCACCGTTTAAATAAATAAATAAAGAGCAACCAAGGGGAAAAAAAAAACAACAACAAAAAAAAACCCCCTACATTTCCTTCAGAAAAACACTCATGTTTGCAAATTGCAGTAATGAAAAAAGTAAACAAATAAAATGCTGTATTTATGCAGTGATTTGAAGAAGAGAAGCTGTTTAAAAAACAAACACTGTGTTTGCCACGGGACATGCATACATACCAGCTTAATTCTTTATGACAAGTAATTGAATTTATTGTGCATAATTAACGGTAAGTGAAAACTTCTGGTATTTCAAGTGTTTATTTACTCAGAGACATCAAATCCAGGTATATTTTTACAGTCATCAAAATTTCAGGCAAGCTATTCAGAAGAAGTGACTAAAACACCTCAGCAACTTGTCTCACCCAGTAAAGGACACAGGAGAACTCAGCTCCTAAATTCCCAGATAAAGATCAGGGCTGAGTGCACTGCACCCACACTCCCAGTTCCCAAACCCCAGCCCACTCCAGCAGGAACTCGATATTCTCGGGGAGGATTTTACACTGAAATGTTATAGCAGCCTTCAGATTCGTGCTGCAGCTACGGCCCTGTTCAGGGACGGCCAAGCTCCAGCTTTCCAGGGGCGGGATGGAATTGCCACGTATTTAGCTCAGTCTTAGAAAAGATCTCGCTTAAATCCCTTGAGTGAAAAGGGACTGAAAGGCTTCTCTGCGCGGCCACGGAGACTGCAGCTGTCAAACTCTCCAGAAGTCTCCTGCTGAGGTTTCCAGGCCACCTGTGTAAGCCACCACAGAAGGCCGGGTCGCTGAGCAGTGCTCTCCCTGAGCCGGGAGAGTCGGGCTGTTAACAGAGGCTCCGGCTGCGGGGGAGAACCAGGCTGCAAGGCCATGGCCACTTCCAGACAGCACCGGGGCTCGGAAATAGGCCAAAATGCTCATCC
This sequence comes from Anser cygnoides, assembly GCF_040182565.1. Classification (NCBI taxonomy): domain Eukaryota; kingdom Metazoa; phylum Chordata; class Aves; order Anseriformes; family Anatidae; genus Anser; species Anser cygnoides. The sequence continues at coordinate 21,528,552 of NC_089881.1, forward strand.
TGGTGAAAGTAGCTAATCCAAAGCTCAAAGTGGAGGATCTGGGAGACCACAGCAACGCTACAGAACAAACCACCCCAAAAACTGCCCTCTGTACTCTGGGGTGCAGCCCTGCGGGGAGACCCAGGGCACCGAACTGCACCAGCAAGCGCTTCATAAATGATGAAAACCTTTCCAACTACAAATCAGAAACGTCCCGAGTTAAACTTGGGATTCTCACTCCTGCTTTCGGTTGCAGTAACATCACCTGAGTACCAGAAAGGGCCACCCTACCAGACTGAAAGGACTGTATTCAGTGAAGAAAACTCCTGGTAATATCAGAAAGAATTAAAACATTTATTGGGCATAAATATATTACATATACACTACAGATACAGTTAAGTCTTACATACATAGTGTAGTATTTGCAAAATCTATACATTAAAATTGATATGGCAGTTTTAATACAATGCATATGAAATAGTCTAAAATTTACAATACAAGAAAACTTATGATTATTTTTTTTTTAAAGTTGAAAAGCTTGGAATGTATGTTCCCATAGTGAGGTAAAAACTTTTTTTTTTTTTTTTTCAATTTAAAGAACTGTGCAAGGATAAGGTTCATACACATTCAGTTAGGGCACTTCTCAATCGTGACACTGAATACTGAACTACTGTAGCCAACAAACAGGATTAGAAAACATTTCAAGTTCATAAAGAAAAAGGCAGAACAATATAAAAACATCTCTCTCCTTCCTTAAGGGCTGTAAATATTTAGTGTTTCATTCTACCTTTTTGTGTGTGTGTGTTCATTATTTCTTTGAGAGCAGAGAGCTCTTGGAGTTGATTCAGTGCCTGATGCCACCGGATCACAGGGCAAAAAGACATATGGGAAGACAAGGCATCAGCAAACTGCGGGAATGGAAACCCAAACAGAAACGGTTTATGATCTGTGATGTTAATACATGAACCACAGCCAGTTCACTATGGCAGAAAATACGAACTAAAATAATGCCAAGGTAACTGATTTAGGGCCTGCTCCAACTCCTGCAGAACACTTCGTTAACCCCAGGGTTGGAGTGGGCATTGTCATGAGCATGATTGCACAGGGGACCGAACAGGTTGGCACTGACAGAAATGCTTGAAGTCTAACAGATCGCTTCTCTCTGCGCTTCTGCTTGCTGCTTTTAGTATCTTTGTACTGCAAGCTTTCAAAATTGATCAAATTACATAAAGCAAGTTTTTTTTTTTTCAATTTTTCTTTTTTAAAAAAAGATGTCAAGCTTGGGTTTAATAGCAGCACTGCTGAAACAATACTCCAAAAATAAAAACGGGACTCTACTCAGATTTCTGGGTTTCCAAACTAGCAGTCTTTTCATGGTTTTAAAAAATACACTTTCCCCACCCCTCCATTGAAAACAGCTGTCTATGCTTTGCTCACAAAATACAGATGCAAGGTCACAAAGTTTCATATCACAAATAAATTTAAATAAGATGTAAATAAATTTGACAAGCCATGACTTTGGCAAAAACAAAAAAATATATATATTTAGCTCAATGCCATTAGTTTGCAAGGCTAAATTAAACTAATTATAGTCAATAACAAAATACAGAACATTTCTAATATTTGCTACATCTAGAGAGGCACACAGAATAATTCATTGATCTTAGCACTTTCTTTCCAGAGATGATTATGTTTTTGGATACATGTAAACGTTTGAATCACTGATAATGTTTTTTGGCATTTAATGTACTAGATGCTCCCATCTTCAAAAACACAAGAAAATGTAAGAAGATTAATAATACTAGGAATGCTGCCAGGTAAAAAGTTGACCTAAAGTACAACAGTATAAAACAGACAAAATATAACATGCTACAGGGGGTGGGGAGGGGAATTAGTACATAAGTACACTTTTTATTTTTTATTTTTTTACAATAAATAAAAGATTGCACTGTAATTGGTATTTAAAGTACTGTATGCAGTATATAGTATAAATAAACCTAAAACAAAAATAATGTTGTTTTTCCCCATTACTTTGGTTAAGGGAATATTATGCTAGTACAGGACACTGAATCCTAGACAATGGAGACAGAGCACAAAATAGCTAGGACAAAAGCAAAACCAAGTAGCAAAAATATACAAAAACAATAGGCAGGGAAATACACTGTGTCTGTTGCACCCTTTTGGAATCTATTTGCACCTCCAGCTCACTTATGTCCCTGAGGTACTCGCACAATGTTGACTTAATATAAATAATCCAATGACTCAAGAGTTAAAAAATCTATCTTGATGGATTAAAATGTGTGTCTCGGAAGAGGCAGGTAGGAGGGGGGGGAACACAGCTGTAAGAGCGAGGACTATACCTCTGTAGGACTCCAGTCCCAATTTTGCAATGTACCAAGTATTTCGATTAGCCCTGTGTTAAGAATAATGTAGGCACCCATTTAAGGTACTTAAAATAAACAGATCCCATTTCTGATACCTCCAAGAAAGTTCTATAAAATCAATACCCCTCCAAAAACCAAAAGATCAACTGACAGTGAAGTTTGCTTACATTTAGTGTAAATCTCACCTAATTCAGTAGAGGCAGTAAGCTGTCACCAGCTCTAATCATATCAATCAGACTGAACATAATAGAATAATATCTACTATTAGATTAGGAATAGTTATATACAGTGACAAACAGACAAGTTAAAGCAGCTTTTAAATAGCTGAACATGGGAATAACTAACTATTGCACAATGCCCTCTTACTTAAAATTACTGCTAGGAATCAAAATGGTAAAAAAAATCTATAATGCTTCATAATTTATATGCAGTTTGGTTACTTGATTTCTTATACAGGCAGTTCATAGTGTTGTAACTGTAACAATAACAGGTTTTTAGACTGCAGGATACTGTTCCAATTTAAATGCACTAAGCAGTTAAAATAACAATTTATTTTTATCTTGAAAAAATGGGGCAAATGTAGTGAATAATTCATAGGCAACATTGCTAATACTGTTCAATGAAGACCTGGTATTGCTGACTAACACTGTATTCTAGTCTTACCACTATACACGCTTGTGACTAATGTTTAGGAGAAGAAGAAGAAACAAAAAAGTGATTCAATTAAAATTTCCTAAATAGTAAGATAAAATAAGAGACTGTAAGAACTTCAGTGAAAACAAAAACAAAACCACGATGACAAGGCAAATTGGTGACATTTTTGAAACTGTGAAGGAAAAAAATCTTGCTTTTGGTATCTGGTTTGCTTGTTTCTCCAGTTTGACCACTTCCTAGTTTTGAATTTCAAAAAGGTGCATCAAAACACTGATTTATCTTTCTTCAAGCTAGAACTGTAAAAACAAGAGAAGTATATAAAATGCATGGTAGAACAAAAGGATTTCAAAAAGGAATATCTGAATAAATGTGTGGATTATAATGCGTAGCATTAGTTAAATTTGTATCTCAAACTTCCATTGAATTCTCTACTTCATAAAGAAGTATTGTAATATACAGGCGAATATAATTGACAAACTTGCAAAGCCAAGAACAATGAGGGCTGCAAACTGTTCATCAGTAGGAATCATGTTCTTTATCTTAGGATTATCTATGCTTCCCATTTCTCCCGCAAGCATGATCTCGTTTCGCTGAAGCATAAAGGCAACGGATGGGCTGAAAGGTCCACTAAGTTCCTGTGAGGTATCCAAGCACCGGCGACACACGCAGACGCGAAACCGATAGTCTGTGTTGACTTGAAGGCCTGAGATTTGGAACGTGGTCTCATCTCCCTTGTACACCTTCAAAACAAAACAGCAAGCACAGTTAAATATAAAAAGCAGAACCACCTCCGCTTTTTCATAATATCAGAACAAATTCAAGAAGCGTATGACGTATTTGTTGAGTGAAACATGAGTGTAAATAGTCCGTTCTAAGTAGAGGCAGAGGAAACCTGTACATGAAAGGGTCCTGCATTTCATACAAAGTCACAAGTTGTAATAAATTAAGGTAGATTTGGCAAGGATTTGGGCCAGGAAGTTAGGTCAAGCCTGAGTCTGGTAAGGAAATGTTTCTGCAGGCCTCAAGGGAAGCCTCTCGGGAGGTCAGGGTAGGCCTCAGCAAAATGGCGGCATGCAGAGGAACAGAACAGAGACGTCCGACCGTGGCAGGTCTCCACAGAGAGCTCAGCAGACTGCACGCACACAAGAACAGCCAAGACTTCAGGCAACATATCGTACACAAGACATGCTCATCTTTTGTGGGTGTGATAAATACCACAAACATATTTCTGTACTGTTAAAATGTGACTTTATGCTTAAAATGTCTAAGACGTAAGCACCATATTTGGCCCCAAAATGAAGAAAATATGCAAACTAAGTTTATTGCAAGACATTCACTGCACAGTCATAAAAATCATACAAATACTATTTTAATATACTTTCCTCACATTTCTCTCAAGAGTCAGCAATTATGCCAGAAATTACACTTTCTGAATTGTGGAAACAATAAAATATTATTAAGGTATAAAAAGCTCCTCTTGGTTGCATTGTATTTTGTTCTTTAACAATCCAAAATCCATGATGTATTTATGCTAATCAAATGTAGGTAACTTATGACTCAGAGCATGAGTCACAGTATGAGAAAGAAGAGAGAGAACTGAGTATCTCAGAGTTTTGCGACTTAAATGGAAAAAGACCACTGGAAACACTTATGAACTCTGAAAACAAATAACCAGTCAACAATTTATATAACGCAGGGTTGCTGAAACTGGTATTTTATTAAATAAAAAACAAGGTGTCACAAAGTGCTTTTATCTCCTAGAAAAAAAAAAACCCTCAACTTTGGATGCTTCTTCCTTTACTCATTTCACCGGTTTCCTTCTCTTCACAGCAGGAGCAGGAAGCTGAGTGCTTCTCTGCCCTCCCGAAGGTAAGAGCTCTGGCTGAGAGAAGGTAACGAGGGAAATTAAAACTGAGCCGACAGAGGACTTCCTGTGTGTTACTCCAGGGTAGGAAAAAAAAAAAAATCAAAATGAGACAGACTCAGCTAAACACCACTTAAAGAACGCAACTTTCCTGCCCATGCGTACCCCTGAGACTCATCCTTCAGTTAGGAAGCCAGTCTGATTGCCTGGAAAGGTCTAGGACAAAAGATCAAGGTTTTCCTTCCATTCATTTTCTCTCCTCCTTTTAAACTTTTAAACTTCCACAATTTTTCCAAATACAGTTTGAATGACGGTGACTGAGGTTCCAGACGAAGAACTCCAGTAGCAAGCTGGTTCCTGGCCCCAAGACGTAAAGCAAGAAGCAGCGCTTCAACAAAATTATTTCACCTTCATCACGTACGCTCAGCATTCACAGGAAGTTCATTCTAGCTCAAGTGACAGGAGCACAACGAATTCATGCTGTAAATGTCTGCAATTAACCAAAGCTACACGCCACTGCCTTTCTTGCAATCTTTGCTCATCTTCCCAAAGCCACCGAGAAGCAAGCCATTAAGGTACAGTAATACATCACAGGAAAAACAATTACAAGCACTGTAGCTGCCCACAGAATTAATGTGAAGGCTGAAACATCTGTTTGCAAAGCATACCTCTTATCAAGAAAGTCCCTGCCACTGTATTTTCCAATGGCAATTGGAAACGTTCCTCCACCAGACCCATCAGAATTCTTCTGCTTCAGGGCCTTAGCTAGCCCCGCATTTCTGTAGTCTCTAAGACATCACAACCCAAAGCTGTACAACACAGCTGTAAGCAATGTGTATTTTTGGTTCTGTTGTCACTATTAACTTCCTTTCAAAATGCATCATCAGAGGAGTTCCACGTGTCTTTGCCATAAAGTAATTCATTTGCCACAAACAACACTACTTCTAAAACAAAACAAAAATCCGGTAAAATCCAAAAACTGAATTTTAATTTAGAAAGTACCATCTAAACTTCCAAAAAGCACATTTCACAGATACTAGGGATTGGATCTATACAACCTGTCTTTGCACTGAAAAAAACCTCTGCAGTTAATTGTTTCTGTTACTTGTTTCGGTGTGTCAGGGTGGTGAATACCGGTGTAAACTGGTAACTGGCTAAGGTCAGCTAAATCAAAGACTTGTATCTTCATTACAGTCTAATAAATACAGATGGCCATTCAAGACAGCTACTCAACAGTACTTCTCAGAAAAAAGCCAGTCAGCCAAGTGAGAGAAGGGTGCATCTTTAAAGAAAGCTTGAGGAACAGTCAAAAGTACACTGGCTACATGAATATTCAATGCTGATAAAGACAAACCATCTCCTGTGCTAGAGCTAGGAAGGTGGTGGAAATTGTCCTGCTTTCGGTGAAGACTGTTAGCACCAGTGGAGCTATGGCCCTTCTCAGTAACAGGCAAACGATTCTTGTGCTTAATTATCATCCCTTCGGACAGCAGCCTCTGCATCCTGCACAACTGGCTGCAGCGAGCGCCCTCGAGGGCTATGCAACAGAAGGCACTACTGGCCTGAGCTCAGTTTTGCCTGCCTTAGTGTCCACGCTGAATTTTGTCTGCCTTAGTGCCTCTCGGACCATGCTAATCTAGGGCAGAATGCCCTGAGCACAAACACATATGCTTGGCTGTTAATGCAGTTACACTCTGTGATCAGACTTCACATACACAGCAACAACAACAAAAAGTAATTTAATTTTTAATTTGACAATTATGTACAAGGCCTTTGAACTTGCTATGCAAAGATTAAACCCAATATGATTGTGTAAACCAGCATATATATATATATATATATATATATATATATATATATATATATCACACTGCTTTGGTGGCCACCAAGTCAGAGTAAAGAGTCTACCCAATTTATCCCTTTCAGTTCCTAGAAACAGCTCTTCTGTTTAGGCACCTGAGAATATAATAAAAACATGATGAGCTTTTTGCCTTGCTCCCTCAGTGAAAATATCATCACAAGTAATAAACCACTGCTGAAGCCCCTTACGGCACTTGATACTGTTGATCAAAATAGAGAGCCTAGAGAATTCCTGTAGGCAAGTATTTCTCCGTTTCACAGATGTCATTAAATAATTCCAAAACCCCTCAATCTTCTCCAAACAATAAAAATATGACAGCCACAATTGCTCTATAAGCAACACACTGGGAAGTGTAAGATAGCCTTATGTGGTGCTTGTACTGCACTGCAATGACCACTGTATTTAATAATTAATACAAGCCTGTTTTGTATGGTAATCAAGAAACAGAGGCAGGTTTCAATTTATTTAGAAAGCATGCCCACTTGAAAGGTTTTATTTCTTCTAAGTCATTTGACAGATTTCTCTGTAAGAAACAGTCTGGGCTTCTTCTTTTATCCAGACTCATAATCAGTGTCACTCACTCCACTGCTGAGATGGTCTGGAACACTTTAGAGCTGCGTGGACAGGAGGTGGGCTGCACTTACATTCTCTAACAAAAGTAAATTATTTGTTCCGTCTCATTACACAAATCTGGCATCAGGAGGCAGAGAAAATACTCTACATAAATAGCACAAAGACTAAATGCCAATGCATGTTATACATATTATTCTGGCTTGTAACCAGGATGAGTGCCTTTGACTTGCTATTTAAAACAGAGAAGGAAAAACATGGATTTGTGGATCAGAACTTTAAACAAATTAACAGCGCACTGAGTGTGTTTCAGAGATTGTGTGTGTACTGAGTCTGAAACAGAGCACAAACAACAATAAAAATCAGAGCTTGGTAACATCGACTGGATTCTCCCAGGCATCCACCTCTTGGTGCAGAAAGGCCCTCGGGACTTCAGCAGCCTTTCCACTGCGCTGCTGGGACGTTTCACATTTTTCCAATGCATTTACTTTCATTTGGAAAACATTTAGGGACAGTTTTCTTCCCAGTACAGTTGTGGCAGAAGCTCATGAAACACAATTGCCTCCAAATTCTCAGAAATTTCAAATGTAATTTTTTTTTTCCTCACAGGCAATGATTTAAGGATGAACGAGCTTTAAAACTTGGCATTCTCATTTCCCTCGGACATCTCTTATGAAGAGTTGGCTCCTTAGTGATTTGATCCCCAAATCTGTTCATGTAGGAAACCAAATCTTAGGCTGCCGTGTGCTAAGAGAACATTATCCCAAACTTCACCTGCTTGTGCTGCACAACCCAGCCCCTTGCACTCACTTGAGGTTAAACCTATGCAAAGCTGAGGATGATTTCAACACAACTGGAAGCTAAGTTCTAACTGAATAAACTCTGTCAGACAAAACTGCAGGACACACAAAATCCAATCTCAGCCAGCGACTCCTGGAGTTTGCAGTGGTTTACTTCCTGACTTGTAAACAAGGAAGATCTGATTTCCTAAAAGGAACTGTAATGTCACATGGCACTGCTTTCTGATGTATCCAAATAAAGCCTACAAATACACAAAAAAAAGAACATATGGCTCAAGAAATAGGAAAAAGAGCATTCAATATTTTTAACATGCCGTTTAGGTAGCCACATTACTATCTGTTTACCTCCTGCAAATCAAATTCATCAGACACAATTCTCAGTAGAGAAATATTTACCCACGAGTTCATCCAGAAGAGGGCAGGGATGCCTGCAGTCTGAAAGAAAGGGGGTTTGAGTACTTTGACACCACCTCTGCAAGGTCAGATGGCAGAGGAAGGGTGGCTTACGGGATGTGGAGGGCTGCATCCATGCGGCTACAAGTAGAGGCAGGCAGTTCAGGTGTGATGATCAGAAACTACAGGAGCAGGAGCTTTACCCAGAAGCATGTCAGTGGCTAAATTTGCGGCAGGGGAAGGAGATGCTAAAGCAATTTCACATATTTTGTATGTTAATGAAAATTATTATTTTATATAGTCTGTATGTGTTTCTACAACATAAATGAGGCACAAGTACAGCACAGTGGGTTCCTCCTAGGTGTTCTTACATCTCTCGAGAGCATCCCTAAGACGTACATACGCTGCAGAAGATCAGGGAACTCAGACTTGGAGAGTTAACAGATGGCAACGCGACATGGCTTTCTCCAGTTAATGTTTTACTTCATAGTGAGTTTGCTATATTCATTCACTTTAGATACAAAACATACTAGACAGGTGTTACGATGCTCTCCTTTAAACTGTTCCACAGGTAGTCCCAGAAAAAACAATCAGCGTGGTGTCCTGCAGAGCTACACTGTGTGAACGAGAGAAGTGAAACGTAGCCACTTGTTTCAGCACGCACCCTACTCTGTGCCAGGAAACATGAAGCAGGCTACTTCGTGCTTAGTCAGCACAGCGTGCCCACGTGGATTTTCTCTTCTCTGAATGAAATTAATATGGAAGAACAACACATTCTGCATCTTCTGGAGGGCTTCTGAGCAAACAACTGGGTCAAGATCCATAGTATAAAATTCTTCCAGGAATAATAAGTATCACAACCATGCAGCTTGAGGGACAAGTTGCATGAGCTTCCTTTAGGAGTCCAAGCAGACTCCACGCTCAGCACTGTCCCACTCTGTGCACAACTGTTCCCCAAATAGTCGCGGGATATGGTTGTGTTTTCACATGTCAAACACAATCATCGTGAAAAAGATCTAACTCAGTTTTCGTGATGATAGGATCTTTCTTTTGGAAAGACTCAAATCCATTATGGAAAGCATGCAACATTCTTGTCCATAAAACACAACTGCTCTAGTTTAAAATACGTAAGAACAGTATGGATGCAAAGCCAGTGCTGCAACGGGCTTATCGACATCTTCCTATTACGTCTGTCAGAATAACAGAATCTTTGCAGAATTTCCTGGGGGGGGGAACACAGACGTGTATCAAACATTCTCCCATCTCACACACACAAAATAGACTCACAGCGACCATCATCTTGATTTCTGCTGTGCAGTCATTTGTACAGATGGTAAACGCTTTGCAGTTTAATTGGTTTGTTCTACTCCAGGAGATGCCTGCACATGAACTTACACTCGTAAGCTTTTATTTATTAAAACCCTGAAAACAAGAATTAGACCTTTGAGCTAAAATGAAAAAAACTTTTTTGGTCAACTATTAGCTATATTCTTCACCTCAAGTAAATTAATTAGGAGCAGGCACAAGATGTGGCTCCATGGATTTTTAACACATCTTCCTAGTTAAAACCTTTTAAAGTCTTGCCTTAAATAGCTGCCTTTAAATTGCTGCAAATAAAGTGATGTGACTATTGACAGGATTACGGACTTGTAAGAGAAAAAGCTTTTTATGTTCATTAGTTGAAAAGTTAAAATTTTAAGGTAATTTTAAAAGTGAATTTTTATTTGGTGACAAACATAAATAAATAACTTCGATCAGTGAAGCCGATTTCTGAGACAGTGAGCTGTGCAACTCTCCTCTTCCACGGCTGGTTATCGGCTGGTCCAGCCACAGAAGTTACGGTGTCAGGCTTTGAGAATCACAGCCGGGAGCTTCTTCCAAGTGAGTCACTTGCGAGAACACAAGTGAAACACCTCTCAGCATTGTCATGCTTCATGTGGTTATGAGAAACTAAAACCAATATCAGACCCTGAAGACTACTTTTAATTTCCTTTATTGCTGGTGTTTTTTCACACGATTATTTTTTGGCTACAAAGATTAAGCCATCAGCTACCTTAAAGAAACATGAAGCCGTGCCCGGTTCTCCACAAGGATCACCAGAACATTTTAAGCACTGAAGCTATGCTCACTAAAGCTGTTCATGGAGACTGCGTGTTGGGGCTACTTGTAAACAGCAACAGCAGAACAGGTCCACTCAACCCACTTACCACTAAGAGGCCACCACAGTAAAGAGAGGTCATGTTACGTGTACAGTGCCAACAACGATTCCCAACAAAAACAATGGTTAGGTTTCTGAATATGTAGCACCCACACGAATTGTTTTTATGCATTTATGCCTATATGCTTTTATGTTTATGTTATTTTAGATAACTCATTAATTTGCAGTAACACTCAAAAATAAGACTGAAGAGAAGCAAAGGCATAGTTGCAAAGAAAGTACCACCTTATTCACATTTTTAAGAATTTAATTTAGGGCTTAAGATACCTCATTCTCCCATTTTGACTTATTTGGAATCCTTATGAAAGGACAGGCAGAAGACAGGGCCCAGATGAAGTGCACTGTAAATAACAAAGCTAGAGGTATGATAGATGAAATGAAAGATTTAGCTATGAATGAGTTGTTCCATTTCAGATGTGCTGGGGAAACGTCCACTTGTGATCTCTAGTCAATATAGACAAGTCAGGAAGGATCAGCCATACTTCAGGCATACAGTCTCTGTGAGGCACCTGATACAAAGCAGTAACACATCCATACATCTACACCTACACAGGAATGGAATGGCTGAACAAACCAATTAAAAGTTGTCTACTTGAGTGAAATCCTTGATGCAAGGTCTTGAGAGCTACCCTGAAAATCCAGCAAGCAGCTTAGTGAATTAGGAAAAATGAGCCACCTAGTTCATCTCATCTTCAGACAGCAGTCAGCACCAGCAGGAAACCTGGGTGGACAGAATTGTAACTTTCTAAAGGTTAGTTCAGTTGGAAACAGTAATCATCTCTGGAGAGGGCGTAAATCATTCCGGTGAGATAACAGCGTTCTATATAATCCCTTGGGGGAGAAAACAACCTACTACTGTTCTTGATTTTGACTCAGTCTTTACCAAAGTTCACCTGATGCATCACCATTGGGTATAATTCAACACAGTAGAAAGAAGCAGCCCAGAGACTGTTCAAAACCATTTCTACTTCCATCAATCAGACAAGATAATTGAGAACGTTTTCCTACCTGCTTATATTCAGATTCTCTTCCAACCAGTACCTGCAGAATGTAACCAACAGGATCCCCCTTCATGGGTGCGACCATTTCCCAGGCTATTTCACAGACATTTCCTTCCAACTGTGTCACCCGAGGGGCTACAATAAAAATAAATGTACAAGCATTTAATATAAAGACCTCATTCAAATGTTACTTATTTTACATGCACTCTACAGCATAACAACGTGTTAAAAAGAGAATCTCAGGACATCATGGGTTTAATAGCACAATATAATGTATTTATGTGGCCAAAAATCAAATTACTATCACAACTGGATGAAAGAAGTAAAACCAGGGCTGGATTTTTAAGTCACTCAAAAGTCTCACTTAAATCAGGCAAGACTGTCTTGAAATAAGCAGTTCTGTATTCTTGTGGTGTTAAACAGCAACAAACAGTACGTACAGAAAATTTGGTGAAATTTGGGGATGATTAATGCAATGGGCTTTTCGAACAGAAGCCAACTCAGGAATTACACTGGCATTAATAAAAGCAGCAATTTCATGAAGTTCTGAGCAATCACCTGTACCAGCGGAGATGTTTGTGTATTCTTCCCATGCCCTAAGGCAGCCAGCCACACATCATTGAAAGACAGCACTAGTATCAAATATTTCATTCAGGAAAAATGAGAGAAGGAATGCCAGAAGACATTTAAATGTCCTAAATGTAAGAATTTAAATAATCTGTATTTGAGATTAAGTCCAGCCTGGGAACCAGAAGTACAAGCATAATTTAAAATACTTGGACTTGTGAATAATTCCGAGCCTGAAATTCAGGTGATCAAACCTGGTAGTTTTAACAAGGCTTAGACTTGTGCTTTCACTGGAATTCCAAGAAACTCCACTTATCAGCTGTTAAAACGCTGCCTTCCTGGTGAGCAGATCTCTCACCAGCTGAAAGCCAGAAGATGCTGTGCTGTGCCCAACAGCAAGCGTGCAGGTGAGCCGAGCAGAGCAGCTGTGTTTATATGTACAGCTAAACATCTGCCACTGGAAGGCAGCTGTGACAGCATTTGGGCTCCACCAACATATTCATCAGGCAGAACAAGAAAGCACATGACCAAAAAATGAAACTGGGAGAAACACTGGTGCTAAACACTTCACCGAGCGGTTAACGTGTGCACGTGCAAGGCCATGAGCTCGTTAAAGGCAACGCAGGCTCACAGCCCATGAAAACAGACAACAGGAGAATCTATCAAGGAAACAAACGCTGCTGCGGCCGCATACATTATATGAATTCTAGATTAATTTGCTACCACCCAAGAGGAACACATGAATCATACGCAGACCCAAATGTCATCAATATTCGCTTGTTTCTCTCTGCACATCTGCCTGCGTTGAGAGACTGATAATAGACACCTTCATTTCAGCTGACAACAACTTTCTCAATGATTTTCCCTCCTCTTTGTTCCCTCCCCCTGATACACGTAGATTTTTGTCTGACACTTACAAAACTGCCATTATCAATATTCTGTTTTAGGGTTGGCATTACTGAGTAAGTAGGCTTCTTTACAGAATAAACATGTGCTTCTGATACCCAGAGAACAAAGTTTATGGCATACATTCCTCTGTATTGCTCTGAACACAGAAGGGAATCCACATGGTTATGTTGTTGGCTGCTTCAGTGGATCTCTTTTCCCTGTAGCATTACCTTCTCACGGCAGCGTTCACTAACACAGTGTTTGCTGTGCCCTTTTCTCTCTTACAGCCAGTGTTTTGTCATGTACCTGTGGTCCCATCCCACACACAACCCAGTATTTGCACCCTGTCTTAATGGCATGATATTCAGTCCTCGGTGTGAGTCACCTTTAACAAGGACTCAGTACTCAGGCAGCTCAAAACAAAACAAAAACCTAAGTGAGAGCTGAACTTACTAAAATGGATTTCTGTCCATCAGAATGAGACTGTGACTACAGTGCATGCCTGCGCTAGCTTTAGCCAGTTAGTGCTGCTAAGAGAAGTGGAGACAACAGTAACGTAGGCTTAGCATGTGCTAGCGAGCCTGGTTAACCTAGCACGAGCTTCCTTTTTTGGGTAGTGTATCTGACATCAGGACAACTGCGCAATATGGTGAATCAGGATAATTCACCATTGAGTAAGTGTAATTTACGCTTGAGCTTTACACCAAACAGATACAGCTATCTTCTTCCAGAAACAGCACTGAAACAAATGCCAAAGCCCGGGAGAAAGCAAGGTGGGAACAAAGGTGGGATTCTCACATACGCTGATTTTAGTGTCTGAAGCCAATCTCCTGATGCTCTCCCTGCACTCAAGAGCATTGCTGCTCCTGAGAGTGATTCAGAGTAGGTAACCGAGGGACAGGACAGTACATCCCAGCAGTGTTTTCCCCTCTCTAAATCTTAGATCATGAATAGTGTCAAAATCAGCAAAGCCAGATTCCAAATACAGTGGAACAAATGAAACCACTCTGACAAACTAACAGTTACTGTTTTTCATAGTAAATAGTACAGCTTGAAAAATTAGTTTTAAGAACACAGAAAAAAAAAAAAGGTTAGCATGGCAACTGATTTTAGCTTATCTGACAACCAATACAACAAATCTGCTCCCTGCATAATAGTTCTTGGAAGAAGGAGCAGAATTACTTAGGGCAGAATTCACACAAAGGAAAAGATGTATCATAATACAACTTTATTTAATTAGGCCTTTTGTTCTTCTAGTGGAACGCATGCTAAGAGAGATAATGAATCAAATGTTTTATGTATGTGACTTTGTTACTAATTTTCTAAATTAAAGGAAAAATAAACTCTGAAATGCTCTGCTGAACGTTACCCACACAACTTAAACCAGTGTGCAACTTTAACACTTGAGTTGGTATGTACACGTATATAGTGCAGCTGTTATATTCCTGATGGAAGTGTTCCCGTAATTAAGAGCAATCCCCTGGAAAACATTATTGTTAGTAGCAGCATTTTAACTGTGCCTGTATAACAACGCTGGTAGGCATAACGCTAACACTGATTATATGAACTTTTTTGTGATAATTTAGCTTCCCTCCATCATGTAACTTCACTATTCACAGATACACAGAAGCAGCATGCACCAATTTTTGTGTTATTGCATACTTATGTTAACATTTACAAAGTGATTGCATTTATCAATTACTTAAGTAATTACACGTTACCTAGGTATATGTAAAAAATATTACATACCTTTGATTGCAGGTGGGACTGACTTAGTTGTGCAGAAGGTAACTATTTCTGAGAAAGGTCCCTCCCCAGCATCATTGACAGCCTGTATTCTAAACGAGTAACAAGTGGATTCTGTCAGCCTTTGAATCTTGTATGTATGACTTGGTCCCCTATAAATTGGAATAAACCTGAAAAGAATGAAAATTAGAATACATAATTACATTGGAGCAGCACTAACGTTTCAGTCTATTACATCTATCAGCTCAACGCATACATGTGAAAACTGACAGAACATGCTTTGCAAAGCTGTTAAATGCAAGTTTAAAAATGGTTTGCTACTAGCACACGATGATTATTGAATCAGGCAAATCAGAACAATTTCATTGCCCCTTTTGCAAATAATAATTCATGTAATCATTTTTGCAAGTTAAGTATCTGGAAATACTTCTGTCAACACATTTCCTACCATGCAGTAATCAAAATGGATTCAACTTGTGCTCTGATACAATGCACTGAGTGTGATGCTCGTTTAAACATGTTTAAAGCAAGATTAATTCTTTGAAGCTTTTATTGCTTGATTTGGACCTTATTCACACACTAAGACCCACAGACGAGATCATGCACTTATCTATGCCATCTTAAGTCAGAGCCACTATGTAAATCAGGGCATAAGGATTGCATTTAATATTTAATACATTGTGGAATATGAATGAAAAGAAAGAGGGAAAGCATGATAACTGAGAGGCGGATATGTAGGATGAAAAAAGGATGTCAATTCTGGAGCTGCGGGGGACACCTGCAATGACAGGTCTGCTTGAGAGCAGGCTGAGAAGAAGAAAGAGACGTGACACTAAGGAAGTGACTTCCAAAGTACTTCCATTGACAAGACTAAACCTCAACACATATAATCATGTCCAACAATACAATGCAGAAAAAAAAAATCAATCTTAAAGAAAAAAAAAGTACTGGTTGCTAGAGACTCTGACTTCTATTTTCAATTGCTCTGCTCAGATAAATGCTTTTCAGTAATAGTCATAGGTTAGCCAGCAATTTCTAACCGAGATCCTGACCCTGCAGGTGCTGAGCAGAATGGGGATGAGGGTAAATAAAAAGGAAGCCCTCAGCATCTTGCATCAAACCACTTAGCCTCCACCGGGGAACAGTCTTACTTGCGACAGTTCTGAATCTGGAGAACATTCACCACGCAGAATCACACAGTATTTTGATGATTTAGTACACTTATTCAAGTACCTTAACTATTTCAGCTGATTTGAAATCACCAGGAAGCCAACAAAGTGATTTGCTTGTGACCTCCCTATCTAGGTACTAGCTTTGTCTTGGGTAATAAGTCCTGATCACTTTGGCTTTGCATGAGATACACTGTACAACCAATTTGAGCATTTCAAAGAAACTGGGTCTGTCATTAGCTCTCGGGGACAGAAATCAATTCATATTACATTATGATTGAAACCCAAGGAAGTACAAACAAAGATCAAGAATCATTTGTAATAAAAAGAAATGTTCAGGTAATTTAAATTGCTGAAAATGTACTTTGAGGACTAATGCGACTAACTACCCATAGAGAGTCTTAGCAAGCCCCTCGCCTTGATTAGAAATCAAAGACCTATGCCCATAAGTTTTTAGGAGCAGATTTTAAAGCTGATTTCCAAAGGCAAACTTTTCTCAAACTTATGCTCGTGTAGTTTTAACTACTTTATGCTTGCTATCTCACATTTCTGAAGCTCACATAGGCAGCAATGGCAAGGTTCAAAAGGCTGCAACAGACTTGGTGTGAAGGGGTAAGATTACTAGGGGTTCACAGCCTGATGAACAAACCACTTCTTTAGGCCAGAAGACTGAAAAAACAACAAGGTGACTGTCTCTCTCTTCCACTCCACGTTTTGCACCTCAGGTTGGCTGAGAAGCCACTGCAGTATTTGTAGGAGTGCACAGAGGCTCTTACCCATGGGCTACAGACAGTAAAAAAGAAGCAACGTGGTGTTATAGAATAATGCTCTTTCTCTATGTGCAGCTAGGTAAACGTGCAAGGATAAATATACCTTACCAGCTAATGGTTCTGCACACTCTTACCCCAGTTTGGGCTTATAGCGCACTTTTAAGACATATTTATAGTGCAAATACCAAGCAATGCTAGTTCTCAAGTTACTGTTTTGCCTTTCAAACACGAGCAAGGTTTCATAACACTGACAAAGTGATCTGGCAAAGCACTCCTGCTCCTCCCATCATTTGGGAATTGGAATAATATTCCCATCCCGTTTCCATCTCTACCCCTTTCTACTTCCATATCTTTATCTGAAGAAATATCTGTAATGAAAGCAAAAAGCATTTCGGAAAAGCTTGCATCCACATCCAATACACAGGACCGTAATGAAAGCACACTCAAACTTCTGAGATTCAACCACCTTTGAAGAAAGATGGCTTCCAATTTTGGAAGAAGAAAGGCTGACTAGTAAGTCAATCAACCTTAATTGCTGTTAGGCTTTACTATGACAATGATGCTTTGTAATTATCCTTGAAGAATCCAAACAGTGATGTAAGAAACATAATACGGATGAAACATTTTAGCTTCAATACACCAGTGATTATTTTTATAACAATGTAGTATTTTTCTCATGAGCAAAGCAGGTACTCTGTACTTCAGAGTTATTTCTGTTACGTTTAAAAATAGTATATTTCCCATTTGACGTAAACGGCTATAGAATTGAAGCAATATATCCTCTGATCTTTTTTCAGTCTTCCAAATTTTCTGCAAAAGGACTGCAAGGATCTTAAAGTTGAATTACTCAGTATGATTGCTTATCACTACCGCGATGTCTGTACACATTAAAAATTGTCTAAATACGACAATTTGTTCATATTATTGCAAATTGATTTTTTCTAAATCTAAAGGCAATTTTAAAAGGACATTTAAAGGTGAGCTCTATATACCTTTGCCTTTTTGGGTAGTCTGACATTGTTCACTATGCTTCATCCAAGCCCTGTTCCACACCTTCTCTTAAGAATAAGCTAGCTTTGAGCTTATCTTCATGTCTTATATACTGATAAGCTGAAAGGTGAACTGGATTCGAGAACTGAGAGAAGTTAAAGATCTCTGTAAATAGCATAGTCTTGTACTCAATTAGTTCCCTAGCAGGTCCAATGTTATGTTAAATCAGTTGTATACGTAAAAATGTAAGGATAGTATGGGTACACAAGTGATTTAAACAAGCCAAAAGTGTTCTTGTTCCTATATAGGAACACGCTTACAGAAGTATGTTTATACTTTCGCGCTTATTTCTTTAACGCACTCCCCTTTTAAGAGGAACAAAACCAAAACACAAAACATGCTCGAGTGCATCCCAGCCGTGTTCATTCTCTAATCCCTACCTGCCTGGACCGTTCATGTAAACCCCCACAGTATGCTAATAAGCACCAAGAGATGTTCGATTCTAAAAGGTTTGCCCAGCCAAATTTGAAAGATATTAGGCTGCATTCCTTATCTGATATTTTGTCTTTGAGAAAAGACTACCTCTGCAGGCTAACTGTATCCTCAATACAGTAATTTTATTTATTTTAAATTTGCATCATCCAGAAGCTAACCTGTAGTATCAGGATTTAACGTGATGCAGTATTGCCTCTCCTCTCCTCTCCACGTAAGTAACAGCACAAACTGAGAAGAAAGCAACTTTCTCGAGGGAAAAAGACTCTCCCCAGAGAATTCTTCCCCCTCATCTCACTTGAGTGATCTGAATTCTCTCTTTCCCAGACATTCTCATGTCAGTCACGGATTATTCATTTACTTACACAGAGAGGAAAAGACAGAACACAATGTCCTAGAATGATTGTTTGGGAGACACCACTGCTGCTAGTTTTTCATCAATACCTTTTTATTCACCGCGAAGATCTTCTTGGAAATGTTTTACGTTTGAGCTATTTTGTTTCCTCCACTTCAGTCACTTCCAGTCAAGCAGAGGATTATGAATATACTTGCTCTACCTTCATTCATTATCGCTCAGCACATTTTAATCAGCAGGTTCCCTTTCAAAGTCTCTGGTTTTGTTTACATTTTAGTAACACAATTGTCTTTGCAACAATTTCATTTGAAAGAAAATCTAATGTACAGTACTAAATAAGACAGCAATCTTGAGCCAAGTACAAGGGCTGTAATAGCCACCTGAATGGTTCTCTTACTGCCTCCCAGAAAAACGTGGTCATCTGCAACAGTTTTGGCTGGATCGCGGTCATTAATACACCACAGGGCTGACCTGGTGACCCGAGGCTTCTGTTCAGCATACACGGGCAACTGCACAATTAGAAAGCTAAGTACATGAATTTCACAAACCAACAGCTCTTTTAATGTTATTATTGCAATGTCCCAGTTATCTGCACAATTATAGCCCCCACCTACTTTTTTTTAGACTGTTCCTCTTATTTTCTCTAAAGAACATTATCAAACACTCACTGCTTTAAGCGATTTTCTTTCCCCACCAGCGGTTCCCTACACTACGCAGTCGCACCCAGCAAAGCAAAGCTTCAAAACAAAAACATCTAATTCACCCCCTGAGACAGGGAACATGCAGTTCTCCGAAGTGCTCGAGCAGAACAAGGCCGGGCAGCCCCGCTGTGGGGCTCAGCCCCTCTGCAGCGCCCGCACCTGCCCCTCGTTCGCAGGGGCAGATCCTATCTCCGGTACGGCCCTACCTCCGATGCAAGGCAAAGGTTCCCCTTATCATGCTCTGCCTGGGGAAATTTGCCTGCAGCCCAGTCACCCCAGGGCTGATCAGAGAGTTTTGCACCTCTCAGCTTCACGGTGAAGTTTCTCCCGTCGATGCCAGCGAGTGTCACACATCTCCGCTACACCTAGGTGTCACGGGAATGGGGTTGGCTTACTGCAAGGGAAATGGCGAGAACCATCTCGGTGGAGGTCAAAACAGAGGTACCATCAGATTTTTTCAAGCTAGACGGTAGAGGGGCCCTAGAGTCCGGAACTAAGTAGAAAGCACGATGAATTAATACCTCTCACAACATGACAAACCTGCCCTTCCCCAGCCGTAAGCATCTTAAGTCTAGAGTGGGCCTCTGTTCAGATGCAACACACAATTTTTCCATTCCTGCTTCATCTCAAGGCCTTCAGCTCAAAGAGAAAAGCTCGGCATCTGCAGCATCCCCATCCCTCGGTGCTCCTGTGACCAGTACCAGGCTGACCCAGGCTTGCCGTGCTGCTGGCAGCACGCCGGCTTTGGGGCCCCTTCCCAAGCCTCTCCTTGGCATCTCCACTTGCAGGTAGGTGCTGAGGGAAAGTAAACTCATGGGAATAGGTTCCCAAAGAGTTTTCTGTTCAGTAACCTCCTCCGACCCTGACTTCCTGCCCTAATTCGAGGCATAGACCAAACAGATGGGACACTTTGGCCCCTCTGAGCCAGAGATCTGTTTTCTAGAAGACACCTTTTGGGAAGCATATGCTGTATGCTTGCTCACAGCATGTTTAGAAACCAACCTCCTCCCTACACCAGCAACAGAATTTCTGTTTACAGGCGTAACAACATGACCCACTGAAGGAGACCATGTTTTTTTCCTTGTACTTAGAAATTCAAAACTAAGTGGAGAGAGGAAAGAGGCAGGAAAAGAAGTACTAACAGTTAAATGAAAAGAGTTTGTTTTCTTTGCTTAATTATCTAGCACATCCACAGGCGAGACAAGGAGCACTTGCAGCCAAAATTGATTTTTAGCTTGCTTCTACTAGATCATCCTTTCATCTGCTGCTGAATTTGAGCATGCAATCCTTATTTACCACAGATAGTCACACATCACGTTTCTGGACTTACTGAAAATGGAGATGCCTCAACATACAGAAGCTTCCAGCTAGCAATAAAAATTAATTTCTGAAGGATCAATTACCATCTTGCCCTTGACGTTCATACTGCTGAGGACAGCTTGGATTTGTAGCTTGTGACCACAGAAGACTGAATCAAAGCATCAGCCACCTTCCCACCCACCCCGCTTTGCCGTATCATGGCTTTAGGATTGCACTTGTCCTGATGGATCACCAGAGAGAAGAAAGCTGCCCATGCTTCGGGTTGCTTCCCTTTTGTCCCCTTTCAGACTGCAACCTTGTGCAATCATTTAGACTTCTGGGAAGTTGGCAAAGAAAAACTGCACATAGACTACATAAATTCTGCTGCTTACCCGGGTGGTAGATGAGGCATATCACAAAGAAGAAAGACAACCACACACACTGAAAATCAGCTTCAAGAATGAGAGAGACTGAGAATAAATTTTTGATTCTGAGTGATTCCCGGGGAAAATACACAGTAAACACACAGAAAACACATAGTAAAATCTCAGCAGCTTCTGAGCACTTCCAGGAGGAGTGGAAGATAGATCGGCAAAGTGCCCAATGTAGTTCTTGCATGCAGCCACATCAGAGGTCAATGAACAGACAGAACGGAGAATACTGAGCACAACTTAGTGTGAATTAACAGCATCTGAATGAAGATTTGGGAAGAATTACGAAGAGCATCCAATGCCCTGGCAAAGAAGGACTAGATTACTAAGCAGCTACCAATACCATGGTTTGCAGTGGCAATGTGTTAAAAATTAACAGCAGATACAAGTAAGAACAGCCTTAATAAAGCTAAAATCAAAACAGAAGAGAACGCAGTTCAGCAGCAGCAAATTAATGCTCTTATCAGCAGCGCTCCTGGTCAAGGAGCATGAGGGGTGATGCCTTATGAAATAAACCGAACAGCCTTCCAAAATGACTCTGTAAAAGGGTCGGGGTGAGGCAGTGCTCCTCTAACTGAGATTATCGATCTACTGTCTGCTTAGGTGGAATGAAGAGCTGCAGTAGATCTCTGCCGACCAATTCACGTTTCGGACTGCTATTACGTTATTACTGCTTTGCAAATCTTACTGCTTCATTTTTGTCAGGACGTTCAGGTAGGCAAGGTGCAGCTTCATAATAAAATACACTGTGAAAAACACCTGGCCTGCTGAAGTTAATTGGTAAGCTCCAAATAATTTAACAACGCAGGATTTGACCTCCATATAAATTAAGGCATTGAGTCCTTAGTCTTTTGTTGAAGTCAAAGTTGCTGGCAACCTTAAGGCAAGACCCTGCAGCTGTACATAGATGATGAACGACCACCCCAGAAAGAAATTGGTATGCTCAGGAAGAGTTCACCCTGTATTCAAGTTAAGGTAAAACTATGCAAGAAGAAGGAAATCAATTCAAGGGATTATATCATTTGTTTGCAATTTTTATTTCTGCATTCCTTGCAGCTAGAATTTTCCAGGAGTACATCTGTGTGTGCCTGTGGCCTTTGGGATATTCATATTTGAATACTCCTACCAAGAAAGACAGTTACCAGAAAACCAGCGTGTGCCAATTAAAATTTATAGTCATTAGGCAGGTCCTATTTTTGGATCTAATTTTCTTTTGATTTCTTTCTCCCCCCCTTTTTTTTTTTTTCCAAGAATTGCATCTCCTTAAATGAAAAATACCTGCGGTTTAACAAAGTATTTTAAAATAGTTTAATATATACATAAACAATCTTTCATATGCTATGAAAGGGAAATGCTGCTACTACTGTTTACCCAGTGATATAGGGTCATAACTCATTTATTCAGCAAATAAACAGAACAAAAGCACTTACAGTTTAGAATGTCAGCAAACACAACCTTACAATCCACTTACAAAAGCAGACTAAGAATGGTCAACAATCCTTCGTTGATATTTTTAAAGAATATCTAAGATGCTTCTCATTCCACTATCCTAATGATTCCCTTAAAATATAATTATACATATTTTTATTTGTCTGTATACACATAAAAATCACAGAATTCACCTAAATTACAATGTATATTTATCTAAAATAAACACAAGTAACTGATGAATGACCCACAAATAATGTACTTGCTATTTCTCTCTTTCAGACTAGACATTGTAAGCATTTTAAGACACTAAGGGGTATAATTAGTTGTAGGAACAACTAAAGACTAATTATGAGTACAGGAAAAAAAAATATCAGAACAATTACTATAATTAGATTCATTTGTTTCACCTAGAAAAGAAAAATCCACAGTATTCTGGAAAACAGTGCAACTTGATTAACATGATTTTCTTGACATTACTAAAGTTAGGAAATGAAGTCACAACTGAAAGTTTATTTTAAAAAGAAAGAAATTTTATCGTCCTCTTTACATAAAGGTCAACCTCCTTCAACTAACGTTCCCATGTATTGTGCTTTCTAGAAACAGATTTTTCTTCATTTCCACTTAATGCTACACATAATTGAAAGGACAAGAGATGCTAATTTGATCTCCCTAAATGTCACACACCAAAGAGCAAATGAGAGAGAAAGCAGGTACATTTCTGATGTGCACACCTTTCCAAGCCCCTATATTAATCAGTGTCAGGAGATTTCCAAGTATTTTGTTCCACGGGTCTTGCAATCAATGAAACATTTAGTCTGCAACAACCAGCCCGTTATACCTCATTACAGCACGGAAAAGTTAAAAACAATTCTTAATGACCAAGACACACTCAAGAGCACTGGCTGACTATCACTGCAGAAAGCCCAAACCCAATCTTTATGAAAAGCCTAATAGAACCATCAGGGTCAGATTTGACTTACCATTGATTTTTGTTTTTAAAAAGAATTTGCTCACCTTTGCATTTCTGTTTGTGAAAACGCTTCAATGTCTCTTCAAAATTAACTCATATTTCAAACCTCATCAGCAAGGAAAGCTACAATACACAAACTGTGTGCTCAGATTCACTGAAGAAGGGGAAATTGTAATACTGACTTGAGGGATTTCAATATAAAGCAGATAAAAGTAATTTCTGATGTCTTAGAGAAGATAGTAACAACAACTTCGGAAAGAAGGATAATACAAAGGCCAACCCTCTGGCTCAATGATTTTGAGTTATCCATGTCTTGCCCAGAGTCGGGTGCTGTCTGTTCTCTGAGCAGATGGGACACCGTGGCACCTTCCAACAACCCTTTCAAGCCACAGAAGGTTCCAAATCATCCTCTTTATTCTAGATCACTTATTCTTTTTTTCTTTCTTTCTTTTTTAAACTAAAGACTAGCATTATACTATTCCATTAGGCATCCGTAGTTTACCTGGATTAGCCTGTTACAGCACTGCACAATTAGAAATGCCAGTGATGCTCGAAGGACTGTATCCCAGTGTTTTTCACAGGCATACACATGAGTGAGTAACCCTTCACGGGGTTTATTTGTAGGGGAATGATCTGAGAGGACTCCTGCCTCTGTAACTAACTAATGTTTTTACCAATTCACGTGTGGGCTGTCATCTTCTGTTCTTTAGGACTGATAGCCCTCCTGAATGTACAAAACTTTGCTGCTGTATCCTTTCAGGAACAGAAGCACACAAATGGGGACGAAAAAGGGACAGTCAGACAGGGAACAAATAAATAGACCATATTGCCAAGACCTGCCAGCCCCAGATGTTCTCAAACACAGCACCTCTCAGAGAGAACAGCACACCGATCCCACTCACGTGCTGTGCCCACGCTGGCACGCACCGCATCAGCCTGAGGGCTCGGGGCTACGGCTCATTTCAGATACTAATCACAGAGATTGCTACAAACCCAGCCACAAAGGACAACCACTGCATGCAAGGGCTCCATTCAAGTAATCAGCGTAGGTGAGTAGTTTCTCTGCATTTCTGGGAGCTCACGTGGACTGTAACTCAAATGTAAAGCATGGAAGACATAGCAGAGTAGCAAGTGGAAGGAGCAGCAATTCCTCCTAATTAACAGCTCTTCAGAGACCATTTGCAGTAGAAAGTTTGTGCAAAACCAAATGGTGATGCTAGAAAAAGCTTTGGTTCTTTGCTGCCAGGTAGCAATGCATTTTATTCTTACAAGGAAACTTCTTTCTCCAACATAAAAACAGGTTCAAAACAATTTGCAGTTCTTTACCCTCCTACCTGCAGTGCTACATGAAAGCAAACAAAAGAAGCCTGCTGGATGTTTCTTTACAGCTGGCTTGATCACATGCTGCTGCAGGTGATGGGCTCCTGCCAAGCATCACTGCACTCTTTAGAAACTGTTTTACCAGCCAGACTTTCAAATGGGCATTTATATTCATTGGACACCTCTCAGTATTAATACAGGGGAGCATGTACCCTCTCTACATCAGTACAGTTGAAACACTGGGAGGTATTTAGGCGTTATTCATGGTGGTTTTATTGCTTACAATTAGAGCTTTTGGGCCAGACCTTCCGCTGGCATAAACTCAGCACAGCTCTACTTAAATTGAAAGAATCATGCTAATTTACACAAAATTATGATTCGTACTGAATCCCTATGGATTATCTACTTGATACATCAGTTACTTTACCTAATTATACTAGTTGAGAGTGTTTCTTGGTAAATTAGGGACCATCTATGACATTTATTCATTGAAGAGATCAGACTGTTAGGCAACATTCACATATTGCATAACTTAGTTATGCAATTTGCTTTGTTAGAATACAGGCACAGAATCCCTATTCAAACAACAGACTGTATACATCTGCAGAAGGAAAGAATCAGGAAAACAGTTTTCTTACTGTGATTCACAAGTGCTTATGATGAGCCAGAATTCATTTCCATTAACACAACAAGAAGAATCATATCTCTTACCTCTTATTTCTGTCTTCAATCTGTAAGATATAGACCATGTCATCCGCAGCATGAAGCTTGGAACTGCTGTCTCCCCATTTCAGCTTCAGGCTCTGAGGACCTGCTGCAGCACACTCTAACCGAGGAGGTAAGGGTGGTAATGGCCGAGTTTTTGCTTTAATAAAGTGGCTAAATGGTCCAGCTCCAATTTCATTGACAGCTTGGATCCTGATCCTAAAATGAACAAGATAAAGGCGAATATTAAATAAAGTGCTTTCACAAGTGTAGGTCTCAAGAAACAAGACAGCCTTCTGGCCCACACCGGTCCATCACCAATACAGTGCCCTCTCCCAGCTATTACTGCTTTGCTTTGGCAAGGTGAAAACCTCTGTAAAGCCATCAAGTATTATCAACCTGTTTGCATTAAGAGCAGCAGCGAAGATATTGAGAAATGCAGTAAGGCAGAGGCAGAAAGATTTGGCTAAGCAATCTCAGAAGCTGATGGCAGTCCTTTTAACCACATGTGAGCCTAGCTAATACATTTTATTACCCTGTCAGTCTGGAGCGAGGGTGAAGTAATATCTTAGACTGCAAGCAGTCACGTTTCCTCAATGGTACTACCGGCACAGTGAATTACTGCTAACAGTGAGTAAGAATCTAGCCAAGGGGATCGCAAAGTACGCGCTCTGAGAGTTCTTAAAACACGAATCTTCCTTGTAGTCATGCAAGATGACATGGGGAACTGCTGATTAAATATCCTTACTGCAAAGGACAGAGGCACAGATAGAGCTGAGACCTGGAAAACATTAACTGTGTAACTATGAATAAATACAATGCAAAAGTGTTTTGTGTTTTTCTAACAAAGTTCATGAACTAATCCATGTTCTTCGAAATAATGATTTCAGCGAAAGCATGGGTGTAACTGCCATGAAACCTTTAAACACCTCTGAAGAGCAAAGAACAGCGTTATTTCAGCGTGCACAGCGTTTCCTGAAGCACGCTATTGAAGCACGTGAAATTCTACTGGGAAGAGCTAACCCTGGAAGGTTAAATCCACAACCCCTCTACACGGTGGTGGTCTTGTGTTAGATATCTGAATAGCTTCCAAAATATGGGGAGACAGCTCTCAGAATCTTACACAAACTGTAGAAACTTTATCTAGCGACCAACATTTTATATTCATTAAGAATTGGACTCAAGTTACTCTGACAAGATGCACAAAAACTCTTGAACAATGTGAGCAAATTAAGAGAAGAAAAAAATAGACCACCAACCTAGTCACACAAGTTTTAATTTGGAAATATTCTTAAGATTGAGCCAGTCTTCTAAGTTCATTCTTTCTTAACATAATGGCTCCTGGCTTGTATTGTTTTGTCACTCTCTCTTGCCTGTCTGTACCTCAGCTTAATAATTTGCACAATGAGAATCTGTTATAGGAACGAGTGAAGAGCGGTAGTCTTGTGCTATGGTAACATCAACAGCAACATCAAAACAAATGTGAAATATGCATTTGGAAAGAGCTTTGAGGACCTTAGATATGAGATTCCATGTAAATAGAAATATTGATACAGATGAGCCTGAAAGGTTTCAAAAGGTTGTTAAATTGAAGAAAGAATAAGAAAAAACAGACTGAGCCAGACTAATTATTTTTTAGACAGTACAGTCGAGTTTAGATCACTGGATAGATGCCATTTACTTTGGAAATTCTGTGCACAGCAGCCCTGAATTTTCTCATGGGAAAAGACTCTCTGCAAGAAGTGTTGCTTCTTCTCAAAACTATCAGCCACCAAGAACCAGAAACTCCCTGGGGAAGGTGGTAGGGGAAGAAAGGAGAAGAGCAGAATCTTGTATACCATCACAACTCTCTGTTTCAGAGAAAGAAGATAAATACAAGTATCTATTGTTGGCATACATACTTCAGTGAAAATAAATAGCTAAGTGATTAAAATTCATATATATAACATATGAAAAACCGTTTTGAAGAATAAGTTTCTAGGTGTACCGTTTGAAAAAGGTTCTGTAGCATTAAAGGGAAAAAAACCACCCGTCTTTTCTGCAATTTCAAAACCAAAAAGGATTAAATGATTAATAAACATATTGCAAAAGAATAGAGCCTTATCTACTAATTAGGCAGCTGAAATAATTTTACACTAAGAATGTACAGTGTTTACACACTCCTGTGTAAATGTGTGGTTAAACCTTTGCTTATTGAGCTAGCCGGGGCAAAGCATCACTTGATTGCCTTAGTAGGGGAAGCATTGAGCTGCATTTTCCTTCTAATCCCCTTTTAGCTTCAGGAAACGCGTCCTGACCAACTTATGACACTGCACAGTACCCATTTCATCCTCCTCCAAACCAGCGGATGGCAGGAAGAGAGGTCTAGTGGGAGCCTCCTCTTGAACTGCATGCAGGCAGCTGAAGGAAAAAGAACAAAAGGCTTCTATGCTATCTTAAGAAGCGTAGTAAATATAGACATTGATCTTATTTCATATTATGTTATTGGCTTGCTCCAGATTGAAAAATCATTACATTAATATTTAATAGTCTTTCCAGTAAAAAAATGTGAAAATTGCCTGCATTTTCAGTGGATTCTGGCAAGTCATCTGTTAGCATGTGCACATAAACATCAACAGCACAAAACACTATTACTTTTTTGTAGACTGATTACAGCAACATGCTCCAGAGCACACAGCTTTTTTATTTTGTATTATCCAGAGTCTAAACCTCCACCTCACCTGTCCTCAAACATCATAACCAACTCATTTCCAAATGGCAGTTATCACACCTGAAACCACGTAGCAATTGCAGTGAATCTCTCAAACACCAGATCACGTTTCTTACCCGCAGGCTGACCTGTGCTTTTATGATGTGCACACAAACACAAATCTACATTTACTTGTCCTCCCTGTGCCAGGTATTTGCACAAGGTAAAAATTTGGCTCTTCCTGTTCTCTCATTTGTGGTTGTTTCCATCAGCTGTGCGGTGTTCCTGATGCACACACATTTGCACCAACCCACCCACCCCTTCTGACCTAGGAGTACAGTAAGACTGATGAAAATTCTTAAGCCTTAAAACACAGAAATATTTCCTGATGAATGATGATATGGGGAAAGCAATAACTCATTTATTTGCCTCTACCATGGCTGGATGTGGCCAGCCTGTTTCTGTAGATTATGCCAGCATACAATTCTTTGTAAATTCCCACTATTGTTCCTAGATCCTGAGCTTTGTCAGACACACAAAAAACAGGTTTTGATTTTCTGTGCACATGGCGATCTAGTCCAGGCTCTCATCTAGCCCAGACCCAGCTCTCACCTCCCTCTGAAGCACAGCAGCATTTCTTCAGTGGATATTAGGCTTCAAAAACATCCAAAGGGAAGGGCAGAAGGAAGAAGGGGAGAAAAGGGGATCACCTGGAGGAGGAGGGTGAGCACTTGGTAGGTGACGTCTACCACAGCATCTTTGCTCCATCTCAGGTGGTTTCTCATGGCCCTGCCCCGACCTGGGTCACTGTGAGCTCCTCCTGCTGGGTGACACAACCCTTGTGGGCTTGGTAACTTCCACAGTTAAGTGGAAACCAATTACTGCTTCTATAAATGATACTGGGACAATCAATTTCTGATTAACATCCTTATTTTTACGTGAAATTAGTATATAAACATGTAGAATTTCTGAGAATCACTTTCTCAATTTCCTTCAACTTTTTCAGCAAAGATTTCTGTCTTTAACTTAAGTTAAAGTGCCCAAAATAGTGTCTTGGAAAGGCTGTTTTAAAATCTGACACTCACAATTTGAAAACAATTTTTTTGAAAATGTAAAGAGTATACTGAGAGTATATACAAAATATAGTATCTAACTCTGCAGGCCCCAGCCCCAAAATATTTATATTGATTCTCACATTTTCCCACTGCATCTTTTAAACAGTTAAAAAAAAAATCAAACTAAGTAAATTTAGAAACCATTAAAAGACCTTTAACAGATTGTCATATCTTATAAGATTCTTGACCCAGGAAAATAAACACACTAAACAGGATGCTATTTTCAGTTTGGTCACAAAATCCTTTGTGTAGTATTCCAGCAAGCTGAAAAATCATTTCTGAATTAATCTTACAGAGTCTGACATGTGAAGAGTTTGATTCACCAGTTCCCATAAGCAGAATGCCACCAGTTGCAATACATGTGTGTGAAAACCTGCAGGAGTTAAAATGCCCCAGACTTCAAAAGGGACGAGATGCAGCTTGGTCTACCCGCACCATCAGCCTGAATGTAAAAAACAGCAATCTTCCACGGCCTCCAGAACAAGCCGGCCCCACAGATCCCCTCTGACTGCACTCTTCTGGAGATGGAGCAAGACTTAGTTTTCTACTCTGAACAGAGATTTTGTTTTTCAACCCACTAAGAAATTGCTAACGTGAGCATTCACGTGCATTCTTCTCTTTTCATCCTGGAAGATCTTTCCCTTGATACCATTCAGAAATTAAAAATGGCTGGAATATGTATTCCTAAACCAAATTAGAAGTAAGTGATGCTATTAAAATTGAATAAGGCTACTACGTCTCTGTAAACTATGTAACTTTATAGTAAAATAAGCATTCTTAACAAAATCTGAAGTTTCACAGTGAAGTGTCTCAGCAGAGCAGCACAATTAACCATGGAAAGCGTAGAGCAAAGCTTGGGAACAGAGCGTAACAGAAAATTGATATTTCTATTACTGTCAAATACTTGTTTATTGTGGAATATTTATTTACTCACTTCTAGTTAGATCAGTTCACAGAAAACCAGTCCAAGCATTACTACACTATAATCAGAGCTCCCAGAGCTTTGCGACTATGTCAATAAAACAGAAAGACTGCAGAACTCGCAGACATATTTCTGCAGCTGGCCTGCTCACCACCCGTGATGTTTACAGAGTGCTTTTGTGAGGCATCTGCTTTTTGCAAAAGCAGGGCTGGTGCCTGACATTGGAGAAATTGTCTTGAAATCAGCCCTGTCCTGGCCGTTAGCTGCACAGCAGAGGCACGCCCTGGTTCCTCATGCCTCGAATATTTTTTGAGATGCACCTTCTTGGGGCATGTTGGATGGATTTGCTACCAAGACAGAGAAACCACCAAACTTGTCAGCTGTGAGCCACCTACGCAAGCAGCCCTGAGCTTGCTCTGCCACACATTTGAGTTGTTTGCAGGCCGCCATCCCCACTCCGAAGCTGGATGCAGCAGAGCAATGCCAGGCCAAAGTTAACAAGCCCAACAGGGCAGACACACGTAGACATACTGCTAGAATCACACTGCTATTCTAAACAACGCTCCTTTCCAATTTTGGCTTTGGTGGATCCAAAATAACCAAGATTTGCTTTCAAGTTCAGGGTTCCCACAAACACAAACACTGACAGAGGAATTCCAGTGCAACTAAAGCATCTAAGCCCTTTGCTAACTTGCTTCAAATTCTGCTGAAGCTTTGGCAAGAGACTTCTTAGTCTCAAAACCAGTAGTGTTTGGCTTGTTTAGTCTAGGAAAAACAAAGCCTGGAAGAAAACACATTCACTGCTTTTAAACGCAGCAGGGAATAAACACTGGAGAGAGAGAAGAGCTGGTTAAGTTAAACAAAGTTGACAGGAAAAGAAAAACTGTTGGTGAACAAATTTAGAGAATGAGATCAGTGATGTTCTGAAATACCCTAATTAAATCAGGGAGGGCAAGAAGAAGAACCACCCGATCACCTTTTAGAAAACAGCCTAAAACATGCTGAAAGGAAATATATGGTGTCCAGTCTCCAAGAGCAACTGACTGCCGTCCCTACCAAAAACTCTTTCCGGGTCTGCCTTTCAAAAATGTTCCACCTTTGCTTTTCTAATAAAGCACAACAGTTTCTCATGTTCTTGCCATCATGTTTCACTCCATTTTTTTAATAGTAATTCTGCTTTGGAGCAGCTCACAGTAAGCCGCGCATGATAGTTGACCAAAACTAACAACTTTCTTCTTCTGATGTGGTCCTCGGGGCCTACAACAGCACAGAAGACTGAAGAGGACATGTATAAAGGGATGGTGTTCTCAGGGATACTCTTCTGAGGGCACAGATGTTCCCTGATAAAGACAGGTACATATAGGCTTAAGGAAGAAATACCAGTGAAAGAGTTAATGATCAATAGCAAAAATGCTCTGATGTATGTTTTTATTAGCAAAACCCCTTCAAACTATACATGGTGCTGCATAAAGTGCAACTCAACTTTCTTAATTTGTCTTCCCTGGCAGACACGAGATTTGGGAGTTGGGAAGTTCTTCCTCTTGTTTTATTGAAGAAAAGAGAGCTTTCAGATATTATTACTTTCATATTACTTACATATATTATTAGTCATCTACTGGTTTGTGCTCTTCACACTTTTTTTTTTTGGCAGAAACTTAGTCTTACAACAATATTTAGAACAGTTGCAGAGTTAATGCTCATGCTTAGCTTTAGCCTTTTCATTTGGACCGGAGACAACCAGACTCCCTGACTACAAATATGTTTTTTTAAAAACAAATTCAAGAAATGAGAATGCAAAGAAAAAAAAAGAAATCCAGCATGATCTCAGCACAACACTTCTGCGTTGAGCTTCAGGGACAAAACTGGAGCCGGATTAGAAAGCAGAGCAATGTCCTGCCCATCATTTCAACCAGGAACCAGCTAAAGAAAAGAGACTGAAGAACTGAAGAATGAAGACTTCTGTGAAGAATTTAGATACTCCGCTCTCGCTGCCTTGACCGTGTTGCTCAAAGGTCTCATTTTGCTTTAGCTGCTTTGACTCTTGACTGACCACATGAAGAGACACCAGGTAGTACAGGACTGCCCGAAGATGATGCAGCTCCACAGCTGGGTAGCCAGTCAATAAACAAACTGTTCAACTTCTTACCAGTTGAATTACACTTTTGACTATTCCTCAATAAGTTGAGCCTGCCTTAAAGTAAGATCACATAAGCACCAGTGCAGGGAGTGAGAGAAGTGGGAGAACACGCAGGTGGAGGCAGGTTGGAAACATCAACAGCAACCTGAATTGGCTCAGACTGCTGTGCAGGTTTCCCCAGGTGCTGTGTTTGCACAAACACTTTAAACTTGCTTAGGCCAACATATAAGCTAGAAGAGATGTTTCTATCCCTCTCTTACCCCTTCCCTTCTCTCTACCTGTTCACAAGGTAAAAAAAAAAAACAACAAACATGGACAGTTTACACCAAGATCAGTTTTCCCAGTCAGGACCGATACACTAATACCTCGCTGGCACAAAATGGGGGACAACACAAGGAGGGAACAAGAGGCTTCTTGCTGGCAATAAACACAGTTGAAAACAAGAAAAAAACTTATACTTCCCTACTGTCTTTGCCAGAAAGGGTCACAGAGTTACAAGCCACTGAACAACTGCAGACAGCAATAATGCAGTTGCACTTCCTGGATTTATAAGTGATCTGGAACTGAGGGGCTTTCAGTCAACAAATTCCTATTTCTCCTTACTTTTTTTCAGATTGTCAGAGAAATATATTTTAAAAATAAATCTACATTTTTGTTTTTTACTACATGGTTTTAAAACCTAAATATTGTAGGCAACAATCAGGACACAGTGTACTAGGCACTGTAAGCAATGAAAGTATGCTGCTTACTTTAAATAACTTCTAGTGTGCATATTTGAGTATTTGCTACAAGAAGTTCACTTTTTTTTAGGGTTCAAGTTAAAATTTGAGAACTGAAATTTTTATTTAAACTCTACCAGATCTGTAGGATTTTGACCCTGAATACAAAGAAAAAAATGCTGTAGGAGTTCTGTGCCATATCTGATTTTACAGCTGTGCAATCAGATTTCAGATTTTATTAGAACAGTACTTAAAATAGAATTTCCCTTGTCACATCTTCTGTTATATTGCTGTTCATTGCCTGCATGGTACCCTCTTATTTTTTCTTTTAATTTTAGTTAGCATTAAGGAAAAAACACGTAAGCCTGAACACTAAACTACTAATAAAATTTTTGCATTGTCACATAGAAATTTAGAATCTGAACCATTATCAGGAAATTGTTTTAAACTCAGATTATCTTTTAATTAATTTCCATACACTAGTAATAACAAATAGTTATAGCTATATAAATAAAAGTTCACTGTGTACAAATTGCTATCACCTTGCAAGGATCAATATATTTAATAATAAACTCTTGTAACAGTACTGCTAAGCGTCTGGAAAAAAAAAAGAGAGGTTGCATTCTAATTTTAGTTATCTCCCATTTTTGGAATTTATTTACCTACCAGAGTAGTCTTACCATAGCAGAGCAACTTGAAAATATAAGAAAAAGAAGGGCAGGAGGAATAGGAAAAAGGAGGGTAGGGAAAAACAATATTTGAGACTGAAATGCCGCAATTCGTTCCATAAATGAATTACTGCAGATTTCTAGGCTCACTAGTTTTCTTTCTTCTTTTTTTTTTTTTTTACTCCCTCCACGTGCCCTAAACATTTCTCACGTAAAATAAATCATGTACTCTCATCCTGATTGCTTTGTACCATATCAAAAAGATTGTACTCACCGGTATGAGGTTTCTGGAAGCAAATCATGAATAACGTAACTTGTAACATTTCCTACGGGAATGCTGATGTCACCAAGGTCGATGTTGTACGAAGTAATCTCAGCTCCATTATTGCATGGTTCTTCCCAGTTCAATACAAGGCACACAGAGGGTGAAAGCTGATAGGCATCCATGTGCTCATCCTCCAGCACGGAGAGGATGGAGACTGCATCAGGTACAGACGCGGGGATTCGGCAGGTTACCAGATCACTGTAGGGCCCAGCTCCTGCCTGGTTAATAGCCTGTGTGGCAAAATAACATTTTTATAGGATAAATATTCTCTTTCAAACGTCTATCAAGTTTTTAATCATGAACTGTGCAGCCTGGAACAACTGCATGGATTCCTCAGAGGATATGTATCACTGGCTCGTTCTCTAAAGGATGATTCATACCCTCTACCTTATTAATTAATATCTTCCTTTGTTACTCAGGAGTGTCACTCAGATAAATTGGAGAATACTTATCTTCTCCCTAACAGCTACTTAATCAAACTTAATAGTAATCTTTTCATCATCAGCAAAAATTGTTTAGTAAGAGAAAATGTCAGTCATCATGCTGCCAGTGACAGGTGACATCATGTTGTCCAGCACACTGGACACCCGAAATTGTCAAGGGGCCCTGTATCAAAACCTCAACCTACTGCAGTCTTCTGCAGAGTGCAACATCAGACACTTCATGCAAGGATCCCTAGACATAAGGGGCACTCAGCCTGCTGAGAGCTACACAGGTTCCTAACTCAGATAATGAATAGCTGATTTGATGCTAAAAGTTTCTGATATAACAATATACAAACTCAGCACGGCATTAAGTCTATGACTCAGATTTCCCCAGAGGTGACAGATTACTAGCAAACTACCGCCAAAGCACATAGCTCAATATTTTCCACAAGAGAGGAGACCAAATTATCAATTTGTTTTGTTATAAAACAGTTATCAAGCTTCTCATCTTGATTCATAAATCCAGGATCCCAGTGGAAACCAAGGTTCAAAATCCAGCCCAAATCTGCTCACTAATTAGAGGTTGAAGTTTTTGCAAGCTCAACACTGCACAATTACACAGACCTGTTTCTTTTCTGATCAGTTGACTCTCAGCGTTAAATGCTGTATGTGCTGCAGCGTTCCCTTCTCAGGACTGTTCCAAGCTCCTGTGCACAGAATCACAGAACTATTCAGGCTGGAGGGGACCCTGGGACATACCTACTCCGGCTCAAAGCAGGATCAAAGCTGAATACAGAGCAGGTTGCTCAGGCTTTTGTCCTGTTGGGACTTGAAAGA
The DNA here is from genome assembly GCF_040182565.1 of Anser cygnoides. NCBI lineage: Eukaryota > Metazoa > Chordata > Aves > Anseriformes > Anatidae > Anser > Anser cygnoides. Next base: position 21,563,947 of record NC_089881.1, read on the forward strand.
TTCCAAGGATGAAGACTCCAAGGAGACCCTCTGTAACACCTTTAACATCCTTAACTGCCCTCAGTGATAACTTTTTCTTCTTTATATCCTGCCTCAACAGCTCTGTTTCAATCTCTGCCTGGAGCAAAACTGGAGACAGGATCCAGATGCTAACAAATGGCAAGTAATGAGCAACACCACCTTCACTGCTCTGCTACTAGGCTTGTTCCTCCTGATACTGCCCAGCAAGCTGCTAGCCCACAAGGTACACAGGGAGCCCACGACAGGATGTCTGGGGTACAGAAGTGGAGAAGGTACAGTCCTTCAAAAGCACCTTTTGACATTTCCCAGTAACATCCACCACCATCCTCTGCTCTTGGGAAAGTGAGCCCACATTCTCCCCCAGGTTACAATGAACCTGGAACACCTGGGTTTACAATCTTGCCAGTAGGACTACGATGGCAAGGAAAGGACAAGTCAAGCAGTTGTTGGATTCCTTGCCTATGCTTAGCTGTAGTGAATAATATTTTTCTGCTACGCATAGTACAAATACAAAGCCATATTCTGTTTTTCCAGGAAGCATTTTGTTCGACTGAAGAAAGACATAATAAAGTTAGATTTGTCAGCCTTTAAAAAGCCCTTCAAAACAAATCCTGCTCCAGGGACATCTTCTATTTGGTGAAGCTCTTCTAGAGCTGTTAAAAGGGAGCCTTGTTTTGCGGTCTGCCAATGATATTATTTGTCTTGCCTCTAAACCAGTGTTTGGCAATCTGTATCTTGCTCCCAGCTATTTATTTTTAGTGGTGCTTTTAACTGTTTTATTGGACAACCTCATCATCATAACTGATGGGAATTTCATTCTTCTTTGCTTCCTAGATATTCCCCCTGCCTAAATGACACAGTATTTCCCTTTGCAGAAGCCACAGTTGTTTTCAGGAATATTCATTACAGGAAAAAAAGTTGAGCAACAATAAGGATAAATTGTCTGCCCTGCAGATATATACGCCTGATTCCTCAATTCCCTCTTTTTATTGGGTTACTGTAGGTTGAGATAGCAGTGCTGGATGTTTATTAGAAGGCAGAGTAAAAATTGTTTGGGAAATCTTTATTTTTAAAGAAAGTAAAAGAAATATTTTCTGTTAAAGCTGCTAACAGCTATGAAATTAACTATTATTCTCACTATTAAAAAAAAAATCTGACACTATTTAGCTCTCCTTCTTTGTCTATAACACATTTTTTTGTTCTTGTAATTGCTTAAATGTTCCAGCGTACGTTATATCGTGGTTTCTGAGATATGCATATCCATATAACACAGATTGTATCTACAGCATGAAGCCCTCTAAAAAGGAACACGTGGCCAACTGATGGATTCCAACACCACGTCTTAGTGCTGTTGTGCATTTCACTTAACTTCAGTCGATGGATTAAATTACATTGGCCATGTTAAAACCTAGGTAGATGTGTGCAACATTTTTGTGGCAGGTAATTTAAAATGAATGTCCACCACTTGAAATCAAAGATCCTATAGAACTGGCTGTTTCCATTTTTAACATCAAAATCTGCTGGAGTTCCCCACCATTCACCGCAGAAGTGGTCTCACGCTCTCCTCCCTGCCCAGCGGGTTCTGAATGCCTTCCCTCTTGCGCAAACTGATGCACTTTCTGGCTCAGACTTCCAAGCCACCCATCCACGTTCTTTCAATTAGTTTCCCAATGCTGCCAGGGCAAGGTATAGGGCCAGTTCCCAAAAAGTCACAAAACACAGTTGAGTGTACTTAGAGGTGTGAGGCCCTTGCTCCTTGGCTGTTGGCCAACTGCTCGAAAGCTACTTTGTATGAAAAATTCAACATCCTGTTAAAAAAAATAAATAAGGAAACTCTTGACAGAAGCATGTTGTCCTTGATCAAAGAAATGACCTTGGGTGGTCCACACACTGCCAGCTGGGTGGGTAGGTTAACTTTTCATTGGATTTATTGGTGGTATTCTGCCTTAACATACAAATAAATCTTCTGGAACAGTATCTTGTGCAAAAGTATTTCTACTTTACTCCCACTTACTTTACTTTCCATTTATTTTTTCAGTGGACATAAAGAAGAAAAGAGCACTGGATTTTTATTTTTATATATACACCTATATAACATATTTTAACGTTTACTTTTTACTGAAATGAGACAAAAAGATCGAAGAAATAGAGATCATATAGAAACTCTATATGATATTCAGTCTTGCAGATCCAAGAGAAAAATGGTAAGAGAAAACAAGATGAAGACTCATCTTCTGGCAGCTACAACCTTCTATGTATATAGGAATCTACTCAGCTGCTTTATTTGATACATGAAACAGATGTTGGAATTTATTACTTAAGCTAGGGGAATCTTCAAAAACCGGTTGGGAGGTAAATGTTTACCTATCATAACCAAGAATTTTATTTTTTTTTAAATTGTCTAAAACATCGTCATTTTCTTTTAACATCAGAGGGCAAGGTGGCTGTTAAAAGTATTATTCACTGAAAACAAAGTACATGAGACATGAGAGCAATTTTCGTGAGCTAGAAGTTATACCAACTCCCTTGTTTATCGCTTTGAATAGTGCTGAAACTAAACCACATAACAGTCTGCAGTATTTAAAATAAATTAACATTGCTGCCAACTTACAGAACACGTAATTTCATAGTGGCTAATGATATTTAAAAAAAAAAGTCACACATAGCTGAAGGCAGCTATGTTTACATCTTAAATTGCAACGCATGCAAACTTCCATACCTGTAGCCTACAGCAGTATTGTGCAGCCACTGACAGCTCACTTATTTCAAAACAGGTATCTGTGCCGCTATATGCGAGCTGTAGAGATTCCTCATCTTCTCCCCACTCTAATCTGTATTCAGAGATGTCAGCACCAGAACATTCAGGACTCTGCAACACAAATATTTATGTCAATTAAAAAATGAGTACTTCAGATCCTTGTGGTTCACTGGGTTAGGAATTAAGAACATGAAAAAAAAATCTCTTATTTTGAAATTAATACACTATTACTTCTGCAAATTGAAATGCCCTGAATTAGTGTTCCATAATAGGTTAGTGAAACAGGCCAATTCTGCCCAAAATTTATCTGAAAGTCACAGAAACAAGAAAGTGTATGCAGCTGCTTCATCTTTCACCACAACACTCAGTAATAAATTCTCCCCCCACTGGCTTGGCAGAAGCATGACTGTGGAGAACACAAAAAACATCAATGCGGTTAAGTGATCAAAACATCTCTGGCAGAGCTAGCCTTCAAGCCTGACGTAGTTGCTCATGTTATGGAGAAAAGATCAACCTCAGCAACTGAGTGGCTTGTCTGAGGTTTTCAACGCAGTCATCTACCGAGCTACCACTCAAAGTATGGGATACGGGAGGGTGGACCTGCGTACATTAATGTCCGCTCAGAAACTCTTATTGGACCCACACATGCTCAGCAATATCTTTATTATTCTGAAGTCTGTGGGAACACAGAATTTGTCCAGATATTTTTTACTGGAATTTGCTGGAGATGAGCTAGTGCAGGCATAATGCCGTGGCTCCTGAACCAAAATTTTATTTTATTTTTTACAAGAACTGCCTAGTGCTGTGCTGTGTCAACTGAAGTGCTTTGAGGAATCTCTGCTTTATGTAGGGAAGCGTGGCCCAGAATATGACAGACTTTCAGATTATGGCATGCAACAAGCTCTCTTTTTAATTCTCTGAATGGGAAACTAGAAAAGTGATCCGACTACACAGGCAAATCTGCTTGGAAAAAAAAAAAAAGCAACCCTAGAAACTGTGAGAAAGTTAAACAGTCACCCAGTTTAGCAACTGCAAATTTGTCAATATAGCTGTTACAGGGAAAACAAAGACGAGTGGTGGGTTGAGCAAAACGCCACATGGAACTTCCACTGTAGAAGGTCTGATTACTAATAAAAGGATATGGAGCATCCCTGCGTGCCACGGTGATCACCCTGAACACACACACAGGGTTCACCAGCTTTGTCCCTGGGCTTCCAGCTACTTTCATAGGAGCATTGGGAACTGCTAAGCCTGGGGAACACGAGAGGTAACTAAAAAAGAGCATCTCAACACTTGCAGATTTCTGGAACAAAAGCGTGACCAGCTTAACTGAAAATTACCCTAAAAGCCATAGTTTTAAAACAATGTGTAAAAAAGTCATGGTAGACACCACAGAGTGCTCTGCAGGCTAACCAAAAACTCCAGTCCTCTGCTGTTTTTCCTTTGTGTTATCAGCTAAAAAAGATAGACTCTAAGAAAATGTCACCATTTGCAAACTGTATTACTCCTTCTAAAGCTTCATTTTCAGTTAGAATTGACAAATATATCCTGTATATAAAACCAGAACATGCCAGAAACAATGCAGCATTCACTCATGGTTGAGGAGAGCAAACTCCTGTTCATACACTCATTTAAAAGGCAACATTTAAAAGCCCAGTACAACTTTACCTCAAAATCACAAAATGTTGCAAGAAATATCAACAAAACAAAACTGTATCAAATGCACTTGTTTCATTATAAAATTGAACTCGGATTGTGTTTGTATTTAGATGTATTGTTAGCATAATTACTTTCTTAGAACATCTCATGAACATCAGTAACATTTCTCAGCAAAGGCATCCTTTAGTGGAGGGAAACTGAAAGATGCAGAGCTGAATAGCTGCTAGGATTTCAGAGAAAGTCTATGGCAGAATTACAGCTTCATTCTTCTGTATCACAGCTTTATTTATGACAATATCCTTTCCTTTCTACCTTAATTACATAACTTTTTTTTTTAATGACACCGATCCACATTTCCGCTTTTAAGCTAGAAGAATCCAAAGTCTAAGGTTGTGGATAATGGAGAAAGAACTTATACAAACTAAAATAAAAGTAAATATTTGGGGAAGAGACAAACAATTTTTGAGAAAAGCTGAATTGTGAGCATTTGTGAAGAGTTAATTTCATATCAGAGACTTCAGCTTTAGCCAAAATCAAATATTTGCCTTCACAATTCTACCACAGGACATTCTGACTTGCTAAAAGCCTGTGGAGTGCACTTTAAACAGACCAACTCTCTATCATCTGACGCCAGTGTAGGAGTTCTTGTGTCTGAATGCTGGTCCAGATGACTCACAATCAACTTTATGCAATTCTTTAAAAAGAAAAGTAGAGATGACAACTTTGTACAATAGAGGAGTTCCTATATACACTTTTCTTGCAAAAAAATTGTTCTCAACCAGTTAACAGCTCTTGAGCCACCTTTCAAGTGCACAATGATCACATTAGTTTGGGTAAATAAAAGAGAAGTTAAATGAGGGCACCTGACCTACCTCCCAGCTTACAAGTACACGTGTGTCAGACAGAAAGGACAGAGAAGGTGCTCTGCACTGTCCGGGTGGTCCTGCTGCCGTGGTGATTTCTGTAGCTTCCGAATACGGCCCGTACTAGAGGGAAACAAGATGTCTATACGTTAGTACATAAACATACACACAGCTCATGTTCCTCAAAGGCTTTTCAAATGATTTTGTTTCAAGTGATTTTCAGGAACACCACACAGAAATTTTTTAAATGCAATAAACTCTCTCAAAGATGAACTGGGCTTCCAACATGCAGCGCCCAATATCAGAGCACAGGATTAGACCACGTAAGGTACCGCAAGGTTAAAATGTGAGGAGAGCTTGGGTACGAGCAGACTGCACCTCAGCTGCTCCAGGGCATCCTCCTGTGCAGTGGTGAGTGCTCGTGAACGCATAAGCCACTTCTAATTTATCAAAGAGCAGAAATGTGTGCTCAGCAATAGAAAATTGAGAAACAGTTTGTTTCCCTCCAACTTAGCTCAAAGTAACGTGTTCCCATGGCTATGCCATAGCCTGGCATAACTGGCTTCCCCTCACGGCTTTAAGGAGGAGCTCAGCAACAGCAAAGCTGTACTGGAGTCCAAACCCAACTTCTGTACGAAATGTCTGCCACATGTTAACTGCAAAAGGATGGCATATGATGGAGCTGCAGTCCGGGTGTCTAACAGCAGCACTTGATGAGCAGTGGTATAAGGTACGTACACCGTGTGCCACCGTGCCCAGCGGTTAGAGGCCTCCACGTGCAGCTCGGGCAGCTGTTCAGACCTTTTGAGCCTTTGGTAAAAATTAGCAAAAGAAACGGACACACAAATTTCAACAGTCTGGAAAACTGGCTTCAGCCAGCAGTGCAAGGACAGGAGAGAGAGAAGGTGGAAGCAGCCTGAGGCTGTGAGAGTGGAATAATGAATTTTGTTCAGTGCGTCCCCAAGCTAATTAGAAACCATTCTCCGGAACAAAGGAATGTAACTATAAGCAATTAGAGGAAACACTGATATTTGCTTATTTTAGAATGGAATACTAATAAGAACGGAAAAGTGAGCCATTACAAAATTGAACAACACCAAAATTGTTCCAGAAAACCTCTCAACAGGCATCTCTGCTAGCAAGGAAGGCTAACACTGATTGCTTTGTTTGAATTACAAAGGATATATACTTCAAAAAAACTAATGTATTGACTTCTGCTGTTTTCTTTACTTAACAGGAGGGAGACAGGTGTTTGCATTTGGTAAAGAACACTCCCTCACCCCTATTTCACATCTGGTTAAAAAAAAATAAAAACCAAAATCAACCAAGCCAAAACCAGCCCCTCCATTTAATCAAGAGAGGAGCTAGAAATACTTTGCATCTTTGAGCACAGTTACTACACAGTTAAGATTTGAAAATAAGGGATGCAGTATAAGTAAAGAGATTCATTCTTGTAAGCAGATATGACTGTTGCATGTTTCCGTCCAGCTGACTTTGGCCAGTCAAGTCATGTTAGTACCTGAAATCTTATTTTAAAAGAGTACCAGATCCAAAACCACAGCTCTTCCTCAAAAGTTCTTTTAAGCATTTCTCACTTTTTTTCTTGCCTATCTTCATTTTCACCTTTCTGATCATCAGCTCTAATGCAATCACTGTCCAGAATCACACAACTCACGCATTTTAGTACCTCTAATGAGAAAAAGCCAAATCACATACCCCGCCATCGTTCAAAGCTCTCACTCTGAACTGATACGTTGCGCCGGGAAGAAGGTTGCTAACTGTGCACTCCAGGTCAGGACCATGGTACACTTCAGAAACAACTTCTTCTGGTTCTGTCATTTCTACACTGTACTCTGAGATGGGACAGTCGCTTTCTGATGGAGGGACATCTAGAAAGAGAACACATAATTCACTAACAACATATGGGCATATGCCAGGAAGATTAGTTTTTGTAATTCACAACACACATATACAAACACATACACTATATACACGCACATACTATCAGCAATGATTTTCCTCTTTGATAGATGTCTTACCTGCGTTATCTTCACCATGCATATAATCAATATTTTTAAAGCAAATGAATAAAACTACTCTTAACCCTAAACATTCCCAAGGTCAGATCATCACACGCAAGATCAGCAGCTCCTCCCAAGGCAATGATCTTCCAGCCTGGGAGACTGTTTGCTACCAGAAGGCGCCCAACTATTTTTTAAGCAAAACAAAGTAGCTACCATCCTCTTCTGAAGAATTGTTTTTTTCCCCATATCAAAGGTGGGGTTGTGTGAAGGAAGAAAAAAAAAAGTTTGATAAGGCAGGAGAAAGAAAAGGTACAGAAACCTTCAGAAAGAATGCTGCTTGGCTAACACTGAGTACATTCCTTCTGGGTCAGAGAGAAATTATGAGGCACATGGTGTCTGTCTGACCTAATCTTGGCTGCTGGCTATTGTTGGACACAAGCTAGCGAGGGTCATGCACACTCCAAAACTACTGCTTACACATGGGATTTCTGGCAAAACCCCACTAACACCTAATAAAAACACAAACAACTGCCATTCTCAAACTTCGTTAGTCACTCTCCTAACATTTATGAGATTCCAGATCTCAGCACAATGATCTAAACCCTGAGCTTCACTTGGAATAACACCTTTTGCAAAACTGAATTTGTTTTCTGTGCCTGTATTTGGTTTGTTACAGGCACCTTTTCCACCATGAAAACAACATATTTGATAATGTTTCCACATTATATCACAAGCCAGTACTGCCGAATCAACCTGCCTGGGGTTCTGAAAAGCAGTGCCACCAGAAGGTGGATCTTCTAGGAAACAACATGGTCTCCTGCATGCAGAAGTAATTTTTTATACTGGATTGAGATGTATTTGTCAGTTAGAAATGGTGCTGCTCTAGAACTTACCTTAACAATTGATACCACAAAGAATCTTGGATGCTGCAAGATTACCATAGCAAAGAAAAAATCTGTTGCATACTGGCATGTATCTTGTATTCTGAAAAAACTGTATTTTTGACCATTTAGTGTCATGTTCATGGCCCAAGTTCCTCACAAAATTACTGGTATCCAATGAGTTGTGTTTGTTTGAAACAGGATTTAAATGTCACCCCAAATTCTCCAAGCTGTTTAAGTGACATGCTCCAGTGGCTTACCCCATTGTAGCTGAACTTCTTTGTGCTTCGGCTTCCCTAAAACTCTTGGTGGCCGGCAGTGGCCTGGTGCAACACTTAGCGTACGGACAGGTAAACTTTCAGAACACTGGAAGAGAAGAGGAGCTGAAGTTAGCTCTGTGGTACAATTAGTGCCTATGAAATCAGTCATGATTAAAAAGTAACAAAGAAACTATGTTCTACAACAGCCATTTATTAGTTGTTTACATAAACAATAAAGGATAGAAGATGCTATCAAGCGTGTTTCTTGCAAATGCAATTAAGAGATTTCTTTCAGTAGCATACTCAAAATTGTAGCACAGAAACTTCGTTGGCTAATTTTTTGGGGCTCTTTATTTTAATTTTTCTTTTTTTCTAAAACAGTATTGAGCTCTAATGTACTCAAACAAAAAAAATCACAGCATTAGGAATAGAAATGTAGGTAATAAAATTACTTTAAATCAAAGAAGGGAATGGAAGGAATCAGTGGCTGGAAAATGGAACCTAAAAACAAAGAACGATTCAGCTGCATGAAAGGTGATTACCCCTACTACAACTTCAGCCACCAGTGTTGGTCAGTAGAGACTCACACAGATCAGAGTCTGTAGCCTTTCTCAAGCAAGTGGTCAGATCACACAAATATTATGGTCTCTTCTAGCTTAAGTGTAAACATTTACAGATTGGTTGAGGAAAGCAAACCACACTGAATTGCAATTTGACTAAAAAAATCATCAGATGCACATAGAAGTCTTCAAAAATTCACCAACTTGCAACAGAAGATTAACAGCAATCAGTGTAGCTTTATTGTGCTACAGGAAATATATTCACTTGCTTTTAAAAAAAATATTTACCATATATAGTAGATAAATCTCTGAAAAATATAAAACCAATAGCCCTTACTGCTAAACGATACTTACCTGACTGTGTCCGCCAGTGCTGATACAGCATGCCCGGAGTTTATACAAAGTGCCTGGTTTCAAGTGAGTACAGGTATATTCTGTTGCTGATCCACTATATGCCACTTCCCACTGATTTGCTAGAAAATTAGATATATCCAAGTTTATAAAAGTACAATACAACAAGTTTACTGCTGTCTAGGAGAAAAGAAAATCCTTAATGTGGTCTTTCATGAATGATTTGTTTCAGGGAAGTCATTAGCTTTAATAATATTATGAATATTATTCCTGCTTCAGGACATACACAGACACATACACCCAGAAATATGTGCACAGAACTGCATATATGCACAAATATATATATTTCTAAAATATATTAAAATATCAAATAGAATAATAAGTTCAGCCCTATAACCTAAAATTCCACCTGTCATGGAGAACAAGTATACTTGTTTAAAAAAATAAAATAAATAAAAAAAATCAACAACCAAAACTCTCCCAGAAATCCTGCAAGTTTTAAGGCTGCAAGTATGTAACTCTGCTTCAATCACATCTGCAGTATCAGCATACTAATAGCCTAACGGGCCAGTACTTTAGAGTAGCCAGCATAGATTAAAATGCAGAAAACTTGTTTCAAGTTTACCTTCCGGACTTCCTTGAGAAATCTCCAATAGATACTTTAGGATTTCTGAACCACCATTATCTTGTGGAGGATCTGAAACAAACAACAACCAAGGCAAGTAGTTAGTGAATCAAGATTAGGAGTGAAATAGAACAAAAAAGAATATAGAAACTGTTTTTGAATCTGCTCTTTCTCCTCCACAAACTAACTCCCCCACACTAACTACACCAATGAATTTATAGCAGAAGTGGGTAGCAGAAGTTAGTTCTCAGGATGAGTCAGAATAAGGTGGCTGGCTAACATTTCAGAGATGCTACAAATAAAATGCACGGAAAAAGCACTGAAAAAGATGTGGTATGGAGGTTTGTCCCAGTGATAAAGAAAGCAGTGTCCATCCGCAATGGGACACGAAATGGAAGACAAAAAGCCTGAATGCACACTTGATTAAAACTCCAAGATAATTAATTAAAAACAAGAAAGAAATCTGATTCTTAAAACTAAAGTGCTTTTAAACATTCTTCAAAATATTCAAACAATTGAGCTGTCCAGCCTTCCAGATATACTTTTTTAACTTTTTGGACTTACAAACAGCATGAAATAACTAAGTCGTAAGATGCGTTTACAGAATTTTATTTGAATTCAATATTCAACATTATGACCCCCAAAGCCCTCCTATGACAAACTGAACCTGCTTACCCCACTTCACACTAAAGCCGTGAGATGTTATTGGCCCTTTAATGATCGGTCTGGTTGGAGGTCCTGGCCTGTCTGGGCTTGTTGTACAGACCAAAACTTCGCTTGGAGAACTCTTTCCTTCCACATTAGAAGCAAACAGCTGAAACAAAAAAATGCAACGAATTTAACATTGCTTACTGTGACGTTTTTTCTGACAGTTTTGTACAATACTTCCTTTAGTAACTGCACAAATATCATTAACTTAGAAAGCATGTCACTTCCCAAAATAGCGTGTGGGATTTTAATAACAGCTATCTGATTGTCAACGTTGTTTCTTTAGAAACCACATTGATTTCTCCACCCCCTCCACCACCACGTAAGTTTAAGATAACAGCATTACTGTTTTTCTCTCAACAACAACAAAGAAGAATCACATGGCAACTTGAAGTTATTTACTCACTGAAGATGAAGATAACAACAACTGTGCTATTTTTGTTTTGGAGGTATAAACTGCTATTTAAAACAAATTCTTTCAGGCTATCAGTAATCGCATAATTAAAACCCCAAGTAGTACGAGAGGCAAACAAGAAAGGCATAATCGACAGTCACCAAAACTGTCAGGATGTGCACAAAGTAAACTTGCTCAGCCAAATCTTTTGTCTCTACTCAAGAATACCTTCTGCTGACTTCAGTGAGAATGCTGCTAAGCTACGAGAAGACACGAGGACCTGGCCAGGAGACGGAGCAGATCAGGAAGAAACCCCAAATGGTCTAACGCTTTGTGGCTGTTGAGAGCTATATTAGCTCAGAATAGTCTCTGGGACATGAGTCTGCTGCCAAGGAAGTGAGTAATAAAATATTTATTGTAATTGCTAAGAGTAAATATAAGCTAGCAGGAACTTTTCCACTTGGGAAGCTCTGCTATTCTCAGGATGGTCTTTTCTATCCCCTCTTCTAACAGAGGCTTCTGGGGAAAACAATTTGTAGTTTTTAAAGCCAAAAAATTAACTGAGGTTCTCCAGCCCATATGCTTGCTTTAAAGAAGCCAAAGACAGTATCAACTCCTGTGTAGGTTTTTCTTATGGCTATTTCTTATTTTTCTAAAAGGTATGGCTTTACATCTTTATATGATCCGAATAAGAAAAACTGTCAGCAGACAAGAATTCAAAATTATCACCAACCCTGTGTTCCTCACTGAATTTGCCTGGCTCATAATTTTCTGCTTATAGAAGTCTTACACTTTTGGTCTGCTAAACTGAAAAGCTGGTTATGAAAGTTTCCTCCACTGTGGATATCTTTACTGACCTGCTACCCTACTCTTCCTGGCACCTTTATTTTTTTTATTGCCTTGTTTTCTAATTATTTAATCATCTCTTGGCTCTTCTCTGACTGTTCTCCAATTTAGCACATCCTACCATGAACACCAGATACGTAAGTTAGACAAATATCTCAGTAACAGCTCCAGGGGAACAGTTTGAAATATAAATGTAATACAACTTATTTTTAACTTATAATTTCCCTTATTCATATAGCTAAATTCTGCACTGGCCCAGTGGGAGCTGAAAATTCATATTAACCTGATTCTTCAGCAGGAATTTGCAATGCTTTTTCAGAGCCCCTGCTTCCCCAAACTAGAGCCTCTCATCTTCTTACTAGAAATAAAAATGGCACTTTGCTTCTAGGTCACTGATAATATTACAACACAGTACACGCCAGCACTGTTTTTCGTGGAACTTCACTAGAAACAGTCACTGGTGATTCCCATTTGGTAAAGATGACAATTCAAACACTTGGGAGACTGAAATTTCTGCACCTTTTCACGTGCTTTGTATCGCTTTCCCCCTTGTGCCAAACCCTCATGTGATACTGAACAAGTCCCTTCACAAAGGTGTATTACACTTCCATTGTCACTGTAACAAACCAACCTTCATTTTGATCAAAATTGTTAGCAGGATGTCTCCTCCCTAACGTGGACACTCATTTGCATAAAAGAAATCCCCCTACAAGAAATTTGTCTCTATTACCCAAAGCTCCATACTAGTCAACCAACTATTTTGCCCAGGCTCAAAGACAAGCCTTGAATTAGCCGTATAGTCCCTACTGCTGGTTTTAAAACACTGCTGTGATACTACTGTTTGAGGGTTTTGGTTTTTACAGTTTTGGGGATCTTCTCCCAAGTTCCACAGCTCACTAATGATGGTCTGCGTGCAACGAGGGAAGGTCTCACTACTATCAGATTACAGTTGTGCTCCTAGCCGGTGACACAAGGAGGAAGCCCAGTTCCACCCATCACCAACCCAGCTGTGAAAAATACATTTTTAATTTGCAAGCAGCACCACAGAAAAGCACTTAACCATCCCGTCCCTCACACAACCATCAGAGCTTCCACAACACTGAATTAAAAGACATCATCTCTCCACAACGCTGCACCAGCTTTCCAATTCCTGAGGTAGTTCATGCAACTTCACAAGGTCTTCCAGCCCGCAAAGGAGCACACAATCTGGAGGGGACAGCTCGTGGCAGGCCCTGGTGTGCAGGCAGCGCTCGGGGCGGCGCAGCCGAACGCCATCTTGTGGAGCAGCCCTTGGCTCCCGGCCCCACACCTGCGGCAGCTCATGGATTGACTGGGTTCATCCATCAGGTGTTCATATAAAATAATGCCTTATGTCACAGGGAGAATTTGGTTTTGATGGCTCAGTTTTGCAGGTAGTAATAAAGGGTCCCTACACTGCCTGGAAAAAAAAAAACATCCAACACGGAAAATACTATGCAGTGACAAAAGGAAGAAGATTTTACCCTGAATTTATACTGTGTGCTTCTTCTGAGATTCTTCACAGTACAGGCTTGCTCCTCTCCAGTGTACTTTGGGTGAAACACGCTATCCTAGAGAGAAAAAAAAATCCAGTAAATGCTCTCTCTATTAGTGTGCAGCCAGAATATACTGTATCAAAGGGACTTCATAGTTGAGTGAATTTTGTGTTTGTTTTTGGTTTGGTTGCTTTTTTTTTAAGCTACTAGGTCACAATAACGTTTCTTCTAGAAGGTTGGTGCAACCAACCTGAATAATACAGTCTTGCTGTAAAATAAGCTTAAAAGCAGTAACAACACTTTAACATGTTTTAAGAGGAATAAAAGTGACAGATGATTACAGAAAGAAAGCACACCACTCAGCAGAACATGGAGGATAAACTGCCCTATAGGTTATGGACTCCTGTGAAGCTTTGTAAATGAATAATGGATGACAGCACAGACTTTTAGCTAAGAATTTTAGCTACTTCTTAAGCTAAGGTTTCAAAATTCTACTGTGAAGCTGAACAAATCACACATCTCTGCCCTGCCAAGTACTGAGTACTCCTAAAAGGCATTCTATTAAAATGTTTTTTCTGTTACATAAAGTTTTAAGAGTCCTCACATAACCTTTACAAAAATATTAACTGGAATGGCCCTCCAAAATAGCAATCCACAATATTTCCAATAAACTTGGATTAATAAATGGAAACTCAATTTGAGCCACTCAGTACACTTCATAGTAACACAGCACTTACATTGTCTTCTTCTTGAATTTCCAAGGTGTAGGAAATCACTTCCTCTGGTGTACATCCTTCTACTTTATTCCATTGCAATGCAACCCACGTAACACCAGCTCGAACAAGCCTTGGTGCAGAAGGAGTCTGAGGAATGTTACCCGCAGTATAGCATACCACCTCCTGGCTGTACCCACTGTACAAGAACAGAGAAGGAGAGAGGAATATTTTAAAAGAAAAACACGGTGTTTTCATATATACATATATATGTGTTTGTATTTTCAAAAAAATCTAGACAACGTTAATATGCCCAAGTGGAAAAGATGAGCACACAAAGTTAAGGAAATGCCAGACCTAAAAACAGAAATAAATGCAGGATTATAAGTGTCCTCACAGTCATTTTTATGGATTTCATTGCAATAATATTGGGAAAATAATAGATTGCCTCAGAAATATTAACTTACTATTAACTGTGAAGTAGAGGAAAATCTAATTTAACAAAAGGAAAATAAAACATAGCAAATTATGTCCAACTTCTCAACTTTTAGATGTTGAATTTTATATGTAATTTCTACCTTTTATACACTCAGAATACAATTTCTATTCAAGCTACAGCCCTGAAGGCCAAGTGCTTTAGCAAATCTAGTCCCCACTGCTTCAGACATCCCCCTCCAAAGAAAGCAGGAAAAATCTATCCAGTCATGACCACACATGCTCAGCATCACATAGGAGCTGTTTGGTGCAGGCATGGATATCTTCCAACTCTCCAGGCTGGATCTACTCTGTTCTGACCTTCCCTGCCCAAATTTCTTTGCATTCAAAGCTGAGCATAAAGTCATTCTTTCACACAGCTCAGTTTGCAAAGAAAGAGAACATCTGCAGCAGAAGAGATGCATGCTCTCATCTTGTCTAAATCCCAGCACACAATGCCTTGAAACACAACAGGCAGTTGTGTTGAACAAGTGTGGGAAGAGTTCTCCTAAGACCCCAGGCAGACTATACAATGTACAATGGAAATTTGAGAACAAAATTTAAAACAGCTAGATTTCGGTGAATTTTCAGGAGCACATCATCAGAACTCTCAACTGAGTGCAACGTTCTTGCGATTTTCAGATTTGTGTCCAAAGTACAAAGGTATTTTGTTTCTTAACAAAGCCATCACATGAATTTAATGCACACAAAAAGCTCTATCTCCTTTTTGTGTGTCTTTCTCAAAAACAACAGATGTATGAGTGTTGAAACAAAAAACACCTGTAACCAGCACCCAAACAAGAAAAAATCACCTCAAATGATAAATCCACAAGCATTACAACCAACCAACACCATCTTAAAATATGAAGTGTTAGATGACATTAGCATGTCATAATTTTGAGTACTCTCTATAAAAAACAAGCCATGTGCTGTTGGTGCTTATCTTGTAGATTAACACACAGCAGCTGACCATGAATATACTTGTTAGTCCACTCCCTCTTCAACAGCCTGATAAAAAAAAAGAGAGAATATAACAGGGAAAAAAAGGGGGGGGAGCGGGGACAAAGTCATGCAGCATGCCCAAAAATATTTTTTAAAAATCTAGAATCTGGCAAAGAGAAGAGATTCCAAAGCTGGGAACTTTGCAGAGACACCACCATCTGGCAGTGCCCTTCCATTTACACTTGGCAGCTCCAGCTCAAGTCCCTCCACAGTTCATGGACAATTTAAGCAGGGAGGGAGGTGATCTTGAAAGAAACTGGCAAAAGGAACATCGCAGAGGGACACCGATTAACTTTTAAAAGTTATATATCACTAGGAGTTTTGTGTTTCAGAAGACAGAACGCTACAGCAATCTTCCTCAGCATAGCACATCATTATAGACTAGTTGTTTTTCTTTTTCTTTCCTTCTAGTAACAATTATTAGATCCTGTTTAGCTAAGAAGGACAATAAACTAGTATACAAAAGCACTGGATGTTTAGCTTCTTCACAGCTAAACTCTTCCTCGCCTACTGCCCTCCAGAGGCGCGCAGCCCCTCACCAGGACGTGTCTTGGGCATGCTCTGGTCGTTGCTGGGCAGTGTTTTAGCCCAGCGCTCCCCAGGAGGTCCTTGAGAACTGGAATAAGCCTGATTTCTCATCACCTTCACTTAAACGCATCTGTGCACAGGCAAAAAAGCAGAATCTGAAACCCATCTTGCAGGGCCCTTGAGTGTGCCCGTCCCCTCTCAGTCCTGGTTCTTGCCCCCTTCTTTCCCAGCCCGTCAGCCAGCCCTGCCAGTCCTCCTGTAGAAGGAAAGGACTGTACTGCTGAAAAAAGACAGAAGGGCTTTGCTTTAAAATAGAAAAATAAATACATCAAGATTCCTTTCAAAATCTGTAACTCAACTTCCTCTTGCTTGTTTTTCTTGGTTCGCAGAGGTCCCTAGTGGGAATTTCACATAAAAGACGTATTCTTTTTGTGTAAGAAATAGGCCACGAAACACCATTTAACACCTCAAAAGGAGTCTATCTGCTTCGACCAACCTTATCACTCTGAGGGTACATGGCAATTCCCTGGGGGTGAATGATACCACTGGAGAAGGTGTGACATACATTAAAGCATTAATAATAGATCAGACATCGGATATTTAACCCAAAACCATAAAGAGGGAAGAAAAAAAAATCAGAAGTCCCTCTTTACACCGTCATATTGCAAGTTAAACTCTTCAACTACCAGTTTTTGTCAATGAAGTGTGCATCCTGGGATAACTTACCTAGTACCGATGTCATTCTGAGCTGCTAATCGGAAGGTGTAACCCAAAGCTGGACAAAGCTTTGTCAACTTGCAATGCTTCTGGCTTCCGAAGTAACACTCTCTGAAACCACTGTTCCTTTTTCCCTAGAAAGAGAACCATCTATAATTAGATAGCTTTGAAACAAAACCAGACGTTTCTTATCCTATGAAGAACTGTTAAATGATGTTAGAATTAGATGCTTTCACACAGGGACTGTGCAAACAAAACTCTAACGTTGCTGACAGCATTGCTACATTACCTAAAATAATACCTAACACGATCAGTCTGTCAGATTCCTCCTCTTTCCAGATTCTTACCTTCACGAGATGTATTTACAGCTTGTCATTCTATTTGAAATCTGATTTATCCTATTCACTAACGAAGAAATGTCTAAGTTAGGTGTGAAATTCATCTGTGAATTGACCCGCTGAAAGGAACCCTGCAACCAACGCTTCTCGAGTGCTACCCTCTGCACACCAAACTCCACGTAAGCCCTACAAGCCCTTCAAAAACACTTCATCCCACAAGAGGGCTCTCGCTGCCCGCCGTAGTCCGGCTCCCGCTGCTCCAGGGACAGGTGAGCGCGGGCACAGCCTTCACCCAGACCCGCACAGCGCTCGGATGTGTGCCCCAAGGGCAGCAGAGACCGAACTGATACTGAACGGCGCGGGGCTGGACACACACCTGCTGTTCAGGGCACGCAGCGTGTGATGGCAGAGAGGATTTGCTGGGAAGCACGACGCCTCGTTGAGGAAGTTGGGTGACAAAGGTGCAGTTTGTGGGAGCTTCGCATTCGTTTGACCCGGAGCTACTACGAGCCCTGACAAAGCCAAGACGGGGCAGCAGCATGAGATGGTCTCGAGAAAACTAAGGCCCAAGTACTTCCTAAGGCACATCAAGTACAAGCAGCCAGGACAGCTGAGGACAGGGACATTCAAAAATCCCCCTCCTCGTTTAAAATAAAACAAAAACCTTTTTGATCCCACCCAACTAGATGTGAGCTAGGATAAAACCAAAGGTGAGTTGCTGCAGGACAGTCTCAAAAATGTCAAAGAGCAGCTGGCCTCACCCCACCCCACCCCACCCACACATGGGAAATAGTGGTTTTGGGGTCCTTCAGCACTGAGTGCTGACAAAGGGCCCAGACTGCTCAATTCCGTACACCTACCTGAGATGACACAGTTTAAACAGTTTTAATTTCAAAATCTGAATGCAAAACCATTGCACAATAACATCACAAAGTCCCCAAAAGCCTACCAGAGGAGAAACCTATCAGAACACCACCATGTGCTCCAACCGGTGCACCGATACCTCTGAGGAAGTTGCAGAGACGTGCCAAGAGCTGCGCCGTGCCATTTGTATACCTGGCACCTGCCTCTACAGGTTTTTATTTTTTATTTTACCTTGGCAAAATTAACACTTGCCCATAGACAAGACTACGCATTTCACAGGCTATAATACACCAGCTTGACAGAAGACTCAATGTTTCTAGACACAAGCAAACTATCAGGAAAATTAAGAATACAGGCATCTCTCCTTGCAGTTAACTTCCAAACGTCCCGACCTCCTCCTTGGGCTCTTTCTTTCCATGCACTGTTCTTCCATGCTCGATACATTACTTCATCACTGAAGATTTCCAAAATGCCCGAGTGGGACAGACATTTTTCACTGACACCATTCTCCAGCCTCTATCAATTCCCACCTCTTTTCATTTGGATTGCAACACAGAAGCAAGAAGTCCATAAAATGTTTGTAGTAAATCTCTGCAACGTGTTTACCAAACTAGAAACAATCGTGCAGACCTCCAGCGCTGCACAACCGTTTGGAGACACTAAAGGGACATTTAGCACACTGGTAAACAACCCTAACTTACTTTTATTTCCCCAGTGCTATTCCACACTTGTTCTACAACTTGGTTTTACCCACAATCTTCCTCAACTTCACCCACCTGCTCTGGCCGCAACATTACAGCACAGATCAACTAAATTAAGGGGTGGAACTGGAAGAAAATCGTGACTCCTAAAGCCAAAGTCCTGCATAAGTGAGAGCACTTTTTCAAATCTAAATCCCTAGATATACAGTTACATGATAAAAATTATTTTCAACAAAAGTCAGAGGTCTCAGTGTTTCCTAGCTCAGTGATAACCTGTTTAAAATATCCATCAGTCAACGCAGGACTACTAAGAATGGATTCTTTTTCCTGTGCAAACTTCTGCAGATTCAGATTTTCTTTAACTGTTTAAGATCATCCTGACTTTCCTGTTTTTATGCTTACGAGTGTACTTTTTCCATCATTTTCCTCTGCTTTTTCTCCTAGAGAAGTAGAGCGACCAAACGCTAAGCCTGTGATTAAACAAACAGATGTACACTGGTGTCTGGCTAAAAAGGGAAGTCTCACCTGTAGCACAATGCCTGAACTGAGAGCAGTGGACCACAGAAACCCCAGCTTGACAAACTGGTGGGTTAAAACTTTACAAAGACTGCCAAACACTAAAGTTATCTTCACCCTTATAGTAGTAAAAATTCTGATATCGTATACATTTTTCTTCTAGACCTGGTACCGTACATTCCCCAGACTCGCTCAGAGACTGACTGGTATTCAAATCACTCAGACTGGCTGGTATTTTGCCTTCTATTGGCACTAATTGGAGAGGCTGGCCGATATTTCTAATTATCCTGGCATTAATAGTCTGGAAATAGTCTCTCCGCTCCTTCCCTCCCAAGATTTATGAAAGCTCTAATGCTGGCATAATTATAGACAAGCACAACTGGCAGGCTGGTACTGGCTGCCACCCAAGAGCCTTGCAGCTTTCCCAGAATCCTTCTCCTATTCTTTGTACGCTCAGCATCCAAGTTTTAATCCTCTCAATAATGTTTCATAAGTTGCTTAAAATATACTGTATCATTTCCGCAAATATTTCTAATCCACAGATTTCAGAGGGAGAGCAGACACTGGCTGACTTCTTCACTAGCTCTGCTTTCTCCAGCCTATGTTCCCTGTTCTTCACAACGCCATCCCATAATGTGCTGGTCAGCAGGGCCTGTCCGAGGAAACCAGAACAATTCAGTTCCATTAGAATTTGCACGCTACCATAATACAACATATTAACACAAATTCAAAAGTTTTGCCACTATTTCAGCTCTATTTAAAGCTACACACTCAATTAAAACAGGGTGCTGAAGTTTCTTGGGGAGCTCAGAGTTTACTGAGATAACGGCTATGAGAATTTATACGGGTTTTGTTGGCTGCATTCCCTGCAGCAGACACAGTGAACACAAAAGAAGGACGAGCCACTGCAGGTAGAGTGGATGTAGAAACAGAGCACAGCCCTTCCCAAGACCTCAAAGCAAAATACTGAAAAAAAGCTGCCAGCAGCAGCTCTGCAACTAGGAGGCACGGTACCAATCTGTTCCAGGGCACGCTAGCGTTACCTTCTGTGTTTGGTTCACACTGGCAATAAAAAGCAACAGACTGATCCTCAGTCTGGCACGAGGCTGCAATGCAAACTGTCAATGGTTATTACAAACTCACCCTAATATCTCTGCAATGCATTTATTATGCAGGCTCTTCTGTGAGGGGCTGAATTTTCTGTACATACAAGCGTTTAGAAAACAGCACAGGACTTAGGAAACATCCCTCAAATAGGTGTGTAAAAAATGATTTTACTCAAGACTCTCCTCTGGCGTGTGTAATAGGAGTGACACAGGCACAAAACAGACCCAGAGGGCAGGAAGGTGAACAAACACAAGCCCAAGCACGAGAGTGAAGCTGTGTACCCAAATTCTGGTGGATCATCATTGAGATGCAAGGACCAGAGGGTCAGCTGGTATAAACTCGTACACCTCTGCTAGCTAGCTACCTCGTGAAATTTAAAACTTTTTGGTAGAACAAAATGATCTCCATTTATCTGTATATAAAGTTAATAATCAACTCCTCATCAACAGATCATTACATTGCTTGGTACTGTACCTGTCTCTTCTGTGCCAATTAAATCACAATGCTTTGGGGATCAGAATTACAGCAGCATCGCACACTGCATGAGAGATGTCCTTGTCTCTGGCTCAGGAACAGTCCTCCACTTCCCCATGGAGAATGAATAGGATACTACTACTACCCATACGCACAAGAGAAACATTTATTTACTACCACTTAATCACAGAATGATCATTTCACATCTAATTAGCAACAAAGGCCTGATTCTTACAGCACTGCCAGAGGCATTTCTCACTGCAGTTACAGTTTACTGAGTTTGATGAACGCTGGCATCAGGAAAAAGCATCAGCTCTGCTACAGCGATGCTTGCGGTTAGGTATGTTTTTAACATAACTTGTTGAGATCAGCCTTTTGCTTACCCTGAACGATCAATTCCAGCACAAAGTTATCAATTTATTAGCGAAGCATGACAATGATAATTCAAAGACCTGTGTCAGCGCTGAGAAAATATTTGCCTGTTCTGAGTAACAGTCCATATGAACAAATTAATCCAAACTGGGAGGGAAAAAGGTGAAATAGCAGGATTAGTTTTGTTCATCTACTGCTCTATTTTCCAGTCTGCAGGTCAGGAAAAATAAAAAATTAAAAACATTTAGACTAAACGTAAGAACCAGAGGAATTTGGGCAGGACCAGCCCAACGATGTATTAAGCAGTACAGCATTCTCTTCCTGAAAGTAGGTCAGAAAACAACAAACCTAATTCCAACGAAGAAACAAAAGCAATCCATTTATGTTTCATCTAAAGCTCATCCTACTAAAACACAGTGGCATAAAAGAAGATTTCTGAAATGTGTACGGGAACAGACAGCTAAGCCAGAGCACAGGGAGAGCACTGCATCAGCAAACTGCAGTAAGTAAGAGCCTGCTCCAAACACCTCCCTGCACGAGGCTCGCCGAGGAGCGCGGCACCCGCGGTCCCAGGCAGATGCCCCAGTGCCGAGCTGGAACGTGGTGCCGCAGCCCTGGAGGGTCTGGCAGCTGCAGGAGGGATTAGGTGCTGTCCTCTTGCTGCGATTTACAGCTCCACCTAATCCTAAGCCTGTAAAACAACATGACGCTTCTGCTATCATCTTACAGCAACAGTTTATTTTTTGCATAGGGGAGCGATGCCATCTACACTCCTGGCTGCATTTCCGATGCTGTAAACCGCAACTTTAACTGCCTCGGCAAGACGTGAGGCCTGAGATGCTGCACGTGGCAGGCTGCAGGGCTCGAACCACCCCAGGCGGACACGGCCCGTCCCTGGTGGGAGCTGGGGCACAGGGACCAGTCCTGGGGGCACACGGCCCTGCTCGCTCACCCCACTGCTGCTCCCGCTCCCCTCACCTCCCGTGTCTCACACCCGTTTTGTTTCTATAGACTGGGGGTGAAGCCTTTCGATGCGGATCCCAGGACATGTGCGGTGAGGGTTTTTCATGGCTCACTCTCATCCTGCCCCCCAACATGAAGCGACTCCACTTTACTAAGACTCTAGCTTTATTAGTGGATAGATTTCTTGTCCTTCAGTCATGCAAAACCCTCTCTACTTTGCCGTCACATTTTAATTTCCTTCTCATCACTGATTTTCCTGTGTTTATATTTTATTCTGTGCCCCGTAGCTAATGAATGTTGCTCTAGCTGAGCTCTGGCAGAGCTTTCACTGTTGCCTGTTGTGCGTTCTCTTCTTCCCCCACGTATTTATTTCTTGATTTCACCAGGACACAGTGGGGCATTGTAACAAAATCGGTGGTTTTGCTTATGTGGCATTTACGCGGCTCAGTGACAGGGTACAGGACTTAACAAGCAAATTATCTTCTGTACTTGGGTGCTGTAACTTTGGGAGTTCACGTCACTGCATCAGAGACACAACTTGGAAAGGTGCGCAGTGCAGCTTGCCCATCTCACCGAGCTGGTAGCTCAGGCTCCTGCAAAAAGAGCCCTGTGGCACACCCAGCTGCATTTTCACATGTTTTCATTAACAAACCTTAACATCAAATTTTAATTCAGCAACTCAAAATTGCATTTGTCTCATATCAGAGTAAAAATTGTTTTCAGATGAGCTACACCTGCGGTCTTAACTGTCTCACAACTGGACAAGCACATCACTGTCAGGAGGCACGTCAAACCACCAGAGATGACATTGGGCTGTCATTTTTTCACCTGTGCTGGCTAGCTATCCACTGGGATCTCAGATTTCAGGATTGTTACTGAGAAAAAGTAATCAAAAGAGGCAAATCAGGCAATCAGGTTTGCAACTAAGGCAATCAGGTTTGCTTCTTTTTTTTGCCATTGGTACATGAGCTAGCCTAAAAAAAGCAGCTTTTGCTCTGTGAAAGAAAATAGACATGATCGTTCTTTCTAGATACATATTTGGTATTAAAAAGTTTAAAAGACAAGAGTATTGTAGGATTCTCTTACAGGTATCAAAAATTACGACTAGGTGCCACATGGACAAAACTACCATTGAGAGTATGTGCACTGTATTAATGCTGTTGTTGGTCCTTCTTCTGACAAACCTGTTGCTTCCCTTCCCTTTGCAGGCTGGAATCATCCTTGTGTTTCCACTACTTCATTCCTCTGTGCTGTTATGTTCCCATGGCTTCCCAGTTAATGGAAGCCTTGCAAGGGACCAAAACTGCAGATCCAAGATGTCACAGAAGGTATAATGGAATTATCCTGGCCCATCCTTTTGGAGAAATGTTATTTTATTTCCTTTCCCGGACCTCACACTCCATCATTTTTTCTTCTTCACTGACAACCTTTCCCGTTCTATTATGCAGAGGGGGGCAGCAAGCCATTCTGAAATTATTGTTTAATTTTAGTTCAGTTCAGAGGGTTTCTCATCATGGAAGTCCCACTCGCTGTGACAGCACATACAGTAAATGTTTGCACAGTGAACGGTTCCAAATGTCAAATGTAGCAGAATGATCTGGGAACATGTTACTAGTGAAATGATGGAAAACAATTCATAATATACTATTCCCTTTAGAATATTATTTTTAGAATATTAAAAACCCCAAGATATGTTTCTCAGACTGTACAACAAAACACCCTTTCACACTCTTCATTTCCTGACTCATCACATTTTATTTTATTTTTTCTTAACATGTTACCCAAGCCTTTTGCCACCCAACACATTTTTTCCTTTAAAGATGATAATCACTGACTCATGCTTTCTGCAGAAATATGTCTTGTGCAATGGAAAGGAGGCATAAAGGAATTAGGGGAAGGAGGGAGGACTCACTACGAGAACCTACCTCTCCAGCAAGTAACACTTCACATCTGGCTTTTGGCACCCTCCCCAACATCATGATACTCACTAACAGTGTAAGATCGTTGGGAGATAGAACTTATTTCCCTTTTTGTCTGTAAGAAGACTAATTGCCACTGTGTAGAGGGCACCATTATTTTAACCCTGAATACTTTTTGTGCACAAAGGGCTGCACGATCGTGCCTTATCTCCTTTGAGGCAGAAACAGTGTTATTCTGCACTTCGCATCCAGGAGAATGTGATCATGAACAGACTTCTAAGACACGTCACAAAGCAAGTAATAATAAGTAATCCTAGTTAACAAATTAAGCACACCAAACAAGCAATAAAAAGTTAAACTTCAAGAGTACAGAAGCAGAGTACTGTCTCTGCATAAAACATGCTGAATGAGAAGTATTCCCCCCACTGTCCCTTTTACCCTCCCAACTCTTTACCTAATGCCACCAGTATTTCATTTTCCTACTTCTTAGTTTCCCCTGTATTTAACTATTTTTCTTTACTCAGAAAATCCTTGTAAAGTCTGAGTGCCATTTATTTATGTATTTATTTCAACTAGTTACTACTTACCTCATCCCACTCTAGAAGGTAGCTGGTGATTTTTGAACCATTATCAATGGGTGCCTATGAACAAAAATAAACAGAAGGCGGTTTTGGGAAGAAGAGAAAACTACTTTTTCCCCCCTAGGCAAATGACTACAGTTTAAAGTGAAACCAAAGCTCGGGGTTTGCACACAGCTTGGCAACCTCTTAACAAGTAACGAGAAGAAGCTGAATGTAATGAAACACATACATTTTAAAAGTCAAGTCAGTGCACGGGGAGGGATTTGTCAGTGTACAGCGAGTTCAACTCCCTTACTGAAAAATGACCCTCTCAGCTTTCAGTTACTGGCTACAGTTATGTTCATTGTTGGCCAGCTGGTATTCTTCTGTTTTCTTGTGTGCCCAATCTGATCCAAGTGTTACCTACCTTCCACTGTAAGGTTAAGGAGCTTTTGGTCCTGTGCGAGGGTTTGGGTGGGAAGGGACACTCCGGTGCTGAGCTGTGAGTGGTGAAGCTTACTGGCTCTGAGCAGGATCCCTTTACTGAATTGTACATTGCATATACCCTGGAAATAGACATATTGAAATGGGTCATAAATTTGCTGGCAGTTACAAGATGAGAAAGCAGTGCCTCAGCCACAATATTTGACTACCAAAGCATCCATGATAGAGTTGGTTAATGATAGATTACTCACAAAACAGTGGCTATCGTTACTCTACTTCACTTGGTACAGGTATGCAAAAAAAAAAAAAAAAAAAACTCACAGCAGAAGAGGGGAATTACCGCACTTTGTGCACATACTCCCCTAGCCCACCGAGTTACCATCAGCTTTTCTTTCCACCGCAAGGAACTATTTCCTTGGCTATTGGCAGCCTTTCACACACTGTGCTAAAATCCTCTTCAGAATACAACAGAAACCATGAAGTCATAGGAAAAGGTATGAACTTTAATGCCCTGCTTACACTTGACTCACACATACCGCAGTCAGTGGTGGTAACTGCTAGTCTCCTTCCATGACTACAAGCTTCTCCTACACAGCTGCAGAGTCAATACTTGGTGAGCTTTATGGATTAAAACTGACACAATAATAGGGACAAACACAGCTCAGAAACATTGCTCTGATAAACTAAAAATCTTAGACGTGAATTTGATTTCAGGCAAATCCTCCATATGTATCAGCATAGCAGGGGATATATGTTACAAAAATAACATGGGAAAACAAGTAGAATACATCTGAACACCTCCTCATGGTGCTTTTCTCTGAAAAATTAATGATGTTATTTTTCCCCTTCACATTTTCCATGCAGCAAAAGAAAAGTGCAAATTGGAAGTCGACGCAGA
The DNA here is from genome assembly GCF_040182565.1 of Anser cygnoides. Taxonomy (NCBI): domain Eukaryota; kingdom Metazoa; phylum Chordata; class Aves; order Anseriformes; family Anatidae; genus Anser; species Anser cygnoides. The sequence goes on from NC_089881.1 coordinate 21,590,001, forward strand.
AAACGTTCAAACCCTGACCAGACAATGACCTCCGGGCTGGCTGTGCTATTGTGTGCTTGAATGCAGAGTTTAAGAAAGGGCAATTTCTAAATTTGTTTTCAGTAGATAAGAGCAATTTCTGTACAATGGCCACCTACATAGAATCAAACCTTTGGGGGAAGTTCACAAGAACCGCTATAGCGCTGCTTTACAGATCACCTGTTAGCAGTCAGGAGTGAAAACAAATGCAATTAATTAATTGCGTCTGCATCTGGCAACTCTGTGCATGTGTGCCGGAAATCAGCATAGCTGAGAATCAAATGGGGAATACAACCGAATGAAAGTGAGTTTAACGAGCATTTTCTGCAAGTCATTGAAAAACTGCATTTGACTTTGCCAGTTGTGCTCAGCAGCTGAGGTGTCCCTGTCCACAAGCCCCTTGCTGTAAAACCTACCACCTAGTACCAGGGGTAACGTCAGCTCTTGGAAGATGAAAGAAAGGAAAATGAGGGTTGTAGAATTAGGCGGCTCTGGAATTTCTAAGGAAGAAGCTCTTCGTGTGATTGAAGACTTCATTTTCATCCACCTTAGCCACAAAAAGGACTGACAGGCCCTCAAAAGAGAGAGCACCATCACCTTTAAAATTACCAACAAGGTAATACTTGAAGAAACACAGGATATAGATTCAGAGTGAAACAGGCTGTCCTAGGTGCCCAGGGCCTCATACAGCATCTATCTGTGTGAAAACAGAAGCCCTTAGAGATGCTGCCAAGGTTAAGGAGACCCAAGATGACGTGCTGAGTAACTGCCGGTCACATAAATTTCTTTACTTAGCAGATTTACTTCTTCATAGTTGTTAATACATAACGCGGTTTCAGCGAACAAAAAAAATTGTTGTAGAAAGCAGTCTGCTTTTAAATGTTGGTTTCCTCCACTACAAACACATGCTGCTGCTTTTTTAAGTCTGACTTTTGTATTTGGCAGTCACTTATTCTTTTTAAACAAAAGTTACAGCTAACTGTTCACAAATGATTTATAATTTGGCAAAAATGCAGGAAAACGCAGGGAACTGTAGGTAGGCAGAATGAATTGGTTTGGATGTTGGCCAGGATACGGGGCAAATACCCCCAACGCCCTTAAAAATTGCATGAGATCTCAACACTCTGCTTTGCATGACTACCACTTTGCTGCTTGAAGCTCGCTTTAAAAATTATGTTCAATTGCTTACAGCAGGAAGCTCAGCAGTGTTTTACAACTTTCTTCTTGCTACCATCCATCTGCTACTATGGCTGGGACTTTTGCCCGGCCTGGGAGCCCGAGCGGTTTATTTAGTTAGAAGAAGTTACTTATGGCCTTGAGAAGTTCATATTAGAGCTCCACTAGAAAATAACCCTAAATAAAAAGAAGCTGTAGTATCAGAGGAAGAAAGACTCCTTTTGGTTGTTTTTTCTCTCTTTTTGCTCAGAAGTTAAGTGCTTGTTCTAAAGCTTAACAAATAGTAGCAGCCTTAATGGGAAAAAGCATGCCAAACGTGGCCCTTGTCTAGAAAAACAGAAGGAGACAATAGACAGGAGTCAAAGGAGTTTTTTTAAGGATATCGAGCATAAGTGAACAGGATGTGAATTTGAAGCATTGGTTTGTAAGTAAAGTCTTTAAAAAATGCAATATGAGCAGATAGTGTTAAAAACATCAGGAAGCAAAACTGAGAATGTGTTAGTAATTGGGCAACTAGCACAATTTTAGAAACAAAGAGAAATACGGTCTAAAAATATCAAGACGGGACAGGGTGAACCCATTTTTGGGAATAAATACTGAAATTTCTATGGTCAGATGGATTTGCAATCAGCAGATTTACTTTATGAAGCACAGAATATTTATGAAAAAACATCCTGGAGCACTTTCAGGTTTTCTAGCACATCTATGTTGCAATAAAAATGGCCATATGCCACTTGCTTTAATCAAATCTTGAACAAGGTTGAGGTGTCCCATTTTCAGACAGAAGCACTTCAAGGCCCATTATACACATACATGGAAATACACACGTAGATGTCTTTTTTCCTCTTACTTCAGCCATGACAACAATATGATAGAAAATGTATTGTTCAAAAAACACTCTCATAACTTCAAATCTGAGATAAAATGCATCAGAAAATATTTAGGAGCCTCTGAAAAAACACCTTCAGAGGTAACCATGAAAATCTGAAGCTACACCTTAAAGTTAGACAAAAAAACTTCCCCGTTTATTCTCATGTAATTGATCAGATTATATTTAAGTGACATTCATAGTCACACTAACTCACCTGACGTGATAATCTGTTGCTGGCCTAAGGTCTTTTAGGTTATATTCTAATTCTTCTCCACTGCAGGAAAAAAAAAAAGAAAAAAATAATCAATTAATTATGAAAAGGGGCATCACACTTAGCACAGGTACTGATTTTCCTGTGACTAGTGACTCCTGCATATTATTACTTGAAAGAAGAAACAAATATCCCACCACAGAATAACAGTACTAAACAACACACGAACAATTTGTCAACATACTTCATGTTTCTTCAAAACTTTATAAAGCTTTGTATGTAACAGAACAGTAGTTATCATCCCAATTTGTAAAGTAACCTAACTATATGGGCTCAATTCAATGCTGTCTTTACATTTTGTTGACATTTAGACAAAGCTTGCTGTGTTTTTCAACCCTCCCAGGGCTGAAAGGGGTACAATCAATACAACATTACTTTTGTACTTCTTGCACATGTATTAATTCAAAATACTTTTTTTAAAAGTGTGAGCCATTGGACTTCAGATGAAAAGGTAGTTTCCCACACAACTGTTTCACGGATGATCGTTGCTTTCTTTTCCAGAGCCACACTCTCTGTGAGGACCGTGCCAAAGAGAGGTTTAATTAATGCTCTAACAGCAGATCCAGATCTCTTTCAACAAACAAGAATATTACAAGAATTAAGTTTCAGGCATTTAATGAAAAAAACAGCAATATAAATTGTTAATTTTAAATCTAACCAACACAACAACACATTCTTTTTCCTTTTGGTTTGTTTGCCAGTAAATGAACACTAGGCTTGGTCATACGTTGCCGATCCCGTTAAGGTTATGGCATGGGTCAGTGCTTATTAAGTAATAAGCATCTCATGTAAGTGCTTGGCTTATTCACAATTTTATTAAAATATAGGAAACAAGAAAATTCTCAATTTAGCACAAAGAAATATTTCATAGACAGTTGGGAAAATACAGGGATATATCTCAAAAACACAAGAACAAAATCAGCCAAAAGGCACATGCTTGCTGGGCTGCCAGAAATCCAGCAAAAATCATTTTTTTTTTAAAAAATATAGTCCAATTCTCTGCAAATTCATTTTTTTCCCTCTGAAATGAGTGCACCTCTTTGCAAAGAGAATGTATCCAACATATTGCAGGACTTTCTTTTGCCTATAGTAATAACGATCACTCTTGGTCATGACGGAGTATAGCACATTAAGCTAATGGCTGTACTCTGGCCAGCAGCAGGAGACAGATTACTACTAGCAGCTTTAAAACAGATGCACATTTCATAACCAGGAGAAAATGTGCAGCCATCACAGCAGCGAGCACAAAAAGTACTTGAAAGTATCCTTTCCATTTTAGGAGCTCAGCAGAATACATTAACATATAGAGATAACTCACAAACAGCTAGTGTAAATATCAGAAACAATCAGGCAGCATTTCCCTGATTAATATTCTCTGTTTATATTCCCCAAGACAGTCCATGCAGCACACCAGGAAGAATACCCTAATTCACAGGACATCTTAAGAAAGGAGATAGTTTGGTCTCAAGAGGGAATTCCACAAATGCTGTACCACCTGGACTCTATTTAATGACATTTGTGAAGGATTAGCTATTTCACAATAGCCAAGGTCACATCTCAAAACTTTCTATCCTAGTCGTCATTAGGAGCAAAAAAAAAAAAAAAAAAAAGAAAGGCGTAACACCATATGTACTTGATCACAAAATGAGCTCAGAGGATCACTGAAAGTGGAGACAGAGAAATCCCTCAGAATTTTTACATAAGGCTGCTAAAAGCCAAGCATTCCAGATTTTTCTGTGGACTGACGTAGCCAGCTCATTGCCATGCTCTTTCCTCAACTGAGTTAAGACAACATGAAGCAGCAGAGAACCCAACTTTTGCTTGTTAGCTCTAAAAACAGGCTTTAACATTCTGAATTCTGCAAGTCCACAAAAATTCAGTCCATTAGGAAGGCCGCTCTCCTATTTGCATGGTGTACATGAAAGGGTTTTGACGTTTACCACAGAAATAACCTTTTCATCGCTAATGAGTGGGACAGCAAGGCATGCAAGATCTGCAGCGTGCTGGGGAGGCAGAAAGGGGGAGGCAAGGAGGGGCTTGGGGCAGGAGCTCCACCAGTGTAGTCTCCAGCTGCAGGCTCCTTCACAGCAAGGGGGTCTGACAGGATGGAGAAGAAGAAATGACAGGCTGCTGCAAATGTGCCTGTTTTGTGCAACTGATGGGCATGCCAAGATATATCCTGAAAAGCCGAGAGAACTTATTTCTAATGAAAACACCAATTGAGAGGTGCACAAGTGTAAAAATGATACTGTTACCTGTAAATTATCTTGTATTTTCCATCTCTCCCTTTATCTGATAAGGCAACCTCGTAAGTACAGGTGTAAGGCAAACCATTGTTGTGTCTATCTGCATTTAAAAGGCCGGTGGGAGGTGACCAGGAAAGTAAAACTGTTCTTGCTTGAATATTTGTTACCTAAAAAAGAAACAGAAGTTACTCTGAATTCCAAGAAAAACACCACCCTCTAAGCATTTGCCTTTTGTTCGCATCTTTACAACCGATTTCTTCTAAATATGAAATTTCAGACCTAGAGGTATAAAGTCACAAATGATCATCAACAACACAAAAATACAAGTTCATAAACTAATCTGTAGCAGGCGAGGAAGACAGAGTGAGCTCGCAAGTTATCATCCGAGCATCCATCAGAGGACTCCTCGCAGCACTCCTGAAGTCCCTGCTGCTGTGGCCACTGCCAGAAGGCAAGTGGGACTCAGCGGAACAAAGATGTCATCCTGTAGATCGTTTTATAATCATTTTTCTAAAGCGTTCATTAGTGAGATTCTCTAATAAAACTCCAGTGGCATTTTCAGTCGTCACGTTCCTTCTCATAATCTGAAATGGCAACAATTCAACTGCCAATAATTAAAAAAAAATATCAATCTGCAAAATTACCCTGACTTAAAAAACATAGGGGATAATCCTAACAGAAGTTTAACCCATCAATTTAAAATTATGTCACAAATCAATCCTGACAAATCAATCCTCACATCCTGATATGTCCTGACAAAGGCTGCATTTATGATCTGTGGTCATCATTGGGTGCAAGCAGACAACTGGCTATCTCAGAAATACAGCACAAAACGGTAATGTGCGTCTTCTAATAAAGTCCAGAGAAAATGCTCTGCAGCCTCAAGCTGTCTGCCACCAGCTCTCCAACTTTCAAAATGGAAACAACAGCCTTTTCCTTCTGTACTGTCAAATGTAAAGATTTTTTTAGGATAGTAAAATGTGAGTTTTTATATCATTTATTTACTTCTCCTACACATTAAATTTCACTGGTTTTATCATTTTAACGGCACTGTTTTTTTTAAAAGCACTGTTTCAGAAGGCGTGAGAGGAATGATGCAGGTGCTTGGTTACACATTTCCTACTCTTTTCTTGAAGGTTCTGAACACCTTACCCATAAACGATGTGGTAACAAAGCGTTAACATTAATTTGCTATTTAAGTGGGATTCCCATGAAACAGCTCAGGTTCAAGTTTGGATTCTGTCAGAACGCACCCAGGAACGGGTTGGAGTATCAGGGTTCAAGGCCTGTTTGTTTCCAAACCTGACACTCAGAGGTTAAAGATTTTCATTTACAGCAACACATTTAGTCTTGCCAGAAAGAAAACCTTTCTGGAACATAACGTGAAAAACAAGCTGTAAAGCAACACGTTTTAAGTGGTATCAACCTTTTTTTGGTAAATAAAAAAAGATCGTGCATTCTTATATGAATTTTCATTGGACTTGTCAAATTTTTCTGATGCTATGAAATCAATGTTTACTTCAAAAACTTGGACCAATGAAAACTGATACCGGATTAGACAGCATATAAAAATCTTGAATGCATCAAATAAGACAGGCAAATTAAATATTCAATATAAATTTGTAAGTGAATTATGACAAAGGGATTTAGAGCTGAAAGTCTGTATTTCAAATAATATTTTGAATAGGTCATAAACATACATTACTACTATACCAGCTCAACCCATCAACACAAAGTTCCTTTTATTATTATGGAAATACGCTTGCATAATTGTTTTTCAAAAATTCAGACGGACTTGGAGCTTGAGGAATGATATCCTGCCAATGTTCTGTTGAAATGTTTTTCTCTATGACTACTCTCAAGGACACACGTATATATTCTGCATATGGTTAAAAACTCTGGCCTTTCATGAACTTTAGCAATCTGAAAACAGTTAGGTCTTTTAGAAGTTTCTTAAAATAAGAGAAAGTGCATTGTGGACTAACCGCTAGAAAACATTAAGACTAGTATTCTGAAGGCAGTGTGCACACGTTTCCATGCAGTTTCCAAAATCAGCTCCTAAGCACAGTGCTCCTCCAGCTACCCGCAACTTCTCACTGCTCCGTTCTGCTGCCCTGCTTTGGTGGCATTAAGTCCACACCTACTGCTGATGGCAATCTTGAAATACAATCCTTAGGTGCACTGGGTACACAAAGCAAGTGGAGTAAAGCAAGAGAGAGCTTGCCTGTACGATAAAGTCAGAGAAGGCAAATTTATACACTCCCTGGGTATATAAGGCAGCACAGTCCTGTGTGTGTCAGAGAGAGCGCTGGGAACAGATTTATTTGCATGGCATGAGATAAACCTATCTGCTGCTCACGGACTAACAGGCTCAGTATCGTATCACGTTTACCAACCGAGGGCGTATCACCTCAATATCTGATTTAACGGCCAAAGCCACCACTTCACGCAACTCCTACGTGGAGCAAGAAACACTCGTTTTGCTGTGAAAAAGAGCAGGTTAAAGAAATGGGGTTATGGTGTGCTGAAAATAACAAGCAGGCACTGGCAGGCCAGCTCAGTAGCTCTAACCTCCTTTTGTCTCGCTTATCCCTGGGGAAACAAGCACCTTTTGGAAGGTACTGAGCAGCTGAGCAGATCCGGAGCAGCGCTTTTTGATGCTGTAAGGAACAGGGCAGCTAATGTCACACTGCTGGGGCTAGGTCCCTACTGAACCTGCAGACATAAAAACTCCAGGTAGGAAACAGTTTACTGTTCACTACTACTGCTGCCCTAAATCCGTCCTACCAAAATACAAATAGCAGAGGCACCTTGTCAGAGGCTGGGCAGGAAACACGGCTTCTTTCGAGGTACCGCACCCTGAATCTCATCCCTAAATTCACAGCATTCAGCTCTTCTGGCTTTGCCTTCTAGCTGAGAAGTAACAAAAGATTCTCCCACAAGGCGTTTTGTATGTCTCGTGAAAAGCACAGTTAATTAGTTTTTGAAAACTTCTCGGTTTACACAGTAAATGCACGCTTTATACACTATCAAAACTTGGTGGTGTAAATAATTATTTGATAAAAGCCCCTGGGAAAGAATCCCAACTCCTGCACTGCTTTAAGAAGGTTACAAGACTGATGAATATCAGCCCTTCCAGTCTTTCAGGTAATGAACAATGTTTCTGTACAACTTTCATTATCTTTCAAATTCCGGGTTAGCATTCACAGGCATCGTGTGGTTTGGGGTTTTATTGTGTGTGTGAGAACTACACTGAAAGCAACATTCATTTACTCCCTTGAGGGCACTGTTTGAAAGACTTGGGGGTCAAATGAATGCACGGTTATTACCGGGTCGAGATTTCGCTTTTTGACTATAGGCCTAATCCTGCAATTTTAGGCAAAAACCCCTAAGATTAAATATGAGTTTCAGTGCAGAAGTCAGCAGGAGCAGGCTGCCCTTTGGGAAGCCAGATTCTGCTTGAGCCCTGTTTCCCTGCTGCTGCAGCCCTGTCCCCATGCCCTGGGAGGTGCTGTGCCCTGAGCAGCTTCCCAGCCTCTCCGTCTGCTCTGCCCCATTTCTGAGTGCGGGTTCAGGTTTCCTTCCCTCAGCAAGGTATTTGCTTCAGAGAGTGCTCACTTGTCTGCCACGATGTGAGTTAAAAACTAAGAGAGATAAATAAAAGCATGAAATGTTTCTACTATTGAAAACAGGCTTTTTTTTTCCATTTTTTTTTAATCAATCATTTAAAAAGTGCTTTTACGTTGTACTCAGAAAGGTGCATCACAGAGGGACACCTGGACAAACTAGATTAGAGATGGCTTTACGTGATAGCATGGCTGTGAGTCCCCTGCAGGCACTGAGCATCCTCAGGATTTGTTCCAACAGCGAATCCCTCCGCATGGCTTCACCGCTGCTGATACCTGAGATGGCCACTGGCGTGGACGTACCACAGCCATATATGCTGCAGACACAGCACCCCTCTGCATGCCACTGATTTACTGCTCTGTATCCTTCTTTTAATTGTGCCATTTCTTTCAGAACAACTGTTTTTTTATATACAGTTTCTTTCCCATTAACATATGCGTAAGGCTCACCAGAAAATATGGCCCAGTTGAATATTTATGCATAATGATACATTTCTTTCAGATATAATATTGATTATGTGCACGGATAATCATTCATAGCAATTAATGGTTTGTGGTACTCCTATGAGTTTAATTACTCACAAATGTCTAAGTTAGAGAGAAAGTAATAGATAATTCCCAGTATTCTTTCACTACATGTCATTAACATTGAACTAGGATGTCATATTTTAGATTTATTTTAAAGATTCCTAGTTTTGAAATGATTCAAGGAAAATTAATTTTTGTCTATTGGTACTTTTTTGCTCTTCTCTACTTAAGTGCTCTGGCTGCCATAAATCTAATTACATATTGTGGGTCTTTATTTAGACCCACAATACCTTTCTGGTTTCTCATTTGACACACCAAATTAGAAAAACATCACATTCAAAGGCCTTACAACCAGATTTATTAACAACCTTACCTGACCGTGGTCACACCCAACATCACGGTTATTTACACAGTGATTCAATTTCCATTACAATTCATGTGCTTTTATGGTTAAGAGAAACTTAGAATATAGTAATTACCACTGAACAATAGAATTAGCTTAATTTAATCATGATTGCAGATATAAATTGCTCATGACAAATAAAATTAAACCCAGGGGAAAGGGGGTAGGAGCTGTGTAAATCACCACAACGTGCTGGATTCCCCATGACGCTGTTAATACTGGGAGCTCCCTGTAGAGAGTGACTGGTGCAATTCCTACAAATACCCTCAAGCATAAAAGATGCTTAAAATTTATTCCCGCTGACCACATCCCTGTAAAATGAGTTAGATATATACACAGGCGGCAATCTGTAAAGTAAAAATTCAGAGAAATTTGAAATCACCAGTACGCTGTGACACAATCTACTTATCATATTTGCGATTTTTGTAGTTGGTATGTGGTAATTCTGGAATTTTGGATCACGTACCTGTGGCTTCTCCATTCCAGAAAGAATGTCTTGAACCCTTTTTGTTTCTGAATCATATTCTGCAAAACAGAGAACGTGGACGTATGAAAAAAAATAAATCACTGAAATGAAACAGAAGTGATCATCTACATCAACCATCCCTCAGGAAGCTGTAAACAGGACGTGCAGGTTACCTGCACACGGGCATCAGCTGTTTTCCTAGTGTGAATTTAAGGTATGCAGCTGCCTAAATACTAGTTAGAACAGAGAAAAAGGAGAGAATGGAAAGGTTAGGATTATTTCTAGAGGCGTCCTCCACAATGTTATTAAGGGATTTGGTTTCACAGAGCAGGAACACCCTCTTTCCAAGGACTGCCTGCGGAGGAGGCCTGGGCTTTCCACAGCCCTGGTGCTGCTGAGCCCAGCCCCGGTGTGACACCCCAATGCCGATACCCACAGCCTCCTGCAGCCACAAGGCCCTGTGGCACCAGGCCCCTGCCAGAGACATCGTCTCCTCGCCCCGAGCTTTAAAAGTGGTGGCAGAGTCTGGTGGGCACAGCCCCGGCAGCAGCTTCTCCACTCGGAGCGACCGCGTCCCGCCAGGCGACTGGCACGGCAGCTCTCGTGGGGGGCCGCAGTACAGGGCGGGAAGGATTTCTCCCAGATTAGATGGATTCATTAAGCACAGAAAGTGCCACAACAGTGATCATCTGGGCCGTGGAACCAGCATTCCCCTCACCTTTTTCCCCGAAAAAGCCTTGAGGTAAAGCGTCAGCTTAGAGTAATGAGGTGACACGAAGCAGCTTTATTCCTTTTGGACCGCAGCACTGAGAGGCCTCGCTTTCCACTACACTGTTCTCTAATGGAAAACTAGGAACACTTTTTTTCTTTGTCTTTCTTTCAAATGTGAATGTTAAAGGTTTGCTAGCCAAAGCAGAAGAATATATTCCCCAACCCCCAAACAAAAAAAGACACAAAATTTGGCATAAGAAGCAAAAATATATACTAATAAAGAAAAACGGGTAAGATCACTTCAACAGCCTTCCCAACTGATTCCCCCAAAGCCTGACCTACTTCTTGTAGCCCAAGAATGCGTCTTTATTTTTGTCTATGACCTGTTTTAAAAAAGTACATCTTCTTTTTAAAAATTCCATCCGCTTGGCTGCCAAAAAATAAAATTGGCTGAACGCTGATGGCAAGCCTCCCGTGTAAATGCCCATCTCTCCTACAAGAATGCACCTTGGTGCAGAGAGGCAATGACAGATCTGCTGCTCCGTGCATTCCTGGATTCCTTTTGGTCTCAGCCACTTGGAAAAGAAAGTAATAGTAATAATTCAGAATAAGAGGAGGATAGCATGATTGCTTTTTTCCATAGTAGATAACCCTTAGAGTGTATTATAAAGTGCATAAACCGTCAGGGTTTAGCCAACATAAGATAATACTGACTACACAGACATACTAAATTGCTAAGGAAAAGTTTGAGATGCAGGTCCAAGTGAAAACGTCATCTAAATTGAGGGGGCTCAGAACTCAGGCTTCCCTTTAGCATTATTACAGATGCAGAACTGCGCCACAAAAGGCTGGATCCAGGTCTGGAAACTCTGGAGGTCCTGTAGGCTTATCTCGAAGGGATGTTAATAAGAAGCAGCTTCTGCAGCTACAGAATGCAACAAAAATGCTGCTACTATTCTATTGAAAGTTTATGGTTATTATGTCACCCTTAATTACAACCCCCAGAAGCTAAGCGTGAATCATTCTCAACCTTAAATCCCAAACATGTGGACTGAATTTTCTTCCCTCTCTCTGCTTTCTAGCAAGGATGCTATCTGTGGCACACTAAGCAGGAGAAGAAAATAAACCCTGGAGCCCAAAGAAATCTCACTTCTCTCTCCTGTGAAAAATGATCGCTTTGTACAGTAACTAAGTCCTCTGACCCTTACAGGTCAGGGCTGAAGGTTCAAATTGTTCAAAATACCGGAGCTGACTTTAAGACCTAAGGGAACTGGGTATACTCAGCAAATAAATAATAATAATTTAAAAAAGTACCTCAGACTTCTCCATGAAGAGTCCAAATTTTTTGCTATTACCTCCCTAAGTATGTAGTGTGTTCACAATGAAGCCCGGAGTATCAGGCACACTGAAGCCTTGCATTAATAAGGACACGTGCACATCTATGCACACAATGTGGACATTTATGTCCCCAAGAGTATATACAGAAACTGGAGATGGGAAGTTTTCTTCAAAGATTATGGGGAGAGGGAATGGGACATACACAAACCTAAGGTGACAATGTGAGCACAAAGAAATTAAGAACTGAAGTTGATCCTCATGGCCCAGACAGCTTGCCACAAATATTAAAGACTAGAATAATACATATACGGGTAGGCGTTACATCAGATATACCCTATGTTGCTGATCTGCTGGTGCCATGAACCATTTTACAAAAGCAACAACAAAGAAAGAAAAGTTTATCATAAAAATTGCCCTTTCATCACTAGCTTTGAAAGCACTATACCATATGCAAAGAAAGATGTGTGCCTTTGAGCTCTGCACTGAACTAAAATAAAAAACGATTAATAGGTAATGCCACGTGAAAACAGTGCAAGTGTAAAATTAAAGGCAGAAAGCAACAGATATGCACAGATATAAACACACATAAGAGCAGAGAATAGCTCAGGTTGGAAGGGGACCCCAGGAGGTGATCTAGCCCGTCCTCTGCCTCAAAGAAAGAAAAAAAAAAAAAAAAAGCGCAACTTTGTCCCATGGAAGCACTTAACAAAACAGAAGCTACCTGCTTTGAGAGAGAAAGTAGCTGACAATTGTCACAGCCTTCTAGTATTTCAAATAGTTAGTTTCCCATTTTATGGGCCATAAAAGTTCTCAGGCCGCTATGGATGGTTGATCTCCTTTCAGTAACAAATGCAATTATTCACAGTCTCCTGAGCTAGACTAAGCTAAGGAGAACAAGACTTGTCAGGGATCCCTCCCTCAGCAGGAAGCTGGCCTCACCTGCCAGCCCCTCTCATAACACATTAAGCATCAAGCTCAACATCCTTCTCCCACGCCAACTAGGAGCAGAAATCCCTTGGAAAAAGAAAATGAGACAAAAAACATCTTATATATTCTGCAGTGATAATAGAGAACGGCTGAAAAGCCTTCTTCCTGCAATAACGCCTACCCCATGGCTGTTGATAACCATCACGCGTTGATGGCTCTTCTCCACGATAAGCTCACGGGAGTACTTTGGGATGAGGAGTGTAAGCTCACACACACAGGTGCAGTGGTAGAAAGGTGGAGAAGAACAGGAGGAGGACGACAGGGGCCGAGAGGTCCTTTTTTGCTTTCCTTTCATGACACTGGGCAAGGAAGTTCAGCCATGTCAAGGAAGAGCCCAACTAACACTTCAGGTCATTGTCCCGTTATAACTTTTCCCCTCAACATCTGTTCCCTACATCTGCCATGGCAAAACTCTTCATCCTAGGAGGAAGCTGGGGGTGGGGATAAAATCCTTGTGAATGCTGATGGAGTCCTCCGAGGGACAGAACCAAAAGCTGAGTTATCCTGCAGTTCCCAGCGTCTAACAGATATTGTAGCTGTCCCAAGGTACAAAACAAGGTTCTCAATCCTAAACTGTGGGTTAGTTGGATCCCACGTACCAGCTGTAAGACCTGGATTACATCTGAGTTTGTATTTTGATCATCTCTCTTTTTTCAAAGTTTTGGGTCATTACCAAAGCTTCACAGATATTACCAGGAGTAAATGCCCCCCAAAATAAGGAATACTTTCCCAGCAGCTGTTTGGTGCTAACAGGGTTTCAATGCTAATTCTTGCTGAACTAAAGCCTTTCATTATACGCTTCTGTTAGCCTGCATCTATGTTCCTTTCTGCACGTACAGTACAAATATAATTTTCAGACCTTTCCAACAACACTTCTGAAATCCAAGAACAGCTTTAAGAAACAGGAAAAAAATATCTTTTCATTTCAAGGTAAGTTTGAAGTTTCCATGAATAGTTTTCATGTTTGCATGAACAGCAGCTGTGTATGTAAATGGTTTGAAATAGCTACAAGCTCTAAACTAATTAACATTTTCCCATTGCAAATACAGATTTTAGGTTTGTTCTGCATTCTTTCCTTCACAGAAAGGAAGAGGTCCAGCTCAATACTTAGCTTCTGGCCACAGAAAGTATTTACTGTTTCAACAGCCTTTCCATTCCAGAGGAATGACATCAGCACTAGCACTTCACAAACTTTTGGTCTAATTCTCAAGCAGAGCTCCATGCTCACAGATATGCCAGTCATAACATGACATGCTTTCTCAGAATTTGTTCCAGATTTATTGGGGCTGTGACCAGCTTTAATGCTAGGAAAGATCTTTTATCAGTCACGTACAGCACAACCTGCAAGAAAACAAACTCTTCAAAACACAGCACAACTCCTTTGCGAACTGCCTGCTGATGTCAAAGTTTAAGACACAAACAGACTTTTTCTTTTCAGATAATTGTAGAAATTAAAAAACTCCTCATACTAGGACAAAGCAAAAACGTCAGATGCCACGCGGCAGCTGAGTCACAGAAACGAGGACCACCGGGGATGTCACACAGTCATCAAGTCTGTCATCCCACCCTGAAATACAATCACACGAGAGATGTCTGATTATTTTAATTTTAAAAAATGTAATAAAACAAACAAACCATGATCATGGCAATCTCACACCGATCCGAAGCTGGGCAAATCTACCACAGTACGTAACTCTCCTCGTCATCACAACGATTATCTCCTAGACTCTCCCTGCCACAGCTTAATCCTATCACTCCTTTCCTGCATACCCACTGCAGAGGAGTTCATCCCCACTTTCTTGCTGCAGCCTTTCACATAGTTGAAGACATTTTGCTTTTCAAATTAAGCAAACTCATTTCCTTTATAAGCTCTATTTACTAGATCACAGATCCCACTTACTGCTTTCCTTTGGGATGGTTTTTAAAGTGCTCGCCACCCTTCTGAAGAAGTGCTACCAGGACTGGCCACAGCACTCCAGCCAAGCTCCCAGCAGGACCCGGTTACACAGCTCGCTTTGAGGCTGCTGCTTCTCATCGTCTACAGGGCAACTTGAAATTTTGTTTGGTAGTCTACTGTATCTCCCAGAACTACTTTGCAGAACTACTGCATAGTAAACTAAACTAAACTAAAACTAAACTAAACTAAAATAATGCAGGTTTGAGAAAAACTGGCTAAAATGGAATACTTTGTTCTTGCCTCTATCAAACTGTTTTTCTTTCAAAGCCAATTGAGTTTGACTCATGTCCTGTTGTGTCCTCCTTCCCTCTCTCTTAACCCATCAAGCACTGCCAATCCTACCAGAGCCTGATATGGACTTTAATTTAATAAGAATCAATTCTTATTCCATCCCTCAAATCCTTAATGAAAATATTGAATAAAGTAAGACCTAGGACAGATTGCTGCTGAATATAATTTGATGCACCTTGCCAGCTTGTCCAGTGCAGGACAGTGCCATGGATAAACAGCAAGGGTATTTGCTAGCAAACGGCTCTAACAGAGCAAAGCAAATCCAGCGCCATACTGAACACACATGGCTTTATGAAACGCTTTGCAGCACCACTTCCACAAAACTTTGTGAGTCCAAGAATCAAAAACTAAAGGGAAAAAAGTCCATTTTCAAAACAGTCAAACACACCATGCTAAAATATAGGAGGATTACTAATTAAGCCTAAAAGTATCAGGATGAGCTTTCAATTCTAAATACTCAGTATTTCAAATATTCTGCTAACGACGTGAAAGCTAACAAAAACCATTAGCAAGAAGATGGCTGCAGCTCCCATACCTAAGCTAGAGGGCTTGGAGTTGTCCAACTTCAAGAAAAGATCCAACCATTGAAGTGTTCTCATTCTTAAAAAAAATAAAAATAATAAAAAAAATTGCAGTGTAAGAGAAATCTGCAGAAATCTGTTTTCTGACCTTAGTAAGGAAAAGATAAAAAACCTCTAGCAATCCTCACTAACTGAAACGTATGCCTCTGCACCACTGTAATTTATGCATAAATTTAATTTGCTACTTTAAATGATCACTTGGCCTTAGCTCATATCTATCAATTTGATAGTTTTACCTCGACTGCTGTAAGTATCCTACCATCAATGGGACAGGATACTTTAAAATATCTGGAGTGCAAGTTCAGTTCATGCGGTTTATTCCTCTGTTTCACGTCAGCATTCTGCAACTCTAACCAAAGATATCTGCTATCACTTCGACAAGCATCAGATGTTTTCACATCAAGCAGATGTAGAAGCACTCAGCTGTATGTAACAGAGTCACTTCTGCTAAAATTTGTTTTAAAAATAGAAGTTAATTGCATTCAATCCTCCCTGTCCTCCAATATTGTTTTGATGCATATTTTTTGTTGGGACGCATCAAGGAAACTAAGATCAGCTGCACCTACAAGGCAAATGAAATGCTGGATGCAAGGGACAAACGGAGTGTAAGTGACATGTTGGGTTTGTTTTTCTCTGCTTCTTTGTTGCTACTGCTGGGACACAGTAATAACAACTTCTGCTTTACTGGCTGAAGATCTGAGTGAATTCCTACTGTGAACACGCAGTTGGTCCATTAGAAGGCAGAAAAGGGCTTTCTTAGGAAAATACAGCAACCGCCCCATCTATATCACATACGTATTGCTTCTTAAGAAAGCACTTTGTACAAATTACAAGGAAGATAACAGATGCAATGCACTACATATGGCTGCAGCTGGCTGGTTTTGAAGAAACATCAAATCAAACAATGACTTAACCCACAGAAACCGAGACAGCACAAGCTGAATCTGCTCTAACAACAAACTCCGCTTACACACAGGACCTCTTCTTGGAGAGCTCTTTCCTACTTTTGACTTGCTTTAGCTTATTTTCTATGTTTTTATTGTTATTTTAGGCATCGTCTCTTTTGCTCTTACACAACAGCAGCCTGCGTGCTACGTGGGTTTGAGAAGACAGGAATCTGCAGACAAACACAGGCTGACTGCACCAGCTGCCACATGCAGTGGCCACCAGTCTTCCCTTCTGCGAGGCACATTGAAAAATGGCTTAGCTGATTCACAGAAACGTAGCTAACCAAGAATAACCATGTTATATACTGTTGTTTTTTACTAGCATAATTTAAGTGCTACAGGCTACAATTTAAAAACGCTCCCCTAAGTTGTGCTGGCATAGGCAAAACCCCGTGCCTGAGCAGGCAGGCAAGCGTCCACACGTGCAAGACAGGTAAAGATACGCCACACACGCTAATTCCTACTCATGCTGGCAAATTCTCATGTGTGAAAGCTATTAATAAGGTTCGACAAAGGATCTTTGCAGCTAAAAATGTGAGTCTCTGCAGCTGGATGTAAAGCCCTACCGCTGTCATCAGCTGAGAGATGCAGCACGTCTGCCTTCTGGCCAAGGAGGGGACAGGCAGCTCTGCTGCGTGGGTTACGTGCTGAAGGGGCACCAGGGAGAGCTGCAGCTCAGTGCTGTATGTACCTCATCGGTCAGATCATACAGGCAGGCTTGGAAAATATTTTTTTCAAAATTAGACAAACAATCCTTTCCAATTAACAAATGGTTTTAATCACTGTCCCTTCCTGCTCTTTGCCCGATTTTGACTGCTGAGAGAACTGCTATGATGTGAGTTTATTAGTGTGTGTTTGTTTTAAACAAGCATTACCTCTCTTCTTTTTTGACTTTCTTCCTTTTCTGCATCATTTGTGATTTGGCTGGATTTATAGGAGCTACAATTATTTGATACATCTTTGCAAAACACTCTACCTATTCTTTTAGGAGTTTTTAAGTAGACTACTTGCAGTTGGTGTTAATGCCTTTCATTTGAAGCTAAGATAAAATGTTCTAATTTGAGAGGAGGCTGAAAGGCCTGCTTCAAACTCTCCTGGAGCTCCTGACTCACAACTTCTGGGTAAAAATTTGATGTTTCATTTCAGCTACAAGCTTTGCCGGCAAACGGTAGCCTTTTTTTAGAACAATGAAGTTCTTCAAGCATCTCATGGGTTTCTACGATAACTGGAATGTGTGGCATCGCCTCATCCCTAATTCCTTTCATTTATTTGCGCGCTGTTCCATGCCTTCCCCCTCTCGGTTCTCCTTATTTCCTGTCACTTCAGCCCATGACTGCCTGTCTGTCTCGCCTTCATCAGTATTCAACAGCCACGGTCCGACCTGGCAGGGCAGCCCGGGCAGCCCTCCAAGTCTGAAGAACTGAGCGGTCATTCAAAAGGAGAAGTAACTTCTGCCCAGATCACCACATTACTACTATTATTACTCCAAGCTGCCACAAACGACGTGGTCGAAGAGGCCCCGCAGGTTTCCCCAGTCCAAGGGAGGAGGAGGAGTGGAGGCCCAACTGCGCCTCTAAGTTATCGATGCTCCTTAAATTGTGAAAGGCCTCGACAGCGACTCAAAAGGAGGCCTGGCTGCTGCCAGCTGTGAAGTGACGTTATCTGGAATTTACAGACGCGAGATTTCCTCTCGGAAATAAAAGGTTCCCTTCAGTCACGGCAACTGACTTCTCAGCAGCTGGGCGATGTGAGGGCCAGAAAGTCAGGGATCCGAACAACGAGGGGCAGTCTCACCACTTCTCCTCCCAACTGAGCCCTACGTTGATGGAAAGCACGAGCTTGACAGCACCAAAAATTACAATCTTCTCCTCACGGGCCGGTCAGCGACAGCTCCGCTGCATCCTGCCACCAGCTTGAGATGCAGCAGACTGTGTCTGCATAAAATTTGTCTCCATCATACTTTCAGTCCACGGTCCTTCTTGCTGAGACAGCCAACAAACAGGTCCACCCATGTCTGAGGTGACCCCTGCGCCCTCTAGGATGTGAGCGGGAAACACAATTCCTGTCAAACACAGGCTCTGACGAGCCTCCAGCGTTACCAGCCCAGGCGGCACTCAGGCGAGAGGTTTTCCAGCCCTGTGACTGCAGCCCCATGCCAATGGAAACAGCTTTCTCTGAAATACCATCTCCAGTGCAGGGAGACGATGGCATCAGAATTGAACCTAAAATCAAGCTTGCTTTTTCTTAACCTTCAATACAGCCATACGAAAAAGGGCCTTTGATGATCTGCCCCTTACACACAATAATAGCATTTTCCTGATCAAACAAAAAACTAGCAAAATAGCCTGCAAATCTCCACATTTGCACAGGAAAACAATCAGACAGCACAGCTGAAACAAACTCCGTAGGAGCTCCAAACGTGGTCTGGATTAAACACTGCTCCTCAGCCAAAATTAACAATCCCCTTGGCAGCGAGCGCCGTAAAGCCACCGGGTCTGCTACAACAATGCGAAGGCAGCAGAGCGCTTTCCGTGCGCAGAGGCGTAGGGGGTGCCCCTCAGAGGCTAGGGAGCTTTAAGAAAATAACCGCAGGCCCAAGTTTGCCCTCAGTCACAACTACCCAACCTCGCTTAAATCCGAACAGAAATTAATGGAGAAACGTCTTCAGACTTCGTTGCAGGCAATGGAAAGATACTATGTTTTAGGAATAACCACTTTTTTTTTTTTTTTTTTTAAATTCTTGGAAAGAGTCAGGGAGTCATTCATCTTCTACAAGAAAGCAAGCAGGCAAAACTTTATCTAAAGCAGGACACATCATATATGTATTCACTGTACTTGATTTTAACATTTACATTGAAGTAGAAATTTTATTTCCATGCACTATTTACAGTATCTGCATGTTTAAAAAAATTAAAAGCAGACTTTTCCTGTGGAATCTAAGAAAAATCACTCCAAATTTGAAATACGAAGAGTTTTCATGGAACCTGCACTGGGATTTTCCACTGCCAAACCAGATGAATGGCTACAGAGTCACGATGTCTTGTGAGTGAACCCCATCCTAGCTTTTCTGTTACAGATGACATTATTAACCTCTTTTTCCAGATGAAAGCTACGCGATAACCAGATTGCAGGCAGCTGGGGGGACATGACAATAACCCAGGAAGGAATGAACATTTTTTTCATTTCATTGAGCCCAGCCACTACACCTCAGCGATGGGGAAGATGAGGAGCTCCCACTGTCCTCTAAATCAACTCGAACACCGACACTTTGACAGCAGAACAGAAATAAACTGTCTTCCTAATGACGGAAGACAAGCAACTTACTCAAATAATCCCAGCCTAAATTATTTTGCAGTCAAATCTGAATGATGACCGGCCTACGACTACTTGAACTAGAATTATATTAAATAACATTTCATAAAGAGCAGATGTGACCAACGCTATCATTTCCGAAGGAGAAAGCAAAGTGAGTTTTGCGAGGCAGCAAGTTGTTTTTGTACAAACTTTGGCTTACGGCTGCGTGCAGCTTTGCAGCCGTTGGCTTTCCGTCTGCTCCCCAGCTGTGCCCCCAGGCCCCTCGCACAACTCCTGTGCACGCCGGAGCATGAGAATCATGCACTCCGCTCAGCCTTACGGCTCGTCTGCTACCAGGAACAATTTTGAAACACATGTCTCAAGTGAACCCAGCATAAATCCATTTCACTGGCAGGTGCTAAATTCCTACAACGCTTTTTTTTCTTTTTTTTAAATATAAAAGGCTGCCATGATGATACTAAGTACCCTCCCGTGTCTCTGACATAAGTAAAAATCCCTGGTCTGTGTGTCCATACCAAATAACTATAATTAAGTTGGAAGAATTGTCTGTGCAAATGGCAGTACTCCATGGGATACAGTCAATATACAATCTCAGATACTTCAACCATTTTCACCACTGAGAATCTTCGAAATATTCAAAATATTTCTCAGAAATATCCACCTGATTACAGCTCACTGGGAAGGCTTCAACAAAGCTACAGGAATTTCAACTTGATCTGGATTTCATTGCTGAGATGAAATTCAGACAACAGTCACATGAATCAGTAAATCAAAGCAGCTGCTTCTAAGCACAGCTCCTTGCAGAAGAAAATAAACAAAAAACAAAGCCTCAGGCTTCAGGACAAAATATTTTATAATAAACCTTGGAGAAAATGGAAATGGCCACTTCATTTTAAAAGAACGTTTATCCATTTTTTAATTGCAATACTCAAAATTTTGGGAATCAAATTCCATCCTTCTTCAGAAAAGGAAACTCAGTGATTGGTTTTGTAGCACAGCCTAAGAGATGTAGATAAACAAAACCCATTAACTTCAGTGGGACGTGAAATTTCAATTCATTGGCTTTGTAAATCCAGATGAATACACAAACAGACATTGTTCAGAACATCTGGGTATACAAAATAGGGTTCATTAAATTATTAGGTGTTTTATTTTTTATGCTCTGGAGGGAGGAAATGTTCTACCTCTTCACTAATAAATGCCCTCTCCCTTCTGGCTCGATGTCCCAGATATGTCCAAATAAGGGAAATTTGTTTCCCTTCCTTTGTCGGTGGTCCACATTATCTCCTGCTAACTGGTGAGAATACACTGTTTATCTTGTTCTGAAGCTCTGTGACCTTTATGTAACTTCTCCCCAACACAGGGATTTAGTCACCGAGCATTTAAGCAGGATGAAAATGTGCTTGATATATTTTTTTTCTGTTGGTTAGCTATCTATAAATTACGTAAACTCCTAGGAGAAAGTCTCAGACTCAGATTTCAGTCTTCTGGATTTGACTGTCGGCTGCAGCAGAAGCTGCAAATTCTTGAGATAATATGAAGATCCTTTGGGGGAAGAGGTTGTGCCTTACGTCATTCAGCACCAACTTCCTGATAAATCACGGAGCAGATAGCTTATCCAGCTCCCCTCGGCACTGGTAACACGAGACAAGGGAGGGATGAAAGCAGATGGGACAAATAATATCAGGGTCTAGAGGGGTTGATGAGGATTGTGAAAAAACAGCCTTGGGGAAAAAATAAAACAAGGAATTTTAAGTCACCAGTAAGGTCAAATGACAGCCCTGGCTCCTGACTTCCCCCCTCTATACTGTATACTTACCTAGATGGACTTTGAGCTGCGTTTCTAACAGGCTAGCTTGCTTATTAAAGTTAGGAAGCTTCAGTTAAGGTTTACTTTGTCTGAACTTCTGCGATGACACTGAAAATGCAACCAGAACCGTGCTCAACCATTCTGCCCTAGTTGTGTCTCAGAGCCATGGAAGCCCAGGAGACCAACGTGGAGCAGCTTACAACTATGCCAAATCAAAGCGTCCACAGCTACCAGATGTTTTGTTTGTATTTTCAGGTACAGAAAGGCTGGATGAAACCAAATTTAATGTATTTATGATCACCTGTAAAAGTAGTTGAGATTCAAGATAGAAGAGCATCATGAAAATAAACTAAAAGGCAAGGGATTATCATCTAAATAGGAGTGTTACCAACAAATTCTAGTGCCTAAGTTATGAAGCTGGTTCTTTCATGGCCGAGGGAAAGAATAAATTAGCACAGGGCTTGGACTTGCTTTTCAGTATCACTGTTCTGCTTGTGATATTTAGGTTTTACATTGTGGGCCTTTGATGGATAAAGGTAAGTCAAATCCCAAGGGCTGAAGAGGAAACAGATTTATCTTTTCTCCCTCAACACAGCGTCTTTCTCAGTGAAACTGGATAAACATCTCAGTGATTCTTTTTGCTGAAGAAAAGCCATAAATTAAGTCTGATCTGGATAAATTCTTGCATGCATACAGATTGACATGAACGTGGGAATGTACTTTGCTTGAACTCTGCATGATGTCAGTGCTTCTAATACATTCATCAGTCTGTAGGAGCTCACTTAAGTGGACAGTTTACGTCATTATCACAAAGCATTCTGTGGTGCAGGATCCCTGCAGCCCAGCTAACAGACCCGGCTCTGGTACACAAAGGTGTACTCATCACGCTAAGATCAGAAACTCATAACCATTTCACTTTCTGCCTGGACAAACAATTTCACACCCTATTACCTTGGCAAAAATACAAAACAAAGACTGTTTAAGAAGTATTCATATATCCAAATAAAAATGAAGAAGAACACAAGCTCTGTCATGATGCAGGAGATGAGGCAGAGGCACAAGAATATCACACTGCAAATTCCCTGGTGCCACAAATTAACCATGGCTTCTCAAGGTCAAGGAGTGCCCTAATTAATGCATCGTATTTCCTCTCACTTAATAAAAATATAAAAAAACAATACACATACAACACGCTGCATATTCCTAATTAGACATGAATCTAAACAATTCAGTCAGGTAATATTATTTGCTGAAACTAAAAAGAAAACACAGCAAGAACAGTAACACGATTCAGATTTCGTATGTGATGATCTACACTCACAAGATCCAAAATGTTTCCGTTTCCAGTAAATAGCGCTTCATATTTCATTACTCAGTATAGCTCTAAAATTCACGTATCCTGACAAATGCATTTTCGTCTTTGGAGTGTTTTTTTTAACCATGCTACTAATAAAATCACTATGTCACTTTTGACATCTTGTCTTCAGGAGACAGTCCTGTTAAATCTCCTTATTTTATACAATTTTATACTGATTTAAAGAACCAGAGGAAGCTGCACTTATGCAGGGGTATTCCATATGTCTGCAGTAGAACCATTTATGATAAATTCTGTCCACAGAACATTTCTACGCTGGTATAACAAATGTCCTCACCAGTACGTACAAAATCACAGACTGGTTTGGGTCGGAAGGGACCTCAAAGCGCACCCAGTCCCAGTCCCTGCCATGCAGGGCCCCCTCCCACCAGCCCAGGCTGCCCAAATCCCACCCAGCCTGGCCTTGGGCATTGCCAGGGATGGGGCAGCCCCAGCTCCTCGGGGCAGCCTGTGCAGTGCCTCACCTCCCTCATAGCAAAGAATTTCTTCCTGATGTCTAATCTAAACCTCTCCTCTCAGTTCAAAACTGTTACTCCTTGTCCTGTCACTACACTCGCTCCCTGTTCCTCACTCCATTCATCAATTCCTGGCTAAGAGAACATAAACATTACATATATTGCCGCAGTGTTTCTCAGCCCCAGTGCTTACAGGGACCAGAAATAAAGAAACTACTCTTTTAAGCTGTTAAATCTGTGGAACATACAGATACAGATACATACACAGCCCAATTAACTTGCAAAACCGATTCAGGACTAGAATAGAAAAGAATTGGCAGGATCCAGAATGAGTAAGTGGAGGAACTTCGCCTGGTTCCTGTCTGCGCTGAATCACATCTCCCTCAATTTCCCTTTAATTCGCAGGCTCTGGAGTCGTCAAACTTGACACAATTAAAAAACAAATTAAAAAAAATAAAATAAAAACCCACCCTTTTTCTAAATATATTTTAAATGTTACAAAGCAAACGGAGATCAGGATGGGCTTGAACCAAGAACCCCGCCAGCTCCATTTATTTCCTACGTTGTCATCCACCCTGCATTACGTCCTAGCGGCTTCCTGAGCATATCCCACACGGCTCGAGGACACTTGCTGACAGCGGTTCTCGGGAGCATCCGCCCAGGCTGACGGCACCAGCCAACTCTACCTCTGTGTCAGCAGCTTGCTGGTGGAGCTGGAGCACAAGGTTTTCTATATGGAAATGTCGGCCTCGCAGTTGGGGCATGTTGGAAAAAGGAAAAAAATGTAACTGGCAGATTAGGAAGCAAGAAAAGAGATCAGTATTAAGAAATACTCACTTGAGTACTTCTCTTTTGCTGAGTTCAGTACTTTTAAAGTGTTTTCAGAGTAAAACCACCCTAGTTAGAAAGTTCTCTCGCTAAGCCCATTTTCCAAGCGTTCCTGCCACATTCACCTCAACCAAATGAGCACAGGGAGGTAGTCGTATCTCCTGACAAATGTCCAGCAGCAATACAGGCAGGGATAGATACAAGCAATGGTTTTCACCTTTGGGAACACCTCAAGCCTGCTTTAGTGCACAAACTCAGACATGCAAAACCTCAGCTCTAGGAAAGCACCACCTTCGTGGCTTAGGCTGGTTGTGCACCTATGATAACGGTATTACAAAGGCTTATGATCCATCTAGTCTCTCTGTAGAGTTGTTCTAGGGCAGAGAACGGGTATGGACAGCTTCTGCAAGCCAGGTGTACGTTGAGGTGCCGGTGAAGCTGCCTGCCCGCAGCCCGCTCGGGTTGTTTGTGCTGGCAGCTGTGCCCCAGAGCCCACCCCGCCGACGGGCAGGATGCATGCACCAGCTCCACCTCCCGCTTCCCACTTCTGCTCATGGGAGCGCTCTAGTTTTGCCTATCTTAGGTTCTTGAAACTTCAGTGAGAGCTAAAAAAAGATTTTATCTGATCTGAAAGAAAAAATGTTTTAGTGGCACTGAGGCAAAAGCATTATAAGAATGCTTAAAACTGCTTGCGTTCCCACCGCGTTTGCAGTCGCACACAAAGCTTCCCAGCTAGCAGATCATTCCACGACCAAGGAGCGAACCACCGAGTGCATGAGAAGGAAGTGACTCAGACTGAAATTCATAAAGGACAGCATGAATGGGACAGGATTTCCGCTTACAGCTCTTTTACATGGCGAGGCTCCTTTCAAAAAAATAAAAAAGGAAAAAACAGCCAATCCCTCCACTCCTGGTCAAGTTTTAAACCAGCTCTGTAGAAAAGCAGCAGTATGGATTCAAATCAGAACCTCCACGGGCCTCCAAGCCCTCTATCTGTACAAGACACTGTCCATCCTACCACAACAAATACACGGAATAGTTGCTAACCTTTCAATTATAAGCCATTGGTTTTCGTTTCTTTTTTAAATTTTACAATGGCATATTTCTAGCATCCAGCATAAGTCAAAAATCTTTATTTACAACTCTGTCTCCCAAAAGAAAGACACGATGCTGTCATTGAAAAAGGCCAGAGGAAACGCACATCGTTTACATATTCCAGCATCATCATTCACATATTCAGTTTTAGCACTACCGATGATGCTGTTGCCCCATCTCTTCCACCAGTGCTGAACCAGCTCTTTGGAAAAAACCCTGGTTCTTTGAGCATCGTCAGGGAGCAGCAAGGCATTGACACAAGGCAGAACGTTCCAGGAGCACTTACGTGCATAATACACGCAATTAGTGGGTATTTTATGGAAAAGTACGTCATTAACTTAAATATCTCATGTCCCGTAATCTGGAAAAAGTAAAGTTGTCCTTGCATGGTCTGATGAACATTTTCTCCAGTATTATTCTTACAGCACTGTGCAATAACCTCGCTGTAGTCATAACAGAGATTGCCTCGAGGTGCCCAGCAAGAAGCAACACACCCCTGCAAGAAATCGCCGCCGAGAAATGATGCTCGGGCAGCCGCGTTACTCAGACACAGGGGTACCAGACCCAGGAGCAGAAATGCCTGTCGTCCACTTCCCCATCACAAAGGCTCGCATCCCCTGCCGACACAGGCAGGGACTCCAGCCGCCTTCCCTGGTGCCAGCGGAGCAGCGCGCCCGCAGCGCTGTAAGGGCACGGCACAGCCCCATCCTGCGATGCTGCGATGCCCAGTGCAGGCTGCTAAGCTCCTGGAGGGCTGAAGCTGCTGCGTGGTAGCACAATCTGGCGATCCAATGTGGTTTCTACTAACTGCAGCAGTAAGCAGAACTTCTAACTCAGTGAGCAAGCTCCTGCTCCAGCAGCGTGCAGGGATCCTAGTCGCCCTGCCAGGCAGCCGCTCGCCTGCCCCAGTCCCAGGCCGGCTCACCAGGTCGCTCTGACACCCGAGCACCCACAAAAGACCTGCCAGCTGCCATCCCACGTGCACGCCGACCTGGTAGGGAACAATAAGCTGTAAAACACACCCGAACCTCAGTTAACAAACTCTTGTAAAGGAACCTATCGCCTTCAGTTCTCCCGCACCTTTCTCCAAGTTTTTCTCTGAATTCATACATTCCTATGTGTCTCTCAAGGGGTTTTTGGTTAGTCTGGTTTTCCAAATCAAGACTCTTATTCTTTACATATGATACACCTTTTATAGTTTTTCCAGGGTACTCTGCAGTTTTGGAAGCAGCAACACAGCATCATCAAATTTTTAACTAGTGGCAGACTTGAATCTACACACACACAGAGCGTAAGCCAAAACAGCTCTCATTGCTGTTTCTAACAGATAAAAGGAGAATGATGCTACAGCTACCAGGGAATAGTCATGAAAGATAGGAAGGCAACGGGTTCATCTTACAAAACAAATATAGCAGAGCAAACTCAACGTTTATATTTAAGTTCACACTGTATTAACGCTGTCTTTATGTGTGGGTGGTAGTGTTTTTTGGCATAGTTACTAGATCCATATACAGGCGGCCGGTCGTAAGCCGGAAAGGTGCAATAAAAAGGAATTAAAAATAAATAAAACTGTCTTTACCATGTGGCTCTTGTTCATTAGACTTTGGGCTGCTTCTTGCTCTGCGCTCTGGCTTCTTTACTCCTGGTGCCCCCCCGCCGCCTCCACTGCTTGCTCCATTGTGGCTCTTTGCATAACCATTATATACAGTTGTGCAGCTGCCTATATGGCTTTTGTAGATGGATGAAGGAGGACTATTCAGACGGTTTTGGCGATCGATCTGCCTGTCTTTGAGTTTTTTGTGCTGTGGTTTGCTGTACTGATCTTCCCTGGTAATATAGCTGGACATCCCATATAGTGGTATGATTTCTGAAACGAAAGAATTCACCCACATTAAGTCAGAACAGCAACAAAATTCCTCAGAAAACCAGATTTCTGACTATCTCCAAATTAAATACCAGAGTTTCCTTATTACTTCTACAACAAACCATTTATTTCTAAGAAAGCTTTTCTGCAGAACTGATGAATTTTTTGCATCTTATTAAGTGTGCTCACTTGCTCTTTGAGATTTCACAATTCTTTGGATGAATGTGTATCTGAAAGTAAAATACAGTAATTGGGGCAATCAGATTTCAAGGAAAAGTCCACGGAGACTAATACTTTGGAAAAAAGCCTTCCTAAATTCATTAAGCAATCCAGCAGATTCTTCCCCAGAACTTGACTGGACAGAATAAGTGGAGATGCCCAGCTGCAATCGTGTTAGTCCCACCTGCCTGAGGAGAGAAATGGAAGTGCAGCCTGAAGTGAAAGCTTTGGGTTTTAGAACAGGAGCTGAAAAGATAAACTATCTAAAAAAGCTTGAAAAATATTACAGGTATTACACACACATTTCAGATAAACATTAAATACATTCCCCACCTCAACATATTCTTTACAATTTTGCTAAACCCATTCATGCGTTATCATGAACACCTCTGAAGCAAGCAGGCATCCCACCCAGCTATTAGTAGCCTTGTTTTTAAGCTGAGATCACCATGTATACTGTATTATAACTTTCCAAGTCGTTTCAGCTAGCTAGACTCTTTCTTTTCTATTTCTCTGCTGTCTTGCCCTTTACCTTTCCTTTTCTGGTTACACAATCATATTTAGATTCTCACATCAACTACCTGGTTAAGAACAGCGTGATACAAATAAATACATTTTTGTTTACAGTACAAGCCATTTGGCAAATGGGAAATGATGCATGACTCATGAGTACAATACTCACCGTTTCAATTATTTTAGTATAGGTCACAGGTATAGGTCATTCCAGTAAGGCAATCAAAGATTTATTATTTTTTTTTAAATTTAAGTTGAAACAGCCCCTTAGTATCCGTAGGCTATAGAAACATTCAACATCTACTTCGCCAGCAGCTGAAAGCCCTTATGTTTACCTAACACGCTCCAATGCTTGCACACAACACTTTGTTAAACTCTGACAAACTGCACTGCTCCTTTCTCAAGAGAAGAATTCCTCACCTATTTATCTGATGGGCTGCAGTGGTACTTTCCCATTGCCTTCCCTCAGGAAGTTAAATATCAGCTGTAATGCCCATTCCCCTTTAGAGGATGAGGTCTGTTGGTCAACAGAAACTTCAAAGAGTAGCATCACTAGATACTTCTCTTTCTCTCTTTGTCTCTTCCTTCCCACTCCAAAAAAGTCTTACTTCTGGTGATAAGGCTTGAGAATATTCTTTACAAAGTGTAATAACTCCATGTATTTTGGCAGTAAAATCATGAATCCAGAACTGATTTCCATGTCAAGCATCTCAAATACCTTTGCTGATTGCTTTTTTGGTTAATGCCCTCTTTCAGATTACACCAAGACTTATCTCCAGGATGGAAGAGACACAACAGTGCTAGTTCAGACAGAAATACGCTGCTTTCACTCCTTTTATTGCCATTATTTACTTATGGCCTGATTAGGGTTGCCACGCTACCCTCTGGTATCAGACGGTGCTTTTCGGTGACTTACTGCCCAGTCTCAACCAGAACAACAAACAGAAAATGCCTGTTATTTCTTGGAAAACCTCTGTGGCTGTGACCTGCTGAGGGGCAGAAAGCACAATGCTGCCAACAGGAAGCGGTATTCGGCTTTTCCCACTGGAAATGACTGTGGCAAGTCCTGCTCGGATCTAGCCCTCCTTTTCCACCCTCATTCCCAAGCCAGGCCTGACAAATTTTGTTTCTGGGTTTTCTGTACAACGCTGCATCGTGACAGTGCAGAACAATCAGCGTGACTCACAGCCCTAGTTTGGAACACAGGATGAGAATTGTTTCCCACTGTATTTACAAATTAAGTTAAAATTGTCTTTGTGTCTGCAACCTAGAGTTGCAACATCGGGTTGTCCTGCGTTGCTGCACTCGGGATGGTGACACACCCTGACACTTTCCTGCTCGGGCACTTAAAGAATCCCTGCAGGGAAAACCTCTCCTTAAATTCTCTAATCCACTCTTGGTTCCGCTAGCCCTTAGGTCCCCCTGAATACAGGTGTGAAACGCCAGCACTTCCTTCCAACTCACCTTGTTCTCCGTATATTGTAGGGGGAAGATGATGCTGTGGGAAAAACTGTGGTGGCATGTCCCCGGGTCCAGTGACAGGAGGATAAAACGCTGTATGAGAGTTGTGAATGAAATGGGGATGGTGCGCCAGGTACGGAGGTAAGTGGTGGGTGGGAGAGATGGCCGAGGGATAGCTGGGAGGGTAGCACTCCGGGGACTGCGGGGTAACCACCACCCTCCGAACGCCGGTGTTGTCTTCTATCACCTGCAAGGGAAGGCAGGGAAAGGAGCACGTTACGAGGCACCTGAACCGAACACGGTTTGAAAACAGCACTGGTCATGGTTTGTTCTCCCATTATAAAATGGATGGTCCTTCGGTTTATTCGTAAGCACTTTTCTAAAATTACTGTCAGGGCAAGCAACCATAGTGGTGATGTGGCTTTTTTTTGGAGACTCAGATAGCCACACTCATCACTGGGAGACTAATTATTGCTAGTGATAACTAGGTGGGTAAGGGACAACATAAATACCCTGTATTTAGAGAGTAAAGCAATTAAGAAAGGAATAGAAGGCACCAAAATAAGAGTACTCATTAGGGCCAATCTTACCTTCTGCACATCAAATTTCTGCTACTGATTTGGACAGGGCTATTTGAGGGAGTACAGAGTAAGGAACAGCTGGAAATTAACTGGCATTGCTTTTGTGTGCGCACAGAGAGCTGTAAGCTGCAGGAATGTGTTGTGTTGACACCCTTTTTCAAAAGACTTGCTCTGTTCACAACAGGTATCTGTTAAAAGCAAACCACAGGGCAGAAGTTTTCTTCTGCTAGAGAGCTCGTCTATATGTCCACGCAAATCAACCCTCAAATATGCATAGCTTGGCCCCAAAGACCATAGTCAAAGCATGTAAAAACAGATGTAGGAAGGTGGAAATGTGCTTAGGCTGAAAATAGTTTTTCAGCTTATATTTTTTCCAGAGCTGTATTTCTGGAGACCAGTCAACCAGCCCAATTTCGGTCCAGACCGACGAGCCAAGCTTTTCTTGAAGCTTATTCAAAAAAACTTCTGCCATTTCGGGAACTACAAAATACAGCCACATAGAACAGTTAATGTTACTTTGATTCTGTGTGTAGAAATGCGTAAGGTAGAAAAACATGAAGGAAGCATAATCTAGTGTCAGACAACAAACAGGCTGGTCGGAAACTATTTTTTCTAAACTGACTGATGACACACGGGGAGTAAATAATGTATGGGATGAGTGTGTTGTGTGAGAGAAGTGAATGGCACAGCTTAGGGTCCCATCATTGGCAGCCCAGACAAAAGGGCAAAGAACAAAGCTTCCTGATGTGCTGATGAAGACAACCCATGCTAAGGTTTTTGGCAGATGAAGTCTAGTAAATTTTAAGCATCTGCCAGAAGATGCTGCCACTTTCAGCCGTTTGCCACCACATTTGCTGGAGACATCCAACCTCGCCAGCAGCATCAGCAGAAGAAAACCTGTGAAAGATTCCCACGCCCCACTGACTCCAGTAACATCATCACGTCTTAGCCTAAACCACAAAAGAATCATTTACGCTGATATACCCCGAACTGAAGCAATCGTG
Source organism: Anser cygnoides (assembly GCF_040182565.1). Taxonomy (NCBI): domain Eukaryota; kingdom Metazoa; phylum Chordata; class Aves; order Anseriformes; family Anatidae; genus Anser; species Anser cygnoides. Next base: position 21,620,938 of record NC_089881.1, read on the forward strand.
GCATGGGCACACAATTGTTTCTGCTGACTCTTGCAGGGTGACAAGCCTTGTTTAATACACAGTGCCAGAGCCGTGAGCAGCAATGCTCCAGCAAACACAAGTCCATGTCTCAGGCATCATCTGAGCAATTTACACAGGGTAAAACTCAACCAGCATTAGCTGACCCAGTTCTTAACTGATGCCATTTGTGTCCCAGGGCTATCTGAATTTATGCCTGTCAGCTATGGGCTGACACCACAGACATGGACACTCTGTGGGCTGGTTGGCCTCCTTACAGAAGAAAATTTTCTCCAGAAAGTAATTCAGTCACTTGTAATTGATGTTTCACATTAAAAAATGTGTTGCTCGCTATGCTGAATAACCAGAATAGGAATTGTTTAGCTTAAAGTACTTTTCCTAACTTCTAACTTTACAACCTAAGCTAGCAATTTGTCATCTGCTAGCCTTAAATTTCAAAGACGCTGAAGAGTCCTCAAAAGACAGCTCAACGCCAGCGGCAGACCAGCACACCATTTTGACTGCCGCGTTTTCAGGCCTCCAATCTCCCTTACCAGGTTCTGCTCAACCTCCACAGCCCTCAACCATGTACTGGGGCTGAAACCTGCACTCCAATTCAGAGAACGGGGAAATCTTTTCCCTTTTAGCACGTACCTAAAAGTAAAGCAATTTATTTAAGACTCTGTATGAAAATGCAGAAACTCTCTCAGACTTCAATCATCATCTAACTTCGCTGAGATAGCAAAGTTCCTGCATTTTGACGTGTGAAGTTTTCGTCCTGGCTTTCACCAGGCTAAGCCCCAGAGATGATTTCAATGTTCCAGAGAGATTCAAGACCTTATCTGTGCATCTAGAGCAGACTACATATGTATTCTGTGACCTAGGTGAAAGATGAATATGTTAAAAAGCAGACCTAGACAGAAAGCCTGCACTGTGTAGCAGCACCTCATGTAAACCGATACTTGAATTATTATAATTTCTCTTCCTGAAGTATCTTCTAGAAAGCAGGGAGGAAGCCTCAAAGCCTCTTTGATGGCCTTTTTGATGAAATTCTGCTGCTGCTGAAGCTGCAGAACATCAGCAGTAGTGAGAGAAAAGCCAGAGAGCAGGGGATGAGCCAGCCTTCCAAATGACTTTTGTCAAGAAACTGAGAGACTGATGTCTTTTGTTTCCTCCAGGCCACGAATGCTTACGGCATGCTTATTACTTCATGTGCATGTGTTCCAGTGAACGCAGAGACAAAGGGGATCTTGCTAAAAGTTACTTTATTTCCTTGCCCTACAGGACATTTCCTCCCTAAACTAGGATTTATAGGTAGATATGTAAATTTCTAAAGATGCACACGCAACCTTTAAATATGATATTCTGTCCTTAACAGGTCATAAAACTGGCGATCCAATGGATTAGGTTTTATATGCATTAAGTAACTACTAAAACAGGACTGGTTAAGACTGCAGATACCTTCTGATTTATAAAACCTGCAGTGTGTAAATTTTAGCAGCGCCATTCTGGGAGATGACACTTTTTCAATTTATCAAATACAGAGTAAATGAGTTTTCAACCGTTACTGTAAATAACATAACTTAGCAGAGAGGTTAAACTTCGCTACTTAAAGAAGAAAGCCGCAATTCTTTGCATCTGCTTAAAATGGTGTCACGAAGATCATAAATGTCAGGAAATGCACTATTTACCAAGCTGCCTCTAAGTCAGTGCCCAGAAGCAATGTTGAGGTCTCTAGATGTAACTGCAGTATTAAAAGTTATCCTTAATTTTAACAGTTTACATTTACAGAAATCAAATATTTCTGAGCATTTGGCACTTAGAGCCAAATTGTCATTATTTTGTGTTCTTCAAACAGTTACTAGTTAAATTGTCTTTTGCCGTTATATTTTTTGTGCTTGCTGGTGTAACAGGCATGCCGCTTCAATAACAGGATTATTATAGTGTAGTTCTGCGCGGTTATTGCCATAATTTAAAAAGCCTAAATACTAAGCGGGGCGCATGATCTTTAAGGAGAATCTGGATGAACATCACTCATACACAATAAAGTTGCCTCCCCCATTGGTTGCCGTTAGTTGAGAATAGTATTTCTTATATTATTTGTTTTACATTAAATACATCACTGTAGCAATGAAAACTCCATCTAACTGAGATAATTCACAGCACTCCTCCAAGTTCTCTATTTTTCCCCACTGAAACTTAGTGTTACAACCCCAGGAAAAACACAGGCATGTTCATTTTGCACAGGTAAACTGTACCGGTGTTCTCCTAAGTTCTGGTTAAAGGAATACAATCATCATCTTCTGTAACGCACACGTTGACCGAATGGGCACACTGCGGCAATATGGAATACATTTCCACTCCCTTTCAAAAAACTATTCTTATTTCATTAAACCTAGTGTGCAAGATTCAGCAAGGACATCTGGAGCACGGCCACTGGGCGGACCATGACCAGTACTTCGGGAATTTCATAAACTAAGTTGAACCTTCGTTCATAAATCAATCTGTACCAGAAAACAGTACAGAATGAGCTCATCTGCAAGGAACTTAGATGTCAACAGTTTATTTATTCACTTAATTTTTTAAGGATGCCAATCCAAGATCATGCCAGTTCCGACAAGTTTGGCATCGCTATCCTTGTCATCCATTGTGTACAAACACCAGCGTTACATCTGTACCTTCAACTTGGAAAGCATGGGTGAACATCCGTAGTACTGGCAAAATGCTAGTATATTTTAAATCTAGAATGATACACATTTTCAGGGCCAGTACTCTTGAACTGAAAAGACTCATCGCTTTATGGCTTGCTCTGTTAAGTATGAGATCTGCAAAACCCTCCTGGTGTTCAGTGTTAGGGAGGATCAACTTGTTAAAGGGTGACTCAACTGGTTGCAGCCCCCAGCATACAAAGAGAAGCTCTGTGAGCAGTAAACCATACAGAAACAGAGTCTGTGGCTAAAAGCTTATGCTAGATGAATTTAATTTGGATGAGAACACCTCCCAGTGTATAGAGTCGTAGCATCATTAAGGTTGGAAAAGCCCTCCAAGATCATCTGGTCCAACCGTCCCCCTGCCACCAATATTACCCTCTAAACCATGCCCCTAAGTACCACGTGAGAATTTACCAGAAACAAAATCCTGAGGATGTGATGGATTTTCTACCACTTCAAATGTCATTTAAAGACTTCCCTCCTTCTAGAAGTCATGGTCTGTTTCCATCAAATGCTGTGCGCTCGATGCAGAAATAGCGAGCCGCAGGACGATGGCTCGAGCTGTGCAGTGGAGCCTACGCGACCCCAGCGCTGCCTCCTGACCAGACCAGCCTTATCAGCACTATGCACACTTCACACTCGGATCACTCACTGAGTGCTTTAGCCTTAAAATATCTGCGGCAGAGACTGCATATTAACAACTCTGTAAATAAAACCAAAAGTGGAGTTTCATGCCAACTTTTCATGTCCAACTACATATGAGTAATTCCTCAAACTCAGTGGAATTACTCCAGATTTACTTAAGTGCGAGCAGTCCTCAGCCAATAGCCCTAAGCAAGCAAGTTCACAATCACGGCTTTTGATATTTCCATTTTTCAAGTTCCCATCAGAACACCCCAAATCCTCCTTCCCTCCACCCTAACATACACCGTGAAAAGCAGAAACGATAACGCAGGAGGGTGTCCCCAGATTTGGATGCTCAGCATCCAAATGATGACCTTTAATGTTCAGTCTGTGCTGATGTGGGGAGGCCGGAGCGCTCCAGGAGCCAGGAGGAGGCACTGGGCCACCAGCCTGAGGGAAGGCGGCCTCACGCCCTCGTCCCAGCACAGGGCTCACTCCCCAGTGGCCCCACTGTGCGGCAGGGAAGCAGCTCCATCCGCAGCTCAGAGCCAGGCCTGGGATTAGCAGCTTGTGCCCAGCTCCTGGCACGCCGCAGGAGCTGCTCCCTTCTCCTCCGCAGTCCAGCAGCTACAGCCAAAGTCGTTGATGTTGCACGAATTTAATACAAATTTCTCTACAGTGCCAGCTTCCACGACTAACCTGTACAGCAGCAATACTGTCCACCTAGAGCACAGTAGGGAACTTTTCCTCTTCGATATTTTATTAACCCTTATCCAACAAATTATTTGCAGAGACACCCACTCTGATACAATCGTTCATACCTGCAAGAGGTGCACAGAGCTTTGTCTGCTGAAAACCAAATGCAGAGTAACTGGCTGTACTTTGCCTGCCTTTGAAAGAAAAACCATACTGTGGAAGATCTGTACGGGGTGTGTGTATTTGCCTTCCAGTATTTTTTTCCACCCTAGCAAAGCCTCATTGTCAAGAACATCTCCGTAACACCATCAAACCCAGCTTCCAATCACGACTACTAATACGGTCCTTGAAGTCTAGAAATAGAGTTGATCTATATTTCCAACTTCCAACAGAGCTGATCTTGCAGGGCACGCAGCCTCCTGCCAGCTCCCTTTGCTGATCACTTTCACAGTACTGAAGAGGCACTGAAGTATCATTTTAATCCAAGGTAGCAATCACTAGATAACTCATGTAAAATTTAAGGCTAATGCTCACAGTTCCAAAAGGCTTGGCATAGCAAAACGGAAAAAAGATTTCATGTCTTTTCTTAATAGCACTGCTACTTCTCCGCTGGGGTATCCGCTTTCTGCCTATACGCTTTGGGGACAAATCAAACTAAAAATCAAATGTATTTTGATTCATATCTCAGAGTGCTTTAATTTGCTTTTTTATAGCCTTTCCCATGCCATTCTAAATCTAAGTTGTGCTCTTATTGCTCATCGTGAAACTGTGTTTTTAACTATGAGACAACAAAGCAACAAGAGCAAATAAGGCACGAAGATTTTATTGCTGTAAGAACTAATTTGATTACTACACGCTTTCAACTATTATTTAATATGAAGCAATCTGAAAGGCAAGAGGTTCACTCTCCACACAGCAGAAAATGCACTCTGCTGCTGAAAAGCACTGAACACACCATTTTCCCCTAAACTTTACAGCATATTTCGAATTGCTTGGAATTTTTTTTTTCAGAAGAGGCTTTTTTATTATTATTGGTTAAGAAACTACTTAAAGGTTTATTTAGTGTGACTATTAGGGTGAATCACAAAAAGCAGACAAGAGGAACCAAGTTCAGACAAAGGTACAGCTGTAAGACTTTGATCGCTTGGTTGAAAGCATTTCAGCTATACTCAGCCACTTATCTTAGTACAGGAACTGAGAGGTCTAAGCAGTTTAATAACAAAAAGGTGTTAAAGTTATTTCAAAGGAAGAGCAAATCCTTTAAAAATAAAACCAAATGGGTTCTCAACTATTAAGACATAAGAAAGAGAGAAGCCAGCCTGCAGTACAAGTCCTGTACATTTTTGTAAGTAGCACTCATGGAGAGGAGCCCCATGTGCTATGAAGCACGCACAGGGAGTGAACACGATTTCACTGTTCCACCTCTAAGATCATCTAGTCCAACCTTTAACCTAGCACTGCCACGTCTACCATTAAACCATGCCACTAAGCTCTACATCTACACATTTTCTGAAGACCTCCAGAGGGATGGTGTGACTCAACTGCTTCCCTGGGCAGCAGTCCTTCCACCCACTGGATACAGAGCAAAGCAAAACCATGCTTCCTTCTTGCAGCTGCTATTCAAACATCCAGGGGCAGCCAAAATATAAGACAATCCCCCAGACATGCATTCAAATGGAGGTGCACTCTAAGAATCCTGCAAAGGTTCTTACACGTTTTGGCACTTCTCTTACACTGTAGCCATCCCTTGGATATGCCTCTGCACGATGTGGGCTCTCTATTAAATTAGGTGAGCCCACGTAGAGCACTAAAGGCATTGCAAATGCTGTCTCAAGGTGTACCCAGGCACCCAGCTAGGGGTAGGCTGGGAGCATGCACCCTGCTGTCCTGCGTGTGCTTGCTCCTAGCCCGGGGTCCAGCCTTCAGCCGAGACTTTCAGGTTATGCTTTTTAAGAGACAGAAGGTTAACAACGTCCTCCATACTCGAGGCATGTTTTCACTCTGTTCAGAAGTTAAAATGCCACAGAGTGATTGCAGTATTTTGTGGGATTTAAGCATGACGCCATCCACAATTTTTCAGAATTAGACAGCCTCACATGTTTCCTGGGGAGGGGAAGGGATTCCAGGACACCATACATTTTCTGCTTAACGAGATGTCAAAACGTATGCATCCAAAGTTCTTATGTTATCCATCAATGAGATATGAAATGCTTTGCATATTTTTAATAAAACTCTCGGTCTAGTACACAGCTCAATGAAATTGAAAAAATGATCAGACTTACTGCACTGTTTGCACTTCCTCTGCCTTTTTTTTTTAAACTATAAAAAGCCTCTAAGCTTTGCAGAAGATGAAAGGAGAACAAATGATCAGGTAATCTAAAGTAGCTGCTCAAGAGTTCCAAAACCTAACACCTTTGTAAAAAGCTTTTTCCACCTTTTTTCTCTAAATACAAAATAGATAATTAAATCATATCTTTCTTAAAATCAAAGAGAGTTCTCGAGACACTGCGGAGTTTCTTCTGGGATGACACTGAGGAGCAACAGCACATTTGATAGCTCCTTCTCCCACTTTCAGTGGTCTCCTACCCCTTACAACCGTCACAGTAGGACTTAAGGCATCACCTAGTGATGTGGATTGCTCACATGGGTAGGGATGTTGCACGCACTGGCTCAAACTATGTGTAGTTTTAGCTACTGTTAAAAACCTGGTACACATCCCATATGGTGTGTGCAGATGCACATGCGTGCTCATGTCCAAACGTGTGTGTACTGTCAGTAAAGAGGAAGAGTATGAAAAGGTATAATTTTCATTAATATTTCTGAATTACACTTCAACCAAGTAGACTTCTCTATATGATCAATGCTATTGCTTTTATATACATTTTAATTCTTCCAGAAGCATACCTGTGAGATATAACCGGGAGGCACATGAATAGGGGGAATGGATCCATTGGGTGACATCATGGGAACCTCCGCTGGCCCTAATAAAAAGGGAGAAAAAAAGATTTATTCTTCAGTTAAAAAGAAATTGCACAATTGCTCAAAAAAGGTTAAAAATAGATTTATTTTAGGAGCCTACAATAACAAAATGATCAGCTCCAGTCATTTCTGGTGTGTGGAAAATGCCTTGTGCCATCACACTGAGAATAAGATCATTGTTCAATGACTTTAACATATATTCTGCTGAAATAATATTTTCATCATAAAACAGCTAAAACACAGGCTTTATATTACCCACTGATCAACTTATACAGCATTAAGCAGTAACACAATATGTCCTTTAGCAGCCCACAATTCCTATATTGAAATCTGGTTAAGTTATTCTTGCTGAAGGCATGGAAGCTCAGAACAAAGCAGAAACTGTGCAGCCTGGAATTAGGCAGCTCCCAAGGAAAGCGTCCAATTGTACCAAAAATCACATATGCGAAAAGCTATCTATCTATTTAAGAATGCACAAAGACCAAATTCATTATCTCAGCTATTCAGACTAACCTTGGAATGTGGTTATACAAGCAAGAAGCTTATGGTTTCCACTCCGAAATCCAGCCCTGAGCGTGCCAGTTCCATTTTGAGGCACTGAGTACAAGTATAACAAAGCAAGTGCCATAATCATTCAACTTTGCAAACACAGCCTCACAGCTACAAGAAAGCGTCCAGATAAAATGGAAATAGTTGACTCAGTTGCTCGTTGATTTAGCCATTAAAACCAGAAACATCACCCAGAGCAGTCAATAAAACGAAACCCCCAAACATCAGACAGATGTTTGCTATGAGAATTTACTATTTTGAAAAATTAATTTAATTACTTTCTTATTACATATGCAAATGTTTATACTAATCTCTTCATCTCGCATTTGCCATAGGCTGTGAGAACATTCATGGTCAAACTCTTAAGAAGAGCTCAGAGAGAACTCGGCACTTTGTAACCGCAAATGGAGTTTTAGTTTCCACTAAAAATCGCTTCACAACCTTCTTGGATGTCCTTCTCAGACACCTAGCATCTCCAAATTGTGTCACACTCTAGAAAAGGAAGCTAAAAGGCTCCAGCCACAGGTGGGATGTCACGGCTGGGGCTTTGCCTATCAGCACAGCAGTGACCGCTCCAAACGCTTGGACAGGTCCAGTGAAATCTCCAGCAACAAAGCAAGCCACAGCCTGTTTTCTGGTGTCAGCAAAACCAGTCCACGTTAAACTCCAGAGAAGCTGTCCACTATCCGCGTGTATCTTTGTAGTCTTCAGGCTGTGTATGGCACAGCGAGCAGCTCTCTCTCCTCACCCTCGCAAAGCGCGCGTTGCACACAGGAACCCACCTGAGCCATTTGCATCTCTCTGATCCTGGCTCATTTTCTCTACCCAGTTATTTATAGCCTGATCAGCACATATGGTTTTTACCAGTCACAGCTACATTTGAAATATGATAATTTATCAAGCGTATGAAGCACGTGAAAACTCCTGAAGTTTAAATTTTTATTCTTTCAGAAGTCATTACAAGCGTGTGGTTCTGCTGCTCTTCAGGCTTCCCTGTACTTAACTACGTAGGGAACTTCGCCGATACTACAGCCCCACTAGGAAAAAAAGGCTTTATTACTCCTCTTTTTCTTTTTTTCCCACCTCATTCTATAGCCCTTTCAATGTTGTCTCCCCAGATAAAGCTCCTGTAGTCAACAATTTCAGGAGGCATGGAAAGAACCAACAGCATGAGCAGCAAGCAATTACTGGCGGGGTGAAGTTATTGGTCAAATGGCTCTGTTTAAACCCATAAAAAAATATGAAGTGACAATTGGTTCAGAGGGAGCTTTCCAGAAGTATTATTTGAGTAAATGTATTTTTCCTATCAAAAAAAAATCTTTACAAATCTCTGTTGAGGAACGTGTTTTTATACTTCCCTCTGAACCTCTGGTTCCACATACCGCCAAGTTTCACACCGCCGTTAGTTGGGCAGTATGCAGGCATACGTAACAGCCCATACGGCCATATACACAACAACGCTTTGTCGTGGGAGTTCAAGCCACACGAGATTATCAAGTGCTGGTCAGTTCTTCAGGATGAAACATGCCTGAGAATAGGTGAAATGAATGATTAGCATTGTTACACGACTCATTTCTTGTCAGGGGTTTCTCAAACCTGAAAAACTGAGAGAAAAATGTCTTCGTAAGATGAAAAAACTGAACCCAACATTTAAGTACAATTCAAATGTTACTACAAGTGGATAATACCTAATAGAATAAAGGCTTTGATCTGTTTCAAGCCCTCACCAAAATGCTGTCTGCGTATGGTCACCATTGCTCTAGCTGGTCTCTCAAAAATAAGTACTCTGCCTTGGAAATACATTTCAAAATGGAACGGCTGTGGAATTTCTACGTATAGATCAGCTAGTCACTATACGACAGCTAACTGAGAATCACTTAACTCGGCACGGCTCATCATCTGTCCTGCAAAATCTTTTGCCAATTGCTCATATGGAGTAGCAATCTACTGGCAGGAAGAAATCAAACTCCCACACTGATACTGTTGACTGTAACACTTCCATTCCAATAAAAAAAAGATTGTGTTTTATCATCAAAACGTGCACCGTGCAAGATGATCCTTAACCTTGCGCACGACCCACAAACTGTTAAAGTCATTTGGATAACAGGTTTTAAAAGAATGACAGCCTAGTGATTTGCAGCGAGGTTTTGTTTCCAGTGCTTTGATTTCAAGGCTAGCCAAATGACTTTAGCATACATTATTTCATCTCTCTCATCAATGGTATCAAAACAACTTCAAGTGGCAGTGCGTAATACACGGAGCCCATTTCCGTGGCATGACGAGACCCAGAATTATTAAGGACTGTTCTTGCAGTGAAACCACTCCCTACTTCCCCATTCAACGTTAAAACAAAATCAAACCATTTTTTTGTGGTGGTGGTGGTGATGGTGTTTTATTTATTTATTTTAATTTGTTTAATATTTTTAACTGTTAAAAAGTAAATATTTAGAAAAGGATGTTCCTCAATTAGTTATAGGAAGGATATAAGCTTCCCCTAGGGTATTCTAGAGCCTTGCAAGTTTTAATTGAAGCTCATGGTTCAATACAAACTTTAATTTACATGAGGAAAAGTCATTCTGCTCTGACCTGGATGCTGTACACTGCAATGAGCTTGCTTTAACAGTTTTTGAACCTGTTAACAAACGAAGGCTGTCTCCTGAGTTCACAATGAAATCGAGCCAGAAGAGATTTGGCCACCTCTGCTCACAAAGCCAGAGTCCAAATTCCACTCCAAGCTCCAACATCGTAAACAGAGAGCACCTCCACCAGCTGCTGGAGGGCTGGCTGCCTCCGAAACGCAGGTGCAAGGAACCCCTTGCTCCTGCTCGGCAGCTCGCAGGCTGCAGGCGCTGGAGTCTCCCCAGGCTGGGGACAGAGCACGCTTCGCCTGAGCCGTGAGAGCATCAAGGGTTCATTTTTCCAGCACATTTGTAATCAAGGGACAGTACAAGAGTGACTCAGCTTCATAGCGTGGCAGAGCTAATTAATAGTTTGACGCCTCGGTGAGAGCCTGTCCTCCTCCTACAGCTACACGCTGGTGTGGGAGCTAAATATTGTGAGCATTTCTAGATGACAAAAACATTTACCAAATCTCTGGCCTTAAAAAAAAAGAAAAAAAAGGAAGCAAAAAACAGCTGCACATACAGTACAACAAAAATGACAATTACTCTATTCCTTCTTGTACTATGGCATATTATGTGAAGCTGCAGATGAACCCAAGTCTACCTCAATTTTCTTCCTTGTACTAACCCTGCCAAGGAGGCTGCGCTGTCATGGGGACTGCCAACTCTTTTGTCCCTTTTGATTCTTTCGGGAATCATGTCACAATCCGCTTGAGGAATTTCTGCCCCAAGGTTTTCAAGGCTAACTAGAGCCTCAGTTTCAGTCCATGGCACTTGCAAAATTCTTGTATAAAAGCAATTTTGAAATCAGTATGGTTTTGCTCTTGTATCTGAGTGACTTTTTATGCACACATTAAAGGTTTCTTTAGCTTAATTAGTTTTCTTATTTTAATTACAGAAGCCAAAATCTGTCATTTCAGTTCCTCTGGCTGTGGCAACGCATCTTTCTTGTTTCCTCCTTTCCATGCAGCATTATAGGGCAAAGAGGTCATTGCACTGAACTGTTTTTCTTTCCTGACTGCTACAGATAAATACAGTGAATTTCTCTCTCTCTTGCTAAACCACGTCCACTGCAGAATATCATTCACATCCAGTTCCAACCCCTGGACATGTTTTACTAGATGTTTGCACTGCCCATGTTGCAGACCTTGTTCCTAAGACCCAAGCCCCTCCTGGATTCAGGATGAAGTTCACATCCTGACCAGTTACTGAAAGCTCAAGTTCATGAACTGCTCAGCAAAATCTCAGTCCTCCTTCTAGCGAACACATACTGACTTACAATTTCATCCTATAATACCCGCATTAGCACAGAAGCCATATGAGATATAGTAATTTTGGCAGGGAAAAAATTTTCTTTGAAATTGAAGAATCTTCTACATTTTAATACAGTGAACCTACTGCATCAGTTAAGCAGAAAACGAAACCCAGCCAGGTAAATGCCCTGTATTTTATACAGCTTAAAAGTTATAATTAATCCATGGAAAACCGTTATGTTCACAGCAAAACTGGTACCGTGACTTTCAACAGGCAGGGTGCATCTCAGGAAGTGAATCTGTTGAGCAAGAGCTGTGACCGAACGAAAAGGAAAGATAATTAAAGGGCAAACTGGCCTGCTTTGCTAAAACAAATGACCCAGGCCTTGCTGCCCTTGGCAGGGACCCAGGGTTTTGCATTTTCACATGGAGGAGCAGCTGTTCCGGAACAATTTCCTCAATGAAATAAGCACAAACAGGCTCCCTTTCACTGTCAGGCACACATGGCTTCCCTTCCCACTTGGTTATTCTCAAAGCACCCAAATCAGGTGGTGACACGGAAAACAACAAGCACCGCAGGCCTGCCCGCCCACCCCCCCTCACACCGGCCTGTAGGCCGCAGAGCAAACCTGCTCGCTAGCACAGGCGGCCACAAGTGTGTCGGATCCCTTTATAGAGTCCTAGACCTTTCAAGCAGGATCTGAAGAGTCTCCACATATAAATACCACCACAGCTTTGAGGTGCAGCCCCTGCTAGCCAGGAGCTAGCTCAGATGCTATAGATTTTACTTGCCAGGCCGTGGTGGCGATGGCTGAAACCCTGCGTACTCTCCTGCTACGATACAACCGTTTTCATCCACGAAAATAGGTATAATGGGGTTTTAGGAAGATAGTGGCAGCATTTACTTACTCTACTCATGTATGGTTAAAGGCAGTGGAAGAGTCAACTCCCATGTGTCTGCTGAAGGTACTAAGACACGGGATCGTAAGTCTGCTGCTGACCAAGACCAAAATACTTTGTTCCTAGATGAGAACAAATTTGTAGACTGAAACTACTCTGCGTTAGGGACAAAAGAAGGAGCAGCTTCTACAAGATTAAGTGCCTGAGGGGGTAAAATGACAGCTGTTCAAAAACCTTTGGAGAGGTCTGGAATGCTGGAAAAATCCCAACTATGCTGCATTCAACCTACCGGAGGTGGGGCAGCAGAAGATGCAGAAATAACATTATCAATACAGCCTGTCAAAGCACGGGGTTAGTGAAAGCACCCAGCATTTGGCCATTGCCATGGGGCTCATACATGAAGGCAGCTGGACACAGGGAGTTTTAAACTGCTTACACATAGGTATTTGTCCATTTTCTCAATACAACCTCATCAGCAGTTAAGGATATGAATAAAAGGCTGCCTAGTACATGCTTGTAGAACTTCTCAGATTATCAAAGCTGCTAAACAATATTCCCTGATTAATGGGGGGGCAGAAAAGCAGATCTTGTTAGTGTGCATGGAGTCTAAGGACATAGTAACATCAGCCTCCAACACAGACGTTTCTGTCAACGCACTGTTTTCCTCTTCAGAGGAACAATCCTGGAGGCACATTCACATCGTCCTGCACCTCGGCTATGTATTTTCTAGTCAGATCAGCTCAGTAGTAATCTTTCCTTCACTTTACAGAGGTAGTAGAAAAGCATTACCAAACCCTTCAGTTTTAATAGAAATAGCTCCATGGATTTCAAATGATCTTGGATCCAGCATCAAATGACTACTTAAATGTGCATTAAATCCAAAAGAAGTTATCAGCCTGAAGCCTGCTGTATCTGCACAGCCTAACCATTGAACACAGTTACCTCCGTCTCTACGTGCAAACACAGGGCTTAGTGGAGGTTGAATACTTTTGCACAGGGAAAACATGCTCCTTAAACTCCTCTGTGACTTCCATGACCCTGCCCCCCTTTTTTTTCCCAATATGCTTTCTAAGTCCTGTGACTACATTAGAAGAGGTTACAAATTACAACCACCCTTTACTCACCCCCCTGCACAAATTACCAAGTTAATTTGTCAGAAGCATTCTAAAAATCAAGTTTAAAAACAAATCGGTCCCTCAGAGTTTCAGTGCATTACCATTATTACCGTTAAAGAGTGAATCACGTAGCTACGAACTACACGCGTAGCACTTGGATTTATAGGACTTGGACTGCTGTTTTCAACATGTGTAGACACACTTACTCAACCAAATATCAAATTAAAATGCTCAGAAACGTGTGCCAAAAGCAGACAGCTCACAGAGTATTTTCTGGCTTATTTACATGATAGTGCCTTTGCTGTTTACACTAGAGACTCTTGGAAGTGGTTTATTTTACCTGTGTTAGCCACTTGACCTGCTACACACGGAGTGAGGCTCAAGTATGTTAGATTTGTAGGTAAATAACAGCACTTTATTCTTTAAAGCAAGAATCACGAGATTTCTATGCAGCAATTTTGCTGTGTGTGTCTCCCAGATGTGGTATTCTAGTTTGGGGCATATTCTAGAAATCCTAAAGTAACTCATAAGAACAGGAAATGAGCTCCAGCGTATCAGTTGCACTGAACATGCTGTGCCCAAAGCTACCGTGCTACCCCAAGCTGCTATGCAGAGGCAGTATCGCATCTCAATTTGAAGGGGAAGCTAGTTCAAACGTTCGCTTTCATCCCTCACAGAGGTATGAATTACTAAATTTCCGAACACCAAATGCCTGATGTTTCAAACATGAAATGGCTGCTGTATTTTGAGATACTCATCCTGAGCATAAAGAGCTGTCCCACTCGTCCTCTTGGGGACGAGCACCTGGTCCACATGCAGCCACACCACGCTGGTGCAGGAGCCAGTGGCAGTGACAGGAAGAAGCTTTCGGAGTACAAAGATCACTGAAATGTTCATAAAAGGTTAGACAAGTATACATACTCTGCCACAGAGAGTTGGTGAAGATGACTTCTTCAGGTCTCTTACTATTCTGCATTCCCAAGCGGGTTTTCCTTGTTCTTTTTTATTTTTTTTAATGGGCCCATGTATTCTTGTAGAGTTTCAATTTAGAGACAAATTAATATTTTGGAGTGGATTTTTTTTTTTTTTTTTAATAGAACCAGAACATTCTGCTGCCCTAATCTGAATAAACAAGTCAGATTCTTTTGCTAAAATAAACCTTTTCTGCTGGTTGGCTCATCAGCCGCTACTGCAAAAACACTTGCAAAGAGTATGTTGCAATACTTCAAGCATTGAAAATAAGCATACTCCCATGGCAATTCACCAGATGGGTTACAGGTTGTAAATCATAGATGTCTAGACTAAAACACAAGAGACAAACATCTGTCTAAAATCAGTTAGCTTGAATGGCAAATACTGTTAAATAAATTAGGACTACTTTGGAAACAAAGAGAAGAAACAACTACGTTGAAAACATCTGAAATTAATCCATTAGCACGCAAGCCACAACACAATAACCTGAAACTGTAGGGACATTCATTATGTGATGAATATGAGCCCAAGATGACGTCCTGACATCTGAAGCAGGAACACAAAAGCGTTTCTCTGACCCAGCCCCAAGCTCCCCCAGCAGGGCTCACGGAGCTCTCCCCGAACATCTGCGTGGAGCGCAGTTGTTATTCTCCTCACTTCACGAGTCAAACCGAGAGACAAAGGAACGAAACGACTGATTCAGGGTCACACAGGAAGTCTGTGGGAACGCAACTGGACACAAGTCGAGGACACGGTTTAAGTCATAAGACAACACAAGACTGAACCAATCTTGGGACTGTTAAAGACTGCTAAGGTATCTCTTACGGCACAGAGATGGGTATCTCATGGTCCATTTAGAGAAAAAAGGTCCTCCTCAGATCTGCTGCCCTTTTTCTTCCCTTGCATACCTATTTGTTTTATGCTAGAAATCCACCAGCAAGCCAGTGGACAAAGAACAGCACCATCAGGCAAGGCGAGACCAAAGAGAAGTTGCACGGAAAACTGCAGCCTGCCCTTCGCAGGACGGTCTGAGACACGCAGAGCATAAAGCTGAATTCAGACACGGGAGGGACTCACCAAGCAACTGTTGGCGATCCCGACAAAAGGTGGGAGTCCCCGTTCAGCATCAGGTTTCCCTTTGAAATCAAAACTCTCACACGTCAAGTTTCTGCAGTGCCGCAGCTTTGAACAGCGAAGGATCAGCATCCTCTGGCTGTGTCCATAGCCCTGGAAGCAAACTTCCCCAGACCCGTACAACCACCACGCAACCCCTCACCTCACCGTTAGGGAACAGATGTCGAACAAAAATTATTTGATTTTTACACCAATCATTAACAACTTTGCCATTTACATACTATACAGCACTATTTGCCTGATACCAATAGATTATTTATTTATAGAAGGACAAACACCAAGCCAGGAGAGCACCACAAGGGATGGAAGTTTAACTATGGACATCATTTTGCCTTTGCACTTTTCCAACAGCTTTTCAGCACATTCTAAATGATGTAAATGATTTTTGGGGGTGTGTGTGTGCCTGTGTTAGTTTTCTGGCACATTTATAAAGTGGCATTCACTTGCAGGAAGTTTTGTTCTCTGTCACAGGTTTCTACAAGTGCTAAACAATCAGCTTTGAGTGCGACTTTCATTAAAGATAATGATAATTATACAACATCAGTTTTCTGCAGCAGCAAAAGAAGATGCTCCAATTATTCATAATGTAATTATTACATTTCCATGGCAACACCAGAATGACTGTACAATCAGCAACGGATCCAATACCCAGCCAACAACACCGTGGTATCTTGTGCCCCCAACGAGGCAGTAATTAGGTGATGGCTATTCTCTGCTTGTCCACCCACAGCGAGCAGCATCACGGAGACGGCGAAAGCCAACGTAAACGTTCAATCCTTCAGCCCTGCCAGTGCTGACAGAACAGCACCAACAACAACCACGACGAGTTTTGTTCCTGACAAGTCTGGATCCTGGACTCTGGTGAATCATTTTAAACTCGCTGTTTAATGTACTCATCAAAAGCTTGGCAATTAATAGCCACCTGTCACAGACACGCATTCTTTATCGCATGGGGAGAGAAGGAAAATCATCAACACCTTTGGGTGAGGGATGCGAATCCAAGCAGAGCTGTAGCAGCAGCTAGGCGAGAAACCCAAACCACAGCGGTCTGCGTTCTCCAGGAGCTCTGCCATCGGCCAAGGTCTGGAAACCCAGTGCACTCTGAGAAACCCTCGCCTGCCACCATCTATTCGGTTTGTGCTGCCCCTTTGTAATATCCCCATTTCCATCTCCAGGTACATGTCACGGATGTAAGTGAGGCAGAAGAAGTCGTGAGAAGTTGTATTTACTGGTTACCACCAAGAAACAGGAATAGAGCCATGGTGGTAAATCACCACCTCCCTGGGGTACCAGCACATTTATTTTTCTTATAGGTATATATGCACATATTCTTTGATATTCAGTAGACACTGACAGTGATTTCACAGCACCACAGTATTTAATAACCTGTACCTTTCACAGCTGAGCTTTACTTGTAGCCACAGGCAGAACCCTCTCCTGCTCCTTTCACGGAGGTTCAGTTATCCTGAAGCAGCTCATTAAGAATTAAAAGCTAAATAAAAAGCTACACCTGCAGCAGAGAAGCCCCAACCAGAGTATCCTATGAAAAAGGAAGGGGATGGGGAAGGCTGTGACTTGCCAGGCTATGTTTGAAAGGCCCTGTCGTCCTCCCCTTGCTTTCACTTCCTTTCTTATTTCAAAGCTGAGCCGGTGCAAGGAGCACGTTAGCTGAGTAGCGTTTTAAAGCATGCCTCCAGGCCAATGACCGCATTACAACCTTCCAAAAATAAGCATCAGCATAAGCCTTGAATTCTTATTTTCCTGTGTCCCCAGGTAAACAATCCCAATTGCACCAGATGACAGAACAGGGTAGAATTAAGCTCTTCATCTCCATTGTCCACATCTAACATCTCCATTATCAGAGTAAGTGAAGTGCCCAAATTCAATATTATAGCTTTCTCAGAGGCATAAAGGAAGGGAACGTGGCAGCTAAGAATGTACATAGTGCATTATTAAATATATATATCTCTCCAAAATGTAAAATTCTGCATCGTAGCTTTGGTCCTTGGAGCTGTAGGAGTGCCTGGGCTATTGAGGTCAAGGGCTGTGTACAGCACAGCAGCCTTGATGAACCGACTGATTAAAACACGAACCTCATTGCCCCATTTCATTTAAATTATTTTTGAACATTAAAAAAAAAATGTCACTTGCTAGCATTTCTGTATCCAAGCAATTAACAAGCATTCACATTCTATGGTAGCAAACATCATTTCTTTTCATAATCTCCGTTAAATTCAGACGGCATTTCTGTGCTCCAAAGACCGCATGCAAACCCAGTTGTGCAACCTGGGTGCTGCACCCTCCACACAAGTGCTTCTTGCAAGGGAAGAAATCCACGAGCATATTCTTCCTTTTCTTTCCCCTCAGCCCAAGCCCCTCCACCTTAATGAAAGGAAAGAAAGGAAAGAAAGGAAAGAAAGGAAAGAAAGGAAAAGGGAAAAGGGAAAAGGGAAAAGGGAAAAGGGAAAAGGGAAAAGGGAAAAGGGAAAAGGGAAAAGGGAAAAGGGAAAAGGGAAAAGGGAAAAGGGAAAAGGGAAAAGGGAAAAGGGAAAAGGAAACCAACCGGAAGGTCCAATCTGCACACTTGATACCATCCTAACCCTGCCTTCGATGCAGGTGTGTGCAGTTACAGTCCGTACAGAAGCGAGGAAGGGACAGCAACACCTGACGTCAGCCCTGCTGCACATCCAACAGTATTTGTCTAGCAGTGAGCAGAACAACTCACTGGGTCATACGGCTCCGTGCGTTAGCCCTCCCAACGCACAATTAAAAACTACTGAAGACAGCTTGTGCTGGGTGACTCGGAACCTCCAGCATTTGCAGACAGCGCTGCTCCTGCCACCGGCGGTACCCAGAGCTTGTTGCATGTGTCTTGCTGACTTGACTGTTTTCCCCTGCATTTGCTCGTGCTGTTACCCAGCGAGAAGTTACTGAAATTCCCACGCAGCGTGCAGTTTGGCTAAAAAGCAAATAACCTAGAGAAGTGACACTATCATTGAAGAACATAAAAAAATATCATTTTCCTTGTAAGTCGACAGAAATTACAGCTCCTCAACTTTTCTGGTTGAAGACCTCACTGTTTAACACAAGCCTTTCTAATGTTAAGATTGCAAAGATGTTCACAACAACTATTTTGGAAATACCAGAAAAAAGCATCCTTGAGAAGCACTCCTCGTGCACGACTTTTTTTGTTTGGAGATCTCAGCAGGTTAACTCGATTACATTGAACTCAGAGCAGTTCTGCTCAACTTCTCACTTCCAAGACTGCTGCTTCTATTTCAGACCTAGAAATGGGTTTCTGTCCCAGAAAGATGATACATTCAGAAAAAAATACCTCATGCCACACACTTGTCTTTCTTCCACAAGCTCCTTCCTTACTTGCAGCATCCCTCAAGACTTAACGCCGTGACCTCTGAAAGCAAAGAATTCAAGTTGTGACCGCGAGCTCCCCACCTCCTTTCTTTCTGCTGAAAATGCGGGCAGCCCCAGAAGTCTCCATCGTGCCCACCCCACCCCACGCTCCTGCACTGAAAGAGGGCTCCACATTTGGCGTCCATGGTCCCTGGGCCGTGGGTTCCCTGGATAAAGCGTGTTTCGTTGTGAGACGCCAAGCGGAGAAACCCGTGACTTTCCCCAACACCTGGACACACACGACACGAGATAAGGGATCGCTTGGTAAAAACTGCTACTGCCATTTAACTCGCCCATTTTAGGTGAAAATTTTCTTACAGATATTTTATACTCCACTAATAACCAGGGCCATTTATAGGTATTTTATAGAACTGGGCACCTTATCAAGGTATTTTATCAGCATCTTATAGCGCAGTAAGCTATTCAAACCTCAGGGATCGAATCAACTTCCACCTACAATTAATAATATACTGTGAAGAGCTGATAAACACTCGGATGTGGCTCATTCTTTAAGTTTTCTCACCATAAATGATTGACTACCGCTTATGTCAATACCGCCTCGAGCAGGAGCTGTGGCTACAGGAACAGGGGAGCTGTCGCAGCAGCCCAGCCCTTCCTCCCTGCCCTCCACACAAAAGCCCGCTAACAAACACCTTCTTGTTACTTCTTCCATAGCGTGCGCACACTCTGAAGTCCTGAGCGGAACTGTGCAAGCTCAAGATTTTTCATTTCGATTTAAGAAATATTTTTGACTTGCGGCAACTCGTGCTCTTAGTGCTTTTCCTCCCATACAGAAAGCTCTAACTTTGGAATTGCAAAATTGCTTGTGAAGCGTTTTGGAAACAAAAATAGATGAGCAGTGCAATTAAAGGACTTATAATCTCCGTTTATCTAGGTTGGATATAAATATAGTTAGGGAATGGGAGAGCTTTTCTTGGGGGAGGGTGAGAAGCAAGGGTAAAATTCTACTTGTGCTGCAAAGAGCCTGATGAACAGCCCTGCAGCCGGCCAGTTCAACCAAGTCTTACCATACCTGTCTGCAAGTTAGCTGTACTATCCAATGGAACAGTAGTTGGATAAAGTTACGCTTGAATAAAATCAGCTATCATTAGATGAACTTTCCCAGGTAACAGAGCAGTTTGTGCAAATTCTGCTGGAGAATCACGCGTTATTGTTGTAAGTTTTTCGATACCATAATATGTTTACAAACGACAATCGAAGGGTTAGAAGATGAAAAGAATTATCTTTCCAGGCTTAGAAAAGAGTTACAATTAACTTGTTAGAGACAGCAAACAATTTTCAGAATAAACTGAACGGTATGTTGAAAACATACTTTTTTTTTTTTGACTAGAAGTTGTAGATACAGCAACATTTTATAGTTAAAAAAAAAAAGTTTAAATTTAAAAATACAGCTACAAATGGTAGAAATCCTGTCCCTTCTTTTCAACTTCCTTCCCTTTCTGAAGCCCCGCACTAAGAACCAAGAGCGAGATTCTCCTCTGGTCACTGAAGGCCTTCTGCAACGGCAGAAGGCTGAAAGAAATATTTCTCTCTCTTGTATTCAGAAAGCCCGAGCACAAGAGGAGCTATTCAGGCCGCGATGGAGTGCCTCACAGAGGCTGCAATATGCTCGCAGTTGGCAAACAGCGCGGTGTTTGGACAGCAAGCACAGCCATCCACTCAGCAAACAGCGGCGCTCCTGCCACCGCGGCAAGCAGCACCGCCGGCCCGCTGCTCGCGCCCCAGCAGGTTTGGTCCCGAACAAAACCGCCTTTGTGCCGTGCTTCGGGGTCAACGGGCCCAGCAGCTTTAAAAAGAAAAGAAAAAAAAGCTTGCTCTTTCCTCTCAGCTTTAGAATTAGATCCAAAAAAATATTAAAAAGCAGAAAAACAGAGAGGAAATTCCACGGGATTATATCTAAGTGCATGCTTAGCAGCCTAAACTTTGGGACAATATTGCAAATCCGTCTGAGAGTGCTCATCTGCTTCCTAAGACCATGGTTTTTAGAATCTTTCTAAAGCAACAAATAAAAACCAAGCATCAAACAGACTGGAAGTTACTGGTGGTGCTGCAGGTTAGTGGTATTAAAAACTAAAACAGCGATATTAAAAACTAAAATAGCACCAGAGCCAAAGCAGGAGCAGGCTGTGCCTCCACCCAGGATCGGGAGCCTCGCACACACACGAAGCTCCTGCCTCCCGTCACGCCTGCCCTGCAGCCCAGCACGCGGGCATTTATGCACAGTGCTCGCTCTACCCCACACCATGTTCCCGTCACTCGTGTCCGTGAGATCCCATTCTGGCGGGGCGATGGAGCCAGGCAGACGGCGTCTCCGTGCTGTGCTGCCGTCCTGCAGACGCAGCCGGGCCTTCGCCCCCAGCCGCAGCTCCCAAGCCAGCTCCCGCTGCCAGGAGCTGGGAAGTCTCTGAGAAGACCCGCAGGGATCACACACGGCACCAGGCCTCCAGGCAGTCCGTGGAAATAATCGGCTGCCTCGGCCTGGCGCGTCCCATCTCAGCTGGTTTGCGCTCATGGGAATTCACTAACGCCCCTACAGAGGGACCTGAAACGTCCCTACGCCTTAAGCAGGGTGTTTGATAGGGTCAGATTCAGTAAGAGGAAGAATACCGAAGTACAAAAACCCATGAGAAAAGCCGTATTTGAACGCACCGGCTCCTGCTGTGAGGCTGAGCACACAAACTCCCCGCCTCGCCACGCTCCCGCTGCTGGCCCCAGCCCGGTGCTGGCCCCCAGGGCACGTAACAGCTGGGCTGCAGGTAGGCTTTTTGGGTTTGTGGTTCATGTGGCAGTGGGTTGGGTGGTTTTCTTGTTGTTTTGGTTTTGGTTTGGCAGGGGGGACACAGAGATTAAAACCAGGTGAGGTTTTCTACTGTGCTATACCCCAGTCCAAGATCAGCAACTGGGCCTGACACGCTTGGACCCAGGCAGTACCAGATCAAACAATCCAAGTCCTCCTTTGTCTACAACCTCTAATTTGCTGAGCTTTCTCCCTCCCTTCTACCTGGGCAGCATTAGCCACACTTCTGCTTTCATTGCCAGGTCGTAGCCCACCGTTGGCTTCCAGGACTACGAACAGCACAGCGAGACAAGTCTGCTCGCCCCCCGTAGTCTCCAGCTGAGTGCATTCGGTGTGCAGTGCTAGCAGGGCCGAGCTGCCAGAACTACAAAGATGCTGAGCTAGTAAAGCATTAGCATCCCCCCCATCACCTTCCCTGGGTTGGCCTGCAAGCGTGCCAGGCTCATACTGGGGACAGCAGGGCACAGCTACAGGGAGAATGGACCACAACGGGGAGAAGAGGTTGGGGATGGGAAATTCAGCAGAAGCAGAGAGGACCCAAAGACGTGCACAGGCCGGTACATGTCCTAATGAACTCCTTGACATGCCCACTCAATGAAGGGGACAAATTCCCTCTCTAAATCTTCAAAAGGCGTTGTACGGAGTGAAGATGAGTGGGAGGGAAAGGTAAGTGGGAGCCTTAAACTTGTGGGATTTTTGTACTTGTCTCCTGCTTTCCAAGGTTGCATGCTGGCAGCGTATCACAGGTACAGCCCTCCACACTGCACAGCGGGAAGCTGAGCTCCATGAACATTAGGAGAGTACTTTCCCTTGTATGCATGGAAAAAGTCTATATTTACAGTGCAATAATATACCACTCACCAGAAGCCTAAAAATGAAGCCCAACCAAAGAGCGCTCTCTAAATGAGGGGGGTCGGGGTCTCTCTAAGCATAAAATGCAACAAAATTATACCACAGAAATTCTGGAACATTATTCAAACCATCCACATGAATAAAACAGCCCACTTATGCCAAGTTTTGTTCAAGCTGACTTCAGCTTTCTGCTTAAACAAACCTCAGGCTATACTGACATCATTTGTAGCAGAGGCAGCATTTTATTTAAACTTGAAATCTGAGGGTGTTGGGTAGATTACCACGTAGAGAGCTGATTTTTCCTCTACAGGATCTTAAGTGACCTAATCTCAAAGTCCGGATTTAGGCTTCCTAACCAACGGGAACCAAATACCTTTAATCTCCACACTGACGTTAAACTCAAATAGAAAGTAATTCTGGGAAAAGCCCTTTATCATCACACAACTAGATGGAAATGGGAAAGGTGGCAAAAATCCAAGTGATTCTACATTAAAAACCTGCCTCGCAGGCAAGGTTACCTAGTTCCTCTCCTCCTGATATCTTTTTCCATCCCGTTTAACTCACCTCTTTTTCAAACGTGAAGTTGTGCTAGGCACCGAGCCTACATTAACATACCTCAACACTGAACACTAAGAATTTACTCTAGGGCAAATCTGGGCATTTAGATGCATACGCAAACACCTAAATTATCTTTCAGCTGCACCTAGGTGCTACTGGCTTTAAGTAAGAAAGAAGCTTTGCATATGAAAGAAGAGAACTCTGGCAGCACTAAGTGATCTTTTTTGGCCCTGGAGATGTCAAATTCTCAGAACCCGAAGCCACATTTCTAGCACAGGATTCAATGCTGTCTTGTATTGAACTGTTCATCTCTGCAAAGATGCTGGGATCCCAGAAGTCAGGTGCCTGGTTAAAAAGAACATGCTAAGATCAACTCCTAATGCCCCATCTCCAAAACAACGGCTTTCAAAAACTGCTCAGAAATGCAAAATGTATTTCCCAAACGAAGAGAGAGGGCAGAGGAAGAAGCCGTATCATTCACCATACAAATACCAGCACGAAATGATGTGTGGTCCAGGCATACGTATGCGATAACCTACTGAGATAAAACTGGCTCTGGGTTTAAAGGCAAGAGCTGCTTAACAAAGAACAATAGGAAAGCAACATTCAAAGCAGGAAAGATACTATAAATTGTTTGAAATTACTAGATGAAATTTATTTGGGGGAATTCCAATACAGAATCCAAGACGGCACATACCTTCTAGTGCCTGGATAAAGGATGTAAGTGATCTAAAGGAAAGTTGCAAGCTGCACAACTCAGACTTATAAAAACATACCCACAAGTAATAACACGCCGTCACAGTTCTTTTTAAACAAAATCATTGCCCTGCTTTTGAAAAGGAACATCAAGTTTCCTGCTGAATAAATTAAGGCAGCCTCATTATTTTTAGCATGCGAAGTGAACCTGTCAATCTACTTACATAAATATATACAATTAGCCTGATCCAGCAAGATGCTTAACACATGTAACTCTCAGACTTTAGAAACCTGAGCGACTCACAGGGCACGCTCAGCATCCTGTGAGTATGGAATTACACATCCTAGCTGCAACTTAAAAATACTGAGTCCCAGAAGTGCAGCGTTAGCTCTGGAAGCCCAAGTTCTCCCTCTGGACGCAGGCACTGAAGCATTCCTCCAGGCTTGGTTTATCAAGCCAGTGCTGTTGACTGAAGTCACAAACATTTTACCCGTTTTCTGCCATGCGGAACTCAAAGAGCGAGTCCGTGGCAATGCTTTTTACATGTAGTTTCTACCAGTAACATCCTGACAGAGCCAGGTTTTATGCATACAGTGAAACTTACTCCTCTGCAGAGACATGAACAAGCCCTGGGGGTCAAGTGGGACTCAGGCCACGCACAGCTGGACTTTGTCCGAAGTCCTGCATCTTTGGGATGGAGGCTACCAACACAGCTTGATCAAAAGAATGGTGCGTTCTCTTGAAAGGTACGTGACGTTTGGTGAACCTTTGGAAACCTTCAAACTCATCCTCACAGCCATGAGTAGCAGCCTCCCCAGGGCAGCCAGCACCCCAACTTGCTCCTCCAAATGACGTGCGGCAGCGAAAGCTCGTGCGAGATCATCACAGGAACTTCATCCTGCGTAGACGTCTGAATTTGACTTGCCTAATTAAGAGTTTGCGAAAATGAAACAGAACACACAACGCTTCTAGGTGGAAATGCAAAAAAAAAATTATATATTATTGATCTGTATGCCGTTCTGACCCCGGTCTTCACAACAGCCTGTGGGGAATTTGTGATGTATGCCTTCAGCAAGGTCTTCAAGGAAATACAACCAGCGTTTAACTACAAGCTGTGCCTTTGTCCAGGTGTATAAAACAGCTTTTGTAACTAAAAGAAAATCCCTTTCTATGGAGAATACTGAGGATACAGAGCAGACAGAGACAGACCCTTTCCAGAGGTGCACAGCAATACGATGGGAGGCAATAGGCACAATTATGACACAGGGAGTTGTAATGAGATGTAAGGAAAAGCATTTCTTTTTTATTGCGAGGGTGATCAAATGCTGTAACAGTGCATCCCTCAAGGTGTTCAAGACTCGGCTGGAGAAGTCCCTGGGCAACCTGCTCCAGTCAGACCAGCTTTATGGAGGTGGCTGGACCACACGGCCTTGGAGATCCATCTAACCTCAATGACTCTGACTTTATGGTCTCGATCTGCAGTACACATCATTTAGTTTTAATGCTGAACATGGGCGTTGGAAGCGTTATCTTTAAGGTCTTTTTAAAAATACAAAAAATAAACACCAAAGACATTAAGCAGTACAAAATGTATCATATTAACCAACCCACAGAGTTTACACAATCCATGGTTTCTACTCACTTCTGCTAAGTGAGTTATGTTCTGTTAATTACTCCGCTTCATGGCAGCACTTTCCTTATGAATGCATCAGGCATGAGAAGAATGCAAAGACTACCAGGTAGACAACACCTGGAAATGGCTTCTGCCACAATTTGTTTCAACACTTATTAATACTGTGTAAATTAATTATGTAAAAAAATAGAAATACATAAGAGTACCAAGCAAGTCTTGTAAAAAAAAAAAAAAAAAAGAGAGAGACTTCATTTTTGGAAGCTTAATCCTGCTACCAATTAGTTTTTTCTCTTATATAGGCAACACCAAGGGTAAAGCAGCTTTTCTCTTGAAAGCATGGCTGTTAAATACTTGATGCCATTAACAAGAGCTCCTAAATCTGGCACGTCACCGTTGATACGATCAAACACCGCACAATTATTTAATGAAGTCCATTGGATAAAAATTACCTGGCCTGCCTTCATCTTTGAATGGTTAAATTGTTTTTGCTTTATTAAATTTTAAGGCTGCCATTAAGAAAGCCTATTAAGAAAGAGCTTTTTAAGCTCCCAACAGTATAGCTGGATACTTTGTACCACTGCTACTCATGATCAGCATTAAAATTGCTATAATCAGATAATTTCGGGGCTTTAGGGAACCATGCTCTACCATCTGGGGACCAACCACACTGGAATAAATCAGACGCAACTTGACTGATGCTGTAGGAGTTTGTTTTATAGAACGAGTGAAGCTCATCTTACAGGCCATCTTCTGCTACGTACCAATCTGGAAGCACACCAGATGTCTTTACCTTCAGTAACTAGCCAAATTACAGAATTTACAAAAAGAAATTACAAATTACAGAAGCTTTGAGCAGACAGAAGGTTGTCTCCAGCACCAGCCGGGGCAGCCTTCACCAGCCCAGGAGGCCCCAAGCTCAGCCCATCCCGTGGCACCGGCAGCCCCTGCACACACAGAAACCATCCCGCAAGATGTGGAAGTGGCGAGCATCTGCTGAGATCTGCCAGTGAATCCTTCCTTGGGGGTTATGCTCAAACACCTTCCAAAAGTCTTTTCTGCTCCTCTCAAAGATGGGGATTTTCTCTGCCAATTCACGTAAACATTTCTTGTTCCTCAGAAGTATTTTGTTGCTGACGGATGTCCCAACAACTGAGGAGAGCAGCCTGACAACCTGCGCTACACGGAGCGCCACTCGGGGCGATGGAACAGGGACCGGACTCAGAAGATGGAAGGCTTTAAGAGTTTGGCGCTGCTCCATCTGTAAAGCCAACCACCTTGAGACTGACCCAAAGAGCATTTGTTAGATCACTCCCGTATATAAAGAGGTATTTTTCCATACCCAAGTTTCCTAATGTTTGGGAGCGTTTCCAACACAAGCAATCCAAATTCAGCCCAGTGGAATAATGTGTTAATTACCCTCAGCTTAATTTTCATGAAATTTACTTCTGTGATAACATGGTGAACATTACGAGCCACTGCAGATGCCTGTAACTTTAGAAGAAGACGTGCTCCAGGTGACTCCAAAATCAGGCTCAGAAGACGTGCTGGCTGGACCGAGGCCCCCTCTATTCAGAGGAGCACGGCACGGCCCCAGCTCTGCAAGGCAGCACGCGCAGATGCAGCTTACGCCTGCAGAAGAGGCACGCGTACGTTTCATTTGGGTACGATGAATCTTAAATAGGTCAGTGGTTACTAAATAAACGAGGCATTCAGACCTCCAGCCACACCGACAGACTCACCGTGTTCTCAAGTAGCAAGAAATCAGCACAGCACAGGAACAAATTCGGAAAGCAGCCTTTGATCAGCAGTTTCTCGCAGAGCTCAAGCCTTTTCTGTCCATGGCCAGCAGAGGATTATAATTTCTTCGTGTTAAGGAAAGAAATAATCCAACCGCTGCTCCATCAGAGAGCTATCTTAAAGGTGACTCCTTCTTCTAGTGATGCCCCATAAAAACCTGCAGTTACCACCTCCGCCGCGGCTTAGCACCAGCCCACTGCCTTGCACTCACTTTCAAACTGTGAGCACCCCTACGGCAGCTCGCAGAGCAGTTAAATGAACAGTTTCTTCGCTCAGCAAGAATATCTCATGCGCCTGAAAAAAAACCCTTAAATTCTTATAAAACTCTTCTCCTAGTTCCCTGGGTTTTACTGAGAGATGCGAGAGAATGGCTTTCAATAACCCTGCGCACGCAGTAGCAGGCGCATTTCCAAAACAAACTGGCAGAGCATGACACAGAGAGACACGGGAACCACGGGAGCTGGGGAAGCTGTTAGAGACCGGAGGCATCTCTGTGAAAGGCTGCCTGCAGCGGGCCGAGCAGAGGGGCAAGCAGCCACAGGGCTGCCCCTCGGCAGGGCTTCCTCCGCACTCGCAGCCCCGGGCAGCGCCTCTTCTGCTCTTCCCTTGGTTTTCCCCCAAGAGGGGCACTGCAGAATACCAGCACGCACACCTGCTTCTACTGGTATCTGGCAGGATCGCTTGCAAATGAAATAAATAATAACAGACCTGCAGCAATTGTGGCTGCACTTACCCTCAACTTCCCCACCAGTTGCTAACGATCCACAAACCGAATTCTTTAAATGTTTCCCTTTTCTACTTTTATGTAAAGATATCTATATAAATACAAGAAAACCTCCAATGAAAATAAATTATCCAAGGGTTTTACCCAGAGAAAATAGCTAGAAGTGATTACACCTTTTTCAAACCTAAGCAGCAACGAACAGCTTGATTTTCAGTCCCTTCCCTCTAAGCAGCACAGCTCCTACACATGGCACCAGAGAATACCCAAAACATATCTTCATATACGAAAGTGATTTAAAGCTACATTATGGCCTGAAATTCTGTTTAAATTATTGCTACTTTCTTAAAATAAGAATAAACATGCAAACACTTTTTCTAGACATGACTGCTCACTTTTGCACAAACACATGATGGAGAGAAAGCCATCTACAGACTTCAAAAAAGGAACTCCGGAGGTTTTTCTCCTTGTATTTAAAAATTAATCTTGCTTATTAATTGCTGCCTTTTGAGTGAGCAAAGCTTTTAGTTGTGTCAAAGCTATTAACAATGACAGCTGTGCATTAAACAAATTAAATATTCAGCAGCCTCATTCCAATGCCCTTCTGTAGCTCTGCAGAACATTTCCCAAACACCTTTTCTCTTCTGCAAACAGAAGGGTATTTTAGATTTATTTTTTGAAAGCTAATTTCAGATTTTGGTTCAGATTTGCATGCAAATATTTATGATAGATGAGTAAACATCAAGGGAATTTTTGCTGTTACAGAAAATAAGTGCAAGAATCCTCAGTTCCTAGGAACCCTACCCAGCCGGTGTTTAGAATTCCTCGGATTCCTGAGCGCCATCATTTTGGCATCAGGGCAACAGTAACTAAAACTCCAATTAGGGTTGTCTAAAACCTCCTGCAAGAATAATGGTGTGTGGCAGCTTTCTAGATAAAAACATTATGAAATAAGGATGGTCTGAAAGGCTTCCAAATCAACAGATCCCATTTCACAGCAAAATAACAAAGAAAATTGAGTGGAAAGCTCTCCTCTATTAATTAAAGCTTGAATCTGCATTAATTCTCACATTGGCTATTAATTCTGTGGAAAGCCTGCATTTACCTTGTTTTCTGCTGCGACCAGCGACCCATCTGGAAGCAGAGATGAACGTGCCCTGCATTTTCCTCGGCCATTCCCTTCCTTGCTGTGGCAGAGCATTATTTCTGACCGTTCACCAGCTATTTTCTGTTTTCTCAAATAACATCGGCTCCATCATTCCCAAACTGCTCCCAGACAGGGGCAAGGAGGTTTTGGCACCTTTTGGGGCAAGCTGTTCCTCATCCCCCTGTGAAGCGAAGAACCTGAGGCCAGCTCCACGCTAGGAGGGGCTGGGAGCTCTCAGCAACTCGGATCCCTTGAGGTTGGTGCCCAAATACGCTGTGGCCAGTGATCGCTAGGGAAAACACTTCCACCCTGAGTTATAGTTAAAAGGTCAGTGAGACATGGAGAAATTATCACAGAGAAATCAAGGGCAGGGCACAAATGAAGCTCCCATACAGCTATGACATTTCGGCAGTCTCCCGGAGAACCAGAAACTGCTGTTTTAGCTCCGTTCTTTCTTCAACCCAGGGCGGAGATTTTCGTTTTGGCCCTCTGCAGCACAGGTCGGCGGCCAGAAGATGACTCACGGGCCCCATGTACCAGCAGCGCAACACCCCGAGGCTGCAGGCGCAGTGCAGCATCTAGCTGGGGAGCAGCGCATGCAGCCAAGGTGGTTCCACTCTGCATTTGGGATGAATTGTCTGCAAGTGAACTTTACCAACCCACTAAGGAGAAAAAAAATCCATATAGACACACGCAAGCTGTTCTGAGGCATAATGCATCATCCTTTCTGCTTTATTACTTACAGGAAGCAGCGCTTAATGGAAGGGAAAACTGGGAGGGAGCTTGGGAGCCCCAAGCTGTATTCCCTGTTGTGCCACTGGGCTGGGTAGGAGTTGTGGTGTTAAACACAATCTCTTACGTGTCTTAATGACACGCTGAAAATGCCTTCTGCACTCGGTCAGCTCCCTGAGATCCACCGCTGGCAGGCCAGCAGCCTTTCAGCAACACCATACCCTGCTTGCTTTGGTAATGAGAGCGTACGAAAGGAAGAATTCCTATTCAAAACTAAAGTCTTAAGGGTCTAATTGCTGTTAAAGCTTCCCCTTGACTTAATTAGGATGATGTAATAATTTCACAATGTTCTAAATACATACTGTGCATATAGATGATATATATGTAAGTGGCTATACGCACATTTAATATTTGATACTATATGCAGTGAGAAAATTACAAGCGCTGTTCCGAACCCAAAAATGCTGTGACAGGGAGAAGAGCTATAAAGACGGTGCTACACTCAGAATTATCAAGACAACACACAAAAGCAGTAAGCGTGTGATCTCAGCTGGTGTTTCTGGGTCACACACCGATAAAGCAGTCAGCAGCTAAAAATTACACTTTAACCTGCCTTGCCTCACAGTATCTAGTGATAAGTTTGAATTTCAGGTAGTGCGAACAAACCTGCCGACGTACCTCTGCAGAATGTCATTCCAAGTAATCCACCCGTTTAAACAGGTGCAGTTGGACGCTTTTGTTGTTTGACTTCACGTGCTCATGCAAAGCAAACTGCAAGACCAAGCAGCCTGCAGCCTCGCCCCACCAGCACTGCAGGGACCGTAGCACGCGGACAGGACCCGCGTACTATTTCTGGAGTCATCCTAAGTTGACATAAACAAGTTTTTAAGAATTTTATAAACAGTCTCCCCAGAGATCACAGTGACTTAACAGATGAGGAGCAGATATTTTTACTTCTCGTTGCTCACTACTGTACAGTTATGAAACTCAAGGAACAGCCTGAGGTTTAAATCAAATTTGAAAACTAAAAAAAAAATTAAAAAATAATAAGACTAATACAAAGAGGAAGTGGAGAAGAAGCCACCGAAACTTTCAATACTTTTTCCAAAGTATTCTTTTTCCTAATTATGCGAGGTTGAATATTACTACTGATTACTTTATGCTGCTAGCACATGAATCTAGCAATTCCTCATTCAAACTAAATGCATTACTGAAGATAGAAGGGTTCCATACATAAATAATGCATGTGAATCTTTTACTTATGTAAATATTACAGTATATTACAAAGATTTTGTATGTTGTCTCCTAGATGTATCTGACTGACCTCGTGGCACACTCATCCGCCCACCGCATACTGCGTGCACAATGTTATTGACATCTCTGTATTTCTTCCTGGCTTTCAGTCACAAAACCCAGAGACCCTGAAGCAAAGGACAAACCAACCGAGGAGCTGGCAGCAGGCTGCTCCCTCGTGTCCCAGTCTCTTGGTCTAACAGCTTAGGTCAGTCTGCTACAGAAAGTATTTGTTGGCACACAGCTGGGATTTTTTTTTTCCAGGTTATAACAAGCTTCCTGAAGGAAAAGAAAAATCAAAGGTGTACATAAAACCACAAATGCAGTAAAAAGTGAATGTCTGGTATTCTGAAGTTGGACTTGACAGAATGCATTTTCCTTCAATGTAAACCACGATCCTTGACTTTTAATACTTGCATGAATCTCTGACCATGCAACTGAGCTTTCCACTTTTTATTCTGGGCCGATGACATGCCAGAGATGCAGGTGGCAATCGGCTGTCGGGACACAGCCTCAAGGAAACGTGCAAGAGTCATAGAAACCAACGCCGCCGAGCTCCTTCAGAGAAAGTCCCTTCAGAGATGAATGTAACGAATCCCACATTCCTACTATAAAGGAACACCAGCCAAATAACAATAGTAGAGGAGTTAAATGCTGCCGTCTAATTTCCTTAGTTTTAAAACTTATTTTGTCATTAAACAATCTCAATACTAGGTTACGTCCCAAGTCAAGCAACATTGTCAGGTTATTGCTAAAGTTTAGGCCTCCTGAAACCCCCAGGATTTTTCTGGTTCCATATATTTCTTACCTCCTGCTCTCCCGATTCCTTTCCCACAAACACACTTTCAGTAAAACTTTAAGTGGCGATTGGTAAGCTAATACAAAAACAAGATTTTAAAGTTATTTGCCTCACTGTGTTTGTTCTAAAGGCATGGAGACAGAGTATCTGAGAAACCTGTCCAAAAAAACAAAAATATGAAAAATTGAGCAAGTTTCAGCTTGTTAGTCAGCTGAGAAAAACATTACTTCACGGATATTGGAAATGAAATTGTCTCTGCTTCTTGATGTTCAGTTAGAAGTATTTTTCTGTCTTTAAAAAGCAACTGTGATCACATTCTGCTATTCAGTATCTTGCATTTCAACAAGGAGGACTGTCTGTTATTTGAAAAAGAAAACAACCAGAAATAAATCAAAACACTCTTGCTGAAGTCATGCGCCCCACACAGTTCCTGCTCTCCCTCCCTCTCCCTTTCCTCTTACTTCAAAGGTCAATGATTTCCCCAAGGCAAAACTCGTTCTGATCCTATTTAATATATTTAGGTGGTCTCTATTATAAACTCGTTTAATTATAAACAGGTAATTGTAATCACAGGTGCTTCCACTGAGAAATTAAACATGGAATAACAAATTAACTTGTGCAGGTGGAGAAGGAAGGGAAATGGATTTGCACTGTCCAGAGCCCTGCTCTGTTTTGCTGTAAGATAGATGTTTCCCCCATGTGCAAGAAAAGCACTGGTTGCACTTTCAGGGAGAGCCTGGGAGGGGTACAACGAGTTATGAAATTATTGTCCGTTAACCGCAACACGAGGGAATTTTACTTAGCTGTCCTTGGTGCATGTTGGGAACCTAAGGCACATTTGCACCCGCAAGCCATTATGATTTAGAAGGTAGAGCAAAGCAGAAACGCTCTCTTCCAAATCATTAAAATTTCCCAGCTGATGGCTCACGGTTAGTCACAAGACAACTATTTCATCCTACAGCTGAAAGGAGCGCATCCCTTCGGAGGACCGCACTGCGCCGCACCTACCGGGCTGCGGGAGCGCCGCGCAGATGGGGGCAATATGGGGAGGGAGGTGGCAAGCGACTGCACATCTGTTACTGTGGGAAAAATCCATGCTGGTGCTTTGTCAAATTGTCTCTATTAGCAGAGAGTACAGCTGTTTCACGTCGGATAATCCGTGTTGCAACACTTCGCCGAGTGACTCCACACAAAAGTATGCCCTGCTGTTCACGCTCAGCTGTAACTCTGATTATCAAGGGAGATGCCATGGTGCTTTAAAAAAAAAAAAAAAGTTGAACGCAGCTGTTTCTGCTTCAAGGAATGTCAAAAGAAATCATTTCTCCCTGCCATGTAGGTGTTTTTCCACTGTAAATCCAAATGTGTCCTGGCATTAATGCAGCTGCCCACTGGCAAAACACAACGAAGTGCCAAGCACTCGTCCAGCCGAAGCTGAGAGCAGACCAGTGCCGACCTAGGTTTTAGTATGAGGACACGCAGGGCTGCCAAGTTACCACCACCACATGCTTCAACTCAAGCCCCAGCTAAAGGAAAATATCAGAATCCTCTCCCTCTCCTTGATAAATCCCCGCCTGAGAAGAACTTACCGTCTTTGCTCACATACCCTAACTGACAGCCAGAGGAACAACTCAATGCTCTAGGTTACAGTTTTTGCCTACTATCCCCTTTAACATCAGAGAGCGATGCTACACCAAACGTATTCCCTCTTAGAAAGTCATTTCAAACAAGAAATACTAAGCCCTAATTCCACTGTGATGGTGATAACATCTTCAAGCAGGTAGCAGGTGCGCCGCTGCTTCCCTTTGAAATAACCTGAACTACAATCTGAACAGGGAATTTGTGTCTATTTTCCCCACAGAGCTCAGTTTTCAAACTTTGTAAAGCCCCGCAGAGCCAGCACAGAGCCCCTTTGTTCGCCCGCTGCAGGTGGGAGCCAGGTCCCGCTGCGGGCAGGCACCGCCGCGCTGCCTCGCGCTTTGTCTCAAGGCAGCCAGAGCTCCTCTTCCAGCAGGTATGCTGAAATGGTTGGCATTAGCAAAGCATCTGCACCACCCGAATAAAGCTGGTGTCGAACATACAGTAATCTTGTGACAGAAATTTATCCTATTTCCACTCCAGGAACAAAAGTGGAGCCAAAGTCAATCACTGTTCTTTAGCTCCTCTACCAGTGAAGACATCAGATTTTATCAAGGTTTCTTGCAGCTAGAAAGAAGAGGGCACGAATTTTATTTCTTGAACTTGTAAAATCAGGAACCTCAAAAACATTTGGTAGAATTAGTTTCAATTTGCTGGAGATTTAAGCATGTAAACCGGCAGCGCAACAACACAACAGCTGTATGGATGAGCTGTTGTCAGCTGATTCTTTAGGAAAAACATTTTGGAGAACCATTGAAAAGCAAATCCGTACCTCAATAAAGCATCAGTTCAGGAGGACGATGCCAAGAACCATTCTACTTCGATGAAAACTGGCTACTTCAAGAGGCTTCGGAGGCTGTCCAGAAGCAACCACATCTTTAGGAGAAGTAGTACGTACCAAGTTGCATTTGCCTGCAACGCCACCAATCCCAGGGGTGCAACGACCACGTCACAAAACAAAACCAGGAAAATCCCCCAAACAAAAAACCCACACCGCTCAGCATTATGGCATCCCGGAAGCGCCAAAATTCTGAGTTGATCAGAAGAATTTCCGTTGTCGCACTTGAGCCACAGCACGACGAAGAGCTGAGAAATGAAACGCATGCCACCCTAAAGGTTCTTCTCCAACCTTTCTTGGTTCTTCTTGGGCTACTCGGGGTTACAGCTGCCAGTCAAAGCGTCCGGCTGTTAACTGCCAGTGTGGAAAAAAGCTACCGGTACAGAAGTCACAACTGTGTCCCGTGGAGTGGGGGAACTAAAGCAATGAAATGCAAGACATACAGATCAAGTTGTGAGCAAGCCGTGAAGATCAAGCAGGGCAAACCGGCGTTCCTTTGCTGAATTTGCAATAAGATGTGCCAAGCTCTCTTAAGTCCAAAAGAAGCCCTTGTGCTCCTGGTATTTGGAGAGAAGAACAAAACAAACAATAGAAAGAGAGACTACTGCTTGTGAACTGAAGAATTTATATTGCTCTGAAATTAAGGAGGAATTTTCTCTTGATGCAACATTCTTCTGTGAAAGAATTCCTGACTTGGGGCAGGGAGGTTGAGGACGGCCTCTTTGTGTGCTGCTTACGACTCACTGGTCCGTGACACGTCTGTTCAATATTCCTTGAGAATAAATTAAACTGTTCCCAGATAAATCAAAGAAAACTGCTCTCCCAGCAGTTCTCCATACAACCAACATGACAGCTGACTGCCTGGTACCTCCTTTGCTCAAGTTCCCCTCGGGCATTTAAAATTTCCACTTCTTTCTGGGCAGCTTAGCAAACATTCAATAGGGTTCGCAGGAGACAGAAGCCCGAGGTTACCTCAAGTATAATTGATGGTTTCTTCACGGGCAGCGTTTCAAAAGCCCACCGTAAGAGCGCATGCCAAAACAGCGCCAAGAAGGGCCGAGCCCCAGACTGCTCCGCTGCTGCCAGCCGGAGCTTCCACGGGCTTAAATTGAGTGTTGAGATGAACGGAGTTCACGGGATACCTTTCTTGCATTCAAACCATTGTTAACAGGCAGCTCATATTCCTAATTCTGCTGTTTTCCAACCAGGGTGCATAAACAGTGACTCGGGTTTGTGAGTTAGTGCCTCCTCATCTCCCCCTCTCCTCCTGAACTGTGGGAGCTGTTCGATGAGTCAAAACGGCAGACAAACTATTCATTTTGTTACTGGATCGGTTTTCCCTCCCTGAACAGGCTAGCAGGTCAGGCAAATACCAGCGAGAGGCAAAGGAAGCAGTGGGAGATGACGTGAGGGGTGGAGAGAACATGGTAAGGTCATGTCTTTCAGCAGCAGCTATCCGTCAGGTCAGGTCAGGTCAGCTGTAACAAACAGCTACTTTTACAACGTCCAAAACAACTGCTGCTTTTATCAGCGAAGGCTTGCTCTCCTCCACTCGCACAAAAGGACAGGGCAGAGAACTGCTGGGGAGCAGCAGAAGCCGGAGGAACAACTACGTGGCGCTGCGAGCCGAGCGGGCAGCACCACTCCGAAATCTCTGCAGCACGGGGCAACCAGCGCCCGGCTTCCCAGGTCGGGGGGAGATGTAGTAACTTGCAGGTAAAATGCTAAAGAAGCAGCACCAGAGAGGGGCAGAAAGGGCTTAGAGTTTCTTCTGTACAATGAAACTGTGTTGGCGGATGCTGGCAAACAACAATAAAATGAAAATAAGGAATTAAATACTATTTTCACTGTTAGCTCTGTCCAGAAATTCAACGCAGGAAAACACAACTCCGATTTTCAAGCATGACCTACAGGATCTCTTACCTCTGGAGCACGTCCCTTCTGGAGAGAACAGGCACAAAGGGCTGAAAGGCCCGAAAGCCCAACCAGCAGAACTGAACTTGGGTGCTCTGAAGCTCCTTCTGAAGGGGACGAGTTTGCACCACCAGCTATTGAGAAACTTCAGCTTGGCCTCCCTGCAGACAGGCCCGGGCTCCCGCCCCGTCCTGGCCACGTTTCACAGGCACGTCTCGTTAAGGAGAAGGATGAGCTGCCGACACGCCGGGCCCATACACAGCAGCGACAAACACGCACGGAAGGGTCGCTTCGTGCTCGGGGTGGAGATGTGGGGAGAGAAACCTCTGCTAGGGAGCTGCTGGGAACACCAACAGCCTCGCTGACAGCCGTGGGGAAGCGTACGCCGCTTAAAAATAGACGTGCATTCCCTATCAGCGACGCTGCTGTGTGCTTTTAAGGGCTAGTTGGTATGAAAGAGAATTTTCAGCCTCCAACTGCATTTGTACTTAAATCGGAATTACTTCTGCTTTACTCACTACACTGCAAATCACAAGAAGTTCCCTATAAAAACACCTAGACGTTTTCACAAACTGCATTTAGCAACTCACTGGACCCGGGCAGATAAAATTGACCCCGTCATCTGCCGGGCACATCCATCTTGAAGTAAAAATAAAGCAAGAAAAATAATGCTCCAAAGTGGATACTGCAATTGGTATTTGAAATGTACCTTCTCAATTGACAAAAGAAGGGCTTTAAAAAGGTCAAAACACAGGAGATGCAGTAGTACTGAAGAAGCATTGCAACTACACAGCTTGGGGTTAGAAAATAGCTATACTTCTGTTTCTAGCAGAGCAGCTGGCTCGAATAACTGGCTAATTCACTTAACCCATTTTGTGCATAACCTTTCTTTTTTTTTTTTTTTTTTTTGCTATGTATAGAATGGCAATAGCTACGTCCATGAGCAGCACTTAGTAAATGCCAGATATCTCCTTGTACAACTTCATTCCTTTATTTTTGTGTGTACCACGTAATATAAAAGAGCTCACCCAAATTTGGTGTTCAGCTATTCAGGATGCCCTTAAAATGGAAATTCAATTTAATTTGTTCAATTTGTTGTGCTTGTCAACAAAATGTTAGTCTTAGATTCACCTTGAGAAAAACACAAGCTTATGCCATTTGAACACATAAAAGGCCACAGTTCAAACAGAGAAGGCATTAATAAAGAAACTGCAAAACCTTTGGACACACCCTGCTCCACTTGCAGAGCAACTGCTGCAGTGGAGAGGAGGAGAAAAATTCAGCAAACCAGCAGGACTGCGACTAGTTTGGGGGGCCTTTGTTTTTTTAAAAAAAAAAACGAAAACACACATGGCTTACACTAAAGCACACTCAGGATGCTTCCATATGTTCTGCATGACAAATATTTCTGCTTGATTGGAACTACTGTTACACTACTTGCATTTACAGCCATAATTACGTCTATCACTTCCACATGCCTCACCACAAGTTCTTCTTTCAATTTAGTATCTTGCCATGTGCTGAAGAAATACAACTCTAAGTTTCCAACAACAACTTGAAACTTACAGTTTGATAAAAGTTCTGCTACTGCTTATATGCTCAGCAAAAGCAGCACATACTAATATCTACCAGAGTAAAAAGTTTCTTTGTGTACCCTTCTAGTCATAAACTAAAACTCATTCGCACACCACCGCCACCCACACACGTGCATTTTCATAGCCTCAATTAGGGAGATTACTCTCATAAGTGTTTATCATTGCAATCAGTCTCCAAACAGCATCAGGTGAGTTGTTTAACGTGTTATTTCCAAACACCATCGTGAAGTGGGCTACATCTGGAAACCAGAGTTAGCATTTCACTACTAGGCAAGTAACAGGCAGTTACGATAGTTTTATTTAAATGAGATTTTAACCAGCATATTAATTAACTCGGCAGTTAAACCATTTGAAGGAAACATAGCAAATACCCCATGTGCACGGAAGGGAGAACCCGTTGATGTAGTAACTGTACCCTCCCCAGAAGGATTTTGGGAGCCAAGATTCCTTGGCTGGGGAACTCTCTGGAAAACGTTCAATTCCTGCACTAAATAATGTCACTGCTAAACAGGGGACACCACATTGCAAAGGAGCCAGCCGGTAAAGCCGCATGTTGCTTAGAGCTTCTGTAAGAAGCAAATCCCGATAAAACCCATGATGAATTCTAGTACCCTGGCAGAGTAGACCGCTTCTGGAAGTGCAGGCAAGCAAAAGGAAGACACTGAACATCCCTTACAAGTATGCTTCTTTGTAAAAGCTCACCCATGCCAGAAAAGGTTTTTAAACATTATATGGCTATTCCTTCTGTTATTTTCTGCAATCTCCAGGAAGCTCTGATACGCGTGTTGTTACGTGACGTATAGAGAAAGAACGTGTCATTAAAAAACAGTAAGGAATGAAAAAAAAGAAAAAAAGAAAAGGATGAAAAGAACCAGACAGTACAGTTTCCTACTGCCTTGCGAGTATATCGCTACCTCTGGAAGCTGCGGGTGTGCTGCAGGGCAGCCTACCAGCTCAGGACCCAGGCAGGGACAAGTCCCTGCAGACACCAAGTCAGCCGAGCTGGGAAGCTCTGCCCTGCCAGCCCTGGGACTTCACGGGGCGCAGGGGAGAGGGGCACGGACCTGGCGAGCAGCGGAGTGCATGAGGAGGAGGAGATGCTCTCGTCTACAGCTACCTGCTACCCGCTGTGCTACCGCGGGGGCAATCCTCACGGACAGAGGGCAAGCTCTCACATCTGCAGCTGTCACAGGGCTTTGAATCTGTGAAAGCATTCCACAAAGTACAGGGAAATGTATGCTGGTATTTATATCCACAAAGCCAGCCAGCCAGATGACCCTGGAATAATAATCGGATCATTAGCATACGCAGTTGTTTTCCAGTTGACAATTTCATTATCACTCCTACCTAGCCTATTGTGACACATCAGCTATTCAGGCAGCTCTTAAGAACAAAGAATATCCCAAAAGAGAATTTCAGGAGAAGCTTAATTAAATAAATGATTATTCTTGGTGCTTAAAAAATAAATACATGCACATACACTTCCATGTGACAAGCTCCCAAGGGAAAATTTTGTAAAATAAGCATAGTGTTTGTTTAACTCAGAGAAGCAATTAAACCATTAAGAAGAGATCAAAGCAGGCATTATGCTAATTATCCCTTAATTGAATGCGTTCACAATAGTGACATACAAACTGCAACAATAACAGCTCCGTTACATACTCATTTTTTCTGACCTGAGCACACTGCACAACAAATCCACCATCTATCTCATCAGCCATACACGTGCAACAAAAAGCTAGTTTAAAAGTGCCAATCTGTAACTGCTTTCCTTATATTTCTCTCTACTGGCATTGAAATAGCTATGACTGCTACTCCTAAGATCTTTTTAAATGTGCTTAAGTTTACTTAAATATAAATAGCCAAGTTACTTGATTTACTTTTCATCATATAGCGTGTAATTGGATTCTTGTTAACATTACAATATTCACCTCCTCTATTCATCTACCCTAACTACAACTATTTGCTGATGCGGCAGTATCTCTCCGGCACTGTCTCACCTATAAAAGAGGCCACCACAACCTACAAAATAACGTAGGATGGAGTGCAGAGCTTCTTGCACACTGCTAAGCAGAAGATGTAGGTTTTTGCTGTTGAGCTTTCTCCTTGCTGACACGACTGGCAGCCGCAGGAAGGCAAGCTGCAACCCGAAGAGCTCCTTCAGTGAAACTCTAGGTAGCAATCTGTAAGTTCACAAAACACCACTGAAGACTCAAACCTTTTCCTTAGCACGAAGATGGCTGCTGCTTGCTGAACCCTGGGCCTCCACAGAGAAGGCATCTCAGAGCCTGAGCTCCCTGCGTAAACGGGGCTTCCAGCTGGACCTGCAAAGCGTGGCCTAACAAAGCCTGCAAAATTACTCTGTGGCCACAACAAAATAGCCAAAATGCACAATTTAGAGCACTTTTTCCAGTCAACAACAGTAGCATCTCCTATGTCCAATGACAGGAGTAAACAAAGTAATTTTATAATGACTTTGGCAGCGGCGGCAGGAGGCACCACCTGACAGGAAGCCAGTCTGCTCCAACCGCATTAAAATAGAAAGGCAGCAGCCAAAGCATCTAGTCGCCAAGAAAATTACAATATGATAGTCTTAATTATACTAATTTTGTTTCCTGGTATTGAGGCAGGATTAATATAGTATTTCTTATGCTAGATTTCATAAACACAATTTGTTTCAGCTTAACTCTTCGTAATTGTATTTCACAGTTCTTTCAAACAATTAGCCACCAATTATGTTCATTCCATTTTGCAGATGGCTGATAAACATTCAAAATATCAGAATTCTCCCCCAAGGGAGGCAAATCACGTCCACCTTGTGAAGTAAACGTAATGCACCCTCCGTGAAAGCCCCGCGGGCGGATCACCGGCAGCGCTTGCTTGCCACTTCCAGAGGCCGTGAACGCTTCCACAGCGCTCCAATCACTGACTACCAGCTATAAGGTAATGCAAGGCCATATTTAATGCTATTTCTACATACGTGCGTGTGTCAAGGTTTAGGAATCAGCCAAGTGCTGGCACTGCCGTAAGCCTCGCGCCGTCAGCGGGGCCCAGGACGGAAGGCCCCTTGTGCTCCCGCCCGACTCCTCACAGTCTCTTCACCACGCTCAGAGCTCCTTGCCCTCACAATTGAGAATGGCTGGCATTGTGTTTCGGTCCCCTCTCCAGGCACAGCTCCAACACTCAAAACAATTCAGCTAGAAACGTTCAAAAATGTTATTATGAGATAATATCTTCTGCTGAGATAAAAATAATGCTTTATGCTGTTACAGCAAGTTCATCTGCAGCGGCCTAGCCAAGACGGCACCTGAAGAGGCTGGTCCTTAGCAGAGGTAGGCGGCAAGCAAAAGCATGCACGTTTCTAAGAATTTTAGGCTGGAATTTTATAAATAACCTACAGCCTAGCCTTGCTGGAGAGGTGCATCACTTAGAAGCACACATTTGGGTAAACGTGGTCCATGTGGTTACTTATGCAACTTTGCCTGAAAGCTGCATGCACATTATTTGAATGTTAAATATTTTAGAACACAAATTCATATTCAAGATTTATTTTTTAGATAAATATTAATGATACTACTTTGAGGCTGTCCAGAATTACGCAATTTCAAAACGGATAGTGTAACGGATAGTGTTGTTGAATGGTGTGGGTTTTTTTCCCCCTCTTTGTTTTCTTCTTTAAGTCAGGGATGCAGTCATTGTAAGGACAGTCATTGCAGTATCACTGACTCAGTGCCTATGAGAAAACAATGTGCAGAAGGAACAAATAAACTTCTTAAGGATATGATCATACATACTATATCTAAATATAGACCAGGTTAGACTTGCAGAGGGAAAGCTCTCC
Organism: Anser cygnoides; assembly: GCF_040182565.1. Taxonomy (NCBI): domain Eukaryota; kingdom Metazoa; phylum Chordata; class Aves; order Anseriformes; family Anatidae; genus Anser; species Anser cygnoides. Next base: position 21,662,770 of record NC_089881.1, read on the forward strand.
AACCCAGAAGTCTGACAAGAAGTCCAACAGTGGGATCAACAGCTGAATCACACACAGCCACTACAGATTTCTCTTTTTATGGTAGGCATAAATGCAATTTAAAGTTCAGCAAAACCAACAAACAATCCATTTTACATTCTTTACCACCACAACATTTAAAGGTCAATTCAATTAACTACTACTACTATGTATTTGAGTTGTTTTTCTTGCTGTTGTTTTTTGTTTTGTTTTGTTTTTGTATAATTAGAAAGAAGAAACACCAGGATGATAAAAAGCCCTGTAACGCTTTTAAGTGACAATGTGCTTCCTCCGGATCCCCAATCCATGTCTCCTACCTTAGTTTTACAATTGATAGACTACTTGCCTTGCTGCCACAGACATGAACACAGTATCTTCAGCCTCCCTCAGCGAGGGAACTTCATCAGCAATTCCTAAGTGAAGTTCCAGGTGTAAGCATTTGGAAACTGCCACCAAGCTTCTTTGATTCCCCGCCCTTCATCCTTCAAATGGGCAACTCAAAAGAAGTCTGCATTTAAAGTCTGCTGCTAAATGTCTGTCTTCCTGGGTTAACAGTCTGACTACATGGAAGGAAATGACTGCCTTAGCCATTTTATAAATATCAAAAATATCCGCTATGCCAATTTCAGACAGTCACAATGCATCACATGAAATTAATAAAAGCTATAAAACTGGCAAACTCTCTTTGCAGAGAACATAAAATTTCTTTCCTGCAAGAAATAGTTCTTGACACTCTAAAATACAGAAAGCATATCATAGAGCCAGGAGCAGCACTGCTTTGCTTCTAGCAAATGGTTTTCCAGCCTCAAACAGTTGTGATTAAAGATCTCATTTGCCAAATATACGCTGAGAGTCCTTAGAAGTGAGCAGAATCCAAGGTAAATGCTGACAGAACAGAGGTGATGTCTTCTCCACCAGAAAGTCTGAACCGAAGAATAGGTTAAAAACAACAAATCCCGAGGTCTTCCTCAAAGTGATTTGAGGATGCAAGGTCTATTCAGGGTGACAGCCAGCAACGCACTGCACAAGCTTTGTAGGACGAGCCCATGGCAGAGCTGACACGGAGGGTTAATGCCTCCTTGTACTTGGATGATAGATTCCCTTTAAATCAAGGTTAATGCCAGCTGCCACAACAGCTACTTCTGGTTTTGGCAAGAGCAGGCAGGGCTTCAGTTACCAGCATTCTCCTCGCAGCCTGTTGAGAGGAGTGTCACAGCGTCACACCAAATGCACGAGGACTTACCAGATCTTGTATTTAAGACATCTATAGTGAAGCCAGAAACTTGTGCATTTGTCCACCTTCTCCGTGTTCAGTTCCCTTCCTCTTTTTTTTTTTTCCCCTCTCCAAGAGACTTTTCTGACAAAATTATACAAATAGCTCTTTCTGGTTATAACAGCTCACGCTGGCTTTTATCAAATAAACTCTGCTCTTTAGCTAACTCTGCAAATTGTGTTGTACCATGAAGAATTTTTCATTGCGTATATGAAACAAACATGAACCAAAATCAAAAGGCCAACGAATAAAAAGGATAGGAAACCAAACATTTGCCTGTGAGGAGTAGCAATGGAATTTAATAAGGCTGATAGAATTATTTCTCGACTCTTCTGGCCAAGAAATATAACTGCTTCAGATTAAGGAGGCTGCTTATAATTGCTTTACTAACTTAGAACTGTAGCTGCACTAATGCACTTTAAAAAGACTGAAAGCACTGACTAATGTGTTTGCAATGTCTGCAGGCCGAGTAGACTGGGTAAAGAATGTGGATCTTGGATTTTAACAGACTGACACCACTGATTGGAATGTACTGGTTCTACAGCTGAAGGACTATTTTCATTTGAGCAGGACCTACACAGACAATTCAAGCATTCCTGCAGAGCTGGGTTTGTTTTTTACTGAGACAGACACACAGATTCTCTATGTTTTGGGGAGAAATCCACAGATATTGGGAGACAGTTAAAAAATTACAGCATGCTGCTATGACACACTGCCTTTAAAAGCATCCCCTCAAACTAGTTGAAACGTATCACGCCTGCTGATCCTCTTGGGTGTAGGTATATACACGTAAAACAAAGAAAACACAAACCTCAAAGACAAGGCCTACACATTTACAAAACCAATAAAGCTTGAAATCATAGCCCATTGGGCCACATGCTCCAGCATTTGTCTTTAAAGTCTGCTGTCCTCATTTTATAGATAAATGCATTTCCCAGCAGTAGATTCCTAGGAAGTGAAAAACAAAAAAGAGCCACGCTTTCTCTCACTTTACCAAGGGACAAACTTTCTGCGTGAACTCTGCTTGCCCACGTGTTACTCTGCTGTGAAGCAGGACGCCGTGCTTTTCTGTACTTGTACGCTCGCAGAGTTGGAGCCTGCCGGCCCTTCTCCCGCCGCCCCTCGGCTCCCAGCCGCCCCGCTCGCGCTCCCGCGGAGGCCACGTCAGCAGGACGTGCGCTGGTGCCAGGTCACATCCCGGCTGTCTGCAGCAGGCAGCCCGCAGCCGCAGCGGCTGGGGAAAGGCTCTCCCTCCCAGCGCGCCTGTGCGGGTCACTGCCGGGCTCCTCCGAGATGCTCCGAGACCCCACGTTCCTCCGCGTGTCACACGCAGCGCTGCTCCCCTTTCGCTTCTCCTAGAACATTCACACTATAACGAGGAAAGGATTAACCAACTCGAAATTCAGTTGTGTGTTCAAGTTTCTTTTTTATTTTTGTCTTGTATCAGGGAATTACATTAAGCAACAGCTATTGATTCACCATGCTGCATTAAAAGGGATTTTTAAGGGACTGGACGTTCCATACACCATACCTACTGCAGGTGCATCTTACTCGAGATTTATTCCACACACATCCAAAGAAACCCCCTATGATTATTCTTAGCATTGTCAGATGTAAAGGGGAGAAGCTAAGATTATGCTCACAGTAAACAAAGCATCCTATTGTTTACTTTTGGCTTCTTACACAGTTTCCTATGCTTTATTCTGGTGTGCTAAAAACAAAACCTATGAGATGAAAGGAGATTGGTGCTGCAAGCTCACTGACAACAAGGAAAAAACCCATTCTGATCAAGTTAGCATCTCCTTCCTCTCTCTTCTCACAGATTTCAACACAAGTTATGGAAACGACACAAGCAGAACCTCACTATCCCAAGGTGACCAAACGCTAAAAGGCCAAAATGTCCATATCTGAAAAACAACAGAATAACTACCAGGAACGGAGAGGGTAAAAGGCTCCACCACAACTATTATCTGGTTCATAACGGGGCCCCAGTGAGAAAACAGGCAAAAAAAACTACGCTAACAATGCCTGTTACAATTACACAGCTAGATATAAGAACTGGTGATTTATAGCTAGGGCCTGGAAAAACTACGTGGAGAGCATCCCGGCAGAAGGGCCAGGACTGAACCACAGCCCGGGCACGGCAGTGCTGCACACCGGAGCTAGCAGGTGGGACGCAGTACCTCCGAAGGATGGTGCTGGCTCTGGGGATAGAAGAAATTTTTTTACTAAATCCAGCAAAGATTGCTTAGAGAGGAATTAAAAAACAGCACCACGTGATTCTTCCAAATTCTAGCTCTCCACAATAGTTTTTTTCTGGAAGAGACTTGTGCAGATAAGACCTCTTTTGTCCATTGATGGAAAGTACGTTAATAAATCAAAAACTTATTTAAATGTGTTGGCATGCTAAGAAGGCCAATGAGTACTGGAGGCCTGACTTTTCCATCAAATATAAAATCTAAACGCCAAGTACCACAAATCAAGTGAGACGATGTAAATGGATAGTAAGAACTGTGCTTTAAAAGATATCAGGGTGAAAAGGGCCCTCCGTGTAAAAGACAGACATCGTTTCTTCCTGCTTTGCAGAATTCTGTGTTAATTAATGCAGCTTACTCTGAAAACACTTGTAACAATTTCTTAAAGTTTTACCCAGGACCAACTTCTCAGAACCCTGCAGATACTGCAAGAAAGAAGAAAACAGAAGGCGACAACAACCGAACAACCTGCCAGCCAGAACTTCAGACGAACCTTTTACTTCTTCCCCCTTCCAAAACCAGCCCCTGTCCTGCCCGAGCCAGGTAACCGGCACGGCTCTCCCAGCACAGCTGTGCTCCCACCACAAGCGCCCTTCCAGCCTTCTGGAAGCCTCCCAAAGCGACACGACCTCAGGTGCTGCTGCTATTTCGGCTCAGACTGGAAGTACGAGAGGTGCGCTGATTCACCAGCTGCCTCTGCGCCTGCAGAGCAAGGGCAATGCTTTCAGCAGCTGATGCAACAGGTGGATCGATTCTCGTAGCTTACTCCAAGTTTGCAGGATTTGAAAAAGCCAGCTGTCTGAAGCTCTATTTTGTGTTCCACCTCCTCGGGCTTCTTTCCTCCCCATCTTTGGCCCTCCATCCTCCTCCAGCTCCCTCGGGTATTCCCTTCCCTGCTCTAATCTCGGCCTCCCCTGCCTCCACCCAGCAACTATCAGTCATTTGCTTACATGATGTCCCATCTATTTTCAACTTTTTCCTTTCCTCCAAGAAACTGAGTCACTTCCTTATTTCCAATCTCATACTAAAGGGAAAAATAAAGGACTTTTTTTGGTTTGCTTAGACTAAACTGGACACTAACAGCCTTTTTTCTCTTACATACACATTCCTCCTACATAAATCTACGCTCCTCCAGTCTTTAATACTCTCTATTCCTTCACATTTTCACCAGATCTGCTGGTGAAAATCCTTTTTGTTAAAAACTTGTTTAAAAAACACAATTCTGAGCTAGTATCAATTTTCATCATTTATTTGAAGAAACCCACCCACACAAATTAAAGGAATAATAATTCCAGAAAATCTTTCATTTGAGAAACCACTGCTAGATTTTTAGCATACTTCTTGCCTGCCTCTTGAGCTGCTTGTTTTTAGAGCTAAGCAAAAAAGCTTAGCTCTAAAAGCGGAAAAAGCAGCACCGAAATTCATGCGTTCTTGGTTTTACAAGATAAGAACAAAGAAAGGCCCTAGAGTGCTTCACGTTCAGCAAAACGCTTGAAATATCAGTTGAAACAAACATCAATATTAGTAAACTGTGTGTGCTTATTATCCCTTTTTCATTACACAGTGCAACCACTCCACACGCCACCCAAAGGCGTCATTGACTCATGCTTAACCATAGCTACAACCCTTCCTCTCCATAGCAAATTTACACCTTGGTCCTGACAACATCACAACACAAAACCCCATTTAATGCAGACTCTTGTTGGCCCACGAGATGCTAGGATCGAAGCACAATTTCCTTTCACTGTTTTTTTTTGTAATTTTTGAGCTTCAGTATTCCAAGTCTAGGCTGTGATATTGAACAATCACAGGCTGCAGATAAGTTTCAAGCACATATTTCCAACAGCACGGGCTAGATATAACACACCCAGGAATTATATACATTAATCATGCCAGGTGCTATTTTGCTACATGTTCTAGCCTTTCCTCTTTGTCACAGGCTTTTCACATGCCACGCATACGTACAGAAAATTACAGAACAGCAAACTTTGTCTGCTTTGCTCGGGGTAGAAAATAATACCCAGCTTGCCTATCATTTAGATTGATGGCAACAAAAAATACATTTAGCAATAATTGAGCAATTCTGTGCAATCAATAGATAGAAGTGTTATTCAGTCTCCATCAAGGTCTCTGGACGTGCATTTTCAACATGTGCTTGACAAGCAAATTCAAGTTGTGCCAGAATACTCATTTTGTGCATATTATTCATCCCACTGCGCGCTGCACGTGACAACTTGGCCTTGCTGCCTTCCAGGGCAAAAGCACTCCAGGATGCTAGGGTAAAACTCCACTGCCCCAAGCTACGCCCAACCTCTGCTGTGTTTTTAAGTAATGTAGCATGTAACGCTGTTCTCATGCAGCAATGGAAGCTCCTAGCAGAGATGTTAGGACATTGTACCAGTCTTCAGTCAGACACGAGGGAAAACAGGACTTCCCAAACAAGTCAGATCCAACCAAAAGGTAACCATACTTGATTTTAGCTGAGGTTTGGTGCTGAGAGCTCCGTTTGAGTGAAGACTTCCCCCAGGGTTCAGCAGCTGCAGGCACGGGCAGCACCCACGGAGCGCAGCACGGCACAAAGGGGCCATCCTGCCCCGCTCCCAGCACCACGGCTGGCTTCTGAAGCACACAAATACCTCGTTTCTCAGGGTTTGGGAGGGTTATTTTATCTGACTGCATCACATACAGTCAGATCACATTCCACGTTTGAAGCACATACTTAGTTCAGCAATGTAAAGAGTTCACAAAACTCCAGCCTGAAGAGTATCGGAATTTTCAGCGAGAATTTAACAGCACATACAAATAAACGTGTGGCTTTGCAATCAATACGACAGCTCTGCCAAAAACCAGGAGACAATCTTACACCATGAATTCTAAATGACTTTTATCAAAGACTGCTGACAAGCACCAAACAAGCCCTGCTGGCACAAATATGTTAAATTACGGGAAATACGGAATAGAGAGGTTTCAAGTTGCATTCATTTAAATATGCTGCCTGAACAAGACTTCAAACATGAAAAAATATACATAAATGTTGTCATAATTATATTTCTAATGGAAAAAGAATAATGTACTAGCCAATATAAAAGCATTCATTTCAAATAAAAGTACCTGACTTTATTACTCTGTTAATTGCCACGAGGACCGATTTCTTACCACACAGCATGTCGGCTATAAATCTCAACAAGTAGTTTTAAATTGCTGCTATTATTGCTCATCTAGGCTGAATAATCCTGGATGGTGTTCAGAGGAGCTTCTGTAATATCTATCTCAAGCAACTATTAATTCCTTATTTCCATGGGGATGAAATTTCACGTAACAGAAATATCCAGCTCTTAGGTACATCCAGACAGCTCATGGGCACACATATCCTGTTCACTTGGGTGACCTTATCCCAAAAAACATTTCCTGATGATGTCGATCCATGGCTGTTTGTTTGTTGTTGCTGGTTTTGTTTGGTTTTGGTTTAAGTATTTAGAAAACCAACAAATAAAATCATGTTCATATTTATTTTGACATTTTTAAAACTGAGATACTCCCAAAACACAGGGAGGATGTTCTTCGTAGTTATGATTTTAGTAGGATTGTCTCCCCAGCCTTTCAGGCCACAGCATTAGGTTAACCTTTGGAGAAATGCAAGCCAGCTTTTAGACACAGGCTGTCATTCCACACAGTGCCACACAGACGTGGAGGCATCCCTTCCTGAGGGTCCCACCAACCGCTGGCAACGAGAGATGCGAGGGAGGCGGTCACAGAGATGTTCCTCCAGAGACTCAAGAGCGTGCCACGTGAGGTTCAAACACACACAGAGGACACCACTGGTCCAACTCTGATGCTATCCCTGCTTTAAAAGCAGATGGTTGGATAAGGTGACCTCCAGAGGCCCCTTCTAATCTAAATTTTAATAAAAAGCATAATTACCCTTGAGCAGCAGGACTTCAGGACTCAATGCAGTCCAAGAAACAATCTGTCTTGTACGGGTTTGAATTCCGCAGTCAAAATACAGGGGTAATTTGCTAGCTAGACAATTATCATTAGATTGACTCTTTCTCACCCAGTACCGTTATTTTTTTAAGAAGTGTTTTTGAATGAGTAGCCCAGTGAGGTTGCTGCTTAATGACCTAAGAGCTGGAAAGGACAGGGAAGGCAACACCACCCTTCTCAAAATAAAAGATAGTGCTATAAGCTCAAAAAAAAGGAACACTGAAAACAGTATGCAAAGTCTATTCTCTTTAAACATTGATTTAATCCGCTTGCATTTACTGTAGACAGCATTATACCTAAGCAATTATATGATTTTCTTCAAAGCTGTATTTGCTACTAGCTAGAAACCTCTTTTTCATGGTACTTAATACACAATCTGAAAGGTCTTTTGTCAATTCTCCCTTCAGACCTGTTAAAAGATCTTGTGTGGTCCCTCTTATAAAGGGGAGAAACACAATTTATCATATTTACACAACCTTACAGAGAAGAAAAAACAGCAATCAAAAGACTGCTTAAATGTTTTTATTCAATACCACATAATTAACCAGCTCTGGTTTTAAAGACCCAATTAAAAATTCTGCTCAAAGCCAATTGACTCCTCCAAGCACTCTACCATGTCTGCACTTCTCTGTTCACTTTCTGTCACTCCTGATGCCTGTGTGAGAACAAAATTGCTTTTGTATGTTTGTAGATATGCATTTAATTGTTCCTAGCTTTGAATTTAACTTGGTAACTGTTTGTATTTACCATTTGGTTATAAGGAAATATACATATTTATGAAAATGCTGATGAATGAACTAAAGAAATCTCCTGAACTTGCAAGAAAATCATGACTTGTTTCTAAGACACTGAAATCCTATAACATATATGGTAGTCATGGCTGCAAATTTTCACTCTTACGTGCTTTGTTGCGTTTTCAGAACTGCGTATCACGTTTTTGTAGAGATCAGAACACAAGTTTTTCCACAACACAAACAAATGTTCATCAGATGTTCCATTCTTACCTTGAATGCACTGCAGGGTTCCATCTTCAGCCCTTATTGTAAAGGTTTCACCTGGATTAACTTGAACCAAAAAGACCTGCCAAAAGAAGAACACATTTGTTTCACTATTTCAACCCGGGTGGTGTTACCAGTACTTCAGAAGCCACATGGGAGGGTGGGGAGAGGAACAGACACAACTAACTACATCCTTGGGTACCAGCAGGGTCCAGGAACCAGTGGAGATTTAAAGCTTGCCTACTCGTTTAAATTTTAGGAGCTGAAGTAAAGATTAGTTGTGCAGAGGTGACAATTACAGCTTCATGTTACACCACCAAACCCCTGACGGCACGTTTAACCTGGCTAAACGCTGGTAGTGACGGACATAAATCTTTAGACACGACACTGCAGAGCGGACTGCAGCAGGAACGATCAGGCCATGCCATGGTATCAAGTTCACAGCAACACAAGTCCCTGGCAGTACAATGGGAATTGATCCACTGCATTTTTTTTAATTTTATCCTTCAGTCCCACACATAACAAATCTTAATTAGGCAAAATCCATAGACACGCAGTTCAACATTGCACACAAAACTAATTAATAAACTGTGTAACTCACAATATAATAATAAAACCAACGTATCACGCCTTGTCTCCCATTGCTCAATTCTGCAGATAGCAATGGTACAAGACCACGAAGTGTCAAAACACATCCCCCACACCCTCCGTGCAAGTAAAATGGGTTTCAAGAAATCATTTTGCATTTACTCGTCTTACTCTTAATTTGCAGGGGGTGAGATCAGCACAAGCTACTGCGAGACTGCAAAAGCACGTTTATACCCCAAGACCTTGTACAGAATAGCATCCTGAGGACGAGGTGAGGCTGCCTGTCTTCATTTCAACCCACAGCTAACTGGGTCCTGATCCTGACGGCCCCGTGGGCACCAAAGCAACGCGGGGGACCCAGCAGGCACAGAGCAGGAGGGCTTCTCGGCTCCACTTACCAAGCACCATGCAAAGCTCAGCGCAAGCTGCACTCCTCTTTATTAATTTTCAGGTGTCCAAAGTCAGGACGGGGAGCGCTCTGGAAATTTACTGTTTAGACTCATTTCCTTAAGGAAGAGTTTCACTGGGGGCAAGTGATCATTTTTCCTGTGCTCTTGCTGGTTGTGAAACTTATTCAAAGATTTTAAACATACTCCTGTTAGCTTTGCATTGCTGGAAAATTATTCAATATCTGAATTAGTCTTGGTACACGTTGAAAATATAGATCTACATCTTTTTGTAGACCTACATCTCTCAAAATTTAGGTCTAGTCTTTATATGCTGGGACACCTGCATGCAGAATCTAATCATTCAATCTGGGATGACAGAACGTGAATTAGCGTTGTGTTTCTGAAGCCCTTATACTAAATGCATAGGGTAATTATTGCCTGCGTGACCTTCTGAATTACAGTAATCCTACAGAAACCCATTACTGCAGTAACATTTTTAAAGCACAAAGCTGGAAATCAGAGGAGCGACATACGAAAGCCATTATTTTGTCTGAAACAATAATTTCTCAGAAGGCTGATCGGTGTGGATCCGATCCAGCAGCCAGACCACAATGAATGGTTCAGAGCAGATAAGAGGCACGAAGCCATCCCAGCCCCGATCTCCCAACAATCAGCATCTAAGTGACAGCACCGAAGGCTTCTGCTGCTGCGAGCAGCCGTGGATCGTCCATGACAGCACACCGGCATCTGCTCACAAGAAGGGCACAGCAGGCCAGTGCCGCTCAGCTTAAAAAAATAGTTAAAAAGCAACCTGAACGCAGAGGCAGAGAATCGTAAAAATATTTATTTAGCTCATTGGCATTATGTGTTAGCAGCTCTAAAGCCGGTCCCTTATTACGGACCCTGGCAGACAGGGAGACTCCAGCACACCACCACGCTTTCAGAAGCACTTAGCCCAGCTCCTCACGCTCATACCCTAACCAGAGCGACATCTGAAGTCTGCAAACCTTGATCCTTTCCCTTCATAAAACAACACCCAGGCATCAAACCCGCCCCAAGGAGTGGGGATCTCCGTTTCCAACCCGGTCGCACACAGAGCAGGACCAGGCTCCCTGCACACGGGGCTCGGTTCTGCAGCCCCAGAGCACGCCGTGACTTCTGTTGTGTGCATGCACCAAGGGTGCCCTGGTGGGAAATGAACTAACCCAGAGATTTATTTTTTCCCCTGCAACACCAAGCAATATTCTGCATGATAGTACACAGCTTTTCTACCCCAGTTCCTCCTCCACACGAGGGTCTTTAAGATCATGCCTTGTTTCTGAAACTTTTAATTAAAATCTAAGGAAAGTAATAAAAAAAAAAAAAAGTCTGAGGATTACGTCTTTATTTCAGTGAAAAGACGCAGGATCTTTAATTGCCCCGTGTCCCTTCCAGCACCCAGCACCCCGAGGTTTCCCAGCCCCTTCCTGGTGCTGCCGGCTGCTCCCTGCGGCTCAGGATGGGTCAGTGAGTCCCAGCTCCACTTGTGCCAGCAGCACGGTCCCGAAGGCTCTCTCTTTTCCCTCCACAGTACTCAGACATTTGGTACATCCACCCCACGTGGAAGCCCAGCCTTGGCTGTTGCATCGCCGTAGAGAGCTTGCTACCTGCGTAACACCTGCGAAACGCTTCCGTGCATTTTGCATTTGAGAACGCCACTTGTTTTGTGTAAGCAGCCACATTTGTTAACACTGATTGACGGTGTGAAGCTGCACAGCTAGCACAAATATTTATACTGACACACGTGCCCAGTTTGGCAGTAATTGCTGTGTCCAGACTAAGTTCTCAGTTCAAGCCCAGCCTGTGTCACTCGCACCACCCTCGCTCCCGCCACTAATTCCCACGTTACGGGATGGGGGAAGAGGCGCAGGGACCTGCCACCTGCATCCAGCACGGGTTTAAAGCTCAGGAATGTAAAGCTGGGGACACAGCGGGTGAACGGTCACGCACAAAGATAGAAGATGCTACCTGATCAGGTCCATGGCCCTGCACCCCTCTCACAGAGCTCCTGTTAACTTACACAAGCCTTTTTTAATCACGCACAAGGAAATTCACCATTAAAACAAGGCATCGCCTTCTGCATGTTTGGCTGCAGATCGCCCACGAACAGGAGCAAGCAGGAGACATTCATTTGCATCCACTCAGTGAAACACAACCCAATGATCAATTTAAAATAGTACCACTTGTAAGAGCACCTTTTCCTTGTTCAGGTCAAACAGCCACTTGCGCTGCTTTAGCATAGGAAAACATCTGCCTTAAACAATTTCCAGAGAAGCAAACCTTCCCTTCTCTGCTCAGGTTCACCAAGCTCCGCACAGCTGGGGGAGGTGGCATCGCAGGCTTTATCTGGCACCCAGCCACAGGCTCTAAGCAAACGCGTTATGAACTATTAAAATGTACTGTATTTACACTTCATGCAGTGCAAAAACTTAGGAACACATTGCATCTTTGGGGGGAAAAAAAGCAAACCAGAATAATCACTTGGGCTCATTCTCTATTCTGCTTTAGCATCCCACGTCCCAGCTCCCAGTGAAATACCAGTTCCCAGGAAGGACCAAAGAATTCAAACTGCTCTGCCCGGGAGATTCTTTTCGGGAACGCACTCCTCAGCCGCACACAAGTAGGTAGGAGAGATACTTTCAATTTCACTGCAGGGGGAGGGGAAGATAATCACTCGAGGTGCTACATCTCAAACAAGCAAGCAGTGACTTTTAAAGACCAGTACTTTGATGATAACATTCGGGGCTTAATTACCCGTTTTCCTATTATCCATTTTCCGTTATCCACTTTTATATTAAAAAATAAATAAATCTAACCAAGTCAAAATAAAACTGGCCAAAAAATAGTGGCAGGGAATTTTGCACAGACGTGCTGTGGCACAGCTCTCCAGCCCTCGACCTCACGCCCTGAGCATTTTTGGGCAAGCAGTGGGGAACCTACAGGCTGGGCTGCTCAGCCCAAAAGATGGATTGCAACTCCCAGACTGCCCACGGGAGCGACAAGTGGCTTAGAAGCAGAAAGAGGCAGCAGCTGCTCTGGAAGGGACATGAGAGCATTAAATACAGTCAGCAGAAGTGGAAATTAAGTATGGGAAACTTGAAAAAAAAAAAAGCGGGTGACAAATGCCATTTTGGGTAGCGTAGAGAAGAGGGATTACCATCAAGCAGGCAAAGACAGTCTCAGCCCTGCCCTGTACATCTGTGCAACTTACCCCCAGGAAGATAAAAAAAAATAAATTAAATGCTCCTGGACAATTGTCTTACGCTCCAGCAGTGATTACTGGCAGAACTCCCTCCTGCAGCACTCTCCATCTGGCTGCTGGTAACAGCTAAGGGATTTTACCAGCCTCAGTCTGCTCTTTTCTACACATTCAGGGACTGGTCTTTTGAGAAAAATCTCTCTCAAGCTCAGAGCTCCTAAGCACAGCTATAGCACAGCTCTGCAAATGGCCGTGCTGGCGTGGCTGAGGCTCACTTATCTAATAAAGCACACGGGTGAGCAACAGCGAGCGCACCCAGAGCATCTCACCAGGAACAATAAATGCACTGTCAGGTTCGGAGAGGAGGTACGGATCTGTGTATCGGCCCTGCTGCAGTCTCAAAGTCAGCGTGCCTTGCCTCTCACCAGCTGAGCTATGATGCTTTCTGCCGCAGCTTCTAAGAGAGGCTGTAATTACACCCTGGGCAAGCACATGTCCCTGTCAGATTTGCACCTATTTATGGAGCACCATAAGCATCTTTATTAAGGAAGTTGTACTTGCATGGAACGGATCTGAGGGCTCTTCCTGCCTTACAAGTAACCGAGATAGCTCTTTCAACAAACATGCAACATCTGAAATCATGTTAAAAGCAATTGATGCAGTCCATTTGCTGCTACATTATGCAAAGACCAAGCAAAGCATTTTTTCCAGTTTCATTCAATTTTAGAACTACAATTTTTAAAAGTGAAAACACGACCTAAAGCTTCAGGAACAGGGTGAAAATGATAAACAACAAAGGCAGCTAAGCAGTGCAACTTTTAAGGGAATATCCAGGCTACAATCACAAAAAAAGTTTGACAGAAAACTTGTATTCCACCTACAAGTACTTAAAGAAATAAGATAGGAACTATTCTCACTTTAGGTCTACAACCATCACCCAACAAACACACGTGCAGAAGAGGAACCGGACCCAGAAGCATTCTGCTGACTCACATTGTGCAGCACAGTTCGTGCAATTGCACTACATCAGCAATTTTTTTTCTCCAAAACACTGGATGAGAAGCTGGTTTAAAGGCAACGGAGGTCTCTGCCAAGCGAGGCTGCTGAATCATCGCTGATGGGGAAATTCAGAGTTTGACTTAGAACCCAGCTCAAAGCAGACCCCATTTATTCTTTCTGTAATGCACAAGGACCCACTGGACAGTCCGCCCTGGTAAATGGTTTCCAGCAAGGAGGAAAAGGCGCTATCTAAGGAGTAATTATGGTACTCAATAGCAATAAAACCATTCCTTCACTTAAGCGTATTAATAATGGACTCGACAAATAGAGCCATTACAAGCTCGCTTCATTTTTCTCAAGATGCAGCACACCGTGCAGAAATGAACTTCTAAAAAATCACAGCAATGAAAATTCTGCCTTGTTTTGCAAATCCAGATAAGCAAACAGAAGAAAAGGGGAAGTCATTCTTCCTTTGTGGTTAGCATAGCTCAAAATAAGTTTGGAAGGAAGAACAAACTATCAAGGGAACGAGAGGTAACAAAATGACGTTTTATACTGATTCATGAAGGAGAGTTTATTTCTATCTCGTTTAAAATACTTTGCTGAAATGCCTCAAATGAGGAGGCAACTAAATTGAATAATACAGAAAAATTGCTCGGGCAGATGCGCTACAAAGAGGAAGACGACAAGCCTGGGAATTTACCAACCATCAGCTTGAACCTCCAGGCTGTAAGGAGACAAAGACAACCTCTGCAGAGCGCACTGACCTGCTGTGATCCATCGCCGTTCACGATGTGAGGCATCATGGCTACCTCCCCATTCAGCAACGGTGGCAGCTCCAGCGGGATTTGGTCGGTCATCATCATTGTGACGTACATTCATGGAGAATTTTCCTCGACGGGCTTCCTGCAAGAGAAGCACCAGTTAGAGACTCCGCAAAACCCTCGTGGGCTTTCGTGGATTTCACCGTTAAGGCGGCAACCTAAGCAGGACACCTCCTCTGGTAACAGGATGCACACACGAGGCTCTGAAGAAATCAGCAGGTTTAAAATGTTAGATCAAGATCACGGCTTATGTCAAGTTTCCGTGTAAGACTTCCAAAAACAAACCAGCCAGTTTGAACAAACTTCCCACTCTTTCCCACGATTGCAAACCTGAGCCCCCACCTCCGAGCTGAAAACAGGCAAGTTCCGAGATGCTTGGAGGGCGATTTGCTCAGCGTCCTGCTTGCTGCCCCAGCTCTGCAGGACACAGTGCCTGCGCAGTTAAGATGCGTTTTGTTTGAAACCCATCCGTTTCACTCGATACCCACAGTTCAAAGCCAAACAGCTTTATTTTCTCTCTAGGCCCTGTAACAGTGAGAACCAACACCTGTAAAACAAGGAGCAGACTTTCACTTAACCACGATGCAAAGGAGAAGGGTTTCTGCTGGAGCAGGAGGGGCAGCACAGCCCCACCGAGCACCTCGCACTCTACAGAGGCCAACAGAGCACAGTGCAAGATCCCACTTCTGGATCTGCAGGGAACCGCTTTCAGCGCTCCCTCTCTCCTAACAGCTCGCTGATGTGTTATTTAAACTTCACTAAAACCATTGCTCTGTAAAAACAAGCCTTAATCCCACGTTAATAGTTCCCCATTAACAGTATGCCCCATCGTACTGTTTTATGGGGCAATAATCCAGCTCTTCAGTGAATAAGATGGATGACCTAACCCCACAGCTTCTGTAGTCTTCGATTCAAAACCGACACAAGCCAGCCTGATGGTCTCGCAGTGGTCACACAACCTCCCTATTTTCTCTCACCAGAGATTCCCAAAGTCCTCCCAGGACAGGACCACCAGGATATAAAGAGGGGAATTTCTGGCAACGAGCAACAGGCAAAACCCTGCTCCCAAGGCGAGCGTTGCGGAGCTGGCATCCCACCACCCGCACCCTCCAGCCCCTACGGCTGCCCCCTTTCCACCCACGTGGTACCGGGGCTAGCAGCACGCTTGTTTCTCAGAAGACGTGCAGGCTCAGCCCTGCTTCTGCATCCGCACACCTGAAAACCATTTTAAATCTTCATTTACCCTAGCGCCAAGGTTGGCACAGCCTGCCCAGCTCCTTCCGACTTGCTTACTGGCGTGAGAGCGCTGCGTTGCTAATCGCCACTGCCCCGAGGTATAAACAGAGGCAGGCTGTTTTCATGCATCTTTACATGCAACGTCTCCTTTTGTTGGAGATGTAATTACAGGACAGACCTCTCAGAAGGCCTGGGAAGCAGCTCCCGCAGACACCCGGCCCTACTCCCGTTAAGTCACCCCCGCAGCGCCTGGCACGGCTGGGACCTCACCCAGCACCGCTGCCCTGAACAATTCCTCCCACCACAGACCCAAGGACAGCCACCACGTGCTCCCAGACAGGATCAGACCTCGATCCTCCTCGAATCTCGGTGGCAACCACCCCCTGCCTTTAGCAGCCCAGGGCTGGCAGCCCCAGCTCCAGCAGCCTGCCCGGCAGCCCAGGCGCTCTGCCCGGTACATTTTCCATCCCTAAGCTTTGCAGTATTTGGAGCTTCCTCCTAAACCTTTTGGTTTTCATTACCTCAAGGTCTCGGGTTTTAACGTTGAGAAAGATTCAAGCTCACAACTAAAAATTATAGGTTTGGGGTTCTTCAGGTGTTTGCTGGGGGGAGGTGAGGGAGAGGGGCAGCGTGTTGTGTGGGGTTTTGTCTGCTTGGTTTGGGGTTGTGTTGTTTGTTTACTTGCTTGTTTTTAATGATGAATACGAGAATGTGAGCTTCTGAATCGTTTCTTAAATGCTTGGGGTTAAGAAAAGCACTGCACAAGGCTAATGGTGAACACCCGTGAGAATATGAGCTCATTGCTTTCAGTGGAAATAGATTCATTTAGTCAGTACTTACTTGTACCTTTAGCTGCATTGGTTATATATATATAATTTGTGTATATATATATATATATATACACACACACACAACTATATGGAGATATATTCATATATGAATAAGTAATGTGATTTTAAAAGAATGCAAGCTCAATAGTTCCTATTCCAAGCGTGTGGCGAACAATTCCCAGCCCCCAAGCAAATGACACATCCACCCGAAAGCCCCACGACTGTAAGCGTCACGCCACTTCTATTTTCTTAAAGAAAAAAAAGAAAAAGCCAGACTGTAGCTGGAAGCTACATATTTTCCGAGTAATATCTCCATTCCAGGCACAACAACCAATATGTTGACATCTATTTGCTATATGTCATTATTTAAAGTTTTACAGCTGCATTCCTTTTGCTTTATTAATGGTTTGTCACCACAGCCATGTCTACACTTGCCTCACTTTGGTGGGGGAGAAAAAAAGAGAAAAGGACAAACGAAGAACGGCTTCCTTCATTTGTCAGGTCTGGTACAGCTCCGCCAGCAGTAACGCCAGCGACAGTGCTGGCTACAACACACAGCTGGCCGCAGGCTTCTTCGCTTTTATTTTATTTTTATGTTTTTTGTAAGCAGTATTTCACGTAGAGGTGCTCCATGCCGAGTGAGATCAGACGGGGTTAAAACGCCTACCGTGGGGCAGACTGGCAGGCTTCATGTCAAAGCCAAGAGCTTTGGGAGCCGCTTCCCATGGTTTTTTAGCTCGTTCTCTCACACACTCTGCTTAACGCAGGTTTATTCACCATGCATTCACACCCCTCCTGAAAACCAGAGTTCCCCCCGCCTCGGGAGCTGCTCAGGTAACCAAGCTTCATTCATACAAAGAAGAAGAGGTTTGAACGCAGGCACTTTTTTTTTTTTTTTTTCCTGTAAATTCAGGAACATCACTGGAAGAAAACCCCAGACAAGGGCTCAAAGGGCCAGGTCGCATTTCAGGATATGAGAACTCTTCCTTAGTTAAAATATGAACTGCCAAATCCTAACCCACAACTTTTTTTTTTTTTTTTCAGGTACTAACTCAAATTTGGGGTTTTGTCTAGAAAGCTGACTATATTTAAATTTAAAAAAGATATTTCCTGTGCGTCTACATTCCCTAGCTTTGGCTGGGACTGAGCTCAGAAACGCCAGCGCTCGGCCAGAGGCTGCATTTCCCCGTCTGCTCCCTCCAGGAACACGGGAATCACAGCGCGGCCCGCACCGCTGCTAGAGCGGGGAAGTGGAAACAACCACCCGGGTTCCAGTTTCTGTCCCCAAACCGAGCTTCCGAACCTTTGGGTTGCTGCAAGTCACCGCTGCAGACCTGATTTTTTGACTCAATGCTGCAGTCCTCCGCTGATCAGCGAGATGACTGTTTGCTAAATTAATTCAATATGTGAATTAGTAAGACATAAATTAGCTACACATGGCAACAGAGAAAAAATTAGAAAAAACAGAGCAGAACAAAGTGTAACTATCTGAACCCAATTTCCATGTAAGGCGAATTAATATGACCCACGGCGTTACGTCAGAATTAGCCTTAAATTCCGAAGCAGATTGAACCGCAGGAAGATAACCAAGACCAACTTTTCCTAGAAAGTTTTGCCCGCGCAATTAATGGGGGTAGAAGTCAAGAACATTTTTCTTCTGGTGATTTTTTTTCCACCTTTTCTCTTTTACAAAGCCAACGAACCTCTTCCAGCTAAGGCAAACTAATTCAAGAAAACCTGGCAAAAGCACGAGGAATTCTAAATATCGAGCCCTGAAACTGCTTTCTGTAAAGGCCAGATTTCTTTTATGGTACAGGCCAGCACAAGCTACTGAATCAAGCATCCTCCCTTTTATCAGAATTCCCCGAAATCACAGAAGTCGTACTACAAAGAGGACAGGCACCTCTCCGATACCTACTAGAGCCACGTATCCATCCGAGTGTAGGTAGCATGCAACAAAAAGCCAGTCCTAGACACACATTTGCTCTGGCGCAGGGCTTACTTCGGGCAACTCAGGCCGATGAGAAAGGAAAACCTTCCCCTTCTCAAGGCAGGGTGTCGGCATACACGATGCACGGGTCCCTCCTCTTCCCCTTCCTGAGCGAGGAAAGTTAACCCAAAGCACTTCTTGCAACAACAACTCAGACACAGAGCGGCTTCAGAAGATAAGAGAATCTATCACCCAGCACAGAACAGTTTTCTTGAAACAAGTTTTACGGTTTTGAATAATTAGTTGAGAAAACACACCCTGCTGAGGCTGGAGAGAGAAGCAGAGGCTAGTGTCAGAAACAAGTTTGGTTTCAGAACATCACATTATGTAGGCTAATGTGAGCTCCTTTCCACCACGATACAGAGATAAATATATATTTATTTATATGTGTGTGTCAAATACGAATCTAAACGTATCACACATGCAAGTGTTCTTATACAAGCCCCTCTCCCAAGCCCTCTTCTCCCATTCTCATGGGATCGGTGACCTCCTTTTGCACAGCACTTGATGAAAAGCAACCCAACACAGCACCAACTTCCTTGGTAACTCATAGCAATGGGGACAAGGACGACGGGATGTCAAAATCCAGTCTCTGGATGCTACAACCGATCCCGTGGCCAGCAGTCCCTTAGA
The DNA here is from genome assembly GCF_040182565.1 of Anser cygnoides. Lineage (NCBI taxonomy): Eukaryota > Metazoa > Chordata > Aves > Anseriformes > Anatidae > Anser > Anser cygnoides. The sequence goes on from NC_089881.1 coordinate 21,682,025, forward strand.
GGTGACCGTTTCTGCCCGCACCAGCTGTTTTTCCTGTTTTTTTCCCTCCTGCCTGCCCTGGGGCGCACAGGACTCTCCAACAGGCACGTTCAGAAGCTGGCGTTTGCATGAGCACAGAAAGCAAGCATTCCTGCTGTCTTATCTGCACCCTCATCACTCGGCCAGCCCCAGCCCTCCACCTTCGTTTGCACAGTTGGGCTGAGCACAACGCCGGTTCCTCAGCCCGCTTCGCTGCATCAACCCCAAATACTTGTGTTGTCGTAGCCCAGGTAAGAGCAAGAAGGAGTTGTTTAAGACAGCTTTGCCATGATTAAAAAACGTGTGGTGTCGTGGCCTGGTGTGAGAGGGAATCCCACCTAGCCCCACTGCGATGTCAGACAGGCTCCGGAAACTGGGGAGGCTCAAATATTTCTGGAGGTGAGCCCATGCAAGGAAAGAAAGTGAAATGTAGAAAATAAAATCCTTTGGCGTTCGCAGCAGCCATTACCTGCAGCACAGATTATCCCTCCGTAAAAAGGAAGCATTCACGGAACCATTTGCTATTTTCCAGAAGCCTGTTTGTGGAACTGAAGATCCCCGTCAAAGGCTGGCGTGGCAAATCACAGCGCTGCTGGCCCTGGTACAGCTGAAGGAAGCGGGGCTCCTTCCAGAGAGGCTTCGAACCACCTCCCCCGGAGAAAAACAGCTAAGGAAAAAATTGCATGTATGTTCCCGTATGTCCAAACAGAGTACGTATACACACACCCACAAACTTGTTTATTTAGGGACATACTCAGACACTCAGCATTTGAAATGAGGGGGTGACCCCCTCGGAAGGCTCCCAATGGGAAGCACTTCGTGTGCGTGCCATTATTAGCGCTGGGGCTTGCATGCGAGGGATGAAAGTGCTTACACACAGCCCCGGTCTCCTATTGTTGTATTTCATGCAGCACATGTTGAAATTTCAGATTAATTAAAGCACACATAACACCATTATATTCGCACTGAAAAGCGGTGGAAGGGCTGCGGTAAATATAGCTGCTTTCAAGAGGCTCTTGCCATGGCTTGCCACTCGAATTCAGAAAGGAGTGGTAATAATTGTTCATGTAGAAAAGCCTCTTGAGACATGAGCAGTACCTGGAGGTATGCACACAGATGGTTGGTCAAGGCACTAACAGTCTGGAATTTGTCTTGTCTGATGTGTGTTCATTAGTTTAGTTAACTCACATCCGTCTGAGGAACCATTTAAACGTAAAAGCATTCTTTCTGCGTTTAATTGCAAACACGGTAGATTAATCTGAAAGCAGCCAGACGGGCTTATTCGTAACAGTTTGGAGGAAATACATGCGAATTGAAGAATGTATTACAGCAGAGAAAACATTAGAGAGAACGCCTGCCTCCAGAGCCGGGTGGCACAGAGCGACGGCCGCCTGCCCACTGCGCCCCTTGGCTCCCAGCGCGGCTACCACCAGCTGCATCCTACCTCCAGCAGGCTGGGAAGCATAAACATCCTCCCAAAACTTAACCACTGGAATTAACCAGCGGGTTTTCCCCTCTGGTTTGTTTTTATTTTAAACAGCAATACGATTTCATGTTCAATTCCACCTTTAAAGACAGGATTATCAGAAGTATTAGACTTTATAGGAGATCGAGGGACGTTAATGGAGTTTTTCCTCAAACTAGGGTGAGATTAATAATGCTATGTAATGCCATGATGAAACTTCCGGAGGTTTGCAGTTATTTGGGCCTATAATTTGACCTCACATTTTTCAAGACTCCGCTATTTTAGGAAGATCCATTTTGCAATCCAACCAGCAGCGCACATGTTGGGTACGTTTGTAATTTCGGAACAGGCAAACTCTAAAAATGGATCGGATCCTCCCTCAGCTGGGGGATGAACTGGAATAACGAAATACGGCCTTAAACATTAGGCATTTGCCTGCCTGTACCTAGGCCGGTCCTTCCGAAGTGACAGACGGGCATTTCACACCAAGATGGCTTTTACCCACCTGGCCAAAAGCACAACTGGGTGCACGATGGCATCTGTGCCACTCTGTAAGTTACGTGCTTGTTCTGCTTTGTCATACCAAATACCAGGCCGAAACAAGGGGCCAGCCAGCCTATAATAAAATCACACCAAGAACAGAGGGCCCAGAGACCAGGCCGGCCATCTACGAGCATCAGGACTTCAAAGGCACACCGGGGCGAGTGCTGGGACTGAGCTGAGGTCAGGCAGCATCACGCGGGAGCATCTCATTGCGTCGGGCAAGCACAACTCATCAACTTGTAATAGCTCTGATGAAATAGCAGAATAAAGCGAGCAAGGGAGCTGATGCACAAAGGAGCCTTTTACTGAGGACAACCAGCTTTCCCCTGGTTTTCCAGCAGGGAATCTCACGAAAACTTCTCGAAGGACCCGGCCCACGCTCCTGCGCTGCCTGCACGGGGCTGGAGTCCAACGTGCCCCGAAGGCGCTCGTAGCCAGATAATGGCACTGAATTTGAGTGAATAAAGCACAACAAAACTGAAATAGATACCCAGTGATTTTATTAAGCTTATATTAGCTACACCCGAGCAGAAACCTCAAGCACAAAAGCTACTCCAGTGACTTCCCAGCAGTCTCACTTCTGCACATAGTATTATAGCAGCAACCCAGCCTGCTGCTCAAAATCAGTTCTGAAGCACACAGACACGAGGGCTGCAGCCTGTGCTGCTGACATAGCAGCAACCTACAAATAAGAAAACTTACATACAACTCTTTCTCACCGTTTGCAATTTTCCTGTGCCTTTTCCCCACCGTAAAAGTCAACAGCCCGTCGCTTCTGCTGCAATTTCTATTGCCTCCTTTCTTCAAAGGCTGCACACATTTCTTTCCTCATCTTCCTCCTATCACAGCAGCTACATGGGACTCACAAATACACAAAAAAATTGGTGGCTACCCCCTGGCCTGGACCGAGTGATCCAGTTGCTAGAACAGAGCGTTTCAGACACCCCGCTCTCACAGTGCCTCATCCCGCCTCCTTACGGCAGCAGTTGGTTAACTGAGGTTTGCTTCTTGCGCAACAGTGGCCAATTTCTTCCCCCACAAATTATTTTTACATTTCAAATTTGATTTCTTTACATTTAAACACATCTCATTACAAAATTCGCTCTGCCACAATTTGCTTTGAATAGCAACTACTTCAAACATCATATATATATATATATATATATTTTTTTTTTTTTTTAAAAGGGAAGTTGATTTATGCAATTCCACGAGCAGGAGCCCTACCACGAGCAGGAGCCCTCCCAGCGCCGCAGACTCGTTTGTTCCTGCTCGTCCACCTTCACAGCCCCCCGAGCACCCAGCTCTGCGTGCCGCCCAGCCGGCGGCTGTAGGATGCGCTACCAACGGCCCTCGGCATCCCGGGGCTGCCCTAGAAGACCACAAACCACATCCAACAGGTCGGGCACGGCGCAGCACCTCTCTGTTTCACTGACGCCTTCCTCCCAGCAGGCAGAGAGGACAGGGAGCTGGTCCCCAGTGGCAATGCCGTGTCTTTCCCAATGAACACGTTACATGTTCACAAATTCAAACAGCCAAGCTCCAGTTTGTCCTCCCCAACCCTCCCACACCTGCTGATAACCCCTTTCAGGCTCCCTGCACTCTATGGGGCCTCATTTTTCCCCCACCAAAAGCGATTCATAAATTAAACTCACAATTCCATAAAACCCGTTCATCCCCTTTTAGCGGTGTTTCAAGTAAACACCAAGTTACTCCAACTATTCACTTGAGGAAGAACAAATCCCTCAAACCCAGGCCAACACCTGCCTACAGTTTGGGCCTCTATCCTACAAACGTCGCACTCGGGTGTATCTTCATGCACTCTTAAAAGTATTAGGAGTGGTATGCCGAAGTCCTTAACTCCCTGGGATCCGGGCTCTGATCCTGTGCACATGCCCAGGAACACACACAAAAACCCTACACCAAGTTCTTAAGCAAAGGTGCGAGACAGATAAGGTCCCTGCTTCATCTGTTTGCTTTCCTTCTACATTTAATAGCCAAAATATTAATCACGGTTACGGGGCGATAAGCACGAGCAGGTTGGTGATAAACACCCTCCCCTTCAACTTTGCTCTCCCAAAGTAAAGCCCGAGGAATAATATCACAAAGACCTCGGTTATCTCTTCTAGAATTCCTGTTCAGGGGAGAATCTACCGAAATCAATGCTGTGTTGTATTTTTTTTTTAAACCACTAATTAAACCTTGAAGAAAAAAAAAAGAAGAACATCTATCATATCAATCTGCAGCACTTGAAAAGCAAGCATACCAAATTCCATTTCCAGCAAGGTTTCAGCACACCTTTATGCACTGCGAACGTTTTTGTTGTAGCCATTCGCCGCTAACCTGACTCCGGGCTGACAAAGTAGCTCATTGTGTTATTGTGGGAAACCAGCGGGAGCAGCTCTCCCATTCAGCCCGCCCATTCAACGGCGGGCATTCACTCGGAGCGGGCGCTGCAAGGGAGCGCCCCTGGACGGCTGCCGGAGAAGTTTCTAAGGCATTGGGAAAGCTGAACCCATTATGAGCACCGTGCTCGCAGGGTCTAAATGGCCAGACTGCACAAGTAACAGAAAAAAAAAAAAAAAAAAAAAAAAAACACCACCCAGACCCCACTTCCCTAAAATTTTCAATATCAGGGAAAAAAAAGAGTTAATTTTCAGCTTTGTTTCACCATCCTTCAGTTTCACAGAATAGGATGTAAAGTGGGCAAGAATGTTTTATTTTCCTGAACTGTTTCACAGAAATAAAGATAACAAGCTATCTAAGAATGATAAATGGAAACACTGAATTTTTAAACGCTAAGGCGTTTTGTTTGTTTGTTTGTGGTTGTTTTAAGGTGGAAGACGCAGGGTGTCTGCTTATCTCCAGTCAGTACTACTTGACTGCAGCATCAGACTTCAGTGAAATCACTGCTCGTTTATACTCGGCAGAGAAATAATCTGTCACACAGCATTGATCCACATCTAACGAACACTAGAAGACAAAGCACAACCGGCGGCCAAAGAAGCTTTTAATCAAGAGAGTTTGGGACCCCGAGGCAGCACGCAGCAGGAACCAGAGTTTGCAACAACAAATGCCAAGAGCCAGCAGAAGCCAGATAACGCAGGATCTCCGTTCCCCAAGTACGCCAACCGGGGCAGCTGTAAGGCTCCAGTTACCTGGGACGTGCTTTCAGCGGGCAAACCCTGGGGTTTTGTTACCTGCCTCACCCGGGCCCCGGAGCTTGCAGCGCAGCCGGGAGGAGCGAAGCCTTGCCAGCACAGCCGGAGGCAGCACCGCAGCCGCTTCGTCCGGGCAATGGAAGTCGCTCTCGACGGGAATAAATCAGCACAGCTCCTTGATAACAGGAGCACGGCGCAGCGCCGGACAGCTTTCGTTACGAAACTGGAAGTGACCATCACTTGCAGCCCGCGCCAAGCCCCACGGCGCTGGCTGAAAGGCGGCCGCGTGGCCGGGCGCCAGGGAGCTGCTGCCGCCACTGTCCCCGTATGGAGGAGGTGCTCCTTAGCGTGCCACAAACTAGTCCCTTAATTACAATTTCCTAATATCTCAACCTCTGACTCCGATACCAGATCTTCCAGTGGGAGCAGAACATGAGGAGGCGACAGCAGTCCTGAAAGATTATTCGCATACGCTAGAATAATTATTTTTCACATCCTAAAAGTTTTCGGAAGGTTGGTGAGAACTCCCCTAAGCCCTGAACAACAAGAGCACACCTCCAGCTTGCAGCATGCGCGGTCAGGCTCCTTCAGAAATAACCCCCGAAAGGGTCAACCTGAGAGCAGCCTGTTCAGTTTCTGGTCCTTTGCTGTTTTAATTGCCAAACAGCATCCCAAACGCCTTACCTGCAGTTGTGACCTCACCGCTTTCAGCTCCTGAACAGGGGAAAACATTGCCACGGCTTGTTGTTACCGCGAGCTTAGGCTGAAAGGTAGGAAAATACTCAGGGAAGGAAGGGGAGGAAATGAAACAGAAAAAAAAGTTTGTTATGGTCTTCCAGCAGGTCCGCAGATGGATAGCCAGAGATCTTGCTGCTTTCTAAAACACCGAGGACATAACCAGGCAATAATAAGAAACAGAAACTGAGCTAGGTGAAGGAAGGTGAATTTCTGCACAGTGACACTGTGATACTTTTTTAATACAAACTTCTTATTTAATGACAAGGGGGACAGTTGTGCTCGTTTGTGCTTCCCTGCTGGTACATCCACGTTCAGGTCCAACAAAGTCAATCCAACCCTTGAACGCAAAGTCAGCTTTCTGCATCCCTTAAATTACACAATCCTATTCAAGCGAAAAAATTAAACGGCCGAGAAGCAGAAAGCAAAGCAACCTCTCAGCTCCGTGCAGAACACAACTCATTTCATTTTCGTTCACTGCACTCAGGGAAATTCATCTGCACAGCTGCACACCAAGTTTCAGACGTGCAAGAGCCCGCTGTCAACATTCAAATAAACTTCAAAACTCCACCCAAATGAAGAAGCTGTGCTCTGGAGAGGGAACCCACGCAAAGGCTGGCATGACAGCAGGTACTTTGGTCTCCTTACCGAACACCGGTGGATTTTAATACATCCACGCAGCAGCGGTCATCCCCTTCCCTTCCCGCCCGTGTTAGCTGTGCCACTGGAATTCTGCACCCTACCCCTGGTCCTGAACATTTCTCCCCTCCCCTGCTTTTCAGAAGGGAAGCATTAGCCATCTCCTAGGCTGGCATGAGCAGCATGCGTGCTGCTTTTAAGTGAGGTAGATCCACTGCACCTAGGAGAAGACTAGCTACAAGGACGTAAAAACGAAGTCACGGGCAACCAGATTTTACCCTTGGGTCCTTCTAAACAAAGTCATTTTGACTTTTATGATATCTCATATTTACCCATCCGGTGACAGGTCTCACAAAAACCTTCTACAGCACTTCAGCTTTCTGGAAAGAAGAATTAAAACAAACAAACAAAAATGCTCTCTGAAAAATAGTACATTTGTAATTCTAGCTAGAATTTTGAAGTGGAAGTACTTGGGAAAGGCAGAGGGAAAAAACTAGCTTTGCATCTTAAAAAAAAAGAAAAGATGTAGATAAACCCAAATCTCAAGAAATGGGCCTTCAACTTAGAACATGGGGTTGGGGAGAATGACCTCAGCTTAAAAAACAAGCAGTTTAGGAGGGTTGGGGTCAAGGTACAAACACCACAGGAGCTCACCCCCAGAGCTCTGACAAACAGGATGCCGGTGGCTACGTAAGCAAGGGAGCGCGGTGCAGGGAAACCCTCCGCTACCCAACAGCTGTTCGGCAGCTCAGCCCCCTCCTGACGCTCATTAAGGAAATTCCCTCATCCCTAATGAATTTTGACTGATTTTTTCCACTGTCCCAGATGGAACTTTGACCATAGGATTTTTCCTCTAACCCCGTCCTCTGTTCCTAGGCACTGCTGAATCGAGTCCTCGCTTCTCTATCCCAGGCTGCTGGGCACGCTTCCCCACCACCCCCAGGTACCTTACTTCATCACGTTTGCTGTACATAAGTGGCTGCCACAGCAAGGAATAATTATTGCTTATTACAGTTGTAAGCACTCAACAGTTGGCTCCAAAAAAAATCCAGCACCATTGCAAGTCACTTCCCTCCCAGTGGCCTCCCTGCTCAGGGAAGAGCAGAACAAGATTTATTACCATTTAAATGAGAAGCTCGACCTGCTCCAGCTTTTGTCTTTAAATTGGAATTCCTGTAGCTGAAGAGAAGATGAATGCTCTGATTTTCCTCCTGCTCATCCTTACACATTACGGCACAAATCTCAGAAGGGTACTTGATCAAAAATAATGAATGACGCTCATTCTCATCTGAGCCGAGCAGACTACAATGCAGTTATTATTAAGGATGCTTTGAGAGGCATCGGTCAAGAAGATTATTTTTGAACACTTCTTGAATTGATTAAATTAAGAGAAGTCATTTTGCCACAAGCAATTTCCTTTTTCTGACAAACGCTAGCGGGTTGAACCTGTCAGATACCGAGAAAATACTTCCACCAATAACAAACAAAGCAAGCCTTGGTACAGCCACCAACTGCATTCTGCTCAGGGCACGAACGCTGAACCATCACTGGGTTGTAAGAGGATTAGGAATTCCTTAAGATTAACAGAAAACTGAGCAAAGTGCAGAAACCTGGTGGTGTCCAGCAGCAGAGCTGCTTGGCGGGGCGAAGAGCAGAGCGTGTAGACGAGCCAGCAGCCTGGGAACCGGCGGCAGAAGTCGCCCTGCCCTCTCTGAAGAGCCACCATGGGAAAAAGATGAGTCAGTGGCAGCGCCGTGCGACGCGATGTCCCAGCCGTCAGATCAGATCTGCGGCTGATACCGCAGCAGGGACCTGCCTCCGTCATCGCTTATTTACCCACTCGGAAACAGATAACGCAGCAATACAGCGAGAGAGCTCCCATCAGACAAACGGGCAAAGGCTTTATTTCAGGTTATGTTTAATTTGGTTCAAGGTGCGGTCAAACACCAGGTAGAGGCCACGTACAAGCATACACCTACATATGTATCAGCAGTCAGAAGCCAAAGATGCAGAGCAGGTCCTTGGAAATCACTGCTAGACCCCCAGCTGGGCACTCAGAGGAACACCAGTGTCCCCTCACCTCCCCAGAAAGGTGGATCTATTCGGTACAGCGGTGTCAGGCCACCGTTGACCAACCCAACACACCTTTTAAAGACTTCTACAGCTTCTTCTGGCGTCTTCAGCACCCGCTGTCTAGAAACGGGGAGAGTAAAGGCCCCGAGCGTGGTCACAGAGGTGTGAGATTTGCACCTAAGCCATGACGCACACGTGCATACACAGACACAGGCACATACATGTGCTACGTACAGAAGCATAATCTCATTATTCTATCTCAAGAGCCTCCGAAGGCTTAAACCACGCTCAGAAATATGGGAGTTCAAAAGAATTACTCAAGAAATCGCGGTGGAGATATTTTTGCTAGAAAGCCCGGTGATAAGAGAGAAAAAAGGCTCGAATCCTCCCTCTCATTTTCCTGGATTTAACCTGCTACAGAAACCTGTAGCCCCAGAGAGCGTCTTTCAGCGCCGAGGCAAAGCCAGCCCGCGCCCCAGAGCCTCACCAGCGCTCACTTCAAAAGAGCGAGCGGCCGGGGAATTCGGCTCTTGCCACTGGCACATACCGAGGATTCCACATCATTTCTGTGCTACTACTGAAATGTTCTCATCAGCGCGGATTTCTGTTTTAACACGTTACAGCCGAAAAAATGCAGTCTCAGCACGGTGAGCTCGGGGTTGGCTTTGGAAGCCTTTTCTTGGGTGCTGAGGGTGGACGGAAATGGGGTGAGTTCTAACGCACGCCGCAATCCTTCTGCTTCCAAAGACAAAGTCCAGCTGTAAGCTCAAGGACTCCATATACTTACTTTTTTTCTCTTTTTAGTAGTATATGGACGATAACAACAGGGGTACTTTGTTAATGCCCCTTCATTACTCGAGCTTCTGTAAATTCTGCCAAGCTGCTAACTGCATGTTTAATGCATTAATTGCTAAACTGACATATGTCTACAGGCAAGAGAATCCTTTATGGAAGGGCTTGTTGCTCAAGACACAAAAGCAACAAAGGGAAAAATGATGGTAAACACTAAGTTCTCATTGTATTTAGTAGCCGTAGGCCTTTGTTAGCAAAGGCTATCCCAGCACACGCAGCCACATTTAAATGGATCCTGTCCTCAGTTTCCAGCAGGAAGGGTACACAAGCAGCCTGACGGAGGTAGAGTTGTGGCAGGATGCTACGAGCACCTCTCTGCTGCTCCCCCGGCCGCTGACCCCCCGGTGCTACAAGTGAGCAGACACGGAAGGCGGCAGCAGCAATGCTAGCTACAATTTAGTTTCACCAAAGGATTAACCAGATCACAAATTGCTAATTAAACCCTGCTTTATGATTGAGGCTTTAATTCTTTAGGGACACAAAGGCAAAGCGTGCCGAAGACCGAGGTGGAAGTTAGCCTGGAAAGCCCTGCACCAGCTACGCCTGTCCTGAGGCTCTGGCTCCCTTCAAAGTCAGCCCCTTTTCGGTAACAATGTTCTAAAGTCTTTTTTTTCCCCACTTTTTTTCCATTTTAAGCTAATGGTTCATTGTTGTACCTTGCTGACAGCGATAAATACAAAACCCTGCCTATTCCATATGCAACAAGGCGTGCTAGCACACAGCTACATAAAAGGCCAAAGTTTTCAGTTCTCCAAAGTCCTCCTAGTTCTTCAACTAGTTAATGTGATAGAACTAGAAACTTCCCGTCTTCTGCTGAAATGTGCAAGTTTCCCTCCCCCCTTCCATTTTGTGGATTTTCTGCCAATAATACAGTTGAAAAATAAATTCCTGTGGACAGGAAATATCCTGAGTGAAGGATATCCAGCCTTACGATACTTAAAATATTATGCATTCTTCCTTATCTGTCTTCGTGAAGGCCGGCTTTCAGCGCGCGCTGCGTTCAGGCAGATGGAAAGGGCTCCTCGGCACGTTGTCCTGCCTCTACCCGCCATGCCAGAGGGAACAGCTCCTTCAGGGTTCCCTCTCCGCCGCTCTCGATGCCACTCGTTGTGTTACAGCCCGAAGAGAGGAGAAGCAACGCTGCTCCCCGAGCAACACCCGCCAGCACGAGTACATCCTCCCCAGCCTCTCCTGATAAGGTGCTTTAAGATGAGGATTGTAGAGCGTAATTTAACGGCCTAATCTTATGGAGGTGGCTTGGCCTTTCAAGAGATCCCTTCACTCAATTTCCTCAACAAGGGCACTCGACAAAAGCAAACATCCTGGCCCTCCGAGGAGCCGCATTCCAGCTGCGGCAGGCTCCCAGCAGGCAGGGCTGGGGCCGGCACCTCCACTGCCCACTCCTCGGCACCCCGGCCAGCCCCCGGGATGGACCAAGAGGCACGGGAACAGACCCCAGGCTGTAAAATCAAGTTGTCTGATGAGACTTTAACTCCCTGCACGGTGTTCCTGCTGTGGTCCCTGGTGCCTTACCCGCACTGCTAAGCCTGGCTCCTGGGTGGCCAGCCAGTACTGAAAAAAAGCGTGTTCTTCATCAGGCTGTTGCGGTAACAGCGACTGCACAGAAACGTTCAGCTTTTATTAAAGTCGCCGATTACATCGCAGAGATATCGGGCGATAGCCGTGTTTTAACTTACTGTGCAACTTTGCCTTGCTTGACCAGTTTTGGGCCGCAGCGAAACAATGCCCCGATCGATGATTCACATCGCACATTTTCTCAGCCGTCAGTAGTTTCTGTTTCTTAACCAACAGCGGAGCAATCTGAAAATCACTCATATTAAAATCAGGATTAACGCCCTTTAAGGGCCCTACGGAGCTCGTTGCCTCCTAACGTGGTGAGGAGGGCCAAAGTTCACAGCTGGACGCGGAGACAGAGCTGGCACCTCTGGAACAGGGTCACCGCTCAGCACCCCTGCCCCTGCACTTCGAGGTAAGGAAGGAAGGATTCCGGCAGCACAGAACTGCAGTCGTGATACTTGGATCTTTATAAATAAATGTTTCTCAAATGGGTTTAAAGTGCCTTTTATTATTCTAATAAACAGACATCCAGATCCAGCCTCTAATACGCAGCACTTCCACTCCACGCCCTTGCTGTTCTCTCTTTGGGGGCCTGCTGTCAGCCATCCCCCTTTCCACAGGTAAGCGTGTTAGAGGGGATTTCATCAAGACAGCCCAAATGTGAACGCACAGATATACAGGCTTAAACAGCTACGCCGGACCAAAGGGAGAAGCTTTGTCAGAGAAGCCTCCTGCACCCCTCTTGTGACAGAGCACACCCACAGACGTTCGCTCGACCATGGCCCACGTGAGATTAATGCAGCTGATCTTTACCAGTTTTTAATTACCCCTTGGTCAGGGCTCAGACACCTGTGAGCCAAAGCAAGCTCTGGATATGTGAGCATCACAATCCGGCTTTAAGATACACTACAAGGAGACTGGTGAGATGTAGGATTCCTGCTCTTCCCTCTGCACAGGCGAATCCTCCTGTCAAGGCTTAGGAAGTTCACACTTCTGCTCACAAAAACGAATGGAAAAAAAAGCAATGCTGACATTAACACAAATTTCAGGGCTGCAGCTACTGCCCTTCGGTGACCAAGGGGGGCTGCTCCTCAGAACCGTTCACAGCAAGAGGGACTGTGATGGGGCAACATTGAGAAGGAAAAAAAATAAGAAATCACTAAGTTTTATATTTACACAAAAAAAGCTTCATTCTGTTACAAAGTTTTAAAGGGAATTCTTACCTGCTGCCTCTAAAGCGACCCCAAAAAGCGTAATAGGCTACACTTGCTGGCCAAGAAAATATTTGTTGTTGGCACTTTTATTCAAGATCAGTCTGAAATATACTTCAAAAAAATAAAAGAGAAAGATCTTCCCAAGCCCTGAGGTTTCTAGCAATAAGATCAGCTATCTCAGGAGGCTTGAAGAGATCCTCTTACCACCTGAGATAGTCAGCTTTTGTCCTGACACATAAAAACCTCATCTATCTTTGACTATTTTGTACAAAATTAGAATATCACATCGAGACATCTTGTCATCTGTGTATTTCTTCACGCAACAGACTGCAGGATGCTGACATTCAAAGCTTCCGCCCTGGTGGCTGCCTGTGCTTTGCTCTCAAACCAACACCCGTGGCAGTACTGCCCCAGCTCCACGGGGCTAAGAGCGGGTTTCCTCTGGAAGGCAGCTCCTGCCAAGCACCAGGGCCTCTAGCTGTTAAGCTCTTTGTTGTTCTTTTACACCTAAATTCACTTCCTCAGACCTGATTCACTATCACAACTCAAGTGTTAAGTTTTTTGGTTTTGTCTTAAAACAGTGGAATTTCTCTTGAAAGGCAGCTCTCCAGAAAGAGGCACGCATCTTGTCCCGACACCGGAGGCTTGGATGCATTCAGACTTCAGTCTGCAGAGCAATAAAAGTAAAATTTCAGTGGTTTTTAATTCTCGTTTCTGTTGGCTTTGCTTTGTTACCAGGCAGAAGTTAGATCCTGCTCAGTGCCTCACATCAATAACTGATGTTCAAACCAGAATCCAAACAAATTACGCCTCGATCTGTGCACAAAGCAGAGCGTTTTGTAACAGTCTCATTTATTCCAGCATACTCGACGCCTGGGGGAAGCTCACTTCTAGCAACGTCGTACTCACAATTTCCCAGCTGTAGCTTTATTTCTCTGACGCCCAATGCCCCGCGAGCACAACGTGCTGGAATTCGTGGCAGAACCCACGAATGGGTTCGTGGACGAACCCGTCGAAACCCCCCCACTCTCGATGAAGTGTAAGGGTTTCAGGCATAACCCACACCCCTGGGTCCCGACCCCTCTGAGAGCGCTCCAGCACCTCACCACCGACACCCCGAGGTCCTCGAAGCAGCGAGCCTGAATATTTAAGACCTGAAAGCCATCCGCCCCATGGGTGGGGGCTTATTTTAGCCATCGCCAGCAAGCTGCGACTAGACTGCCGGGCGAGGAAGAGGAGGAGGGCTGGCAGGGCGCAGCGCCTGCTGACACACCTGCCCACGGGCCCCGGCACGGAGGAGCGCCCGCGATGCCAGCGGCGAAGTCTTTGTCCTTAGGTGACACCGACGCAGCCCGTACGTGCCAGGACCGTTGTGCAATTAGCACGCTCTTAATTTTGTACCCTCGGAGAAGCTAAGTAAAGTGCACTTAATCAACCGAAAATAAAGAAACGCAAAAGAAAGCGATCCAAGTAACTAATTAGTTAAAAGATGTCAAATGGAAACGAAATGAAGTGTCTAATTATATCCTATCAGTTCAAGTGTACAACACAATACAGGCCCAGAAAAATACGCTATTTGCTAATTTAATCAAAACAATCCAATTAAACACCACTGCTGAGTAATACTGGAAAGAAAAAGTTATTTTCCAGTTATTTACGAAACTAACGCGATTGTTAAGATCTTTCTGCTGAGGTGCAGTGAGATCTTTTCCATCCACCGAAGAACCACGCCTGATAAACAAACATCACAGTTTTCTTAGAAGAGATGTTAAATCCACTGATCGACAAACTTGAAACAAATTCCTAAGATTTAAGGCTTCCTCCGTGCTACCTCAATGACTATTTTATGCCATAAAACTCCTTTCAAGACAGAGAGAGAGAGAAGATTGAGTTCTCCTCCAATATTCATATAAATTGGATACTCTCCTGTATCTTCAGTTTTTATTCTCCAAGCAGCATCTCAATCTTCAGACATAATCATTAAGCCCACTGAAAAGCTAGTGTTGACAGGTATTAATTCTTCAGGGGAACATTTCTTCAAAAACCTCAGCCCCCATTATTGCATTCTTTGTCTATCGAATGGTTCTCCAGTGCTACGGACCAGGGGAATTTCAACCTTGTTGTATCCGTTTCCTTTATTTCCACAGAGATTAGAAACCGATTTTTCTTCCTTGCTTGGCAGATAAATCGTCAGTGAGTGGCTGGCACCCAACAAAGTTCATTTTTAGGCACAAAAACAAAAACACCCACAGGGAATTAAACTGATGGAAGGGAGGACCTCCTCTGATACACGGCCGGCCCCACACAGGCACCATCATCACCCGAACCCTGGTGCCCATTCCGTCTGCAAAAGGATGCTCTGCTCTTTAGATTTGGGTAGAGTGGGGGAAAACAAGGAACGATGAAAGAGCGTGCGTTATTAGAAAACACCTTATGCTACTCTCTTTATTAAAACTTCTCAGCTTGAGCTAAGTATTTAGCTAAAATAGCCAAGTAACGCCCTAGAATAACTCAAGATAAGAAAGGATCTGTCTGACTTTATCAATCACGAGCGCACAATCTGAACGGAAGCCATTGAAGATTATCAGAGCACCGACAATGGCATTTTAACAGCTTAAAAATGTCACAGTTCAGGAACAAATACCTGAAAACAATGAAGCTCTGCTGATTTCTATCAGAGAAAAGGCTACCTCTAGGCTTGTCAAATTCCTATTATTATTACAACCTGAAAAATCGCTACCGAAGTTAAACAGCAGCAGGAAAGTGAAGGATGGAGAAAAGGTAACGGAGCGTTTCAGAGCTCAGAATATAAAGGCATCTCAGACTTCCTTCCAAATTCAGTTTCACAGAGTCTAAATGGCAAGTATGTTTCTGATACCCTTTTCTGAGTAGTCGTTTTGTAACTTTTAACAAAAACAAACAAGAAACCTGTAAGCCAGCATCTCTACTTCAGTCACAAAAACGTAGCATTCAGAATCCTTCTGTGCCCCCGCAAACAGGAAGGGTACATTTTGCACAGGCACGTCCTTGTACCATTTGCAAATATTGTCCAAATGTGTTTTCCTTACATATTTCCTTTCCCCTTTCCTTGTTAGGGGAAAAAAAGAAAGCTTCAGTACAGAACGCCAAGCACCGTATAATTCAGTTCCTACCGTAGGAAAGTCTCAATCTAAGTGAATCAGACAAGATCAGAATTCTTTCATTAGGAGTAAAACAGATTCAATATTGGAGTATTTGTCAAGGCATACACAGTGGTTCAATGAAACTAATACAGGTTAAAAAAATGGGCTTTATGGAGTTGTTTTGACTTAAGTCCAATTATTTGCAACTCAAGAAGATTCTGGGGAAGAATTCAGAGAACTATTTCTAGAAATAATGGAGAAACCTTAAGCTGCAGTCAATACACACGTTCCCATCAAGCCATATTAGCAGTACTCTACAAAACAAAATTAACCAAAGAGATGCTTGGAATTCCTTCTGCATTACACAGATCTTCTCATTCCGACATCCAGCATCCCAGACCTCTCTCGTGCCTATATGTAAGTCGTTCCACCCACCCTGGTGCACGGCAGAGCCTGCTGCCCAAAGCACATCTGGGATGGTGCGAGGGACTGAGCAGCACTGAGCGAGCCCAAAGGTAGCAGCACTGGGGAAAACCTACCTCAACTCTGCCAAAATCCACTAAGCCCATGACTTTAAGGGCAGACCTCTCTGTGTACACATGTATAGGGAAACAAGGCCTAAGGACTATATTCCTAGATTAAAAAAGGCAACAGAAAAAAAACTTCATTAAGTGTTGCTGTGTTTCTCAGAGTGCTTCTTGGTTGCACTCTATCAGCTCCGGTTTCTAACAAAGAAGGATATTACTTAAAGGCGATGTTGCTAGGAATTCCCATAGTTCTGGGCACAACCTGGAATCCAACACACGAATATAGATCTATTATAGATACCTCTCTGTTATTTATTCATAGCTCGGTATTTTTGCATTAGAGTTGTGCCTGCGCTTCAAAGCATGCCATTCCTCCGCCTGGAGCAAAGGGGAACCGTGAGGACAGCAGTCAGACATCCAAGGACAATCACTTCAAGTCAAACATCCCCTTCACTATTTCGAGCTTCAACATAAGCAGATTACAGCTCAGCTGCGTTCTGTCTGAACTTTTATCTCCTACCAATGCTGCAGTAATTATCCCCGACAAAAGACAGACATTAATTAACAAGCAGCGACCAAGCTTTATCTACAAAACGCTTTCTTCCCATTTGCCTGAAGTTCTGCCTTCAAGTCATTATTAAATACCACGTTTTAGCAGCAAATAATCAGGAGATGCTCTTACCACACAGAGTTAAAACGTATAAATTGACAGCCACGTCTGGACAACCCCGGGTAACACAAGAGCACTTCTCTCCTGAAACAGCACAGGAGAACCGCTGGTCGCAGGGGCTGCCAGGGTGCCCCGAAGAGCAGCCGGGATGGGGGAGCCCCTGCCTGCAGCTCGTACAGCTCCTGGCTCTTGCTGCTTTTGCCGTACGCGCCGCTCCGGTGACGACGAGGCGGCAGTCAGTGCGGTGCACCTCGCGCTGAGTAAATATAAAGACGGACAAGATCTCCGCCTAAAGCTGTGCAGGAGAAAGAGGGAAGAGCTTTTCTGAAAGCCTTTCTTACAGAGGACAGAACAGCCCCTCCCATCAAATCTGAAAAACAAAAAGCAGCTTCGGAGTATGAAGAAATTTCGATATCCTGACAGGTAGCTAAATGACTCAGTCTCCTCCTCTTTAAGAAAGAAGAAACACAGACTAGTCAAAGTGTTCTTTAAATCAGCTATCGCTTACGAAGGCTGACTACAGGAACCCCACACTCAGTAGAGAGGTGCCACAACACCGAGGAGACCATGAGAAAGTCCCACCTCTGATGTCTGTGTGTCCACCTTCCCTTAGCCCTTTTACTTCGGGTGGGAGCTGGCGGCTAGGGGAGGAGAGGACAGGAAGAACGATCACCGACATCCCGACTTCTGGCAGCACCGGTGCTGTGGTGGCGGGGAAGGTGCCACACAGCGGGGATCAGAAGCACTGGGCCAGCAGCGGCAGCGCTCCCTTAGCGCCCCACACGTGCTCCTGAACCGCAGCAGAAGCGGCGACAGCAGCACCCCGAGCTGGGGGCAGCGCCGGCCTTCCCGCAGCAACGCCACCTGACGGGCCATGGACACACAGTTCCTTGTACATCTACCAAAAGGCGTGCAGAGGTGGGGCACAGCACCTCCTTTCCTTGTACCACGATGTTTAACTACCTGAGGGAGGTGAGCCTTCAAGTTCTGTACGGCAAATACTTGTGAAACAGTTTCCTCCCCTAGTGCCTACGGTGCACTGAGAGAGCTCTTGGATTTACGCCACACAAGAGAATTCAAAACGTAGCTTGAAGAGCAAACAAAAGCTTCCCTGCACTGTACATACAAGACTTATATGCGAGACGTGAGAAAAAAAACCTCTTGGTTTTCTTATCCTTCTGGATCCTGCACACCCAACCCTCTCCACGGCTGGAAGCTTCATCTTCGCGGCCCGGCAGGGTCACCCCGCGAGGCCCTTCCAGTCAGCACCGCCATCACGTACTGTTAGAGGGAAATTCACAGCACCTAGTACAGGCTCCTTACGCTTAAAAACAAGGGATGCTTATTTCCCAAAACTGATCAGAACTGAGAAGGGAAAACTGAGGTTTAACTCCATTATGAATGTAAGGCTTTTGTTTGTTTCTTTAAAAAGAGAATTACAAAAGAAAAAGTACAATCCTCTCATTTAAGAAAGAGGGAAACTTTGGCTAAAAACCCATCCTGATTTAGTGGTAAAATGAAGACAGTTTAAATGTAATGCAGAATAAAAACGGGTAAAGGAGGAAAAGAAGAACAGACAGTGATCAAAGTGAACTAAAACTACAGAAAATTGGCGAGTGAGGGCAAGACAAATAATGAGAAAAAATAATCACAACTTTTAGGACACTAGAAGATGAACTATGTTTATTAAAATAAATTAGGAAAGCCTGAAATCTAATAGTGGTACAACCCCACAGCAAAACAGACATGAAGATACAGCTAATGATGCTGGCTTCAAAAAAAAAGCATTTAATAAGTTTTTCCACTCGGTATTTGGAAGGAGGCACAAAACGCACTTGTAGCAGACAGATGGGTTACCTCCGTGACGAAGTCAGCCCCGAAGGCTCGCAGTTCAGGCCTGATCCAGCCCTTGGCCTGGCCCCATCACTGACAGCAGGCCCGGAGCCGATCCCACAGCACCGGCTGGGAGGGGAGCAGGACGCCTGGTGCCATTACGTGCCATTAGTGGGCACAGCTTCCAGATAAAACAATCAGAAGGCAACGGAGGGTCCTGCCGATAAGGAACTCCGAGATACGAACATAATCAACAACGTTGTTCTAATAAAACAGGCCCTGTCAAACAAAGCCGAACGCGCTCCGTGACGAGATTACCCGTTCGGTGGGTAACGATAGCTGTGTTAGCATGTGTCTGCTCTGCAGCCAGCGTTTCACTTAGTGCCGTGCCACGCTGATAAAAGAGTTAGCGCTCTACAATCAAAATGAAATATCTCCCGTGCAGTAAGAACCGGCTAGCTGACAGACCACGGCTTAACCCAAGGGCTGACAGCGTGTTTGGGAAGGAGCCGTACCACAAGGTGCCAGCACGCCACCAGCACCAGCTCAGCACTGCAGTATTGATAAGGGACAGACATCACAGAACAGCCAGAACCGGATACAAGCCAGGCAAATCAGAGTCGGGCACAACAATCAAAACAAAAAGAAGCAAGATAAGCCATGGGAGTAGACGGGATCATCCAGTGAACAGCATTTCCTCCTCTTACGGAAAGAGAAGAGGCCACAGACCACTGCCCCTGCTCGAGGGGGGCATCTTGCAGCCCTGGGGAGCTCGCAAGCCAACTCCTGCTCTGCCACAAGGGTCTCACCCACAGCTCCCACAGCCAGTTACTGCTCCTGCCTCTTCCCCATGCCGGGGGACACCAAGAACAGCCGCGGCTGGCAGATGTTTTGGCAGCAGCTAGGTGATGGAGGGAGGCTCGCTGAGCTGTGCCGGGCAGCAGCTCACATCCAGGATCTGCCGCCATCTGGAAGTTTGCTGGGCTTTTGTTTCAAGTCTCCAGCCCTGATGGATGAAAACAAGCTCCCGATTCTTCCACATTAACATAAAAACAAATAAAGTAACTCCCCCCAACCAAGTAGCTCATAAATGAAAGCACATCGCATGATATTAAATGTCATCAACATGTCTCATTTAAAGAGAAACCTGACTATTCGGAACAAAACCCCCCAAAACTCAGCTCAGTCACTGAAAGCAGCTCTGCCAGCACGCTCCTGGGAGTCCTTGTAAGAGGACAACGCTCAGCCGAAAGCTGCACAAGGACTCGCTGCCTGCTCCTCTTCCCAAGAAACTGTAACTACCCCCTGACAAAAGCACGTCTGCTGAGAAAGGGAACAGCACAGGCCAGTATTAAAGCAATTTCAGTCTAGCTACCAAGCAATTAGCTAGATAATGCCTTCACTACATGCTGATTTTTCTTCTTCCAGAGTACTGATGCAAGCATAAGAAGTAATTTGTTGTGTTTGTAGAGCCACTCTTGATATTGCAGGTGACCCACTTTGGGTTCTCCTTTCCATATTGCAGAAAATATTCCTACTTCAGCACTGCACATCTGTTCACTGATCTATTTCATTTTTTTTTCTTTTTAAACATTCACGTTGTATTTCAGGGTACATTCCACCTTCCAGCAAATACAGATTCAGATATTTTGATTTTTAAATATTGAAAGTCACATTTGTGAAATACTGATCTTGTTATTTTTATTTTTTCTAAGCCAAAGCATAAACAAAGTTTATCTCGTATTCTGATTTTGCTTTGAAGTTTGTGATTACCCCAAAATTAATATGCTCCTTCCTAGAGGTTATCATTAGTAAAATTTTGGATACAAACCTTCAGGCTTTACTCTGGTAAGTGATCCACTGCTTCCACAGAGCAGTTCTGGAAAACACCTTTATTGTTTGACCTGGTATTCAAAGCTCTTTGAAAACTACTTATCTCCTCTTCTGAAGTTGTGCTACATCAGGATCTTCTACCAGTAAATAAATATCTGTAACAGCACATAGGAACGAAATTCCACTGTGACCATAGCTGTATACTGAAAAAACATTTTTATTACAACATCAATTCATTCAAAAAAAAAAAAAGTATTTTGTTTCGCTTTTTAATTTTGCTGTTGCAACAAACGTGTGAAGTATTTCCATCACATAATATGCCAGGACAGGTCTTTTTCTGTCCTCACACTTCACTGAAACCAGTCTTCCGCTTGTACACTCTTTATTCGTATATGAAATTTCTGATGCCACACATTCTTTCACAGCTGTGCGTAAATCTCTATGTTAGAACTAGTCAGGTCTTCCTGCGTGCCGTAAGACGTCTCCTATTTGACAGCTGGACTGGTTTTGGACAAAGTTTTTTGATCAAATTCTGCAGAAGTGTTTTATTTATTGATAGCTTTATGATAGATATTTATCTGCTGACACCGCCTTTTGGCTTAAACAGGCCTTTATGTCTCCGTGTTGTTTACGTCTCTGACGGATTTACAGCCAGCGATTACTCCTGTGAGGCCTTGCTGAGGAGCCAGGACACTGAAGCACAATTAAGACTTTTCTTTTCCATTAATTACATATTTTTTTAAAAAGCATTCTCCAGAGGACAGAAGTGAATGAATGTTGACAGATCCAATCTGCCATCCCTATATGCTTTCTGACTGAGTACAAAATCCCAGAATCCCAGACTGGTTTGGGTCGGAAGGGACCTCAAAGCCCCCCAGCTCCCCCCTGCCATGGGCAGGTCCCGTCCCACCAGCCCAGGCTGCCCAAATCCCACCCAGCCTGGCCTTGGGCACCGCCGGGGATGGGGCAGCCCAGGCCAGGGCCTCACAGTAAAGAATTTCTTCCTAATGTCTAATCTAAACCTCCCCTCTTTCAGCTTAAAGCAGCTACCCCGTCCTGCCACTTCACTCCCTGAGCACGAGTCCCTCCCCAGCTCCCCTGCCTTTAGGCACTGACAGGCACCCCTAAGGTCTCTCCAGAGCCTTATCTTTGTCCCCTTATACTAAACCAGCAACTCAGGATGCACTGAAACAAAGTTATATACTATAAAAATCTAAGGGAGGAAAAAGGGAGCAGACAAATGGGGAGTTACTAAGAGAGAGGGCAAGGGACCGAGGTATCTGCCAGCAGAGACAAGGCCGTAACAGTCTGGAAGGTCAGAGAAACCGAAAAATGTTTTACAGCAACTTTTTAGAGCATAATATCATCCTGTCTGACTGCATAATCAAGAAATGCCAAAAGGAAGTGAAACTGTTGATGTCTAACTTCAGTGTTTTGTATGTACAAATATTGCCTTTCCAGTAACATAGCAGCTCTCACACATCCACTGAAGCAACCTATTCAGAGGCACAAAAATTAAAACGTAGCCGTCTTGTATGTTAAAGAGATTGTGGTTGCACAAGCATCTGGATGACTTGACTCCTGTGTTTTATCCAAGAGAGATGGCTGCTGTGGAAAAGATCAGAGGTCCTGGCGGTTACACGCGGCACGGCGCTCCTCGCCCCGCTCCGTCCAGCTGCATAATTTCCACTCCTAGGACCATTTCCTGCCCACTGAGCAAGCAGCTGAAGACCTGGACAAGAATGTCCAGCTCTGTTAACCGAGAGAGGAAAGGGTACAGATCACTGTGCACACGAAACCCTGCAGAAGGGAGAAAATTGAATTAGGCCCCAAGACCGCTCCTCTCCACGGCAGAAATCCTAGCAGCTGGGGGTGCGCTGACAACCACCGCCCCAGCAGGACACACCGACCTCGCGGATGGGCTTCAGAGGAGGAACAGATCTGCTGTCTATGCCTAAAAGTCAGAGGATGTTTATCTTTTGTGCAGTCATCAGAAGCACCAGTGAACTTAATAAGCAATAATAAAGATCCGTTACAGCAGCACACGGAGTTACAAAAACAAACATGTGCAGAGCAGAATCAAACAAGTCGATTTTGCTACAAGCTGACATGCAAGAAAGAAGCAGCAAGGCTCATTTTATGCAATAACGCGCACGCTGTTGACAACTCTGATCACTTCTGTCCAACTTTCATAGAAGTTTTGTTTCGCTGAGAACCTCAGCATTTGACTTCTTTCTCCTTAGCCGTGAAGTTCCCTGTTCATCACTTACGGTCAATAATTAACACTATAGCCCGGCTGTTCATTAACAACACTGTCCTAGATGGTCAGGAAGGAGACCTGGAACATATCACACAGCAGCCGAAAACCTCAGCGATCCATTTACCTTCCTAGCAGGGTAAGGGCAGCCTGGTGTGGTCCAGCACCGTGCCAGAATAACGCAGCACGACGTGACCTGTGTCCTGATGTTTATGACTTCTGGATGTAAGACACCATTACCTCAACGGCAGCTGAACTTGAACCAGAACGTGAAGTATCAAGGCATTTTGGTTTGGTCCTTCAGGTGGTTTTGCGGTGCGTTTTTTGTTTTGTTTTTTAGTTGGTTGGTTTGTTTTCATCTTTATTGAGGTCCTCTTGAACTGAAATGCATTTTAGTTTTGTAACAAATAAACCGAGAGGAAAACATACAAACAAAGTTACGTAACAGGGCAATTAATCCTTCGTCCTCAGAAGATCTAACATGTATTTCCACCTGGTAAAAGATAAGCTTGAGCTTTTCAGAAGGGAGCTGAAAGCCTGTAGTTTCATGGCGCATACTGCAAGTGGCAGGTCACTTTTTTAGGTTTCAAGACGTTTTGCACTGATCCGGAATCTTAAGCGTTGTTAAACTCGTTTGTACAGCAGATTATCTGCAACACTGGTGCCATTTTGCCTCCTCCAAACCACAGAAGAGCTGAAGATGTAGATACATTGTCTCCTGCTGAATGAGTGACCTTAACACAAACAGACCGACAACTTAAACTGAAAGTTATCATTTATTTTGAATTTCATGATTTTTTTTTGGCATCCCTTTCTCTTAATCACAGATACCCCCAAACTTTCTGCAACTTAGGCCGCATCTGGGTTGTTCTCCAGGCCTAATTCTCTGTAGACCATCCACAGTGCTGTAAGCCGTTGGCAGCTCAACTCTTCCCATCGTTGTCACCCCTGGGTCTCAGTGTGCTACCTCCTACACATCACTGCCAAAACATGAGGTCACTTCAGTGCATTTCCAATTTCTCATTTTCTTTTCTGTAACTCTTTGTCCATAAACACCCTTAACAAACAAGCAGAAAACTTCTGGCCCGTTTCTCAAAACCAGCTCCTGAAAGACACCCACGGATTTCTCTCCCTGCGTGGATGGCTGGTGGATGCTATTAACCATGACACAACCTAACAGCTGAGAGCAGTGCCCCGTGCTCCTGCTGGATCAGACTTGGGCTCTTCTGGAAGTACTCACGGACCACATACCACAGCCTTCCTGTGTCATTTGGACCCACTTCAGAGCCAAGACTTAGCCACCTTCACCGTAAGGCTGAGCACACGCCCACTGCACGTGTGGAAGGACACGTTTCCCCCCACAAAATAACCTGGTACCCACATGCCTGCATTTTTAGTCATGCAAGGGCCACACGTCACACCCCCGGCGTGATCAGGCGCACGGAGCAGAAGGAGCAGGACAGCGGGAAGGCAGCGCGCCGCAGCGACGCTTCTGCGCCCATCCCTCGCCCACATCTGACGTGCTCTGGAGGAGAGAGCAAGCAGCATGCCCATAAAGCACTGTGCATCTAGCTCCTCGGTTCCCTTGTCTGCCAGGTGCACGTACTGTGCCAGCTGCTCAGGGGGGACGCTTCCTCTTGGCTCCACGTGCTACTCCGCAGCCCTGCTCTGCGGCACGAGGACACCAGTGAGCTCACTGCGTGACTGAGGGTGGCTTTTCGACTAGTGTACAGCCATAGAAGAATATAAATCACGCTAAGATATAATTAAAAAGGGAACCCTATCTTGGTATCAGAAACCAAAGTTAGCTAATGAATAAGCTTGCTAAAGAAAGGAGAGGCAAGTGGCACGCGGAAAAAAGCAGAAGTCCTCTGATGGCAGATCTCAAAGCAGAAGCAGATTCTGTGAAAACCCAGAGCAAGAAGCAGTTGGTCCTTTTGTTTGTTTTTGACTGAGATACTGTATCTTCTAACTTTCCAGCACAAGAAAATAAAGACTTGTAACTCCCCAAGGCGGGCTTTGAAAACAGGTTTCTTAGTCACCCTGCCAATGCAGAAGACTTGGCACAGCTCAGAGTGTCGCCCCGCTGAACGCAGGGGACGGCCCCAAGGAAACCAGCCCTCAAGAAGCATGCTGTCACCCTTCAGTTACTGCAAACGAGTAAGAACAAATTTCCCACCTTAAAACCCACCAAGGTATCTCCAGTTATAGGCAGTGCGGTACATTGGAGGAACAGCACCAACACATTTTGGTGAAAAACACCTTGCTTTCTATCCCTTTTTCCAATTTTAATACAATTAATAAAAATGTATCTACTGGAATTAGACTATCAAAGCATTTCCTTGAAGCTTTGAGTATCTCACAAGGCAACAGGATATTAATACGTTAATACGTGAAGTGGATTAAGAATGGGGGGAAACCAGACCAACAGTTTTAGTGCTCAAGCCAAACCATTCAAAGCACAGGAGAAAACAAAAACCAGCAAGGGAACTACTCACATACCACAAGAACAGGGCCACGAACACATGTGATTATTTAACTGTGTCTCAAGCCTGGTTCTGAGTTGAAATAGATCTAGCAGCATCAGGTACAAGATATATTCTGATTTGCCTGATCTTGTTACGAAAGCATTGCTATTAGCTGCACTGGGGACAAAGCACTCGTGCATCTTTATTTACAGGGGGTTATTTTGGCCTGTAAAGCAATACTACAGTTACCAGCTCACATCATTCGCTCCATTTAGCAAAGTTCATCCACATGTAAGTGCTTCAGTATTTAAAACACATTTTCAGAAAAGAACTAGCAGAAAGTCAGCTGTCCTTTCGATAAGGCAAGCATTTTAGGAAAGACAAAATAGATAGCCCAGGCAAAAGGCAGCGCTGTGCTGGGAAAACACAATTACTCTGCCTCCTCAAGTCCGAAGTGAGGGCATCCCGTGCTACCAATATATATATGTGCCTGTAGTGCTTCAACTGCATGACTGGAAGCACAGGGTGCCCTCCCTTTGGACTGCAGGCAGCAGAGCAGTGGGAAGGTGCAAGAGCACTTCAAGGCCACTCTCAGTCCCCAGTGGTCCCCCACGTAAGTCGCCTTTCAGCACCTGGCCAACATCCAGCCAAGGTCTGAAGACGAAGCAAAGGGAGACCGGTCTCGCTTTCCATTTCAGGATGTGAACAGAAGCACCCTGCTTACGAATCCAGTCCTTTCTAGCACGCCTGGAAGAGCCAAACAGCAAGCACTTACAGAATGCTCCCAGTTTGTTGGCGCGCTGAACCAAAGCATTTACAGGTTGGTATATGCCATTCTCATCTGCTTTAATTAACGTGGAGGTACTGTCCAGTGAGAGACATCTCTGTTCTTAATTTCAGACCATTCACTCTTTTTCAAGGCAGTATCAAGGAGCATTTACTACTGACATCCATGAAAACCAGAACACTAAGTCACACACTTCTTGAGGAAGCCAAGCCCAAGCTGCGCGCTTTTGATTTTCATTTGATTTTCTTCGATTTTCAGTCTCACCACCTCTCAGTATTACAGACAGAAGCTGGGGAAATTCAGGCTGCTGAGTTCAGGCATTGCACACCCTAAACCTACAACCTCTGCGGTTCTGATCATGTCGCTGCTGCTAATTTATTCTAACAAGGTGATGCTTTTGCTCACCATTCGCTTGCTTGTATCAAGACATCAAAAATAATTCTCTTCTGTAAGTTGACACCACATGATGCTGCAAAAAAAAATACAGGCTCACCAGAAGGAAACCTATTCAGTGCTCTCCTCTACAAACGCTATCATCTTTTTTTCTCTGCTGTATTATTCCACATCAATAAATAAATAACAAGCAAGAAGCACTGTGTAATGCTTCATAACCACCAGCACAAGTGTCAGCAAGCATAAGGTCACTTATGTTATATGAATTGCCATCAAATAGGCATATGCTTCCACAATAAAGGTTACTTGTAAAGCGGAATAAGTTCTGGCAGTTAGAAGAGAAATGGTTAGGTGATCCTGAAGCACATTAGGACGACAACTCCCTATTCCTCTGCTGCTTCTGCTGCTGAGATTCAAAAAATAAATAAATCCAACCAAACATATCACAGCATCATACTCCTCTGTGTTAGGCTTGACTGAAGAATCACACAGAAGTACTCGGGGCAAAAGAGAACACGGAGATTTAGATTACGATACAGACTGTTAGCATTTTATTAGCTGTCGAGCAGGGAATAGGGAGCTACCACGTGAAGTCAACACGGCTATGCCGAGGCCCAGAGAACTAGCTACAAACCAAGCAGAATGAGCTTCACGTTTTGCTAGCTTAGATGAAAAGCATGGGGAAAGCTGTCCCCGACATTCCGAGGACCTCTGAGGGTGGCGAGGGTCACCTAAAATTGTTGCTTACTTAAGTTTTTGTTAACAGCCTCTTGAGAGCGATTTCTTTTTTCTCTTTTCAAAACATTCCGTATGAAACATTTCTGAAAGCATGAAGTACATGTTTAAATATATACATACACACACGTTCTATTATTAGAGCCCTTTGCGAGGACCTAATAATAGCCACGTCCATAGTTACGCTTAAGGCAGTTACAGGAGTTACATACGAAGCACTCGAGGTGCGCACATTTCTGCTGTAGAACAGCTATACGCTAAGGCAGGCATGTTTCATTGCTCTAGGCTATCACCTGTGATCCCAGCAAATCTGTGAGTTTGATTTTGAATAACCTAAATCTCAAGAAAAAATAATTAGAAAAAAAAAGTGGCTGAAATCCCACTCTGAAATCCATTGTGATGAAGCAGATGCCAGAACAAGCAAATGCCACATACCAGTATCAACTGCCACCTCTGTTCTCTTTTAAAAAATATTTATTTATATACATATATAGATAGATAAAAACACACACAGTTAGGAATTGTTTTTCACTTCATATTACATAAATAAGAAAGCGTTATACATAACCGTACTCTAATAAAGACAAGCATCCATGGGGTAGCCTCCAGCACATACCACGTTATAAACTGCCACCACTAGAAACACAGGTGACAAGTGTCTCCTACGCCCGGGGTGTAGTAGTTGGCTTGTTCTCCGTTATCCACTGATACATGACACAATTTCCTTGTAAATAAAGCATTCCTCGGATCAAACACAGAAAGCACGTCCCTCAACAAGCGGCATGTTTTAACCTCCAAGCTTTTCGATGCAAAAGGTGATCCATCCTTCCACAGCACAAAACGCCATGCAGACACACTCAAAGCCACGTTACCCAGGCCCTCTGGGGAACGCTCCTGCTCACGAACAGACTTTAACACACACTACACTTTTCTCCTGAACTCGCTCAATAGCATCGTAGTTTTCCATCCAGAGCAGAGCACAGATTTAACATCTGCAACAGCACTTCTGCAAGGCAGCTAATTTCTCCGATGCTCTTACAAATTGCACAATAAATCAGGTTTAATTAGTTTGTGCCTTTTTTCTTTTTTCCTGGCAGACTCTTCTGCAATAAAGAAGGGGCATGCACCCTTCATTTCGCACAGAGGCACTTAGAACAAATTGGCGAAAATGCAAACCGCCACATCTCAACTGGCAAATGTTTGAGGAGTTATCTGCTTTCCACCGCACAAACATTCCTGCCTGTAGATGGCCTGTTACCGTTGTGTATCTATCGTCTCCTATTTCGACTGTTGTTTGAAGAACTTCCCTCTTCCCACATACCTTCCATCTCCAGGGACAGATCACACAGCGACACTAACCCTTGGCCGTAAACAACATTACTTTTGATATTCCTGTCCCTAAAGGATTCCCCACCGCTGCTGTTTAGCACTGCAGACAAGATCACCTATGCAAAGTTAGCTCTGCAAGAGCTTTGCAGAACTCTGCCCCGCTGGTATTCTGCACAGCTGAGATTTACATAGAGGTTTGTTGGCTTCCTCCACTATTTATTTTATTTGCTGTACACTGAAGTCACAGTTGTTTATAATAGCCTTTAATAACTCGCAGTATGTTCCACAAAACCGTCCCGATACGCTGCGACGCTTGATTTCCAGACTCGCTGCCTGCTACCACGGCATTCTTGGTTGAGAGGCCGGGATTCTCTTCCAGGGCAGCCTGAACTGCCAGTCCTCGCGCTTCCCAGGGTCACTCCAGTTTTCCTCACGTCTGCTCTTCTGAGAGGAGCAGCTAACTACGCTGAGAGGAAAAGCACTGTGGAAAGTAATTTGCTTTATTCGGCTGCATATGGGTTCTGAGACTTTTATGTAATTACAGGTATTTTGTACGAATTAAGATCCTCACACTACATGCATTGATTCGTACCGTAAACTCTGTTTCTGCACTAGCGCTCACCAGACTGACAACCTACATTTTTGAGGGAAAAGCCCATTACGCTAATTGGGAAGTTCATGAATACAACCACACTCAACTCCGCTGTATGATCTGTATATATTTTCTTGCACAGATTTGTCAATCATAAAAGTTTAACTAACCCTAACCACTTCTCTCTCATTAGAGGGCTCAATGGAATTGACCAAGTAAAAAGGAAAAAAATGTGTCTCTCCTAGGAAGAGGCACTAGGTGAGAATCTTCAAGTTCACCAAATGTATGTAGAAGGAAAGTGCGAGAACAAACGCAATTCACACTTGAAGTTACAACCTCTGCTTATAGATATAATGTTTGCAGTACGAAGTCACAGCTCCAAGCTTCTCAGCTATAGCGGAATATCAGCTTATTTTGGACGCTTTCTTCATTTCTTTGACTTCAGCCAACTATAGGCTAACGGTATGAAAAAAAAAACCCTCACTGCTGTCCCAGCAGTGACCTCAAACCCAAACCAGATGAGTCCTAACGGCTCAAAAAAAATGTAAAATGTATTAACTTCCACATAGACTCATCCCTGCGCTACATTATGAGCGTAAACTAGCTGGCAGATACCAGGCGGGGAAGAGCAATATATGGTACTTCTGGGGATGTTGGCATTGCTGTCACAGCAGGGTCCCGATATAACCACAATCACAAACGCTTTAAAACTAATGAGAGGGAACCACAGAGCGCTGAAGATTAGGAGAAAAACACTAACAGACTGCTTCTGTGCGAGACCCTAAATGACCCCGGGAGCACGGCCAAGAATCATTTTCTTATTGGTAGCACCGGTTGCACGCCCGTACTGCCGGGAGAGGCGCGCAGGTGGCGGAGGGCTGAGAGCACGGACGGACGGGCTGAGGCGAGCAGGGTGCTTCCCCTCACAGGGGGGCAGCCCGTCTCCGCCTGCCGAGGCTCCCAGGGGTGATGCATTTACTGGGGGACGATGCTTTTATCCAGGGACGATGCATTTACCCAGGGACGATGCATTTAGCCAGGGACGAGGGCTCCCCACCAGCACGCCCCGCGTGCGGGGCGGCAGCGGCTCGCCCCCATCAGCGGGGCTGAGCCCCAGCCTGCTCTGCCAGGCCAGCAGGGAACAAAAAAAGGTTGAGAAATCGTGTTCTAGCCGTGAAAATGTGTGCAAGTTTGAAATGCCATTACGTAGCACATTGTTAAGCTCAAGTTAGACTGGTTTAACGCCTCTCAGAAGCGGACGCGTTACCCCCGGTGAGCCCTGGGCTCTGCGGGGCGCGCGGCCGGGGACAGAGCCGATGTGGCTGCGGGCACCGGCATACGTGGGTGCCGTGCTCATAAACCTGGCATCGGGTGAAGGCAAGACGACAACGACCAAAACCACACGCACAAAAAGCCCAAAAACCGCTGAAGAAGAAACTTTGATCTTTCCATAGCTTCGCTTCCCCATCTGCGAAGGAGCAACTCTCGCCCCCAGGAGCTGGGCCAGCACTTTTGGGTACTCGGGCACAGAAACGCAAACGAAACCCCAAAATCACTAATATGGAGCGAGGCTCGCCTCCCGCCTTTCATTCTACAAACATAGCTGGGATAAATGGCTCGTTACAGTGAATTCCAAGCCGCACTCCCTTCGCCAAAACCCTATTTAAACAGCACATTTCTGCGAACCGGGACGGGGGGGGGGGGGAGGCAGACGGGAGGGATGCAGATGTGCTCTTAGCCCACGAGAGGTTAAGCTTTTAAAAGACTCTCTTTTTTTTTTTTTTTTTTTTTTTCCGTTCCGTCTGCTGGTAGCATGCCATTTTACAAAGGTGTCTGGCAAGCCAAGCACCGAGCTGCCAGGATTTTCCTCCCCGAAGGGAGCCTGGGGAGGGAGGGGAAGGCCGGGACGGGGAGAAGTTGCTGGTTCCTCTCCCCAGCCTTTTTCCCCACCGTGCCCACGGGTCCAGGGCTCCGCCACCTGCCCGGGGAGCCGGCAGGGAGGGCAGGGGGAGCCGGGGGGAGCCCCACGGGGAGGAACGAGCCAAACTTTCCGCCCAGCCCCGCCGGGCGCGGCCGCCGCCCCGCCGGGGAACAAAAGGGCCGGGGCGGCTGCGGCGCCCCGGGGCGGGGGACGCGGCTCCGAGCCCAGCCCGGCTGCCCCGAGCCGAGCCGAGCCCAACCGAGCCCAACAGGGGGCTCCGAGCCCCGCCGGGCTGCCGGGCAGCGCCGTCCTTACCTGGCGGTGTGCTGGTGCGGGGCGAGCCGAGCCGAGCCGAGCCGGGCCGGGCCGGGCCGGCGGTGACTCCCGGCTAGCTGGAGCGAGTGGCAGGAGGGCTCGGCGGGGATGCCGCCATGTCAGTGATGTCGGCACCACATGGGGCCCGCGGCCGGCCCACGCTACCGAGCACTCTGGAGTAGAGGCTCCCGCCGAAAAGCCGCCTGACGAGGGCGGGCGGCGGCGCCCGGGCCTCCCGCTCCGCCCCGCTCCTCCCCGGGGCGGCCCCGCTGCCTCGCCCCGGCCCCTCAGCCTCGGCCCCGGGAGCCCGGCCCGGCCCTCCCGCACCCACGGGGGGCGCCGAGCCCGGTGACGCCCCCGTGTCGCCGTCCCGTCGGTCAGCCCCCCCCCCCGCCACCGTCGCTGCCAGCCGCCGTGAGGGGGAAGGCGGGAGGTGGAAGAGCCCCCGGTCGGCTCCGTCTGCCCCCTCGGCTGAGAGGGAGGAGGAGAGGTTTTAGGCAGCGTTTCTCAGAGATGAAGAAATACCCTGACGTGCTGCAGCCAAAAAGGAGGAAAATCGCTCCGCTTGCCTGGGGGGGAGCCACAGGGGTAATTCGCCGCTCAGCACCGCATCGCTGCAATGGGGGGGTCGGGGTTGGGGCTCGGATCTGGGCACAGAAACTCGAGCAGGCCCTGCCTCACCCCCTGCTAATGGCAGCCCTGTTGGGCAGGGCTGTTTGACAGAGCCCCACTGCCTTGGTTAGCTCTTTCTGCCTCAAAATCCCCCCACTTCACTCTGCTTTCCCTCCGTCACAATTCTCTTCAATCTCCTCTTTCCCCAGAGCTTCTCCCAGTGGTTGACGTACTTCATCCACAAGAGCAAGGATTCCTTTCAGAAACTGGAAAACCCCGTGGAGTCTCAGGCAGCCCAGGTATATTTTCATCAGCTTACATTAAAATGCCAATAAAAGACCACTCGTCCCATGGGACTTACTGATGGGACCTCTACTTGTCAAAACTCCCACTGGAAAACATCACTTTGGCATAAAAGTTCAGTAAAACCAAACCGTCATACCCAACTGGGCCGGCTATTTTTATATTAAGTGACCAAAATACAGGAGAAAAATAATCTGAAATAGATAGTTCCTATGAAAACAGAAAATTAGCATTTTCACATGGGAAAGATTTTTCAGTGTAAAATGGCCAGCCAGCACTAAGTATTGTTCATTGTTAATTGCAAAAACTTTTGTAATGAGTAAAATCTAAAAGCAGAAAAATGTTTTGTTTTATTAGTGACCCAAAACATGCAGACTTTTTGATGATCCTGGATTGAGTTACAGGGTCAGATGAGATTAATTATTCACTAGGGTGGTAAAGCCTTTACTTGGTCCTGCAGGCTGTTTTGTGAAGGAAAAGATAGAGAAAGGGAAAGAGGGAGGTGGTGCAGGCAAGAGGGAATGTGTTGGTTTAGAAAGGAAAAAATCCCTGGCCTGAGTTAGAAACTTACAAAAAGATTAAATCAAAGAGTAAACAAAATCAAACATAAAGATAGGAAAACAAAAATAAATACAGGAGAGGAAGGAAATGAAACCTCCAGGCTGATTTTTAGCTTTTCTGTCAGACGGACCAGAGGAGGGCTAGGTCCAAGCACATTCGTATTTGGAGAATCAAAACAGGCTCGGGGTGTAGGGACATTTGGTGAGTTGTCACTTCCCCAGCAGAAGCGGAGTGATGTCCTCTGCCATCACTAAGATCAGGGCGGTTTACATTTCCCTGCAGTTCTGTAAAGCGTTTATAGTTCACACTTACTTCACTTTGGTTTCACCATTGGAGCAGAAGTCAAAGAGAAAGTCATCTGCAATAACCACATTGGACGTACTTGAGGAAAAAAATGTGCCCGGTTACTTGATTTTCACATGGTTTCCAGTCCCTCCTGGAACCACAGAATTGGTCAGACACAAAAAAGACAGAACATTTAGCTGCACCTGGAACAAACGCGTACCTTTTCTTCAGAGCACTTTTTATTCAGCCACTTCATCCCAGTGAACTCAACAACAGGCTATAGTTAACAGCAACTGTAAAATGGTTCAATAGAAACTGGAGGTGTGTCAAAAAACAAGGAAGAGGACGGGAGGGGAGCAAGGACTGCTTTTCCTCAGAAAATTCCTACATAAATAAGAAATTAAACTGTTTCTTTAATGACTTACTCCCTGAGCCAGCTGATCAAGGAAGAGCATTAATCAGACGAGGAGGAAATGTCTTTTGCCGCTGAAAAAGGAAAAGAGCTAGGTTATGTGGTGACACAGCAGGGATGGATAAAATACTCCGGAGAAAATGACTGACCTAAACGATCATCCAAACAAATACAGACAAAACCATGAACTTAACTTTCCTATTCTGATGAGTCCGTGTTTTTCTGAGTATATGCTTTCAATAATATGCATATTTTTCTTTTCTCGTGGTGAGATCTTTCTGTTTACTCAGGAAGCAAGCGGAGCCAGAAAGGCAATAGCGCGTCCCTTCCGCCATCCCGCGGGTGCCTGCGCAGAGGGGCAGGAAGAAGGGGTGGCAACACTGCTCCAGGACAGCCATTCCCTAGACAAATCTCGACCGGCACCAGGCTGACACCCCAAACTCCTTTCAGGCAGGAATTGTTTACCCATCACGCTAACAATTTCAGCACTGTTGGCCAGGGCTGGACCCAAACCAATTCCATATTCTGTATTCTGCTGCCATCCCCCTCGGCCATCCCCTCCTATCTGGTGAAAAATTCCAGAGAGGAGCCTGTGGAAACTCTGTCCATATGACCAGAACGTGGCGTCCGAGATCAGACATCATTGTAACGGCTGGGAAGATGGTCTTTATTCTCACGAGACACTTTCCCTCAGGTTTCTGGTGGGATCTGAGTTAAACTTTTGCTGTTCCAGCAAGCTGTATGCTCTGTATTCTGGAGGGCAAGCAGGCTGAGATCTTGGCACCAGTGCTGTTCAACAGCGCACAGAGAACGCTTTGATTGATTTATTTGCTGAGCGCTTTTTTTTTTACCTGGGGTGTACTACCCGCAGGCATTTCCAATACCGCGCAGCACAGGCGTGTGCAGTGGATGAGTTTTCTGCCCAGCCGTGTCACAGAGGCTCTGGGCTGGCTCAGGACGTTGTGCCGAATGTGGTGCATTCACAGGGTGAGAACTCTGGGTTCAGGTCTTCTCGCTCAGGGCCAGCATAAACTGGGATGGAAAAGGGGCACAGCCAGCAAGAAACAATTTGCCCGACCCCACAGCAGGCTCCCTGAGCAGCCTGCACCCCTTTCCTGGGGTGGAAGGGGCAGGGTACGTGAGCCAAACACTGGTGTGATCACCCTCAGAAAAACATCGAGAACAAAATGACGTCGCTCCCTCTTGTGATCACGCAATGAAGCAGGGACCATATAACCTGATGGTCTTCTTCGTAAGTCCCTTTTCAGGTCCTTGTCGTTTTACGTATCTCAGACCATTAAAATCAGAGCAATTTGAACAGTTAGGTAGTTAAAACCATACAGAAGTTTCGGGTCACAGTCATCTTCTCTCACTTTTATCTGACAGAATGGAAGCTACATGCACATTAGATCATACAGACTGAAATGTATTGAGTTCCTTCAGTCTTTACAATGTTTTGTTTCAAGGTCGTGCTGGTGGAGAATGGCCCGAGCCAGATGTGGGGGAAGCACAGTGCATAGGTCAGGATGGTCGCTTTTACTGTGGGGAATCCAGAATTCTGCAGGACACTTTTTAAAATAACTAGGGCATGTAAACACGAGCATGAACCAGGATTTCTATCTGTACCTCTCTATTTAGAGGAAATGAATGCCAGTTATTCACTGAGCATATAGTCATGCTTTGGCATTCATGTACTAACTGAGTTTGGTGAGGAGTCTGTATTTGTGGTATTAATTGGCAGGTTTTTTCCCTTTTTAGGACACAAGTCAGTATTTCTCATGCTCAGTGACACATGCAGAAATTAAATCCCAAAATTTTATTATTGGGATAAGATCAAGGATCAGAAAATATTGGGATAAGATCAAACTGCTGTAAGATTCTGAAATAAAAATTATCTGCCTTTTTATTGGGGTGCATGGTAAGTTTGCACTGCACATCAAAAAAAAAACAGTTGTCTACTGGACATCCTTTTATTCCATTTAACAGGCAAAATCCTTAATTTGGCATTTGAATCTCACAGTCTACAACTCTGCGATAAATATGCCCAATCGAGTTCTACAAGAAGTCACAGAAGTCCCAGTGACTTCAGCAGGAACTAGAAGAGGCCTCTGTTTACCAGCACCATTGTTCTAAAGTAGTGATTTCTGACACCACAAAATAAGTTGTTTGTCAGGGATATTATTCTATTAATTGTTTCTTAAGCTTTACAAAGGCACGATGGAGAGAAAATGTTCCTGTTGCCCCCCCCATCCATAAGAAGCTCCATTGTGTTCGTAATTCGTCTGCTCGTAAGCCGAGGATTTACACCGTAAATTTTTAACATGTTTTCATCTACATTGGTTTTGTAAGTTTAAATAAGTTCCCATCTGCCAAGTGCTTCCAAAGACCGTTGGCGTTGAACCAATTCAAGAAGCTTGCCATGAAGATTACACACCAGTTGTGCTCATTCAAAACAATGACTTCTGACCACTGCACCAGAAGAAAATAGTCTCATTTATTGTCTCATAATCATGCATCTCTGCAGTGCTAGTTCCACTTCTGCCAACGAGAAGGGTGCTCCTTTGATATTCTACAAATATTTCAGCTCAATCTCCTTAACACTGCGCAGTTCTTTGGCTCCTTAGGTTTGGTTTGGTTTTGTTTGTTGAAAGCTCTTGTTTCAGTTCGGTGTCTAAAGAAAACAAAGCAGTGTTGCTTGCATTGTTAAAGCCAAAAGTAGGGCCACAGAAAAAATGTTCTTCTTGGAAGATTTTGTAGATTGGTATTCATGAAACAGCTGGAGATGAAACATACAATGCTAATCCTGTCCAGTTGCTCCTGGTCATGTTGCACATTCAGGAAATTCATAATTAGGTGGTTATATCCCCAGCGTTTCCCCTGCAGCACTCTTTACAACTAGCAATTTATCTTCTTTCTTGTCATTAAAAAAAAAAAAAACTACAAAGGAAAAAGGGGGGGGAGAAAATACAAGGAGGAGTAACTTAAAATACGCTTAATAGTTTCTGCCCTCTGTAAAAAATTCAGATGTTGTCATTTCTGTACGTACCAGTAAACGTCCATTGCCCTTTTCTATCACAGTATTTTTCCTCTGTGCTGTATATCCTTCCTACTGACAGAATTTATTTTTCCTGTTATTTTTTTTTCTTTTTCCTTGCCAGTTATGCACACGCTTTCCTGTAAAGGCAGCCACACCTGATAATTTAGAAATAAACGCTTTCGTAAGTAAACATTTATTTTTCTTGCTGAGTAGAAGCATTATACAGGGGGGTTTATTCCCAGCTCCCTCTAAGGTTTCTAATTAATTCCTAAGTAGTTTCTGCTTTTTATTCTGACTTCTCTAGTGGTATCATGAAAGCCTTTCCCTCTATACTGCATTTTACAGACTGCTTTGTCAAAAGTTCATATTCATTTAGAATCAATCAGGGTACAACTTGAAGGATTTTTGTTCTTTTTACAGCCTTTAAACAGAACAGCCTAATCTACTGTTAATTACATGCATATGCAATGTGGAGATTTTTGTCTATAGAGCAATCGACAAGAAACGTTGCCAGTTTCGAATTAAACTATTATCAGTGACTCAGCAGATTGGCTCTGGAACAGCAAAACATCACATACAGGCTTTTAAAACAAAGGTTATTACTGATTTTTCCCAAAAGTAATTTTAAAAAGCACCTGGGAAAAACAAAAAGAGGAATACTTAGATAACACTGCTAGTTACAGTTCAGGAGTTTCCAAGCCTGTGATTAGCAAGCTACACTGGTGGCTCAGAAGCCTGGCTTTTCAAAGATAAAAATACAGTACAGCAGCGTACAGTAAATGCACAAATAACTTTAAAACAACAGAAGAGTCATAAAACTCTCCAGTGGCAGCTCAGACCCCAGATCACAGGATCACCATAAATCACAGCGGGGCGTTGCAGAGCCTCCTCGCAGCACTTTCAGATCCAGAGGAGCCTCTTGCCTTGCCGTGCACTTGTGCTTCAGCTGCAGGTTCCCTTTGCTTTCTGGATTTGGCCAAATGTATTTTTAGTCACAAATGCAGCAAAAATACACCTAGACGAGGTGTTTTTTTTGTTTTTTTTTCCTAGCCAGCAGTGAGCATCTCCAATTCCCTGGGTGACAGAAGATGGCGTTTAGTAGTGGGGGAGCAGAGGACTCACTGCTTTTGAATGGAGGCGCCCATCCATGCCAACATACAAAGCCACCTGGAAATGTGTGATTTCCAAAGGGGATCTCCTCCAAATCTTTATATATCTGCAAGAAAATACATTCCTTTATGCCAGGTGCAAGACACTTATGAGAAATGTATCACCAAGTTTCAATATACTATCTCAAAGAACTCATGGGATGATGTAAGACAGTTTTTAGGTTCCTCTCAGTCAATGACTTTTTTCCCTAGAGCTTCCCCAAAGCTGCATGAAAATACATAAAATATTACTTTGAAAAGCAGTCAAGTTTTGAAAATGATTTACCAAGTTGCTAACTTTTCCAGACTTAAAACGTGATGCCTGAGATAATATGTCTGTTTCATGTTGATAAATAATGGAGTCTGGCATACAAATGTTCTGGTATGGCCTTGGAAAAATCCCTTCAGCTAACTGTGCCTTAGGCTAGAATGATTTAAAAAAAAAATGCTTATTTTACATTTCCATTACTTCTTTTATCTACAACAAATAGCCAGGCTTAAACTCTCGGTCATGTTCTTTCACACAATCACGCCCAAATTCTACCCACCTTTATTTATTTGTTTTTGTTTTTCAACAAAATAAAGATCTTGCAGCATGCCCTACAGATCAACAAAACCTCAAATTATTTTTGGTTAAGAGAAGAGCAACCACTTTGAAAAAGCCAGTATAGGCAGCGAGCTCCTGTCTTCTTGTATGCATCCTGCAGACCACAGCTGTGATGTGCAATGGAAGTGAAATTGTCTCTTATGTGAGTAGGTCCTGAGTCGTTTGATGGCTGATAGGTCAAAGATGAACTTAGGTTTCACTTGAAAGCCAGCCACAGAGCTGGAGGTGTGATCGTAGGGTGTTCAGATAACATAAATGGATTCTTCACAAGTTTCTGCTTTCATTTTTTTTTTAAACCTTGAAGATTCAAATGGTTTAGACAAATCTTGAAGTGACAGAAAAGCAAACAATAACTTTCGCTACCCACACAACGATTATGGGAGGCTTCATTGATTGTTATTTAAAAAAAATGCTTTGTGATCTACAAAAGAGTTGTTATGGAGCAAGTATGCGATAAAAATGCCAATTACTACTGTTATAAAACTTATGCCATATGCAGTAAAGAGTAAATACATGTAATAGACGTTTCAGAATGAATGAAAAACCTCTTGTAGAGGAAGACTCATCCTTTCCCTGGCAGTAGATGTGCCTAATACTTCTCCTGTCAGTTGTCTCAACACGGTGCTATCCCATACATCAAGGCAGAAGGGGCTTAGGAAGTCCCCAGTGAAGTTTATACCCCTTATACCCCTCCCTACGCAAGGCTGTTAAATGCCTCGATCAAAAATAGCTTTGAATATGAACACTAACAGGTGGCAGATAATTGGGTGTGCATGGATAACCCTTCTCTCTGTGACAGGCACACACGTGATGGAGTTCTGCAACCCTCACGACTGTGAGCCCGCAGCCGAGATCTCGGCCTCGCTGCAGCCTGGCACCATGATAGTGCCTGCGCTTCTGACGGGTTTTACACTCAGACACTTGGAAATGCTCGTAAGAGAACCACTTAACAAGTCTTTTCTCTAGCTGCCTCAGTCTCTCTCCCCATGCCTTCAGCAATCTGCTTCACTTCCTCTGGTCCTTATTTGTCCCTCAGTGAGGAGCTTCAATTTCAGAGCATCCTCAGTGCCTCGCAGTCTGTGGTTTTTC
Organism: Anser cygnoides; assembly: GCF_040182565.1. Lineage (NCBI taxonomy): Eukaryota > Metazoa > Chordata > Aves > Anseriformes > Anatidae > Anser > Anser cygnoides. Next base: position 21,721,136 of record NC_089881.1, read on the forward strand.
TCATTTATAACTCACAGAATCAATCATAGAATGGGCTGGGCTGGAAGGCACCTTAAACATCATCCAGTCCGACCAAACTCCGTGGTTCCTCCCAGCTCTACTTGCTGCTGACTGAGAACAGGAAAGGGAGAAGAAGCTCCAAGAGCCACCATCTCCCTTACTGCAGGCTCCATCTCAGACAAGGCTGTAAAGCCCCGGTTACAAGAGCAGTAACGCTGGAGATTTCTTCTCCATATTTATCCTGGAGCAGGCATGTCTGCTGGAGGTGTCGGAGTCCGTGATACACTTCATGTCAACTTGACACCTCTGCGCTAACCCTGCATCTGCTCTGGGACTAAAGATATAGTTGGGACAGGAGTGACAGACAGTGCCTGATCTGGCACGAAGCCTGGCTGTTCAGAGTTAATCCATCAGAATTTTTTAAATAAACTGGAGCTGGCAGAGAGACTTCAGACCAAGTAAATACTTGCTCTCATATGGCAGCACTTTTAATCCCTGTCCAAAAGACGCTTTTACTGTCATCACAGCAGTCCCCTAGTCCTTTGGTGTTTCAGTTCTCCTGTAGCTGTAAAATAGGGATTGCAGCACCTCTGTAGTGGGATTCACACAAATACCACGTGAAATCGTGCAGCTCCTTGGAAGCAACACTGAAATGATATTGATCGTTTCTCCTGACTGGCACTAAAATCTTCATAACCCTAACATGCATCAGTCCTGCAGAGGGCTGGGGGTACGTGTACGTATATTTGACTTCACCCAAGAGATTAGCATTCAAAGTAGATGAGGCTGCTCGTTCTGTGAGACAGTTACGAGAGTACACTGGAGCATTCAGAATAATCAAGTAAGCACATGCAGGATCAGGGGCCAAGACGCAGTTGTTTGGAAAAAGTATAGTTCTGTCTGGCACAGAGAAAACTCCAATGAAAAATGATGTTGATTTCAACAAATACTCAAGATATTCCCATATTTTACTTTATATTTCTTGTATAACAGTACAATTGAAAGGAGAGAGAGAGCCACAGCTATTCTTGTTGGGGAAAGATGTTAGCTACAGATATTTTTTTAAAGGTTGTCGTAGCTCATCCCTTTACAAGCTTGAACTTGATCCTGAAAACCGCTCACTTCCATTCATTGATCTGTGACTCCGTTTTAGTGATAAAAAATGGCACCTGAATATTTTAATATAATCAAGTGAATTTAAAAGGGGAAACTCTTGTAATCTGTAAATTATGCATCCAAAACTTATAAAAAGTTACTTCGGTTAATCAGGGGATGAAGGAAAGGTGTTTAAAGTTAAAAACACTGAACGGATGCAAATGCTACATTTTAAGAAGTCAAAAGGTATTGCTAAAAACAGAAAAATGACCTTTTTTGATACGTTGATTAAACGATCAGGTGTTTTTTCACTTGGGACACCTGAGAGACAGAGAAACAGGTTAAGAGAATGAAAGCTGAGAGAGTGGAGACAAGATTCTAGACAGGTAAATTGTAAAACAAGCTAGTTTTTGCTTTAGGATGGTTCTTTAAAGAATGTGTGTTTGTGGAGCCGATAACTGAAAGCACAAGCACATGCGCTGCCCATACCACGCCATGTGGGGAGAGCCTCCACAGGCCAGGGAGATGAATAGGATTTTAAACCTGGGATGAAACAAAGTGAGCGTTTGCCATCTCCTGATTAATTACATTGGTGGAAATAAGCTGTTCAGTGGAATAGTAAGATCTCGCTGGGTGAAAAATGCAAGCCGAAGTTCATGCCCCTCACTTCAAAGACAGATGTAAAAAAAGAGCTGCGGTATTTCTGCGTCGTCCAGAACAGACGTTGGGTTCGGCTGAGCCTTATCCCCCAGATTGCAGCTCCGCTGTAGCTTCATGGTGCAAAGTCTTCGGCAGCAATTCGGAGTTAAGACACGGCTGCTCTTCTCTGCCGGTTCCTACCCCTGTGTGCTGCCCTCCCGGCTGTGCCAGCCCTGCTGTTTTTCACATCAGCGCTGCGAGTCAGGTCAGGAAATTGATCTGGCTGAAGAACAGCATTCCTAAGAATGTGCTGGTTTTTTTTTTCTTCCCTCCAGCCAGATAACTCCGACTGGTTTCACATGGCACAAGACTGAGTGGCACAAGCGCAGAGTGGTGTGCTGCAGTCCGGTGGCAGGAGGGGGACGAAGGCTGGAGGCTCAGCCAGCACGCAGCAATGCCGCCCGACGCGTGCGGTAACGAGTTAGAGCCACATCTCCTGCAGGCACATCGCACGCTGCGTTCTGTCAAAGAGAAACAATTCCCCTTCAGTTCAGCTACAAGGGACTTGCGGTGTGGAACAGAAAAAGCTGCATTATTTCCTCTCATTAAATATTTCTGACTAGCTGCAGTGTTCACCCTGTTGACAGACATGAAACCCTAGCAGGTCACTAATCCCCTACCTGCTCCCATAGGTAACTGACTCCTGAGCACAAGCGTTGCCTGCAGCATTTTGTGCTGGGAGGTGGCCCAGCTGCTGCAGAACGAAGATCTGAGGTTGCTGATAATCCCGCAATCCCGGGGTTATGTTTCCAGTCTCACCCACACCCTGAGTCATGTGTCTGCTGCCTCAGTTCCTCCTTTTTGTTTCCCCGATGAGCACATGCGTGCACTCACATGCATGGGTGCGCAAACCGCACGGCGTGGGGTTCAGGAAGGCTTCCTGCGTTTCAGCTCAGATTTATGCAGCCTTGATTTCACCTGAAGGAGTTTTCTAAAACTTAAGTGCTTCTGGATGCTGAGGTGCAGCTGAAACAAAACACTCAGCTAGGCATCTTGGTGGAATCTAAGCAGGAAGAGTCTGATCGTGATGGTCTGGCTTGTAGGTACATGGCTAGTATAAATAGTTGTTTCCTCTAGACAGCAAAAGCTGCATATTTCTGTCTTTGTGGCATCTATCCATTATTTATCTTTCCTTGAGAACTCCGCTAGTTCCTCTGCTGCCTGTTAGCCCTCTCTCAACTTCTGTGTCCTGATCCTTGGCAAACTCTCCATCCATCCATCCTTTCCCCTGCCCCCAAACTCTCCCTCATAGCTGAAGGGTCAGCCTAATTATAAATCTCTTCTGATAGAGTCAACAGTACATCTACTTCGTGATAGCTCTTAGTGTATATTTGTGAACCGTGCTGCCTCTGGTGCTGATGGCAGAACCAGCAGGTGACAGCACGGTGCCCGGCCAGCTGCCCTGGGTACGGCTGTGACCCAGGAGGGAAGGGTGCCAAACCCGGCGAGTTCTCATCTCCTGCTGTGGAAGTCCAATACTTCTCTGTCATCTAGGCTGGTACTGGGCTCTTGCTGTCCCGAGCCTTATAAACAGGTCTTTTTAGGGTATGTACAAAATATTTTCCTTCCCGTGCTGTTTTCAGGAACACTCATTTAGATTTGCTTGCTTTTTCTGCACGCTGACATGCAGATATCCGGAATGCCCGAACAGATCTCAGTTCAGAATTGCTGCTTCTGAAAAGAAGCCGGTCATCCTTCACTTTGTATACAGATCACTTTCTTCCACAAATAAAGCTGGAATTAATTCTCCATCAGGATAAAACCTTTTCAGGTGAAAGCATTTCTGAACTTGAAACGCCTGGGAAAATGAATGCAGCAGCTTCCCCAGACATCCCAAAATCTTCAAAAGGAGTAAAAATGAAGGAAAAAACACTGGCAACAGCCAACAGCTTACTTTGAAAGGAGCCCATGTGGAATGATGGAAGTGCTTGGAAGGGAGACTTCCCAAGGGTGAAAAGTGTTGCTTAACTGCAGGACTCTTTGAAAAGACCTGTCTGTGCTTAAACTCCAGATTCAGCTCCGTGCTCTTCACCCAGGCATGTTTGTAGCCAACGTCAGTCAGAGCCAGAACACTGACTTCTCGGGAACTGTTATTTTTTCTTTTCCTTTTATTTTTGGAACCAGTTCAGAACTAGTTGTGAACGTAGTCCCTAAATTATAAATGACTAGCTGTGATAAGGGACATGCCTGCTTCTGCAGTAGACTCACTCCTTTGAGCTGTTGTCCTCTGCGCGTTGCCCTAACGCAAGTCCTCCTTGGTGTCCAGTGCTGAGCTAATAATTATTCATATGCCTCAGAGGGGTTTCAGGGAGAATCTACATTATTTTTTCTGTGCTGTGTGAAAAAGCACAGAGAAGATTTTTTTGTTTTGTTTTGGATGGTCCCAGTACCTGTTGCAGACTAGATCATATTTTATTTCTTCTTTGGAGGCTCTGATCTGTCTTTGACCTCCTCATTGCATAACTAAAATGCTTTCTTGGTGCACTTGAGTTTCCTGAAGACTTCAGTCATTGCATGTGGAGGATGCGATGTGAGAGGCTGGCATTTTGAAACAACCCTTCAGGGAGTCCCTTGGGCACTGCTGGCTCTCGGGACGCGTAGCACGAGCTGAGGCTCTGTTAGGATGAGAGGCCCTTCTACCTGTGATGTTACCGAGACTTTTCTATCAGGATTGCGTATTTCCAGAGCAGACATCTTTGATCATGTCCTACCTAGTACAAGGAGCGACCCATCCAAACCAGCGGTGTTGTTTAGACTCCCACTGACTTGTTTGGGTGTCCCAATTCAAGGAAAAGCTGCAAAAGCAAAGGCAGAAATAGAGTTCCTCTTGACCTTCCGTTATCTATAGACAGAGTCATGGGTCCATAAACTCAGTGTTTAGTTAAAACATAACTGCTGGTACTGTTAAGTTTATAATGAGGAAAATGAGGCAGAGATCAAAAGATTTGCTTTTTGTGGGTTTAATTTTCTTCCTCGTCTTTGCACTTTGGTCGTAAACACTGCAGTCCCCCCTCTGCCCTCCTGTTCCATATACTGAAGATTAAGTTGGGAAATATTTTTAGAAAAGGCGTAAGTATACAGAAGGGAGTATTAGACTGTGACCTTATAGCTGCGTTTGAAGTTTTTGAAGGCTACATGGCAAACATCCTCGGTATTTCCAAATTCTCAGGAAAAGGAGTTTCATAGATTGCTCTTCATTAATTTAAGTGTACTAATTGGCCACATGTATGTTTATTCCATCTCTCTCATGCATGCACACAGAGCAAAGCCAACACATATATTCCAAGAGGCCTGAAACAGATAATGGATCCACAGTGTTGCCTCAATAGCTACTGGCATGGAATAAAAAGTACACAGCAAAACAGGAAAAGGAAGGCTAAAACTCGATTAAACAGATTGCTGCATTCAGGAGTGTGCAGTCATCTGGGAACTTAATGAAAAAAAGTTGAAAGAAAAAGTTAAAACAAATAATATACAGGCCTCTCTTGTATTTTTGAAAATCCCTCGCCATCTGTGTGGTAAAATGCCTTCAACAAACCAGCAAGCAGCATAGAATTGATGTATAGAATTAGCCTTTCATTCCCTAACGTAAGCAAAATATCAGGTTATTCCTCATCACTGGAATCCAAATTAGGCCTCTGCTGTTTGACAGGAGCTGGAAGGAGGATATCACGGATTCAAAGAAGGAGCTTCTTTGTCTCTGTTACAGGGCACAAATATAATTTCTCAAGGTAAACACATGTTATCAATAGAAATTTATGCCACATGTATGTAACACAATATGGCTTCAATTATCTGTAAGAAGAGGTGTGCAAAATCAAGGTGATTTAAGAACCTGGCCTATCACCAAAGCCAGCTAGATCTCTCGCTGTTTCTGTCATTTGAAGCCAAGATCTCCTGCTGAATACTCTAATCCTCTTTAATCCTGATTTGGATTTGAACTTGAACCCCAGGTCCTAGAATAAATCAAACACAGATCTTAACATGCTTTTTCCAGACCATTTCTGATGATAACACAGCCTCTATAGAAATAATCTGGCTTTCCTTCTATAACAATTTCCAAGAGCTATAGCAAGGAATTCGGCTACTTTCCTGACTGATTTCACAGACGTACATTTTCAGGTTGGGTGATCTAGACAAATTCTGCCCCATGCCCAATCTCCCCAGCCCCTCCAAAAAACACACAAACAAACAAACAAAGAGAACAGTCTTTCACCACTGTTTTAGGGTTTTATATTAGTAAATGTGAAAACTGTTTTAGAATAAAGACTCTGTTGGGGCAGTCTATCAGGTCAGTTAAGCAGTGCTTTTCCACCTTGCCTGCATCCCATGGGACTCCTCCCGATCTTCAGGGCAATCAGCTCAGCTGCAGTATTTGAGTTCTGCTCTCGCCCCACAAACTGACAGAGCTTTTTGAAGGGACACGTGCTGCTTCCCACTGGACAGAAGGTGCAGGAAGGGACTCTTTTCAACTAAGTAAAGCAGAAACGCACCTGTTCTTGCCCTGGTAGGAGCAACTCTAACCAATGCTGCAGGTCATTACCACCAGAGTCCAAGAGAAGCAAAGCTCCCCTGCGATGCTACCAAGGGCATTACGTCTGGGGAAATGCCGTCTTACTGATGGATCGTGTAACACAGGACATTGCTTCCTTACGCATGAAGTCTTCTGGTCAGAAGGGATCTTATTTGGTTAGCCCAGCCTGGGCTAGTGAATCCTTTAGAGCCTGACCTGTAAGTAGCTCTGCGTGACCTTCAAGAGCAGGATACCTCTCTCAAGTCAGACTCAGGTAGCTAAAATCTGGCCTTCCAGATGTTAATAACACAGGAGGTAGAAATTAGAACTACCATGGAGCTCTGGGTTACTTTGGAGGTGGAGCAGGACCTCTCATTACACCCAGAGAGCCCAGACTCCTACAGACAACTTCTACACATAGCCCAGTCCCCATTAAAGTGATCGTGGTTGGGAGCACCAGCCAGCTAAGGTCAGTGGCAGGGTGGTTTGTGCTGTGGATGCTTGAACTGTATCTGACCTGTAAACAAGTAGAGGATTTCGAGCTCTTGTAGAGCCAGTGTCTTAACCTTCATTTCTACAAATATTTGTCCAGAAAAATAGGAAACGTTTTGAAAAAAATAGACATTATAAGTGTATATGTTGAATTTCCACCTGTGTGAGCCATAGAGACCAAAGATCATTTCATGGAGCTGGAAATATCCCTACAAGTTATGAAGCCATGATAGCACAACAGACAGAGGATGTATATGTAGAAGTAGGGCTGTGGATCCCTGGTTGCTAACTTTCTATCTATTTATTTTTTAAAATAAGGTTCCAGTCCCATAGAAAAAAAAGAGATACTAAAACTTTAAGATGTAATGCTCATCTCTGTCTGTCTGACATCAGATATGAGACTTTGTGCTCCGCTGGTAACGCAGGGAACCAGGCCTATTTTAGCAGCCACATCAGAGGACAGGTTTGCAGCCAGAGCTGCCGTTTCCCCCAGCAGCTCCCTCCTGTGAGATGAGTTTTTGTCCTTGTTCACGGGTCCCCCACCGCAGAAACACTACAGATGTGAACATCTAAGGTGGGGACATTTCTCTCTGAGCTCTGCTGAGCATTCAGCTGCAATCCCTGCACCCGGTGGAATGCAGGTGGTAGGCAGCAGGCTGTAATTACTTCAAGGACTGCAAATAGAGGAAAAAAAGTATGCAAGGAGATGAAACCCTGGTCCAAATGGAATCAGAAGGAATGTAGCTGTTTACATGAATGGAGCCAGGATTATCCCTCTAGCCAAGATGATAAGACCCTGAAGTTTATCTATACATTTACTCTTGTTTTCTGCCAGCAATAAACACAGTAAAAAGATAAAGAAGTATCAAAGAAGCTGACTGTGCTACAAGGGATGTTTCTCCTAGCTTCAGGCCACAAGCTTATCTTGCACAAAGCAGTAAGTATGAAAGCCGTTGTGCAAACACTACGCACCATTGTTTATTTTGTCATATCACAGCTAATCATAACCCTTTCAAAATGCTGACCCGGTATTATGGAAAGCACCACACTGTCATTGCTGTGGAAGGTAGCCACTGCTAGATTGGAGAGTTCACTTAAACCACTTCAGCTGTGGCTTATGTGCAGCGTTGTGTGGGGCTTCACAGCTCGTCTGCTCTTCAGAATGAGAACTGAGTACAGGCAAGATCTGGTCTGCATATGAACTTTGACGTAGTCTAAGATCTGACTTATTTACTATGCCATGCATGACACCGTCGTAGCTCTGAAACTCCATTTCTCCATGCTTTGACAAGAGAGAAGGGCTTCACCACGCAGCTCTTCCCTAGTGCTGTTGTAACCATCATTACCTCTGCTATTTTAGTGTAGGGATGTGTCAGAAAATGGTGATTTTAAGGTATTACTGGTCACAGCTATCTCGTCCTCAGCAGGACAAACACACCACCACAGCGAATCAGGTGTATCCCAGACGTGAACAAGTAACTGCTCATGACTTGATGTATGGGTTAAGTGTCCATTTGTTTGAGAGTTTCTTTTACGTGGGACACTCTGAATGCCCATCGTCTACAAATCCTACAGAAATGACCATTTGACCTCAGACAGCCGCTGCTGATTTACTGGACTGAAAGAATCATCACGTGGAGAAAGACAAAATGAGGAAACTGCAGGGACTTGTGCTGCCTCGCTGCTGAAGGCTACAGCCTCTAGCGGAGCTGGCAGCACACCTGCCCGGACCACAATTTAAGGTCGGGCATATTAACCAAAACTCTCTGTAATTTGCACTGAGATATTACACTGAGCTGGAGCAGCAGGATTCTGGCAAGGGGCAGTTGGCAGCAGCAGAGCCAGGGAGGACAGAAGAGCAGCTAGAGATTTCAGCCTGTTTTCCTTTGCAAGCGTGACGTAGGGGCTGTTGATTGTTTTTGTACTTTTCTTTTTTGGTGAAGATGCTGACACACACTTATCTCCATTAAAAAAAAAAAAAAGAAGGACTTTGACAGGTAAAGCTTTTCAAAAACTTCCTTCCCAGACAAGAAATTTAAAGCCTACTTGATTTGTTTCCAGTTTTGATTTCTGTTTGTTGCAAGCACCACCAGTTTGAAGGCAACAATAATGCTCCCAGATACACCCGAGGCTAGAAGGGCATTGGCGTTCCTCGTCCTTGATGGACTTGATGCGTTGCAGGGTTCATCCTTCCCGTCACATGGCCTGACACATGGGGAAGAGACAGAATTACACAGCCTTCCTCCTCCCTCATCCTCCTGGGAGCTCTCCCATGGACACGGTGCACCGGACACCGCCTCTGTCAGCAGGCTCCAGCCCTGCTTCCCTTCTCCTCACAGTGAATAATCTCCAGCTCCTACTGGGCAGCAGCAGCAGAATGGAAAATTTTACCTCTTTGTTTATCCACCACCAGTAAAAAGGTTTAATCTGCGTCTCTGGTCATTTAATGCCCTGGGACCAGCACCTGAAAGTGTACTGCAAGTCCAGGACCATTGCCATCAGCTTCCACTCGCTTTATTAGGTTCAGGAGGAGCCAAGCCCAGGGAAGCAGGGTCATTTTTCAGCTCTTGCACAGTTCTTTAGCCAGTCGCTACCCTTGCCTGTGTGGCTACAGCGCCAGGCATCAGTGTGTAAATCAGCGCACTTCTGTCTCGCTGAGTCTGCTAGACAAACTCCCAGCAGAGGTGTGAACTTCCCCAATTAATCTTAATGAAGTGTTAACTTCAAAGCTGAGCTGCAGCCATTTATAGGTTAATAGAACCTTACAGAAAAAGCCTCCCAGCTTGAGTCATTAGAAAACAGCTCCAAGGGGACAGGATTGGTCAAATTTGGGGGTTATTCTGGGATCTGGAAGAAATCCCACTTCACTGACAGCCTTTGCTTGTGCACCACTTCCATTGCAGCTGCATTGTTAGGAGACCGAAGGGTCAGGCAGCCAGACTGGAAAAACTGTTCTGTGAACGCACGCTAAAAATATCACTGGAATTGAGCAGATGGCACCAGATAAGGAGGCCGGGATGATAACGTCTGTAAGGAACTGTGTCAGCTTACTGAGCTAAGTGATGCCCTTGCTCATACTATCCTTTACCTGACTCATGGCAGTGAAGTGGCAGAGCCAAATTCAAGTCCTGAGCCTAGATTTAGCCTATGTATTTTCAGGATCCTTTTCCCCACATCGTGACTTCAGGTCAAGTATTTTACCCTGAAAAATAATGAAGTGTATGCTTCAAATGGGCGTGTAGGTGCTCGTGCTGTTACTATGACAGTTTTTGCTGGCATCACGTTCAGCCATTCCACTCGTGCATTTGCAAGTGGGTATTTAGGGTCATGGACAAAGGTCTATAGGAACAAGTCCTTCATTTTTAAGAGTCATACAATCTTATTTTCCTGGTACTGTGCAGCAGAGGCAGAGCCTTTGCAAAGAAGTCTTCCCCAACATGTCTCTGCCTGCGTTTTCCTGCTGGAGGGATCTGGTTTGCAGCCAAGGAGCCCACCTAAGAACGGGGAAAGGAGACAAGGAGAGCAGGGTTTGGAGAACTGGGGTGACCCATCAGTACGTATTCACATCCCATTCCCAACATAAACCAATTGATCTTTTTGCTTGTTAGTTACTCTAAACTAGAAGAAATTTATTGGACTGGTGTAGCTGTAGGGCGCATAGAGGCAGGCTGGTGGAACACGCCCTGGGGGCAGGTTCACCGGTTCAGACTTGTACAACTCACACTGCAGCTAGTAAAAACCGAGGTACCTCATTTTTAACTGTCAAAGGCAATAGGAAAAGCATCTCATTTGAAACAATCACATGGATCTGTTTGATATATCCCAAAAAGGCAAAGCTGCTGTGCTGAGCAATGCAGATTTCACTCCGGATACAAGAACTTAAATATAAAAGAGGAAGATCCTTCCTGGCGCTTTATTACAAGCTCCCTCGAAGACCTCTGACTCAGCTGATTATTAATTGCCAGAACATGCCCACATTTGCCTGTGTAAGCTTCTAAAATATAAAATGGGAAGAAAAAAAAAACGTTAAATTATTCCTATTTTGAGAAGTTGAAAAGTAAATGGCTACGTTGCCATGGAGGCTGTTTTTTGTTTATACTAGTAGCAAATAATGAGGAAAAACTACAACTAGCTGACGAGAAGCAGGAGCTCACTACCAGCGCTGCAGCCCTGACCTCCCCCTCGGCCATGCTGTGCCGCGAGCAGTAGTAGCAGGGCACAAAGCTTACAGAGCTTTAGCTTGGCTGACAGATGTTGGTCAGATGATGCAGACAGCATAACCAAGCGAGCACTAGCTCTGCCACATCCACGAGACTCACTTCCGAGTACCTCACAGCCAGCTACGCTCCCAGGGTGAGGAGGCAGTTGTTTTCACAGCGCAGGGTGTTTTCACACCAGCAGTTGATGTGTGTCCTCCTTTCTCTGAAGTGTCGTGTTAGAGAGGACAGCCCGTTAATCTCGGCTTGCTAACAGCAGGCACAGTCACCAGGGGAACAGCTCGAAAACCAGGGGGAGGCGAAAGGCCCCACTCCTTTCAGAAGCAGCGGGTCACTGCAGAGCCAGAGGTAGGAAGCAGTTATTTTAACTAACATAGTTTTAAGCTGACCGGAGAAAAACCTCTCAGCAGCTTCACGTCCTGACATCTGTTGAGCTGTTGTGACACTGCTCAGTCACGAAGACACATTTACAGCTGCCAGTAAGTTCTTTGCTAAATCAGAGAGGCTTTTTTTTATTATTATTATTGGAGTGGGAACTTTAGTGGATGTTTACTACAAAACACAAGTTGCACAGGCTGAGAGCTCGGTGCTGCCTCTCCCTGCTCCCGTCTCTGTCCCCCTCAGGAACACAGTGGTGAATGCTGACCCCGCTCCCATCACCTCCTTCCCAGTGCGTACGTTCAGGTGGAACGGTGCGTGCCACACAGATCACACAGGCGTCCTTTAAGGACAAGCTCCAACATGAGCTAAGCATTCAGCAGCTCCCAGTACAGTAGATTCCTTTTGCAACTGGTTCTGTATCCAACTTGAAAGCCTGGGCTGTGCTCTGTTCTCCAAAAACTGACCTTGATGTATGTATTGGAGCATAATGGAATAGTACTTGAGCTTGATTTGTCAGCTATAATCTACACCCTTTTTAGTTTTAATTGCATAACTCATCTGTTCTTCATTTAGAAGACTTTGTAGGGACCAAAAACCAATTACTAGGAAAAATAGTGATTCTGCATTGTACAGATCAATTATTAATGTTTAGGACTTTGCACTATTTCTTCTCTAAGTTATTGCCACTTACACAGTAAAGGGAAAAAGAAACAAAGCATCTCATAACAGAGCAGCCCTATTGACCAGGGAGAAACAAGTGCTTCCCTAAATGCTGCCCAGCAGGTCTGCCAAGACATCACTAAATAAGTCATGTTATTGCACTTTTTTTGTCTGATTTGCATAACAGAGCCTGCAAGGGTTTAAAACCAGACCAACAAAGATACACCTTCAGATACGAAATCACCTAAGCTACAAAGGCACAAGTTCTTGAGCATCTCTCATCTCTTAGTTAAGCTCAGTACTAATAAACAGGGGGGTGTGAGTGTGCATGCTTGTGCCTACATATCTGTGTGCATAGATGGAATAAACAAGTAAACCATGACTCTTCAGCCCAAGAAAAAGTGCCTGAAGAAATAGTGTGGCAGAAGCCTACAGTGTCAGGTGACATGCAGAAGGTGAATAAGAGCTGATTGCTCATTGTACGTCACTTCAGGAATTAATAGGTGTCATACGAAGCTAGCAGATAGCAAATTCGAGATAAAGATGTTGTTCTTCACATTATCTGTTATGTCATTAAACTAGGACCCAGTCCCCCAGTGTCTGAAAAAGGTGAGCAGGGCAGGCCCAGAGATCATAGCCAGCTTCGGCCAAGAGCCCAGAGCAGAATGCAGCCTTACAGCAGCAAGGCAAAGCCAAGGCCAAGAAGTCAATCCACATGGAAAGGTTAGGATCAGGTCCAGCAAGTACCAGCTGGGTGCCTGGTAACAAGCCAGGGCTGAGGGCAGAATGGGATTGCAGGCCATAGCCTGGACCAATATGGTCTACAAATAAATGGCAAAGTAGCTGAGGGATGATGGGGGGAAGAAGAGGGTTCTGAGGTCTTGTCACGTGTGGCATTTTCCTGTGTCATATGAATCTGTACTTGAGCATACACAGCCACAGCTTACCGGTAACGTGGGCAGTAACCTCCCCAGCTATTCGGCTGGAGGAGCTGAACTGTTAATGTTCAGGTAGATGAGGATCAGGCCCTGAGGATGAGGACTCAAACCAACAGACCGCAATCGCAGCACCTGCAGACAGGTATAGGCATGAAATAGCACTGCACAGGTCCACACAGTCGTGCTTCTGAGACCCAACACAAGACTAATGCCGTGATTTAAGTAGTGCTGTGCAATGTTAACCTCCTTCTGAACAGAGAAAGCTCCAAGAGACCCAACACCTTTTACTTTTCCTCCCATTGATGTTTCATGTTGCATTAAAAAGGCAGGAAATATCAAAGAATTGTAACGTGTCGATTCATGGCAGGGAGTCTGTCTGAGATGGCTCTTAAGCATATGTAATATATTAATAATTCTCAGTCTTTCATGATGTGGATTGGATTTTGACGGACTATGGAAAGTCAGTCAACGTGAATCACAGCCTGTCATGTGAATCACTTCCCCTTGCATCTCCGATCACACTCTGGCAGGGGTAATGATAACATTTATGGAAAACTAATGACAGTTATATCATTAATTTGTTAAGCTGCTGAAAATAAGAACACCAACACCAAAGTATCCCTTCTCTCTCTGTGGACCACTAATGATATATTTGCTAAGGTTGCTGAGCCATGGGAACATACAGTCCTGTACTTAATAACGTGAGTCATTCAAATGGAAATTTTCTGCTCTGAAATTTTATGACTCTAATTAACAGCATTAAAAAAATCTATATTTTATGCTTTTTTTGTAGCATTTTTGTTTTGAATATTACCTTTAGGATATTTCCGTTTTTTTAAGAATTATAAACAGCAAATGAAATAATGAAAGTTCTACTTGCGAAAAAGGGAAGTTTATTGGCCTAAATTCATAGGTCGGTGTCCCACACCACATATCAAATTGAGAAAACAAATCTTTTTCTTTTTTCCTGCTGATGCAGTACAGAACTCTGTTTTTAATTAAAAGGGCAGTTGCCATAATGACAGTCCAGGGTGTTGAGACTCTTGTTGTGTTTTTAGGTTGGGTAAACAAAGTGCATAGAAGGGGCTGAGGAAACGCCTGGGTTTCTGTAAGACTCAGCAGAAACAGACGACGATCGTGACACTGTGTATCCTACCATGACAAGCTGTCTGTAAGAAAATGGATTTGGCCCATCAAATCCAGCACTTCATCTCTGTTATGAGGAATCTCTCAGTTAGAATGGGAAAGGGGAGCGATGGACCGCAAGTGACAAACTGCAGAGGCAGTAATGACAGGGAGACGAAAATACGGTACAGAGGACATTGCTGTATTAGCAAGTGTTAGACGGAAATGGCGAGGCGGGCAGCTAGCTAGAAATGGAAGACTCATCTGGACAGAGAGAGAGCTTCTACCCACAATTTGATCTGCAGCCAAAGCAAAAATGTAGTTGGTATCCTGAAAGAGCCAGTCCCATTACGCCGGTGTGATTTGCTGTTCTCCCTGCTTTTGGTTCCACTCGCATGTTCTATTTCCATAGAAAAAAAATGTCCCTCTCCAGACAGTAAAACCCATGAAAGTGTCGTTATAAATGAGCACGGTCACGGAACAGCTCTCGTTCAACAGCTTCTTGTTGGCTTGCATGCTGCCTTTCTTGCTTCCCGCAGCCTCCTCCCCAGCCTGCCTTGGTTCCTGGAGGAATGCAGCACAGCGCACGTAGGACTTTTATCCAGGGCGCTTTGAGCTCTCAGCTTGTTACCACCAGCCACTGTGCTAGGCTTGGACATCCCAACTTACTTTCCTAATTCTGCAGCAGATTGTCTGCACATGAAAAAAAAGCCCTTGTATTATTTTAGGCTATTGTTGTGTATTAATAGCTTTATTATTCTTACAGTCATTTTTGTTAATGACCCAGTACTTTGAGACAGCTTTGCATGGGAGGGTGCTGCAGTGTGCTGGCTGTGCAGTTAGCGATGGTAAGACTATAAAGATAACTTCCCATGCACGTCATACGGCATCTTGCTTTGTGTTCAAGCTTGCTCTTTCTGTTAATCAATACTTTTTAGGATTTATTCAATCAAATCTTTCTATAGCAAGTTTTGTACTCCTTGGCAATGTGCTGCTTCTGCTTCTTTTCCTTTTTTCCTCCACCACTTCCAGTCTACAAACTCAGTTTCTTTAAGACTCAGCAGAGAGTTGAGCAAGAGGAGACTTGGGCAAGCTGGGAGCACTAAGGGGTGTGGGGAGGGAGAGCCCACACGGCCTGGTTTGGATTAGTGGGTTTGATAGGAAGAGTTTGGGGGCAAAGTAGCAGAGGGTTGGAAACTGGGGTTTATCATGTTAAATGTTATCGTGTTACAAATATATATTTAAAACAAAGACATATAATACGTGGTTTATATAAATATAAAATACTAATGGCTTGATTTATCATTTAATCATAGCCCCATCCAGTGAATTGGGTACAGAAAGGGACCTCCTGTTTTCCTGCTGAGAACTGAGTCCTTCCAATCTAATGCCTTGGTGTGGGCTAGCTGCTAGGGAAGGGTGTCTCGAGGAGAGCTTGTCAGCTCAGCAGCACCGCTCCCCCGACATCCACTCTCTGTGCTCACCCCATTTCCCTGAGCACCAGACAATGTAATGTATCTTTGCTTTAGCCCCTTGTTCTCAGTCTCCTGTAACCCCGTTCTTGTTTCACCAGAGCCCTGATGGAGTCAGGAACGAAACACATCCTTTGCGGGAGCATTTTTCAGGGTAAGTGAATACTGTATCTCGAAAGCTCACTTAGAGAGATTACATTAACACCGAAACTTGTCACCTGCAAATGCATTGTCAGCTCGGCTGCTTCTGCGTCATTTATTCTTACAAAATGACAAGTGTACTAACATCAAAGTGTTTGGTATCACCAAGGAAGGAGGGAAATCACAGCTTAACTTCTTTTCCCTTCCTAAATCTCAGGCTGAGTTCTCCCAACTTGTAAAGCTGGAGGTTTCCTGTGCATCGTGGAATATAGGTCCCAAAGCCCACCAAGAAAGCGTATTATTTTCTGACTGCAGCAGCGCTCTAAATAATCTGTGTGGAGCCACCACAGTACTTGGTAGCAGTCTGTAAAAATAACCCTTGATTTCCAGACTCGATGGGCCTGGATCGAGTGTCCAAAATCTGGGAAGAGACCATGAGAAACTGCTCAGCCCCAGCCCTGAGACACGAGCAGCAGGGCCGTCCGGAGCGTGAATAACTGGAATTTGTATCAGGGTGATGGTGATGTAATTTGTACAGCTGGGACATCACACGAAAGCCAAGGAAAAATAAGAAACAACACATTCATAAACACAGACACACACAGATTAGCGGGAAGTTTCACCTCAGGAAATCATTGTGGCTCTCTGTTCCTGTCAGTAATGTGTCTGCAAATGTCACCCAGCAGCAATGCATCACCCCGTGAGCAGCCCCAGAACACAGAGGCGACCAAAATGGTAATGAGAAAGAGGTTGCCAAATACTTTTGAAAAAAAGTCAGGGATTGGACCCATCGGGAGAAAAATTACGCAATAAAATCAACAACATGCCAAGAAAACCAAGGCCGAGGGAGGAAGCTGCCTGTGCCAGTCCTGGTCACAGAGGAGAAAGCTGTTTCCCTGGGAGAGGACACTGGAGCTGGATTCAATATTTGCTTCTCCTGCTGGTCGACTTGCTTCTCTACCGAGCATCTCAGACAACTGCTTTTGTCCAAACCAGTGTTCAGACCTGCAGCTGGACTAGGTTTTAACGGGTATACGTGGCATGGGAAAATTCCCTGCTCCAGAGAAGCCCTGTTTTCTTCCTTTGCCTCACCTTACAGCAGAGCTCTGCTGCCTGCCCTTAGAAGAAAGACCCCTGTTAAGTTCATTACAGACCAACGATTAGACAGGAGAAAAAAAAATAGGGAAAAATCAGGAAAGTTGAGTTCGGTTCCCTGCTCTCCGTGAGCTGCTCACTGAAACAAGAGGCTCCAGGCACAAGCCAAAGGCTGCACCCTTAGGTAAAAGTAACAAAAGACACGGAGATTCCTGGCTATCCTGCTAGAAATAAGAGTCCACAAGGACCTAGCACTGCAAAACGTCTCTGGAGGTTCAGCCGCTGGTGCCCTGCTGCTGGTGGGACAGACAGTAATAGTTAGCAACCCGAATTCGGTGAGGCTCTGGCTATGCAGAACAGAGGGTGTAAATGCCAGTGCTGTGCTATCACAGTACGGTAAAAAAAAGGGCACTCACAAACTGTTTGTGTGCCTTTGTATAATTCTGAATAATTCTGATGAGCACCAAAAGCTGCGTAGCCCATGGCTGTTCACTGTCTTCGACATTTTCCTCCAAATGCAACGCCCTAAGAAGTGTGGGGGCCATGCTCCGAGGAGCACTGTTATAAAAGCGCGGGGACGGCGCAGACATCAGCAGGGTCGCTTTCTGCATCACCGCAGGACTGCGGGACTGACCTGGGGCCTTCACCCTTGTGCCTGCTGCGTTTCTGAGGCGCCTCCGGCCGCAGAGGCTCTGCTGCTATTGCCGGCCAGTTTGCCAATCGTGATGGCGATCACAAGTCTGCGAGGAAATGAAGTCACAACAGTGACTGGAAGAACTTCAGAAAAGCCTTCCATTAGGCAGCGGGGACTGGAAACCACTACTGACGAGGGCTGAACTGGAAGCAGTAGAAACCCCGTGTCTCGTTACGAATTGCCACAATACAAGGATTACGGACATGGCTCTGGTTGGCGGCGCCATGCTCCAGGTGGACCAAAGAAGGACTTGGCTCCGTGGAGTACTCAGAGTTTTAACAGGTTAACACTGGCAAGTTTGTTTAATACACTGAGCTCAGTTCCTGTTGGCTAATGTTAATGTTGGCACAATTAGGCTGATGAAAACACTGTGCAGATGTCCTCTGGTGATCCAGTCCCTCCCCAACACTTGTAACTATCAGATAATAAACTCTTTTTCCATGATTGTTCTGCTTGGTGATTCACAGAAGATTACTTACACTACTTCTCCGCTTCCTTTTGCGATGTGTCTGGGCTTCTTACCTAACCCAGGACTTTCTTCTCGGCCGCTCATTACTGGCCAGTCATGATTTCTCAGGGATTTCTTGCTGCTCGCTGCTTGTGGAGAGCAGGCCGGAGGTAGGAGCGCCCAGCACGCTGCTTGCTTCCAGGCTGGGGCCACGACTCGGCTGTGAGTGCAGGGGAGGAGTGGTAACAGGCACGATTTCATCTCATCACTTGACTTGAAATCGTTACAAATCCTTCGGCTTGATGATTTTTTTTTCTTTAAATGAGAGCTTTTTCTCCTAACTGAACTTGCCTTATTCCTATGTAGTGGATTCCCAGCTATAACTTACTGAAAGCTATATCGAAACATGATTGTAAATTAAAGCTCCTGCCTTATTTAAACCTCCATTTAGAATTATCAGTACAAACCAGTTTTCCTATTGGTGCTTAATTAATTCTTGTTCATTGTTTTTGCCTCTTACAGGTAAATTTTGCTATCTCACCCCTACTTTTAACGATGATTGCCTTTCCCTATAATCATTGCTAATAAAAAAATAGAAAAAGGAGAGGTAGATGTTGAAAAAACAAAGGCTCTTGTTGGTGACAGTTGTCCACCATGAGAAAAGCAATCCGTGGAACAATTACTGGCTGTAAGAGCTCAAAGGTATAAGACAAACCTTTGTTCCCTTTGAGTCGTGGCATCATATGGTGGCAGCACTCTTCTGGTTCTCTTGGCAGCAAGCTCTAGCGCCAATGTGAAGGCCAGGATGGATTTGAGTCGCTCCACTTGCCCCCACACCTGCTGTCTTCCCGCTCAGTAAGCGCTGCTGAGATTCTGGAGCATTTCAGCATTGTTCTGCAAAGGCCTCCATCCACGGCGTGGAAAGCAGACTATAAAAGGATGTGCTGGAAGCAGTTTTAGTCCCCTGGCTGTGTCTGGCCAGAGGAACGCGGGTTTCGCAGCGCTCAGACAGCTCCTCAGCCTGGGTGTGTTGTCTGCTCGGTGCCCAAGTTCCACTCCTTCCTCTGTACTCTCGATTTTATGGGAGGAGAGCTCTGTGTGTGTGCCAGATGAGGGTCACTGTGTGGTATGGTCAGATTGGGTCAGAACAACCAAGGGCCAGGACCCAGGGACACCCAGGGGTACGTCCCCACAGCTCAGCCGAGTCGCACCTGGTGGCAGTTCCTACTGCCAGCAGGGGAAGAAACCCTTGATGTGATCTGCAGAAGCCAGGCTGCCTCTGTGGCGCTGACTTATTTTCAGCTGCTAGAGCATATTAAGTAAGCATTTTCCCAGTATTACTCTTCCATGCAAGCCACCGCTTCAGTTGCCATAGGGATGGCTTGTGCCTGCCACTGGCAGGGATCTCAAGGCCATCTCTCCGGTGATGTGATGTCTGCTGTCAGGCAGTGAAAGCCCCCACTCATTTGCATTTCACAGCTACAGTGATGTTTATTGCCAGCATCAGAGCAGATGAAAAGAATGATTTGTTTTACTTAATTTATTTTTTCTCACATGCTAGTTACAATTCGATTTTATATTCTCTTTCGGTAGAAGTCAACATGAATCAAGCCAGGAAACTCATCAGCTGAGGCAAGGAATACAGTGCTGACCTTATCCCCAATCTAAAGATGTCATACACGTTTTCAAGAAACATAAAGCCCAAGGAATTGATCTGTGCATGGGGGGAATCAGACCCGAGCCGTGCATGGTGGGTGGCAGTGGTCAACTGTGTGCTTCAAAAGACATTCTCACAGAGTGTTGTTAGTCATTCATGTGCAATAGAAAATGAGCAAAGCAGCCTTTCTTCCACTGCATTGTTTTAGTGCACAAAAGTCTATGTTGACAGCATTGTTTCTTAATTAAAAAGTTTTGAGCATGAGATGTGATAAATAGGAACCTCTAAAAGGAGAAGCGAATCTATTATTCTAAGTGAAATCCAAGCTATGTGTGATTTGTGTTTCAGCAGACAATTCTGGGGAATTTGTCCATATTTATTAAACAATGCCATTTAGATAGAAACATAAATAGAATACCCCACTTTTCTGCTCACTGTAACAACTCACCAGTGCTGTGTTTGGCACTGCAAGAGCCACGTACCTTCGTGAGGACACCCATGGCCTTCTCTTGCTGCAGTAGGATGGGAAACAGGAGGTGGTGTTCTGGCACCCCTGAGGAAGGGAATGAATTTCCCGTTGATGCCTCCTCCCCAAAAGCTGGGAAAGTGGAATTTCCTTCTGCAGAGCCACTGCACACAGGATGGGCAGGGACTGGCAACCAAAATACAACGCTGAAAAAGAAAAATCAGGGTTCTGCCGTTTCAATATGCAGTGGCTCCTCTTCACAGGATGTGGGAAAGGAGAGCGGACACGGATCCATCTGCCCTGGGGCATCCCCCCGGCATTGATCCAGGCAGTGTGGATGTGAGTGCAGCAGAAAATAATGGATCTTAATAATGCCTAGTCCAGGGAAGGGCGAATGTGTTTCGTAGCCGAGCAGTTTAGCTGAGCTCAGCCTGGAGGAAGAGGAGTGCAAATTCACATATGCTTTCAAGAAGGAGTTTGTTTTCCAGATGAGTCTCTGAGATGATGGAGACGACAATGTGTAACTGCAAGAATGGATATTGTCAGTGATCTCTGGAACCAGCTTTCAAACTTCTTTCAGATTAGTGCATCCAGTTAGTTTGGCAGAGTAGGGCTGCCTCCTATTTCTTGTCCTCCCTGAGCATATTTAAAACAGGCCATGTCTACACTCCAGGACCAGCAATGCTTCCCGTCCACGGATTGCACCCAAGCATGCAACTTCCCACTTTCTTCCCCCATATTCTGGCCTCTGTGGGAAGGAAGGGATATTGCTCTCCATCCAGGTTTCCAATCGAGCAAAACTGTAGGAAAAACCCCAAAAGAATATTTCACATGCAGTCTACATATGATCAGCACCGCCCCATCCCTCTTGTGAAAACAGTTGTTATCATTTTCCTGCTGGTCTTAATTCTCATATTCCCCTTGTATCTCTGTGTTGCTTTCCCACTCCATTGCTATCTTGGCTTTTTCCTCTCCTCCATCTCCTGCTCTACCCTCCTCCTTCCTTTGCTCCCCTCAGTCTTTACCATGCAACTCCTCATGTAGGCAAAAAAACCTAACAGCATAGGCAGGGTCCTCCAAACAGGTGGGAAGGACAGAATAACTGGATGTATGGACAGCTGCAGAATTCCAGCGTTGCCTGTGAGCAAGCAGCAGGCAAACAAAAGCTGCGCTGCACGGCAGTCAAAAAATGATGCTGGGCCAAAGGCTCCGACACCAACACTGCTCACCCTGAACTGAAGAGCTTGGAAACACCCACACTGTCAAAAGCAGTTTCCATTGACTGACTTGTAAGACAAAAGGCTTTCAGGCTTGACAAATCAGATGTAACATTTGTGTCTGTGAGAACAGCATGGTTTACTGCAGAGCTGGAAACTTCACCAGATTGCTCGTTGCGCTCCTGGTGCTGTTTGTGTGTGTTATATCCTTGAAAACTGTGAGGTCCTTGTGAAGTAGGAGACCTACAGTAGAGCAAACATTTGTATAGCGTGTGACTCACACAGAAACAAAACTGCTCTTGCAATTAAAGCCCAGGAAAACATCCTAAACCCTTTTGACTTTAGTATCTTAGGATACGCAGTGTGTGCTCAGGAACTGATGCATGGCTGCTGACCACAGGCTCTAGGCTGCCGTCTGAATCCAGCTCGCACGGTGTTTGAATAGCAAACGTGGTAAAGGCACTGCAGCTCTCCATTGAGAGACTTCACATCTCTCCGAGAGGTAGATTTACATTTTTAACCCTCCTGACTGTTGACGTATTTGCTCTAATAGCGTTCGCAGACAAACCTGGAAAGCTCTGCGGCTAACAGTGCCTCCTGATCTCATGGGGCTCGCTGGCGCTTTCAGTAGACATTTACCAGCAGCTGGGAGCTTGGAGATACAGAATCTATTCTTTCCTTTCACATTTGACTACAGAGCTGTAAATGTCAAAGCCTTTCAAGTGCCCCTCAAACAAAACGAGTTAGTAAATCAGCGAATGTGGCACCGCACACCCTCATGCAGTGCATGTTAAGCTACTGTACTTCATTCACTTCTTTATCCGATGGCTCCGTGAGAAAAGAGAGCTTGCTGAGGCACCGAGATGCCTTAGTCATTTTGTTTGTTTTTTCACATGGCTACTGTTCGTGTTTTGTTTTTTTTCCAAAAGCTGCATCAGATGTGCTTAGCATTCAACTCAACTAGATACATTGAATGAAAAGGCTATTATGTCCTCACTGATGAAATATAATTGAGCCCACTTATAATGAACTCACATACCAAATAATGAAACTCCATTTGTGCGACCGGGGCTCTTTTCCGAACCCCTCGATTCCCATTCCCTAAGGAAACGTTTTATGTGCGTTTCCACCAGTTTAACTGAGCTCACAATTTGGCACATCAGCTTTAGTCAAAAATGAAAGTTCTTCATTGTCTTTATACCAGTGAGAAGTAAGTTTGTGAAAAGGAAACATAACGAGTAGGAGCAGTTTAATTAGCAACCAGTGCTATTTTCGCAAAGCTCCGGCCTGGCTTTGCAGAAGAAACCATTTCTTTAGCACGTGGTTTTTCCCAGTCCTCTCTTTCTCCTGTTTTATTTCTCCATTACCCCACAACCCATGGGTTACTGGATGTCCTCTTTACCTTCAACCTGTTTAAAGTTCGCTACAGCAAATTCTCCAGGAAGCTGTCAGTTTTGGCACGGCCCTGTAATCTGTTCCCTTGAAAACTGTGGGGGCCTTGTGAGGCAGAGGCACAGCCCGGGGCAAACAGCCGTATTGTGTCTGTGGGACTCCTGCAGAGATAAAGCTGTCCCTTCGGCTCAGATCTGGGGAGATGTCCCCAACCTTCTGTACGTGTAAGCGTTGTGGATAAGCAGCGTACTTGGCCAGAAATTCTCTGCGTGACCTCATGCGTGTATCTGGAGAATGTCAGGACCGCTCGCTGGAGATAAGGAAGAAGAGTCGGCCCCAGACAGGGAAGATGTGGAAGGAAGGGTGGGCAACACTGCCTCTACACGATGGATTTTAGGGAAAATAAATTTGTCATATGCTTACTCAAATCCAACTGCTTAAAGCTAGGCATTTTTGTCCCCCTGAGCTCTGCCCTAGGGGTGCAGGTGTGCGAAGAAGTCAAACCAAGTGAAGGGGACTTGGTTTTTCAAAGGAGTGATGGGCCTTTCCTGAGGTGGCATTAACCCAGGAAATTTGGGAGCTCTGACAAAAATTAGCTTAAATGTGACCATAGCATGCTGCCGGCCCAGTACTTTTATCAGCCTGGGTGAGGCCTGATCCGGGAGCAGGCTGCTCGCCACCCACGGCTCGGCAGAGCCAACTTCATCACAGGGTGCTTTGGGGAGAGGGTCTGGTGTGTGAGTGGCATCTGCTTTTGATCTCACACAGCAAAGGATCAGTATAGCTTCATACACCCTCTATAAAGTGAATGTCTTCAGCAGGTGTACGTGTCAGGGCCCTGCCTGCGCTTAATGGCCCTGAGCAGCCTCACCTGAGGCCTCACCCACGCCCTGCCCATGGTCCCTGGGCCCTATTTAAGCTCATCCCAGGGCCTCTACTTCTGTTTGAGCTACTGGGCTGTCAGTCTTCAGCCTTACTGCTGCCTCCTTGGGCCTGCGCTAGAGTTGGATGCGTTCTGGAGGGCTCCTTGTATGCGTGGCCTTGTTCCCTTCTGTTCCTGAGAGGGGTGGCCCTGGGCCCGCTTGTCTTGTGCTGTGTCTGGGGCTGTTGGTGGTGCTTGCCCCTGTGCTCAGTCTCTGTGGGATGGAGGCAGTGCCTGTGCTGGGCTTGCCCTTGATTGTTTCCACCACAGAGCAGCTGGGGTCCTGGCTGCTCTGTGTCAGCATGTGATGAAACCTAACCAGGTTGTTTGGGTACTGTCTTTCAGGAAAGCAAATGGTACCTTTTCCTCATGAGCTGGAGGATGAATTGCTTGGATCAAGGAGGAGTTCCTCAGATTGCCTGTTGATGCTAGCCCTACTGCTTCTGGAAGAGCATCCCTTCATCCATGTGAGTAACACTGCGGGAGCTGACCCTGTGTGTCTCAGAACCCAGGCTCTGAGAATGGGTATTGATTTTTTTGAGTCTTTCATAAACCAAAGATAACAGATAAGGGACTCTGACTTGCATGTTTCCTCTTCTCTGCTCTAAAATGGTCATCCTCATAGAGGCACAGAGAGTACATATTTTTGTAGCTGTTGCCCTGCTTGCACTTGAAAGTAACAAGTCTCCAACTATCTGAACTACTTTTCTTCCATTACAAAAACTGTTGTTAGCAAATACCTTATGTAGGCACAGGCAATAACTTCTGGAGTGAATAATTCTTGTTCACAACAAATTATCAGCCTATTTGTCTTACCAACTGAAGTAAATAGCTATGTGAGTAAATCCTAGGTGCTCATTAAATCTGTGCTGTAGGTCCAGCTGGTGACAATCCACATCTGTCAGACTGAAGATGACAATGGGTGCACCTTTGTTAAAGCAGTGTGTAGGCAGGGGAGTGCTATTCTCAATATATCTATGCTGATATAAAAATGAAATTCAGGTAGAGACAAAGAAGGGCTGGGGAGGTGGCTGGGAGCTCACAAATTTCTGCTATAGCCTGGGAAGTAAATGGGTTGTAAATGCTGCTTCCCAAACACCTCTTCCCCCAGGGGAGAGGGCACTGAGACCCAGAAGAATCTCTGAACTTGCTTCTCTTAGGCACCATGGGCTTTTTGAAACAAATTTATTGGCACTGGTCTCTAAATAACCTGTCATCACTCTAGGTTTCAGATCAGGTTGATGCTGGCTAACTCCCTTGCCTCTTCTCTTTGGAGCTTGCTTGTAGGTTAGACTAGGCTAGCTTGCCGTCAGCCTGGTTGTACACCCTGGTAGGTGATTTATCACTAACATCCAGGGAAAGAGCACTTTAGAGGGCCTGCTAAGGTGGTACAAATCTAAATGGAATACTGATTAGAGATGGAAGATGGTGGCAATGCCTAGCAGCAAACTGCTGCCTCAGTAATAGTCCAGTGAGATCTACACCCAGCAGTTTCCTGGTTTTGGTCTTTACTGCAGTTAAATAGTGCTTTAGCAGAAATTCTGACTGCAGCTAGTTGAGCTTCAGGCAAGAACAAAGCTAGGTGTCTCTAGATCGGTACTAGAGAGGGATATCAGCTGCTGATTATCCATCACAAAGAATTAAAGTGTGAGGGTGAATAAATATTGCAAGTCTCTTAAGGTAAATTAGTTGATGTCCTGTAGCCTGGCTTCTGACTGCTGGTGGCTACAGACAAGCTTTCCTCAGCACAGCTTCTCCCTGCCTCAGCAGGGGCTGGGAATTGGAGTGGCAGCTCTCACTGGCATTTCAAAGAAAATTACATAGCACTTCAAACTCAGCATTGCGAGTGAGGATGAAGGACTCTTAGTTATTGCTGTGATGAAGCTAATCCAGTCCTAAGGAGGATAAAAGGTTGCTTAGCAATGCTTTAGCAGTGACTAGCAATGCTTTACTAGGCTTTTACTATTTACTAAGATTTTAATACTGGCTCAGTGGGTTTTTAGTGGAATGTTTTACTATTTTTTGTAATGGTCTCTCCTCTTGAGAAACTGTCAAACTCATCACATATAATGAACAGGCAGCCAGCAAGCATTTGATTGCTGATCATGTGTTGATTTTTGGCCTGACCTCATTAAGATTCCTTATCTCTACTTTTCCTTTCCCTAGGAGTTCTTAAATTAGCTACAGAGATTAGATTATTTAAGTGCTTTTCATATAAATGCCTCCAAGTCTGTTTATTTTTCCTAAACCTCCCCTTGTTCATGTGGAAGCTCATTTCTGGTACTTATAGGAGAGGTGTACTGAGGAAGAGATCTGAACCAGGACAGTCACATCTCAGAAAATTGTTTTATGGTCTTTAGTAAAGTCCTTTAACAGGGCGAGATGTAGACTGTTCCATTTCATATTCCTTGCTACGATATTAAAAAGCCTACATCTTGATGAAAGGAGGCTACTGTGTAGTATGTTCCTGTAATTTCCATAAAATGATATATTAGACTTGAAGGCAGAGTGCCCTATTTGTGTTCTTAGGTATTCAGCTGAAACACATAAGCATGCACCAAAGAAACTGATCCTCCTCTTCTCTGTTGAAGTATCTGAGTCACGGCTGTCACTGCAGAAAATGTATAGCAATATTTGGGGGAAAGGAAAACACATTAAGGCTGAGGAGTGCATCTGGATTCTTTAAGCATTCCCCCGGCTGTATCTACACTTTGGAGCTGATGGTATCAAGGGAACCAGTAACAACATGGTAATCTCCAGCAAAACACAGCTCACACTTTAACTGCGTCCAGAGACTACTGTGCAGGCAAGCATCTTTGTGTGCCTCAATTTCACAGCCCGGGTGAGGCTTCCACAGAGGGGTGGTCGGGCCCAGCTTGCCAGGCGCTGAGCTCCTCTGTGCTGGAGCTGCTCTGCTCCGGGTGGGGACAGATCCCATTAAATCAGAGCTGTGAGTGGTGAAGGACCTATCATGCTATGGTGTGAGCGAGGCCACAGACTGGAATGAGCTTATTACTGTCCGAAGTTCTGATAAGTATATTGCTGCAGCTTTCATATGTTTTGCAGTTATAATACCGATTGCTATGAGACGGGCTGAATTTCTGATGTGAGCACCAGTATAATTGCTAAGAATCTGCATGATACCATGGCCCTCAGTTGTTTGGCTTCCTTTTCTGCCCAAACTGGGAGCAGAGAACCTGAACACTAAGCTAGCAGCTCCTGGTGCTTGCTCTGTGCTGAGGTTTTTTAATTGTCAAAGGAGTCTAGGTATCTCAGGTTATTCAGCCAGGATCTTGAATTTCTTTCAGCGCTGCTAATTTCATTAATTTTCATAAGTTTAAGCGTACTTAGAAAAAGAGCTGAAGCAAACAGGGATGCTGCAGCAGAGAGCAGTCACATAAGTCATGCCCCATATCTCAAACCAGGTGTGGTTTTGTAGATCCAAAGGGGGAAATGAAACTTTTGCCTTGGATTCAGTGAGCTGTGCTGTTGGCTCAGCTGCTGGAAATGTGCTATTGGTGTAGCCAGCACCATGCCAGCTGCCCTGTCACCCATTTGTCATCAGACTGAATCACCCAGGGAAGGGTTGGTGGTGAGACAATGGAACAAAGTCAGCTCTGGCCTTTGATGTTCCTGGAGGGGAAATGAAGAAAAGACTTTCTCTTCTGAGTTTTATCTAAACTGATGGTTTAGCTATGATCTGGAGAGCACTGGGGTGGGCAGGAAGAATGGGAATGGAGTTTGAAGCTGAAATTCGTGTTTACACTGCTCCCAGGTGTACTATAAATATTACCCCAAAGTCCAGTTAGGGAAACTTCTGAATTATCTGGCATCTCTTGAAATCTGAGTGTTGTCTCCCCTAAAACTATGACTAGACAACAGAAACAACATAGCTAAATGTCATCTGTGGTCCTTTATCACTGCTGTCAATTAGAGCCTAGCGTAAAATTCAGAATTAATGGTGACATTTGAGTTACTGTATCTGGCTCTCACCAAGAGTCCCTTAGGCTTCTGAAAATTGGAAAGACCTCTCCCACTTGAGAGTTAAACAAGAGAATGGTTTTACTGGTAACTTCACTGAACTTGCTAAGTGATGTGAGCTTGGTGTATCCACACAGCCATTTCCTTGCTGGTTTTTATAAGGTATTAATTTAATTTCAGTATGTCTGCTTTTAGATAGATGCATGAAATTGACTCTTTTGGTGTCTCTGTATGTGTAGATTAATAAAATCTAACTACTTTTACTCACTCTTTCCAAGCCTGTATTGCTCAATGGCTCTCATTGGGTACAGGTGTTTGACACTGAAGGTTTATCTGAAGCTTTTCTAGCCCTCTATAGCTGACTGCGCCCAGTCCATAATATTTATCACCTGACTGTTAGGCTGTGCTAAATCTACTTCCTGCTCTTATAGAGGAGAGGAAGGGAAAGCTGCGCGGTAACAATGAGATTTGACATGTTCCCAGTAAAAATAAGCTTCCACGTGGGGGGAAGTGACACTGGCACACCGTGAAATGAAACCAACTGCAGGGGAGGTGTTCTGTGAGCCTCCTCCTGGGAAATAAGCTGTGATGATTTGGGAACTCCCACCTGGCAGAGGTCAATGGCAGGGGTGTCTGGCTGTGTAAAGCTCAAATTCTCTTTGGGGTCTTGGGCTCTTTTCTTGTCTTTGCCCTTCCCTGAGATGTAAATAGAAGAAAACTGATTGTACCTGGCATGGGGGTAACAAGAAGCATCACTAAACCTTAGTGATCTGCCTGGGGAGTACCCAGAGACACCAAAGTGCTGGAGGCTGCCTGAGGTCTGTGTGTGCCAGGCAGCACCCCGTGCTCACTGCCAGCAGGGTTTGGAAGCTGACTGTAAAATGAAAGGGGGTTCTGCCCAGTATTTGGGGGAAATGTCTTGTATTCAAGAGAAAGCAGGTAGGTGAGGGCGGAATGCTCTCACAGCAGTGCTCTGTTTTACAGACATCTCCTGTCTGCAGAGAGGAATAAACTTCAGAGCGGAGGACTAGACGTGCGGGGAGCAATTTTAATCCCACGAGGGTAGAAAAATGTGTTTGGGTACCTATTGTTTGTCTAGCTCGTTAAGCTCCTTGTGCTAGCCAAGTTTGTCTTGGAGCTGGTCCACTGTCCGCACGTCTTGCGCTTCTGCACGGCAGTGTCAGTGTGGGCAGGGGGAGAGCCCCGCGAAGGCGCTGGGTTAGGCTGGGGAGCCGAGTCAGCTCACCGAGGGATCGGCCGGGCAGGCTGCAGGGAGGCCGTAGGGATGCTTGGCTGGGGCTGCTGCCACGTGTGACACAGCTGTTGCTGTGACTTGGGTCCCTTTAGTCTCCAAGCCAGCGGCCTTGTCAGGAAGCAATTGCA
The DNA here is from genome assembly GCF_040182565.1 of Anser cygnoides. Taxonomy (NCBI): domain Eukaryota; kingdom Metazoa; phylum Chordata; class Aves; order Anseriformes; family Anatidae; genus Anser; species Anser cygnoides. Next base: position 21,750,124 of record NC_089881.1, read on the forward strand.
GGGCAACCTAAGCCTGTCCCTGCACATCCTTCAGCTCTTCTGGTGTTCTTCCCGTTCCATCATGCTGTTGTGTTGGGAGTTTTACTGTAAAACCTGACCAGCGAGGTAATCCAATATTATTACTACAACTAGTAGTTGCCAGTGAGGTAAATTCTGCTACCCTCCACCCTTGTTTGGTGGCTTATTTTCCCTGAGGATTTTCTCAGAGTGGAGCGCTTCTGTACCAGTGCTATGTGTGGCAGAAATCAAACCAGCTTTGTCTTGAAGAAATCACTCTAACAGTATCTGGTTGCAGAAGGCAGCTAGGGTATCTGCTGAAGGTAAGTAAAGTTCAGCAAGTGCAGACCCTCCAGCCTAAGGAGTTCTGGAAATTCATGACATCAGTTGTCCTGTACCTTGGTCATCTTGGAGGTGGGTCCCTTCATTTTGGGTATGAAGGGGACTGCTGAGGGTTTATTTGGTCAGACTGGGCTGTGCAAAGGAAGGCAGACGTTGGGTTGGTTCCCCAGGGCAGAGCTGCAGCCCAGATGTGGGAGGCTAACAGCAGGGCAATAGCTGGTGCTGGCATTGTGGAAAAGCTTCTGCAGGCCCACTCCCATTTTGAAGCAATCCTGGGAAGATCTGTTTAAGCCATCTGAGCCAGGCCTTGAGACAGTCCTTCTGTGTAAGACTTAATTTTACTTACAGCTTATTCCTGCTTGCTGCGAGACATCCTGTGATAAGAGCAGTGCCATTTCAAGGGTGGAAAAATCTCACCTTGCACCACTTTTGTGGTGAAGGAAGTCATTAGGGAGGTTTTGAATAAGGCTAGAGGAACTTCTGTTCCAAAATGGCCTTTCCTCCCTCCTGTACCAACAGCATTTAGCGGCTGCTCTCCCCCTGCTAGGAACTGAGGGGTGTTTCTCAGTTTCTTGGCTTTATCTTCTAGCCAGTACTACGCTGAAGCTCCAGTGCATGTCTTAAAGCCCTGGAGGGACCCAAGGTTTCAAACTTTTCCTTCCCAGGCCCACTTCTCCTCCTTTGTTGCTGCTTTCTTTAGCCTAGCTCAGTGTCTGGGACTCCAGGCCTTCTGTGAGAGCACGAGGCTTGCTCCCTGCATGGGAGCTCCAGTAACTGAACATCAGTGGTGAGGGTGGGAATCTGCCCTGGGAGGCAGGGCAAGCACCCCGTGGCCATGGGGGCATCTTAAGTGTTCTGCTGGGTCGCAGCTTCCATAAATCAGCTGAGCGTTAGCTCAACTCAAGGCAAAGCAAGAGATTGCAGTGGGACTGGGACGTTGCTCGTAACTGGCGAGGAAATAAATGTTCTTCCAGTTTTGCAGTTGGGTTGTTTAATCTATGGAGCAGGTGCACGCTTTTCTCCTTGCAGGCTATCCACACAAGTTACTGTAACTAAAAATTTTCAGAGGACGTGTGATATTGTCAGTGTGAAAATTACTTCTTTCAGAGCGTATACACCTTGTTTCAAAGGCACTTGATCAGCTTCATCAGGTTGCTATTCATCAGCTGTTGTCTTCAAAGGAAGGGCTTGTTTCAAGAAACTGTGGCTATTAACTAGTGCCTTTTCTTTGATCTTTGCCAGTAAAATCTCTTTGTATTTTTCTGTAGTCTTCCACAGTGTGTCACACTCACTTATTTGTTCCTGGATTAGTTTCCATTAAATATCAGGGCCAGTTAAAAATTGCATTTTGATCATATTAGATGGTGATTTTTGTGCAGCTGTAAAAGCAGGCAAACAGTCTCCTTTCATGTGGTTTGCCTTCACCCCAACTGCCCTGCAGGCAGAAGACGAGGAGGTGAACTGATCCCAACTGCTGACCGGCACTGGCGGTGCAGTCGGATGTTAAAGCAGGAAGGAGGATGTCAGTGATAAATCTTCAGCAGGTGGCCTGGGGAGGGAAAGGCTGAGGGGACTTCAATGATGCTTTCTTCTTGGTTATTAGTACCTGCAGGTAGGATTAATGTCCAGTGTTTCCTAAAGTGAGTCAAACTTAAAAGCTTGAACTTGGGTGGAAGTGTCAGGAGCTGCTCAAAACCAAACACTTGAGGCAGGCAACGGAGTGTAGGTGAAATGCACGTGTCCCCTGGCACTGCGAGGTGTTCGTGAAGGGTTTGGGCAACGTGAGCTTGTACAGCCTTCCTTTGCCCAGAGAAACAAGCTGTGCTTCATAGGCTTAAATATGCCACCCAACTGCCAGTTTGAGCCCATATTTCCAAGTCTTCCGTAAAATCTGTAAGCAGTGTGTGTTTGGTAGCCACAGCTTCCTAAGCATTTGCCTTGTATAAAGATCCATGCTCCGTCCATGTGAGGAGCAGTGCTCTTGGATCAGTCCTGTGCACTGAACACGTGCCATGGCAGTTGGACCCAGCCCTCCTCACAAAGCTCCATCCTGCTCTGCCGTGGCAGCCAGAGGGCAGCTGCCTGTTTCAATAGGCTGCTGGGTCTCCTTTGCCATGGCTGCAGCAGGAGTCGGCAGCTGCTCATCTCTGCTTTCCTGGCTGCTACCAGCAGTGGGGCAGAGCTGGTGGTGGGGAGATGCCTCCAGAAAAGTGTGAGAGCCTAAAGCAAACAGCCCGGAGATGCAAGGTGACCTGTAGAAAGCTGGGGTGCTGCTGCTACTAACTCAATAAACAGGATTTTATTGCCTAGAGTGACATATCTAGTGCTGCGGTCGTTATTTTAAACAAGCAAAACAACCCATGCCTTGGTGGTTTAGCTTAGATCCTGATTTGTCCTGGTAAAGTGGCCTCATGGTTTTTGAAGAGCTGGAGAAGGGTGGCAGCCTGGTCACCTGGAGGTGCTGTAGCAAAATCTTGCACAGCATCTTCATTAGATCTGCTGCAGTATTAATTGGAAAACTCATTTGTAGGCAGTGACTGTTCAGTAAGGAAGTCTGCTGAACTGAAATAGAAACCATAACACTTGTAGCAAAAATACCCTTTATATGCTTGGTGCCCACACGGAGCTGCTGACTAGAAAACCAAGAGATTAAAAAGGTGATCGGCACGCTCCTGTCTGGAACCTGCTGTCAGGCACTCACTTCATTCAGGCAGGCAGACCGTCACCCACTGTAATTTTGCCTGATTAATGATTACAGGATCAGGCTTTAATTCTGCTGTCTGTGTGCAGACGGACACCTGTGCTGAGTGCAGCCAGGTGAGGGGAGGAACCTGTGTGCAGAAGTGACTTTGTTTTCTGAAGTGGCTCACAAATTTTTCCAGTCTGTTTGGGTAGAAATGGACACACATGTGGAGATGCTTTATCAAGTGGATGTGATAGTTGAGGACTGTGGTTAACCAACACCGCTAAAAACAGCATTGCTGCTTCCAAAACTGTAGTAACATTGAGTAACGCTGAACTTTCCATAAATACCATATAGCATTTCCACGCAGTTAAGAAACTAGTTGAATTATGAAAAGTGAAATTGTAATGGGCTTACGTAGGCCATTAGCTATCAGGGTTGCCAGACTTCCCTCGTCTGGAAGAGATAGTATCTTGGCTTGGGCCGTAGTTATTGTCTCTCTGGGCAGAAAGACTTCAGGAGGTTGGGTTGGCTGAAGCTGTAAGGAACTTTCCTTTCCATTTCATGTTAGGAGCTAGTGGATGAAAAATGTGAGCAGCGGGATAAAGGAATGAAGGATGATGCTGACCCTGAGCCATGGGCTGAAGAGTGAGGGAGTAGACTCAGGGAAAGGACAGCAGCAGCTGCTCAGGAGACCTGGGGAGGCTGGCTGGCTGGAGGTGCTGGGCTGCTTTACAGGAAAGGCAAAGCTGAGACCAACCAACAATCAGTGGCTATGTTTGTAGCACTGTTGGGAGTTGCAGGAGTATCCTGAAGAACTTTGACACAAGTCCGCAGTCTCATGCCTGGAAAGTCAGTGCTCAAATTTGTAGAAGCATCAGATGTGGGTCAGGGAGCAGGGACTAAACCGGAGTGTGAGTGCTGGCCTGAGCCACGAACATGGAGGTAATAAAATAAAACAATCTTCCTGCTTTGCTTTTGTAAGTGACAGGGCTTTCTGGGGTATAAATATGACTGTCTGAGCAGGGAGTGGAAAGACTATGGCTTCATCACTTCAAAACACTTGAAGCTTTTCATCTCCAGTTTTAAGTGTATAATCTTGTGATCTGGCTCCTGTGGTTAAGTTCAGCGGTACTTCAACACGAGGGCTGATGGCTGGAGGTGAGGGGAAAACAGTCCAGGAATGAAAAACACAGGTTTACAACATGGCTGTAATTCACGTCCCATCCAGCTTGTAGGGAATCCTGATTGCCATGAGCACAGTAGTTACTGAACTCAGCCTGACAAGTGCTGTGTTGTCGTCCTCGTGTCTGCTGCCAGGTATGTGCCAAAATATTTTGTTGAATCACAGCCTTTATCTTTCTACGGTTTACTGCCCAGAATGAGATGCTTAATTTAGTCTTCCCATTACTTTCCTTTTTCCTTGGCATATATGCACAATGACAGTTTGTCTTGGTGGAGTAGACACCACCTATACTCAAATGGCATTGCTGTGAGATCAGATTGTGCCTGGGCTTAATAGCAAAATAACCTTTCCTAGTTCTTGAGGACTGCTGAGAACACTTCACAGCCCTGTGGGCAGCTTTAACTCCAAGCAGTGGGAGAGGATTAATCCAGCCACTCTGCATCAATCCCACTGGAAGGAAACAGGGACCTAGAGATGCTTTGCTGCTGGAGTACAGCTTTTACAGTGGAGGCCTCTACCAAAGGCTGTTGCTAGGGTCTGTATCAGCTATTACCCATTGGATTTGAAAACTTTCCTTTTCAAGGGTGAATTCTTCAGACTTACGCTCTGTGCAGAGCTCCGTGCAGCCGCTGCCTTGTGCAGGTGTTAAGGCTGGTGTTAGGCCTGGAGATTTCCATCATTGCTCAGCAGTACATGTTTTGTCATATCTTTCTGATGCAACCATTAAATTAACAGCTTCCTTTAAGTGCACTGGAGGCTGGAGGTTAACAGGATGTCAATAAATAAAACAAACTCTCTTAATGTCAGCATACAGCCTTTGTTATCCCTCCTAGTCGCAGTGCCAAAACCAGAAAGGTGTTTGTTCATGCAGGATCCCATCCCCGGGCTGGTAAAATCAGTCGACACCCTCTCACTGGTTCCTGTGGCTTTGGGTCAGCCCCAGTCCCTTTCAGACTGCTCAGGCATGGAACTGTTTGACCCTCCTGGAGAAGCTAAAGTCCTGTTTGGAAAAGCTTTTTGTAGAGCTAATTCAATGCTTTTTTCTGGTGTTTATAGTTACTGAGCAGATTAATATTGGTAAATATTAAATAGGGTCATCTGGAAGGGAGCGAGCACTAGCTTTTGCCAACAAACCACTTATGCACATGCTTAGAGATAAGCACTCCTATTAAGGTAAATGGGATTGCTTGTAGGCTTGGTGTTGAGCATATGTTTAAGGTTTCTGGCTTTGGAAGAACTTACAAAACTCACTGCTTGAAATCATCCTCTCATCCTTAATGAACGGAAATTCAATTCTAATAGGAGAATAAATTTTCATTAAACAAAATTTAAAAATTACAAAAAGGTGAAAGCCAGGATGAAAGAGGAAATGATCTAATTTGAATGCCATAAAATGGCATTCATAAATTCCAGAAAATTTCCCAAATTCCTTTCTGATCTCCCAACCCACTTGAAAGCATTCAGGCCCCCGGCTTGCCTGGCAGGCTGGCTCGGTGCATGGGGGGAGCAGCACAGCATGTGGGGTCTCCAGGGTCGTGGGGTGAGGGTCCTGCTCGGGTCTGGCTGGTGCAGGAGGGGCTCTTCCCTTGTTGGATGGGCTGGGGTAAGGTGAAAATAAGCTATGAACATGCCTAGTCAAATACTTAGAGCAACATCGCTCACTGGGAAGCAATGATCTGGGTGCAGCGAGTGGTTATTGTATGTGCACCTTGATCTTGCTGGACCTTAAAGTATCCAAATGTCAAATTATAGACCTGTTTTGAATGTTGTTACAAAGTGATGCTTGGAGAGAGAATTCATATTAAAGCACATCTGACCTCTTGCCAGGACTAATCCAGGAATGTGCAAGACCTAAACCAGGTTCTGGTTTGGCATTTGTGACTCTGTCCCCAAGAGAAAGATGCATGAAATGTCAAAACACAATGTTCTTCCTTTTCAAAAAGGAATGTGAAGGATCAGTGAGAACTTACTGCTGTGCTGAAGCAGTATCAGCACTAAAATGCAGGTTTTTGATTTTTTTCTTTTTTTAAGAGGTCCACCACCAACTGACAAAACTCCCACCCTGCTCCGGGGGAACAATATAATCCTGCCCTTTGTTTGGCAAGGGTTTGGCTTTTCATAGGGTGCAGTGTCCCCAGCTGGGGGACACAGGAGGTACGTGCTGACATTTAACCTGTAAAGCAAAATTGATATGAAGGAGGAAAATAAATTATCATCAGATCTTGGATGTGAATTCCTGAACACTAAAAATGAGTAGGTCCTGCTCTTCAGAAAGGCAGGGAAGGGAGGGAATGTCTGCCCCCGGGGCTGGTGGAGCAGCACTCCTGCCAGCAGCGATCTGCAGCGTCAGGCTTTTAACCAAGTCATTAAAGGCTTGACTTGAGCCGTGCTGGGGAAGGAGTGCCTGCTGCTCACCCAGCCACGGCGATGGGAAAGGGCTTGCTCTGCTCCTGTGTGCAGAGGGGAATTTACAGGGGTAGAGCTGCAACATTTGGCAGGTGTGTGCGTGAAATTTCAGGTTACCTGTAGGCAGCTGTTGCTCGTCCAGTGGGTGTTTTATATGGCTATTTAATTGCATGTTGCTCAGCTCTAAATGAGCACAACTGACGTGAATAACCCCAGCAACGCAAATGCTGCTCCCTCCGAGATAAAGGGCTGTGTTTGAGAAACAAGTGCCTAACTGATAATGCCACCGGCCTCACGCGCTCCTTAAAGTCCGTGCTATTTAGCTCTGATAAAAAGGAAGAAAGGGGCTAGTTCTTAACAAATAAACCCCAAAGCATTTTAAGGACCTTTTTCCCTTTTCTATTCTTTTCCCAGGTTGCAAAAATAACATCCAATAATGAAATGAAAACAAGCTGAATGGCCGCATTCAGCGGAGGAGGGCAGAGGTAGGCTCAGACAGCTGGAGCATGTCTGGGCCAGCGTCTCGGTTCTTTTCTCGCTGCTAGTTCAGTGCCACTCCAAGAATGCAGACAATGCTGGCTACGACTGTTTCATATTTGATTTCCACACTTAAATCCGTGCTCGTTAAATGAAACCCCATTGTCAGGTTGGCAGGCATCCACGCTGCCTCCCCAGGTCTCGCTTCGGAGCTCGCTCTGCGGTCGTGTCCTGCTCGGAGCGACTTAGCGAGGACCGGGCCTGGAGGAGCATTGCTTGTGGCACTGCTACAAACCCTTTTAGACTGCTTCTGCAGCCACATCTGTGGGTAACCCTCATAAATCTTTGTCTGAGGGCAGACAGAAGTGCTGCAGGGGAGGGATGGGGTTTTGGAAGGGCCTCAAGAGCGGCGGATCAATGGGGTGGTCAGCTGGAGGCAGTCTCTGGGCAAGGTACGGGGCAGTGCTGGGCCTGGCTCTGCAAAGGGCAAATATGGCAAATATCCTGCCCTGCTCGAAGAGGGGGTGCCTGGGGGTGCTCCTGGGCTGGGTGAGGCCAAAGCTTTAGGGTTTTGCTGGGCTGGGACCGGAGAGTTCAGCAGTCGCAGGGCTTTGCCAACGGGGTGCAGGGGTGGTGGAAATGCGGGGAGGGCGGGCGGAGAAATGCTGTGGATTGGGAGCAAAGCAGTGCCTGTGTTAATAACAAAGGATCGCTTCATGCTGCCTGTAAAATACCAGGGAGGGCATGAACATTATGAATATTATTAATAAAGCTGATGGGATTACCAAACCCAACAGCTGTCCAGTCCTTCAGACAGACACCTCCGGCCTTTCCGCCGCCCCCACAGACTGGTGTCCCGGCTGCTGTGTGCCCGGCTCGGGCATCGCTGGGGCACCGACTGCTCGACGGGTGCCTACAGCACCTCTCGGTGTTAAGGGTGGCACCTACAGACAACACAGCTGTGCCCCGAGGTTTGTAGGGGAACGGATGGCAAGAGGCTGTGGGGCGCGAAGCTGGAGCGGGAAGAAGCGCTGGGTATGTTCTGACAGCAGCCTCTTCGAGTGCCCCAGAGGAGCCCAGTTCTGGGCTGTTGGTATGGAAACACTGTTATTTTAGTGGACTCAAGACTGGCTCCCAACAAAGGTTAAAAGGAAAAAAAACCAAGGGACTGGAGGTGTGAAAGGTGAGATCTTCCTTAGCAGAGAAACACTTGTCAATGTCTGAACCAGCAGCGAGTCCTCCAGCTGCATGGGACGGAGGAGATCGATGCTGTCTCATGGCAGGAGTGTGGTGGTGGGTCCTGGCTCTCCTCGGGGTCACCCGAACGCCTGTCCCTCCTGGTACCGCTCCTCCCGTCACCTCTCGTCCTCCCACCACGGCTGTCAGGATGCTGCTGCCTTCGGCTCAATGCACACTGAGTGGTGACGGGCTTGGACACCTCGTCTGCCACGCAGGTACCGGGGCTGTCTGCTCCGTGTGTTAACGCCAGTGCAGCGTTCGGTTGTAAGGAAGAGCAGAAAGGCACATCCTCAGGTTCTGCTTCCTTTAATGTCAAAAGCAAACTAACGTCCATGAAGTTCTGATCAGCCCTTAAAATCAGAGGCCCTAGCTAGGTATGCTACCATCGTGTCCCTTTATTGGGAATGATGCTGGGATGAAAAGGGTAAAAAGGGCCTAATTGCTATTTCATGAAGTGATTTAAACTGGGAATGATGGATGTAGTTTCAGGCCAGGTACTAAAGTGCAGATGTGGTGCAAATGCGTTCAGGGTTGCACATCCCCGTCACCCTCCTGGCTGTATTACAGCTTTATGGGGACAACCCCCCTTCCCCATCACAGCTCATGCTCACATTTAAGCATCCCAGCTGGAGCAGTCTCATCGTGAGCTTGATCACAACAGCCGAAGAAGCGCAGAACGTGGCCGGACTTGAGCACAGGTCTAGGACCTGCAGGGCCAGGTGGTACCACTTGGAGCGCGCTGGGTCTATGCAAAAATTTGGGAAGTCTGTGTACGGGAATGGGACCGGGACTGCGTCGCCCAGGTAGTTGGTCCCAGTGATCCCAGTAAGCGAGTAGTAGCAGTATGGGCCAAGGAGGAGAGATGGGATGGCAACAGCAAATTGCACTGAGGCGCCCGTGGTGCTCAGTGTGCCCAAGGCAAAACCGGCCTCCCACTGAAACAAAAACTGAGACAAAAGCACTTTATCACTTTATGACCTGCTGAGAGAATTTAAAAAAAAAATATCTAAACTACAGCTTAATATATTTGTATTTCTTCATTTCCAGCTTGGAAAAAGAAAAAATCTGGGTTTTATATTTTTTATATTCCTTTATTCCGTGTCCAAAAAGAGATGTGATGGTAAGGAAAACCTAGTAGCTTGAAAGTCATGAACTTATCAATGAAAAATGTGGAATTTTACAGGAAGGCAAAGCCATTGAGACATTTTACTAAAATATTAGGAGAATAAATTGGAACAGTTATACTTATGCAGTTGTCATATAGCATATAAGTACAGTGGGTGGCCTTTAAAGTTTAAGCTGCATACTCGGCTACTAATAAAGCTCCTCATTATAAAACAGAAAATGTGATAGAAACTGGCAGAACTACTGTGCTGCTGGGCTATTTAATGTGCACCCTCTGGAAGCCCCGCACAGCACACTTGATCCAAAATATTAGCAGGAAAAGCACATTTCCCTTTGAATGGATTTCCTAGATTAACTCTGCCGCTCCCTTGCTGCCTCCTGCGTGTGACACCGTATAGAGTAACAGTACAAAAGTACCAGGCATCTCCACGTCTGCTCTCTGTCAGCCAAAAGGATGAGGATAGCGGCAAGAACCCCCTGCGGATGGGGGAAACGGGTGGTTGCATGAAGGGACTGATGATGGAGCATCACCCAGCGGTGCGCACGGCGTCCTTGCCACCTCCTGGATGCGGAGCACCTGCTGATGGTGCCTCGCGCTGAGCTTCCCACCTACCTGAGCAGCTCTGCCCAGCAGGATTTGGGCATGGCTGAGGTCCTGTATGGAGTTAGGGGGTGGAAAAGCTCTGCTGCTTGGCTGCTCGTAACCTCCCTGCAAGGCTCGGTGCAGCTGTGCCACCGCTCTGTGCAGGTGGAGCTTGGCCGGGCGCTGAGCCCTCAGCACCCTGCCTCTCGTGGCTCCTTCTTGTCCCGGCGCATCCCTGCCCTGGAGGGGTTTGCTGTGGAGCCAGCTCCATCCTCTGTGCCAGCTGAGAGGCTTTTCCGTGCTGGGGAAGCCTTAGAAGAGCTTTTAGGAATCATTTGAATTTCCTTTGATCCTGTGGCTCTGCAGGTACAGAAGTAATGCTCTTGGAGCAAGCACCGACTGGCTGCTCCTGGGAGGGGAGCTCTCTTCCTCCATGCGGCGTCTCCCCGGGGCCCCCGGTGGTGTTCCTTCTGCATCACTCCCTGCTCGCCACCCCTCCGACCGGCGGGGCAGAAAGCTCCCTTGGCTCACCCAGGGCTCAGAGCAGGCACAGCAGAGGCAGGACCAGGGCCATGGCCGTGTGCGTTCAAGACCAGTTGGGAGCTTCCTTGGAGAAGAACCTAAAATTCAGCTTTTTGTGGTCACAGGCACACTGTGGCGTGCTTCTCTGTGTACAGCATGGCCACAGCCAGCTGAGGTTTACTGTTTGCTGCCGAAAAGCCAACAAAAACTGTTTTGTGCTGCTCTGCTTGCAATTCCTGTGCTCCTGAGCTACCTTGGGTGCTGAGCCACCGTGCCTGCGGTCAGGGCTCTCACCCCGACAAACCCGGGGTCAGGGGAGAAGCCCGGACACCACAGTTGGGAGTGCCTGAAGGAAACCCCAGGCAACGCAGTGCAGCAAGGAAGGTTATCAAGATTATTTTAAGGTCTGCTTCACGCTGCTGTCAACACTCCGCAGGAGGAATGCATTTGGGTTTGACAGAATGCTGTCAAAGGCAGAGACTCACATGACTTACCAGGTCTCCATCAGGGCAGGGCACGTTTCTTCCTTGCCCTTCTTTCGGAACCAGTTTTGACTGGGGAGCGTATCTGTGTTTCTTAGGGTGGGCTGACACAAACAGGCAGGCTTTCATTCATTTAAACACACCGCCACTCACTCTGGCTTCCAGCGAGTAATCTTTTTTCCAGTGTAAGCATCTTGGACCCACATGTATCTTAGCTCCTAATTGCAGGATGGTGAATGGAAAGGAGGACTGAAGATGTGCTAAAAGCAAGAGCCCGTGTACGAGAACAGGGAGAATAGCACGCTCGGGGCTGGAAGTTCTGGTGCGATGTAGCAGAGTATCAACGTGGATCCAGGACCTTGAGCAATATTGTCCTGCAGTTTGATTTCCATTCTGGCACGCTAAATGCATCAGGGCCCAGGTTTTTCATGGCACTTTCCATTTATGATTTAGGGAATTTGAAGAATACTTGTCTTGAGGCTGAGCCTAAAGTTATAATCTTGGCATATCCATACCACAAAATTCCCGTGGATAAAAGCAGAAACATCTGGATTCATGAGTGGATGTTGGCTAAATCCACCAGGAAAAAAAAAGCCTTCAAGGGATCCTAGAGGGTTCTAGCCAGAATAAATAATACAACAAAATAAGAGTGCTATTAAGAGTAATTGTAATACTGAAGCTGAATTATAAGACAAGGGCCAAGCCCTTTTCACAATCTGCTTTTCCAGCTAAGAGCCCTTCAATTTACACTTAACGCACATGTGGCTGATGGAACAAAGAAAAAATTGAAGAAGGATGAAAGCAACACAGAGATTATTCAGCCTTGCTGGTTTAGCTCCAGGCACATCATTTAAATGAGTAAATGATCAGTTTCCAGTTTGTTTTAAATTCTCTGGCAAGAAATTTTACTCTCAATCCCAAAGTTGGATGTGCTTAAAACTATTTTATTTTTTTTACAGCTCTGCCATTTTGTTTGATTTCTTAAGGCAGGACTTTAAAAGTGTTCTTCTGCAGGGGTCACCTGAGTGCTGGGACTGGAGGCACAGCCTGGCTGCCTCACCGAGGGAGCCGTGTCCCCGCTCCCAACCCAAGGGGACCTCAGGACTGGGGAACAGCTGCTCCTTGCCTCCCTCACCCCTGGGAGGCTGTGAGCCCAGCCCTGCCAAGGCAGACGTCAAACCCAAGCTTGGCAGCACCCAAGGTCAAGCGAGGTGGTCTCAACAGCTGTGTTCCTCTTTGGCTGCACCCTGTTGTACCAGCACCGCTTGCTTGGTTTAAAGCTAGTGGAAATTGTGTATTGTTTGTACCTTGCATCTTCTCTTGGTGTTTTCAGGGTTAAGAGCTGTTGAAAAACAATGTTCTTGCCACCCAGCCCCTTCTGCTCTGTCTCTCTGGTCTCCTCCACGCCCTGTGCAGCAGGTCTCAAGCCTGCCTGAAGCTGCCACGAGGACCAGGTTGTGCAAGGTGTCTCCTCTGCTGTGACCAGGCACGCTGACAGCCACAGCCAGGTGATTGCAAAGTAACCTCCCTCCCCAGTAGATGCAGATCCGCATTTCTCATGAAATGGACTTTGTCCACGTAGATCTGCATCGCTGGCCATCACTGATCCTGCACGCTGCCATTCCTGATTCCTGGAAAGCCTTGGGCGTTTGCCTGCTCTGCAGCCTTCAGCCAACACAGCTTGGGTTGAGTTGCTTCCTTGCAGGCTGAAAACCTTCCTGATCAGTCCTCCTGTTCTCCTTTCCTGGTGCCCTCATCTTCTCCGAGCCGGAGTCTGCCTGGTGGAACAGCTCCTGAGGGAGCTGGGCTGGTGGCCCCCTCTGGTAGGTCCTTCTCCACGGGGAAATTCCAGGTTGTTCTCCACAGAGATGTTTCCTGTGGCTCCCTGCCAATGCTTAATGTTCTCTGGAAACTGCCACGAGGCTCTGGTGGTGGATACACATTTGGGACTAGTCAATACTTGGAGTATGACTGCAAATACCAGCGGTACACAAGAGGCGATGTCTGCACTGCCTCATGTTCCATACAAGGAATAATCCTAACCACACGAAGGAGTGGGAGTTCGTTTGCCCTTAAAATAGCCTCAGCACATCTAGGAAAGCCATAAAATGTATGCCCTGGTATTTCTTAGGGCGTTATTTTCAGCAGATTTTATTTGATTTGCTGCCAACGTCTGTCACTTCTGCAGCCTGGGTCTGAGCGGAGAGCTGGAGGTGTGCTGCTCGCTGCGCTCAGCACAGCCTGATGCAACAAATTGCCTTCTATTAGCATGGCACAGCATCCTGACTGTCAAAGCGAAACGAGGAAATGAATTTGCTCGTAGATGTTACAAAATATTTGTTTTAGATTAGCTGCTATCACTTCTGTGGGCCGCGTTTGCAGCTGTGTTCTGCTGCCCAACTTGTAGCTGGCAATGGCAAGATCTGCTGAGGCTGCAGGGCTCTTGGTGAGGAGCAAATAGTCTGAGAAGCTGAGGAATGAGAAATGAAGCAGAGCTAAATTTAGAACCTCAGATAGGGAAATGTCTTCAGTGCTCCGTGGTTTTATTTTGCTCTGCACAAAGCACACCTTGGTGCTGCGTGGCTGTTTGCAGATTGTGCCGACTCAAAGAAGGCTCTTGCTTGTGGAAAGAAAAGGCTTTGATGTCTTCAGTAAACAAATGGCAGCGCTAAAAGACCTGCAGTTCTTGTTAGCATGCTGCAAACAGCGATGTCTGAAGCAAAATAAACATCCCAAGGTTGATGGAAGGGTAGGCAGGCCATAAAGTGCTGTAGTCAAATCCTTGATATGAGCACATCAGGAATGTCAGAAGGGAAAGTGCTGTGAAAAGGCTGTCGTTGCCTTCTCCTTTTGGATTTGAAAGAAAATAACAAACTGGTGCGTGGTTTACCAGCCATGTGGCAGGAATAAATGACTATAAAACCCTATGGCTAAATCATTTTTGACGCCCTTTTTGACCCGGCTCCCCTCCCATCAGAGCTTCGCCCACTGCCACAGAGGCCCCAGGACCTCGTCGCAAAAACCTGATCCGTTTGGGCACTGTGCAGATGGCTCCCACGAGGAGGCAGCAGGCGTGCGGCGTGCTCGCGGTAAGGGTGAGAATTTCACAGCCACGTGGCTGCCTCAACTTCTGCTCCGTACGGCTCGTTGTGCTTGTCTCGCCATGTCGCTTAGAACAACTTAGGAAATGCCAGAGCCTGGGGAATGAACCGAAGCAAAGAGCTAAACAGCGATCTCACTTATACCAGCATGGCCCTGGGGGTGTTCATTTAGACAGTCTTAACAGTCTGAATTTGGTTCAGAATGAGGAAGTTTGGACTGCTTCTGTAAATGGAAAGTAAAAATCAGCAGGTCATGGGTAATAATCAATACACCGATATTTACTGCAGTTTTAAGCCTTAACAAGAGCCTCCAGGAGCCTCTCTCTTTAGTTTCAGGTAATTCTGTGAACTTCTCTTTAAAAAGAGTTTGCAGGAGCTCAGAAATAAATAATTCAGACAGCTGATTTTTTTAAGTCTCTGTAGCATCACTGACATCTTTGATAAAGCTTTTGTTCTGCCTACCAAAGCTCCTTTCCAGATGGGACTGGCGAGGCAAACGCTCCATCCAACAAACGAAGACTTATAAGAAAAAACGGGGAAAAAAAGCAAAAATTCCAGAAAAAATGCTTATAATCCCAAAGGTAGTAAGTATCCCCCTGGTAACTTCATACAGGCTCTTCACTGTCATTGTGAGCCTCTGCCTGCCGGATTCACAGCAAGGGTTTGTAGCTGAAGCCAAGGCAAGGACGTTTCCTAATAAACAGAAGCTCCTTAGAGACTGTAGCCATGGCATGTGCGAGCTGTTTACCTGGCACCAGAAAGCACTACGCTGCTTATCTTCAGATGTTCCTACAGAAACAGGCAGTATTGCAGTGTATTAAAGAAGGCCCCTTCACCCCCAGGAATATGTGATTTTTTTTTTAATTATTTTTTTTATTTAATCTGAGTTACCGCCCTTCGCTTTCGGCTGCAGAAAGCCCGTCCTGGGATTTCTGAATTCCTCCTTCACCTGCCTTCCCAGGAGGACAGACCGCTTCGCAGCACGGAGAGCCAGAAACCTGCTGCCAGCAGCGAGGGTGCTGAGTGCCAGCCCTGACCCTGCCCGTCACAGCCAGCGCGAAACCAGCACCCTCGGTGCCAGGAGCATCCGCAGGACGTGGCTACGTCCTGAGCAGGACCGCCTTCTTCCCAGGGGGAGTTATTTTGGAGTTACTGGGTTTGTAGCAGGGACATTTTGAGGCCTAGGATCTGCTCCTGGTGGCAGGAAGGCCTTTCATTTCAGAGGGACTCGCAGCGGGTGCCTCCCAGCGCTCATCACACAGCAATCCTGTTTCTCCCTACCTGCAACAGCAAATGTTTTGACTGCAAGAGCCAAAGCGGTTGTGCTGTGTACTTCATCACACGCAGTCCCCGAGGCGCTCTGCTGATACCCAGCACGCTCCTTCCAGACCCGTGGCCCCTCTGGAGCGCTGCCGCCAGGTGGGGTGGCACGGGGTACCACCACGTGCCCCGGGGCATGTCCCTGCTTCCCCCAGAGGAGCTACCAGGGGACTCGGATGAGCTGCTCACACCTGGGGTAAGCCAGCTGGCACCCTGCGGTGCTCCCCAAGCCACCGGGGTGTCAGCATCCCCTCCAGTGGGGGCAGGCAGTGACAATTTTAGCAAGTGGTGACTTTACCGTTGAATTTGTGCCTCTGAAGATCCCACAATACCTAATTCACCCTGCTGGTGAAGTGATTTATGGCGTAGAGTGGCGGGCTGTGGGCAGCGTGTTTATTCAAGTAACGCTGACCCTCTCTATCAAACATTATTCCCCTTCTACTTTAATTAAAACACAATTAGCAGGGCTCTCAATTCTGTTAAATATGCGCAAGCTTCTACTAAATTAATATTAATCTCTGTTCAATGTGCAAGTCAGTTAAGTGACATGTGGAAAATTACACGTTACCGACTCAGGAATGCAACTCGGAGGATGACCTCATGTTCCTGAATGAAAATATCGGTGTGCCAGATGTGCCTAGTGCCTGACCCCTTTAGAGGCTCTGAAAGATCACACGTAGCTTTAAAATGTAATTTCATGCATGCAGAAGGAAGAAAGAGAGCCTAATAGCTTTATGGGACTTAGCTCTCCATTTAATTTGGTTAGGGCGGTGTGAATGTCTTAATAACATGAAGCAGAGCTCTGATCCCTGTTCTGCCTGAGTGTTTCCAATAGACACCCTAATGCCTTTCTCATGGTCAGAACGGCTAACAATCCGTATTTGCTCGCTATTAGTGAGAAGTTGTACTTCTTTCTTCGTTAGGGAATGCGTTTCAGAGTGGAGCTGACGTGTATGCGGTCCTTGCTTTGAGTCATTGACTTTTTCACAAATTGTTTTATCTGGAGATATAAGCAACAGACGTGAGTATAGAAAAAAAAATAATTTTACTTTGTAGTTACAAAAATAAGGTGCCATTCGACCTTTCCTCTGCTCAAATGTCCTCGTTTTCCCCTGCCCGACTGCTCGTTCCCAAAATCCTACTGAAAAGCATACTGAGAGTGATCCAGGTCTGTGTTCAATAGGTGTGCCCCCATAACAAATTATATAACAGCATCTTGTATACTTGTACTCTGCCTCTCCCCCAGTGCATTCCACGCACCTACACAGCCATGCTAATTAATTCATGTAATGAACTTAAACGTGGCAAAAATCTGTTCACAGGGTGTTGCCAGACAGAGCTGGATTTGGAAAGCAGCCATTCATGAATGTTTTCTTTGACAAAACCCAAAGGATGTTGTTTTCCTGAAGATGAAGCAGAATCCGTGTAATGGGAGCTGTAATCTAAGGAGACAAATGATTTTACTTACACAGTCATCAGTGACCTTCCCCTCTAAGGCCTTGCTTGTATGAAGAAAAACTGCCCAAGTTTAATGTAAAGCCATTAAAAATAATTAAATTTAAAAAGCTAAACTAATGTGAAGCCAAACTTAGTTTAGCCAAACTTAACTAGTCAAAACTAATGCTGTTCCATAATGTGTGTCTAAAAAAGAGTTAAGTATCAAGGAACTTAACTTTGAGCATCAGGTGCCTTTTAAATGTAAAGAAGCGTCTGCATGCACTACAGCGCTAGGCTCCCCGTGACCCTCACTCAGTTTGTCCATAGGTGGCCGTAAGCTGTGCCTAGCACAGCGATCTGTGCATTCCCGGGGTAATACAGGAGAGAGAAAATGCAGCGCTCTGGCACGTCGCCTTGGCATTGCAACCTTACATTGCATGCTCGTTTCTCTGTACGTTTGACAGTGATGTTTAATTGGGCCCGGTTTTTACGATACGGTAACGTGACTGGCTGTCGGGTGGGAATTGCGCTCTTAATCCCAGTTCAGATGGTTAAAATTTCAGTTCAGATGACAAAATTTCGGTTTTGGCCACCGTTGCACTGAACTGCTTTGAAACCTGTAGGTCTGTTGCGTTGGCTTTTAAATAGAACCGCAGTAATTTTCCTAACGATCCGGGCAGACGGAGAGCATTACCAGATGACCGCGCTTCTGCAGGGCGGACGAAAGCAGGGACCCGGAGCGTGACGAAGGGCCTTGGTGGGAAATACGGGGCAGAAGGAGACGGCGTGGAGCCGAGGCTGTGCTGCGTGGTGCTGCGGTGGGCCGAGGAAAGCCGCTTGCCCAGGTGCAGATTTCATCCGAGTGCCATTAACGCACACGCCGAGAACTTCCAGCTATATCCCTGACCAACACTAGATGTTGCTGTGCTGCTGCTCATACAAGCTATACGTTAGCAAGGCTTCTGAACGGTATTTACTGCTATTTCCTCTTTCCTGTTTCTGTTATTCACTCTATTCTCGATGTTGGGGATCTGCTACTTGAATTTACTTTTTTTAAAAAAGCTATTTTATTCCTGCAGTATCAAGGTTATAACCCCCTTGAATGTACACGTAAAAACTTTATGAGCAGCAGAGACATAAGTGAAGTGAAGCAGCTCCTATATTTATGTCAAATATTTACTTAAACTCTGCTTCTGGATTTTTTGCAATCCGAGGGGAATGACATTGTTAACTGGACGATTCCGGGAACAGACTGACAGCTGCAAGGCCATGGAGGGAAGTTTGTTTATAAGGGGAAAATAAAAAAAAATAAAAAACTGTTTAGCCCTGCTGGGTTTCAGGCTTTCTACTCCCACATGTTTGAGTGGGAGAAAGGACAAATCTTAGGACGTTGATTTCCCCATGGCAACAGAAAACGGAAATTACTTTAACCCCATCTAGTGACAGATGACTCATTGCTCAGCCTGCTGCTATTTTCCAAGCACTAAAACAATACAGCTGCAAAGAAAAGGCCAGCCTGTATTATCTCATAGGCTGAGCGCTGGGGCTCGTGGGAGAGGGCAATTCTCTGGCTGCCTTTTTATCAAAGAAAGACAGAGCTGGAGCCTTTTGGCGACAATTTCATTGTACAAGACGACCACAAGCCAATGTGCCTGGGTGCTGCCTGTCCCTGAGCCACTGGGATGAGCCACTGGCAAGTGTCCCATGGCTCAGCCCCGCTCGCCCTGCATCCAGCCATCCAACGGGGCATGTCAGTGCTTTGAGTTTAAACACCCCACCCCTTGAATGATGTGCTGTGAACTCAGCATGTTATAGATTAATAATTTGTTAACTGATGCAGCCTGGTGTGCGTGCAGCAGGTATAAGCAGGGTTTCCAAGCCTCTGCACATGAAAAAGATATCTGACGGTGGAAGTGCATTTCTGTATTGCTCAGGAAGTCATAACAAGATCCCGCAGGTAGAGGCTGAAATAGAAATGCTCAGCTTTGAATTACCCTAGCAGAAAGTGTAATTGGGTGGGCTGGTTCCTGAGCAGGGACGGTGGAACCATTATCACTTGGAGTCCTTAAAGCCTGATGAGGTGTGCTGAGAGGCGAGCTGTAAGCCAGCTGCTAGGACAAAGAGGTGAGCTGTGTCTGGGAGGTCAGCCTTAACGGCTGCGCTTGTTCTGTTGCACCATGGACCCACTGCATCGGAGCTGCACTGAGCTCCCAGAGCACCGATCAGCACCGATCACTTCTGCTGAGCATCTCCAGTCCCTGGGCTCCTCCTGCTCAGCACCGTCAGGACACGGCAGAGAAGGACTGCATCAGAGAGGAGCTGGTTGAAGTTCATGGATTCTGGGGTTCCTCGTATGCCTCTTCCCACCAGCAGACCAATGCAGGAGAGAGCCTTGCTCAGGTTGGTTTTCCCAAGCCCTGGTACGGATTTAGTAAGGCTCAGAAGTAAGGCCAGTAAGTCTTACTGAGGCTCAGATGCAATTTGCACTTATAATATTATACCACTATTTCTGTTGAATAGTGAAGGCATTAATCATAGGATCATAGAATGGTTTGGGTTGTAAAGGACCTTAAAGACCATCTAGCTCCAAACCCCTGTCACGGGTGGGGATATCCTCCGCTGGTTCAGGTTGCAGAAAGCCCCATCCAGCATTAATGCTGCCACTGAGATGATATGCTGAATTATTGGTCAGCCAGCATCACTTTATTCACCTTAAATTGGGGGCGGATGGCACAGTGTTGGGTAATCCAGGACCCCAGCAAAGCTACATGACAGGATGGTGTCACAGGATACGTGACACAGATTCTTCCTAGGAAAGACAGGCAGAATTACTGGTGCAATAGCTGATTCTTTACTCAGTCTTGTCATTTGTGTGCTGGTGTGACTAATAATGTCAGCAAGCTTCCTAACAGCACTAAATCAGGTCCATAAGTTTCAATTTGAATAGTACAATTAACAGCAACAACAAAAACACGAAAGTTGGTTCTGGAAGCTAGACACTGGGCTGCTTTCATGGCGTGAAGATTACCTCTATACAGACATGAACCCATATCAGCACAAATGGGTGGCTTCCTAGGCTCAGCCCCAGACCCTGATCAGGGCTCAGGGCTGTGCAGGGCGCTGCTGTCCCTGCCTTGGCATGTCCCTTGGGAACATCCTGGGGTCAGCTGTGGCTGTCCCAAAGCTGTGACTTGGACAGCCGTTCAGCCCACGTGCCCAGAGCTGTCCCTGCCCCTCCGGGCTGCTGCCACCCAAACCCTTGGTGGCCAGCTCTGTCTTCTGAAGAAAGTGGGTGTTTCGATCAGGGGTGCTTCTGGGCTCTGCATTATCATCACGGTTCTCTCTTCCTTCTCATTCTTTCCTTGCAGTTTTGTTCATATCTCTCCTGCAATGCAAAATGTCTTCCTCCCAGAAATTCAGGAGCCCAGAGAACCTGCTAGCTGTGGGGAAGGAGGACCAGAGATCAACGCAGTTTATTCTTGAAAAAGTGTTACTCTTACCATCTAGACTTAGGTCAACCTGGTCAATCCAGAGATTGCTGTGGGGATTCAGATTTAAGTCCATCTTCGAAGAGTTCATCAGTGTTCTGGATTAGAAGTATAAGAATTATGGCATTAAACATAGAGGTTGTTCCTTTCAGAGTATTTGGCAATATCAATTGCCAAATGTCCATGTAGAAAACAAGTTTTTAATTTAGGTATGCTTTTTTTGTTTTACAATTCTCTCCACTTTAACTAGAAAAAAAGCTACATTACCTGAGGAAATATTTAGTACCGTGCTGCTTGAGAAAAAAAAAAATATATATATATATATAATAATAATTCAACTTGTAAAAGTGGCAAATAATGCCCAAGCACTCAGCTTTACTACCAACATGTGCAAATAGTTAAGAATGAGCTACCATCAACCAGCCTTTCTTGTCCTAAAGCCCCACTCAGCTCAGAACCGTCTTCAGGGGTTATTATTTCCAGTTATTTAGTGTTTGTAAGTGCAATGCTCCCACTGATGCTATACCCCAAACGAGGAGGGCAGGGTAGGTAATTGCTGTTTTTCAAACAGCTCGGTGTGTACAAAGCCCTCTAACCAAGCCTGGTTTCCAAGAACAGCGTTTGAAGCTTTGGTGTCCTCTCTTTGGTTTATCACCCCGAATCGTACACTGCGTTCAGTTCTTTGCTGTCGTCCTTACAAACACTTCCTCCACGTCTACCAGCTCACAAACACTGCGGTGGCTTCTGTAAACCACAAACAAGTGCTGTACACTTCTGTCAGTATTTCTTTTGTACCACCAGGTTCTTGCTTTAGCGGTATCTGCAGGTTGTTTGGCAGTTCTGTGGCACACGTTGCCCTGAGGCCTCATCCTTATGCAAAAGCAGCACTCAGAGGAGCTCTTCTCCGCCTGGCAGGCGGAGGTTCAGGTCCGAGCTCTCCACCTCCTTTTTGTGAAAAAGGAGCTGCTTTGACTCTGTCAGAATATTTTCTTCTCCCTTAAGCCATCAGGGCTTGGTTGTGCCTGGTTCTCCGGGAGGTCAGCGTGCTCTCCTCGAGCAGACTTTGTACCCCCTGAGGAGCCCCACAGCTGGCTTCCCTTTGGCTGCAGAATCCCAAACGACCACCCCTTTTCTGTTCTCATCAAGGCAGAAAGTTTCTTCCTTGGTGTCCTAATGCTCCTAAGCACGTTCAGGTTTTCCTACTGTGGTGCGCCATTTTCCAGGCTCAGGTGGCAGAGCTGCCTATACAAATGTCTCTTTTCATTTCAACCTATTTTCCCTGGCACCAGAGCAGCGGAAGCCTCCACAGGCTGCCGGCCTTGCTGGCATGGCTCGCCAGGAAGGCTGCAAATTCATCTTTCCTGGGAACTACAGCTCCCAGAAGACATCTCATCCTCCCCAGACCAGGAAACGAGGCCTGCTGGCTCCGCCACATCTTTCGACAGTCTTCCTCCTTGCTAGACGGGAGTGAGTGACAGAAGGGAAGAGGCCTTGCAGCGAGCGGCTCTGTGTGGGCCTGCAAACTCCTCCTCCTCCTCTCCAGCCTCGGGTCAGACACTCTGACACGTCTGTGGCGCCAGCCCGAAGCGCGTGGTGAGACACCAGGCCTTGGGCAGGATTTTAGGAGGAAGGATGTAACTTCGGGGCTCTAAGCAGTCTCCATGCAGTTTCACGTGACGTGACTCAGCACTCTGCTCCGTCCCTTAACAAGCCTCCGCTCCTAATTAAAAGCAGCCCTTCTCCTGCCTCTCGCTGCGAGCGCCGCCTCAGTGAAGTCACGGATAGCGGCACCGCCCCGGACAAACCCATTTGCGCGGGTGCTGCGATCTCCTGAAGTCATCTCCGTTTCTGAAATCAGAAGTCAAGGCTGTTCCTTTCACAACATCTTTCTAAAGCCCCGTTTCCAAAGCGCTGATCGCTCAGGGCTGCGGCTGAAGTCGGGAGGAGCCTCCTGGAAGTCAGCTACCGGGGTATGTTGTCAGTGAGCTGAAAGGTCCCGGTCTGACATCCGCAGAGCAGAGAGCTCAGGGTTGGTTTCCAGCAAGCCAAAGGAATTGGGTAACGAGCAGTGTTGTCTCCCCAGTGGGAATTTTGGTTGCAAAAGTGAAAAATCAGTCTGGCATTTCAAGCATACCGCACTTTTCCCTGCCTGAGGCCAGTCAAAACAAGGCAGCCAGGGCTTAAGCTGTTCGGTGATAGAACAGCTTACCGAAATGAGCACTGACCTTCACCCGCGCGCTAGCTCCAGTGGAAGCGCTAATGTGAACGCAGCAGGCCGGAGCCTGCTGTGATGTTCCGACGTGCTCTGGCTCTGCCAGGCTTCCCTCACGCCTCTCCCGGGAAGCCTCAGCCTCCGAGGCCGCTGCTGACGGAGCTTCAGGAGGACGCGGCACTGTGGGTCCGTGGCAGAAGCCCACCCTGACAAAAGGTGCTGTCAGGAACTGGAGGGTGGAAAGGAAAAGGGGTTCACAATGAAGACGAGAAAGCTTTTCAAGAACTTCAAATCAACCACTTCTGAAGAGCTTGTAAGAAATACCTCTGCTTGCCAAGAACGTATCTGTGAAAGGTACCGGCACCTCCTCCGCTTGTGACATTTCTTTGTCTCTCACAGGAGGAAAATAATGAAGCACAATTACTGTAGAAAGCAATCAGATAATGCTTGTTTCTAATTGCTGCTGACAGGGAAGCCTCATTGTGTTTGAATTTTAGCAAAGCAAATGTTAGTTGGTGAAGTTGCCCCTAACACCACACAAACCTTCGATACCTCTTCCCTGAAAAGCTGCAATTTCAGTGAACGTCACGTGCAAAGCTGAGCATGTACGTGAAATAATTAGCCAGCAGGCTGTACCTAGCTGTGCCCTTCCACTTCCTCTCCTCAGCTCGTTCTTCGAAAGCCTCCTGGGACTGCACGGTCACGGCTTGCATGGCACCAAGCAGGCACTAGAAGAAGCAGGGAAAAAAAAAAAAAAAGGCAAAGTGACCCTGCCAGAATGTTTTTAGCAAATTTGAAACAGGAGAGTGGTTTCATACCGGATGGGCTCGCTGCATCGGGGATGTTTTGAGCCAGAACAAGCAATAGGGTTAGAAGCAGCAGTATTGTACGATTTGTTTTCACTGCTTTGCGATAAAGTCCCTTCTATCTACTTCTAGAACACGAAAAAAACGAACTAGTTATCCAGAGGGAGGGAAAAAAAAAAAAGGGAAGGCCACGAGCTGCTCGCGTTTTGGCGTTTCAGTGCAGAGCTGAAGTGACGTCGGAAGCAGGAAGCGGCGCTGCGAGCCGCAGCAGCGGCGGGCGATGCCGCGTGGCTGGGCGACGTATCTCACCTCGTCTCCTGCCTTCACCCACCGCCCGCCGGCAGCTCCAGGAGCGGCCGCATCCGCTGCTCGTGTCCCGCCCCTGAGCGCGGCGCGCGGCGGCCTTGCTGGTGGTCGGGAGCCAGGTGAGTGCCGGCTGGCACGGGGCCGGCTGGGTGGGCGCGAGGTTTCGTTTGGGGAAGAGGCCCCGCGCTGTCAGGAGGTTGGGTGAGGCGGCACCGCATGGGTTTGGGATGGGCAGGTTGCTCGCAGCCGCCCTCGGCTCTAAAGTCAACACCACATACACGCATGCAGCCTCACCCAGCTGCCTGAGACCTGCACCGAGCCTGGCAGTGCTTGGCTACTGGGAGAACCTAAGGATTTGGGAACAAGTGTCTTCTGAAGCAGCTTTTTGGTCAACGTTGATGCGAAGTACAAGTAAGTGCTGGTCGTTTGCCTAAGGATCTGCCTGGGGAGACACCAGTACGGATGGCAAGACTCAAAGCAAGTCCCAGCCCTTCTTGTACGAGCTCCCAGACCTTGGGTGTGCTCGGCTGGAAGTCGCAGCCTCCGTGTCGGGAGCTGCCTCCAACCAAACGCCGCCCTCCCGTTGTTCATCAGCCCGTGCTGTGTGCTCACAGCTGCATTGCTGAGGAACCCGTTCTGGTTCGCGTTTGTGTTCCTGCAGGAAGGGTGGCAGAGGGTAAACCAGGGAAATTTGGCACTCTGCGTCTGCTTTCATTTAAAGATTTAATGACTGACACCTTTAAGGCTGTATGCATCTGATTGCCCTGTTAGTGTTCTTTATATATATATATATATATATATATATATATATATCTGTGTGTATGCTTGTATATTTCATAGTTTTCAAAAATCTATAGTGGGAAAGTGATTGCCAGCTGGAAGAGTGCAAAAATCTGGTTAAGTGCAAAAATTCTGAACGTTTTTCCTTTAACATGTCATGCGTTATAACAGGACCTGATGAATTAGCTAGGTAAACGGGCGTTGCTGCACACTTAGGCAAATACCAGGCAGTTCAGCACATTGATCCTGACGCTCAGGTAAACACCTGTGTCCAGTTAGTTCCGTGAAAAAGGCAGCGGCTCGCTGAAGACAACTTGCTCTGTGCTGTAGTATCTTGCTGTTGGCATCTTTGCCAAGCACGCTCCGATTTCTAATACTCTGCTCTTCCCAGAGTTATGGGCAGAACTGAAGGGAGGTGAGAACCCAACCCTCGGAGTGCCCTTCTGGGTGAGTACGGACAGAAGTGACTGCGTGCGCTCTGCTGGGGGATTTGCATGCAGGTTTTTGTTTTTTCTTTCATTCCTTTTTTCACTTGTTCCTTTTTCAGTGTTCATCCTATGACAAAGCCTGTGTTTAGATAGCTTTTACTTGGACTGTACGAAACGACTGGGACTTTCTGTCTCTCAAAAAAAAAAGAGGAATAGAGAATTATGCTACTGTTTTTACTGGAGTGCTTGAGCAAACTGTTTGCTTGAGCAAACGCAATTCTATGATTCTGAAACTGGAAGCAGGGTACTGGCGAGCTGGGGCTGATGTGTGCTTTATCTTGTATTAAACTCCGGAATGGCAGCGCAGTGCATTGAGCCTTTTTGCGTGTGTGCTTGCCAAAGAGTAAAATAACTTCTTTGAGACTAGCTTTATGCTTCCTCATAGATTTTCAGTATAACTGAGGGAAAATAACATTTTACAGTGTGCCTTTTGTTGGGGTGGCATCTGCCCTAGCCTGGGTCTTGCTCCCTGGGGCTTCGGAGCAGCGGGTGCTTTGCAGCCTGGGAGCCAGGACGTGCCTGCACCTCTCCTGCTCTCAGAGGTTTTCTGGTCAGCTCGGAGCCGCTGTGTTTGCTCGTGATGGCCGTGCCGGGTGGCCTGCCATGGTACTGCCCTCGGCTTGCTGCTGCACCGGGGCCATGCTCAGGGGCACCCTCGTGGTCCCACGTCCAGCTCCTAGTTCTGGATCCGGCCAGGAGTCGGGCTTATTTACGGGGATGCGTTGCACTGTGGCCGGGAGAGCTCCGGCCTTGCTGCCAAGCTGTCTGACCCCAGCGTGGCTTTCAGGAGGTGCTCGCTAAACGTGTGCGCGCTCAGGAACAAGGCCTGAGAGCTGCCCCCAGCTCAGCGCCTCCTCCCGTCTCCCGGCGTTACAACCTCAGTGAGTCACCCTCCGACTGAGGTGGGTCAGCCCCGGGGCTGCCGGGGACACACCGGGGACACACCGTACGATAGCCCTGCCCGTGGGTCTCCGTCCCCAGGAAGGTGGAGGTGAAGTGATTCCGTATGCGTTAGGGCAGCTTTCCAACGAGGAAACGTTGAACAGGAAACTTTTAGACCAGGGCTGGGTTAGGAAGGGAAGCAAAGGCAAAGCGGCTGCCTGGCGAGGTGCTGTGGGAGAAGCGAGCGGCTGGGCAGCCCTGCGCACGGATTTGTAGCGCCGGAGACGGGAAGCAACATCTGCCTCGTCTCGTTGTGTGGTTGCAGTTTGCCCAGATATTTCTGAGTACACATGCTGGAATATGCTGTCCCGGTCGTCTGGTCTGACCTGCTGTGAAAGGCAAGCCATGGGATTTGTAGTCTCCTCAAGCCTTCGGAAGGAAAAACTCCCGTCTTTACTAGAGGTATTTTCAGTGGTGGTGATTCTACTTCACCTTCTGATGAGCGGCTCCCCTGGCCGGGTTTATTTTTTTGGCCTCTGACATTCGTGTCCTGTCCTAACAGCAACCGGAGAGGGCTCAGCTGACGTCCAGGACCAGGTTATCACTTCACAACAGTAACTTTCCAATAGCGCAAGCAAAGATCTGAGGACCCAGCAAAGCAGCATATTGCAAAAGTACGCAAAAAGCCCGATTCATGTGGTAATCAAAAATTCAAGTGAGGAGCTAATTTGGAGCATCTTAATATCGGGAGTGAATGAAAACAAAATTTAAATAAAAATATTCAGAGACACTAAACTGATACTGCAAGGAGCTACAGGCATATGGTAATCCTGACAAAGGAGGTTTTCTAAATGTGGAGCATAACTGGGAGGCACAAAGCTAGCACCAAGCAAAAAGAGAAACATTTTTTCTCCATATTAAAAAATGCATCTATAGGAAGATAAATACGCTTACAGGGATTTTTGGAGTGCCTTGTCTGTGTAGGACCATATGCAGGCAGGACAGCAATAAAGAGAAAACGGCCTTTACCAAAGCTAACAAGGAAAAGAAATTCAGTAAAAGGGTGTACAACCATGTGAAAGAAGCAAGCGATGGCTCAGAAGATGAGATTTTTGCATGTAATTAATTAAAGCAGAGGAAAAAAGAAAATAACTTGGGAAATTTGGAGCAGCGCTGGGTCCGAAGGCAGGAGAGCAGCGCTGGGTGTGCACGCTGGGTCACAGAGGCTTTGTCGTGGCTACGCAAGAAAAGAGATTTTACTGCGATAAAACCGACTTAAATTATGCAACGACTAGCTCACTTCCTATCCCCCTTTGAAACCTACTTTACAAATAAAACATTGGTGGAAAAAAAAGAAAAAAAAAAAAGAAACATAGCAGGAACTTCAACCAGAGACTTGTTGGTTTTAACAAAGCAGGGAAAAATGACCCGCGGAGCTGGCACATAATGGCACCGGGTGCGGAACAGAGCGAGAGCTGGGGCTAAAACTGGAAAAAACGCTTGCAGTAATTCTCGTTCCAGCGCGCCCGGCTGGCCCCGAGCTGAGCACAGCGCTGGGTGCAGAGGCTTCAGGGCACGGAACGAGGACGAGAGCCAGGGCACTGGTGGGAAAGGGAGAAGGTGCGGGGAGGAAGGGCTGGCTGCCAGGTGGGGGCTGCCGCTGGTGAAGAAGGAGGCTGGTGAGAAGTGAAAGGGGAAGGAGGAGCCCTTTGGGGTGGGTGAGCGGTGCTGTGCCCTACACAGAGCTCAGGGCTAAGGGGAGCCCAGCGAGGGCTCCCTCAGGCATTTCTCCTGCCCTGAGATGAGCTTAAACTGTCCCCAGGGCTTAGCGGTGGGGGTGCGAAGAGGTAGGAGCTTTGGGGACACCCCGGTGCTGTGAGCGGGGCAGCTGTGGTGCCGGCTGAGTCACGGGAACGGCCAGAAAAGAAACCCACAAAAGCGCGTACCGCTGCCTGTCACAGGGCAGACTCGCTCCTGTCGTGGCTTGGTGCCGCGGATCCACTTTGCATGAGACAAAGGTCCCTTCTCGGCAGTTTGAATGGCTGTTCTGAGCCACTGGCAAGCTCGGGGCCCGCGGAACAGGCTCTCCTTTCTTCCCTGTAAGTGCAGCAAATGTAACGGCGCTACGATGGGATATAATCTGGTGTCACGCTAGTAGGTTTGTCCGGTGTTGTTCCCAGACAACCGCGACAGAAGGGATGCTGCAGTGAGAGAGTTTGTACAGGGGGAGGAAATTAGATCTCGCTTCTGAAAAAAAAGGAGAGAGAGCAAGGCTCTGTGAATGAAGAGCAAGGCTGAGAGGTGCCGTCGCTGGACTCAATACAGGGAGTGACAAGGGGATGGCGACGGAAGCTGCAGCTGGAGAGGGCACTAGGGGTCACCCCTGTCTTATCTCTGGCATCTGAATTTAATTCTGAAGGACGATAACGAATGTGATCGAAACCAAAGCCTTTTTTTTTTTTGTGGGCTAGACAGCTTGCATCTCATTTCGTCGTTTTCTGCTCCAGCCCGCCGGCCTTCTGTCTGCCTGCGCCTTAAAACGAGCCGCCCTGCAGTCTGCGGGATGCAGCCGGGGAGGAGGCTCGGGGAGCGGGGGAGCCGCATCAAAATCCCCTCGGTGCAGCTCCTGCTGCTGCCCAGCCCGGGCTCAGGCAGTGCCGAGTGCCGGGTCAGGCAGAACAACATCGCGGCCCTGGCGTGTCCCTGCAAGCAGGGCCGAGCAAACTGATTGCTGCGATGAATGGCAGCCTTGTAGTCGGGAGAGGAACTCCTGACACGTTTCGCTCTGCCGGGCCAGTAATCCCGTCCGTCTCTCCCTCCTTCCCCCCCCAGATAAGGATCCCTGACTTCTCACAAAGCTGCCTCTGTGCCTGCGGCGGGAGGAGGATCGGGTGCCTGGGTTGTGAAGGGGAATGCAAATCCTCTTCTCCGAGCCGTTTTTTTTGGCTTTCCTGTCTGGAAGTAACCGTCGGTGTGGGCTGAATGTATTGTCTGAGGCTGGGAATCGGGCTTTGTAAGGCGGGATGCTCGGTGCCTAGGGAGAACGAGGATTTTTTACTGATGGAGGTGATTTGTCCAGGGTCAGGCAGGCGCTCAGGCATACCGGACCCGATGCAGAGGTTGCACCCTGACAATCTGCCTTTTACCTATGGCTATGTTTTGTAGTTGACTTTGCAAAACGTGGCCCATTTCGTCCGCAGAGGATTACGGTGTAATAGACCGTGGCATTTCTTGATGCACGGTATTGCAGAAGCTGGAAATCCTTGGGAACTCAGAACCTGAACGGGCAAATGAGTGAAGCAAGAAGCTGCTGGGGGCTGTGGAAGTGCAACGGTAACAGCTTCGGGCTCGGAAAGCCCCTCACATGCAAGTCCCTGGAGACAGGGAGAGCACTGGAGACGCTTCCCCATAACCGTGCCCCGTTTGCACGCTCTCTAAGTGTGCAAACTCTTTCCTACCCATCTGTAACAACCCACTTGGGTTGGCTCACCTGGCTGAACGTGGCCCCGGGGACACGTGTGCTGCGGTCGCGCTCTCAGCCGAAGGTGGGGGAGTTCTCCGGCTCCCTATTTTAGGGTTTTATGTAACACGCGGCTTATATAAGCCTTTGTCTGTTAGCTAAATGGGTGGAGCGTATCTCGCTTGGGTTTGTCGCTAAAGAAACACTCGTTACTTAACTCTTACCCAAGTGCTCATTACATACTTTCAGAATAGTTGAGCTCGTTCCTT
This sequence comes from Anser cygnoides, assembly GCF_040182565.1. Lineage (NCBI taxonomy): Eukaryota > Metazoa > Chordata > Aves > Anseriformes > Anatidae > Anser > Anser cygnoides. The sequence continues at coordinate 21,779,715 of NC_089881.1, forward strand.
TCTCGATGCCGGTAATGATGTACCTCCTTGACAACCTGCTATGGATGAATGACAACAGGGGTAATTCACCCATGCACCGAGCCACGTCTCAGAACCCACGAGAAACGAGGCTGTTGGTGCAGGCAAGGGCAAACCGAGGCATGCCCCAAGCCCTGGCCACGGGTTGCATCTTGCTTTTTCTTGCTGCCTCCTGGCAGGACGCAGTTTGTGGTGTGGGCAGGGGAGGGAGGGCAAAACCCCCTGACTTCAAAACCCCCTAGCAAAACCCCTAACTTCAGCGCAGCCAGGCGTGTCCCCGGCACCAGTTCCCATTCGGGAAGGGGAAGGGGAGGTGGCAGCCGGTCCCAAAGCTGCTCTGGGCCCTGTGACGCTGCTCCCTGCGGTCACCTGGATGTCTTCCCAGAGCAGGACAGCCGTCCTCCAGCAGGTGAAGGTGGGTCACGTCGTGCTGTGTGGGAGTGGGACGGCAGGAAGAGCTGTGCCCAGCCCCGGTGCTGGGGAGGACGGCGCGGGTTGTTTTCGGACGGACTTGTTGAGCTCCCTCAAACCTGTCATTCATGCCGCCGCGCGGCTTTAAATAGCAAGACGGCGTGCGTCGTAGCTTAACACCATACGGAGCTGCTTTGCACTCTCTCCTTCCTCCAGATACCGTGCTGCGCACGCTGACGTGCCTGGCATTCCTCCGCGCGCACCGGGAGCACTGCGCACGGCAGCTCCCGCTTCCCACCCCGGCCACACCGTGCCTGGGCCGCATGGTGCACCCTGGGACCTGCACAGCCGAGGCTGGCCCTGCCCCACTGCAAGTTTCCGAGTTCTTTTTCCCTTACCAATTTCATTCACGCTTCCCCCTTGAGAGGCAAAAAAAAAAAAATACCCAAACAGCGCGAGCTTTGTTTTTGTTTCCATGGGAATTCTGCGAGAGGGGGAGGCTGTGAAAGAAAACTGAAATATCCCGGCCAAGCCCGATCATGTTGGGATCCTGGGCAGCCGCTGAGCCATCTCGCAGCAGCTAAAGCCCAGGGGTCCCGCTGTCCCCTGGTTGTCCCCTGCCCAGGGACGGGGCTGCCGCTGCTGCCGCGGTGTCGTGGGGAGCCTCGCTGCTCTGCGGGGCCGCGCCACAGCCAGCGCTTCGGGCATGAGAAGATGTGACTACAAGTCCCAGGAGGCACCGTGGCCAGGCCGGCTGCCAGGGCTAAGTGCTCAAACTTCCTCCCCTGCCTCTTCCTCCAAAGTTAGGATGGCAATTGTTTTCCCTGAAGGATGGGGGAGGAGAAGAAAAAAGTACTTGGCTGTTTTCAGCTCCGTCCCGCAGCACCTCGTGGGGACGTGCCGCTCTCCTTTCTGAGTGCGTTGCTCTGAAATGCCCACCGAAAACCACATTTTCAGCTCCTGGTTCAGCTCCTAGCGAGGCACAATAACCCCGGTGTCCTGAAGGACCGCAGCGCCGCACGTGCCTGCGATACACGCGGAGGCTGAGAGACCGCTGGGCGAGCTGGCAGAGGGGAGCAGGGTCCCCCCGGCTGGCAGATGGCCCCTGGGCAGGCAGCACGGCCCCAGCAGCGCCCCGAGTTCCTGCCCAGCTGAGCTCAGGGCCAGGAGAAGGCAGCCCCCCGTGGCACAGCACAGGCACCGGCACCAGCATCCCCCGTGCTTGGTGCCTGCGAGGTCCGTGCAGGCGCGGAGGAAACGCAGGGAGGAAAAAGGCTCCTCCAGGTTGGCTGCAGCCAAGAAGGACGGGCGGAAGAGTGCTCGGCTCAAGAGATAGATGGCTTTTTCCTTTGTTTGTGTGTTTTCGCCGTCTTTGACACTTTGCTGAACCTAGAAAGTGTCGGCTGCTGTGAGCAGTTGCAGCTGAAGTGTGGCTGTTTGGCTGCCCCGGGCTGGGGAAACAGCCTGGCGTTTGTGACACCGTGAATAACACAGCTCTGGGGATCGTACTGGTGTAGCTGTGGTCATTTCACTCGGGGAAAGCACCCTGGTGAGAAGAATTAGGCGGGTGAATGCCTGTATTCGGGTGGTATCTGCGTTCACCGAGTCAGGGCAATCCCAAGCAGGACTCCTCCGAAATGGCTGAGGAGTGGGGCACCCTCCTGTGTGCCAGCGCCTGGGCAAAACTGCTTTTTGCCCAAGGGTGGAGGGGAGACTGCATTTCCAGGTGCAAGACTGTGGCTTCCTCCCCTCCCCTCGTTGGCCACCACCGTTGTCTGTGGTGCCAAGCGGTGAGTGAGACTGGGGTCGGGGGCCTCATCTGAAAAAATGAATAGTAATAATCCCCATTCCTTCTCCTGGGCGGTCTTTCAGCTGGAGGGTTGGGTTTGGTGGGCAGCAGCGCAGGCTCTCAGCAGTCCTCGAAAAGCCCTTCTGCAGATGTCTCTGTGCCTTACGCATCCCCACTTCGGGCCAACTCATTAGGCACAACAACAAAAAAATTTAAAGAGAAGGAGAGACATGAATAAAATGCAGAAAAAAAAAAAGTAAAGGAAAGCAAAGGTTGCTAACATTGTCACCTTGGTTTTTCCAGGACCCAGCCGCATCGCTCCCTGTGTGACCCGTACGCAGTGCGCTCCTGGCACCAGCGGCTCGCGGTAGATGAGCGAAGCTGGCATCCCCTGTGACGGTGGCCAGCGTCCTCAGAGAGCTGTGGGGAAGCTTCTGGAGACCGAAAGTCAGGTGGGAACAGAGAGCAAAAGAAATCCCAGCCTCGCCCGTTCTGTGGTCGCCCGACACCGTTGCGTTTCCCCGGGGTGTTTTAGGAGGCCTCTGCCCGGGATGCGCTCCGTGGGTTGCCCCTGGCTCAGGGAAGGCGCTGGGAAGAGCGGCGAGGCGCTCTCCGCAGGTGCTGCGCGCGGCCCTGCCCGGGCTCAGCGCCCTGGGAGCGGACGAGCCGTGCTGCGGCGCTCTCGGGCAGCCGGCTCAGATTTCTGAGTGTGATTTTAAGTGCCAAGGGCGGCACTCACGGTGTTTGCAGAAAGTCAGCCGAGCCAGAGCAAACCCCGCCTGGACAGACGGAGCGGACGTGGGGCAGGTGGGCTCGGAAACGGTGCTGGTGCTGGTGGCCCAGCCTGGAGCTGTGCTGGGGAACGTGGGAACGCTTCAATATCGCACTGCCAGGGCACTATCTGTACCTGAAGTTGGGTTATTTATCCGTCTGGGTCTGAGGGGCACGGCTCAGTTCCTTGCTACTTAAATAAAACAAAACAAAATAAATCCTTTAAGGAAGAAAACCATCACAACCGCACCGAAGCCTTGCCGTAGGGGCAGAAGTGGGAGCGCTGAATTCCCTGGAAGAAGCCCCCGGGACGCCCCCCGTACGGCTGCAGGGCTGGGAGCTGGGCTGCAGCCAGGATTGGGGCAGCGTGCGGGGCTGCCCGAGCTGCCCAGCGTGCGGAGGGGTGTCGCTTCTCCGCGTGTCGGCTCGGTGCTTCTCTTGAGCACAAAAATTTTTTCCCTGTTCCTACAAAATCTGCGCCTTTGTGATTAGCGAGGGCTTTGTGGATGGAAGCGACGTGAGAAACGCAGGGTTTGCAGCCGCGTACCGCTCAGACCCACGCAGAATGTGACCTTAATGTGATCCTTAAGTTGTGCAGCGCTAACGGTGGCACCGCTGCGTTTCATTCAGCCTGGGTGTGCACGCGCTTGTGCCCCCCGTGCCAAACCCAATTCCTTAGTGGGGGGGGGGCAAGCCTCCTTCCCCTGCCCAAACTGGCTGCGGAAGGGGAAGAAGGAAGGCGAGCTTTGCGTCCCCGTGCTGGGGGGGAATGCCCAAGCAGCCCCCCCTCCCAATTAAGCGCTCCTTTTAATTACCCCCCCCCCCATGACAAGGGGTCTCCCCGCCCCGAAGCGCCAGCAGCAGCCCCCCCCCGGCGCTGTCCCGGCGCACGGGGAGTGGTTTCCCCGCAAGTGGCCGCTATAGGCTGGGGCTGGGGCTGGGGCTCGCCTCGCCCCGCCCGGGGGGAGCCGGCCCTGGGCTTGGGGCTGCTGCCTTTGGGGTTTTGAGGCTGCTGGTTTTGGGTTTTTGGGGGCTGCGGCGCGGCCCCGAGCCGGGACTGGGCACCATGAGGCCGCCGCTCCCCCGGGGGCACGAGGTTGGTGGGGACCGGGGGGGGGGACAAGGGAGGGTTAGAGGGGGGGTTAGAGGGTACGGGGGGCTGAGGGGAAAGGGGGTTATGGGGTAGGGGGGTTAAAGCCGGGGGGCGCCGCCCGTGGGGGTCTCCCCGTGGCTGCAAAGTTCGCTCCCGGGGCTTGCAGGGGGCTTGCGGCGCCTTGGTGCGGGGGGGGTTGCAGCGGGGGGCGGTGGGGACAGGGCTCGGGACAGGGCTCGGGACTGCTCGGGACAGGGCTCGGGACACGGGTGGGGACCCGGGTGGGGACCCGGGTGGCCGCGCTGTCGCCTCCAGCTCCGGTGCCCGCCCGCATCGCCGCGCTCCTGCCCGGCTCGGGGCACATCTGGAGCCCCGAAACGCCTGGGAGCGGGCCCGGGACACGGCCGAGGCCGGCCCCGAGGTCCCGGGTGGGTTTTGGGGCCGTCGGGGCTGGCTGAGTCTCGCTCGTCCCGGCCGCGTTTGGGCTGCCCGAGGCCGGGGCTGGCGCCCACCGCGCCGGGGGAGCCACCGCGCCCTGCTCCCGGGCAGCCCGGAGGGGAGACGCCGATTCAAGGGGCTTGAATGGCCCAAAAAAATCCTATTTCCCCACCCCGTGCAGCCGCTGGTGTCTGACAGCGTGTGCCCGTGAGAGTGGCTCGCAGGTGACCGGGGACTTTCATCCCCGGGGATGGCTAGCGCGTCCCAAAGCCGGGCGGCTCCCGGCAGCACGCTTCTCCTCTGCCCAGGCTCAGCTCACGTGGGGAAGGCTGAAGGGTCTCGCTAAACCACCCGTGTGCACGTTCAATTTCGTCCAGGTACCTAGCATCCTCCTTCAGGACTACTGAGAGTTGGTTTCGAGGCTCTGGTCTGGAAAAAAAAAAACACCCCAGGGACTTCTCCTGGGCCCCCCTGGTGCTGTTTCGGCTGCGAGGAGCCCCAGCTCAGGGGCAGGGGGACACGGGCAGCTCTCGTGGCTGGGGAAGAGTTTCCCAGGATCAGAGCTGCCACTTTTAGCTGCTGAGGATATGGTTTTACGTATAAATAAATGAAGGACAAATTCCTAAGTCTGAGGTAGGTGATCTCTGCTGGTGAAATCACCCTGTTGTGGAGCGGCCTGCAATCACATGCCTCAGCTGGAAATTTTTACTACTTTTGCTAACAGCAGATTGTAAAGGCCTGTGTCAACTTGACTTTGTTATCCCCTGTAATTTATGAGGTGCTCTTTAGACTGCAGGTGTGTCTGCAGGAGAGGAAGGATCTGGTGTTTTAGTGGGTCTGTTCTCAGGACGTGATTTGAGAAACGTCTTCCTTGAAAATCTCTGCAAAGAAGTGTGGTCGTGCCCCCTTTATTTGCTAGGCATGGACCGAACTTGGTTTTTTCCACTTACTCTTTCTCTGCTAATTGATTTAAAGCAAGCCAGCAAACCTTCAGGGAAAGAAATATCAGGGGAAATAACACTCGCTGCCAGTACTGCCACAAATTGTGTTCCCGGGAAGTGGAATGGCAAAGTGAATGCCAGTCCCTGATGCTCATACAGCCTCCTGCATCGCTCTGCTCCGGCTCTGCCCAGCGAGCGGGCTGCGGGCAGCACCGCGCTGCCACCAGCGGCTCCCGTCTGCTGCCAGCTTTGCTGCAGACAGGTGGCTTTCCAGCTCCACACCAGCACGGCTGTTTTGAAGGAAGTCATTTAAAAGATAAGGATGATTTTAAAAACTGGTTTGAGTGGGAACCAGTGTTTTACCGGGGACCTACATCAGTCCCCGGGAAGCAATCTGAGCTTCTCCGGGCATTGGTTTGCCGGAGCGTCTTGTGGCAGCGGTTACCTGCTGCTTGTCGAGGCTTCTGCAGAGTGAGGAGGGCAGGAGCCAGCCCTTCACGCCATTTCCTCCCATTGTCTGACAACCCATGGTGTGTTTTTAACTTGCTCTCGCCTGTCCTGAGCTGTGAAAACTCCTGCAGGGACCGAAAGAGACTTGGTCACGGCTGGGGCTGACGGAAGCCGCGGTTTCATTCTTTTTGCCTCCCCTTCCCCAAACCTTGCCGAGCTTTTCTGCTGAAAAGAAGGCTGTTTTGGTATTTCGGGTGGTGTTCAGGTGCTGCTTGCCGCGCCGTTCCTGCGCCCTCTGGGACGTGGGATGTGCGAGGGGCTGGCACGCAGCCCAGCGGGTCTGTGTGTGCCCTGCTGCCGGGCGGCCCGAGCTGGCCCCGCCGAGCTGCAGGGTGGAGATGCGTGCAGACAGAAAATACATCCTTATATATTTATTACGTGTTATCTTATATATCTGCACGTAGTTTGTTTTTAACAGATATCTGGTTGGGCACCTCTGCCCTGCTGCTTGCTGCCAGGGCCCCGTGGGCGGCTGCCAGATGCCCGTACCAGCTCCCTGCGTGCAGGCACCCTGGAAAGCAGAGGGAGTGGGGGAAAAAAGCTCCGTTTCCCAGCTTTTCTCTCCAAAACACGCACCATGCTGTGCGTGTGTCTCCCACCCACTCGACACAGGGTGTCCAGGGTGGTGGGAGGCAGCCGATGCCCTCGTGGTAGGGGACACGTGCCCAGCCCCTGCCTCCCAGGGGGGCGTGGAGGAGGTAAAAGCATGGGTTTGCAGATCATAAATTGTGTTTTATATATATATATATATTTGTGCCTTCAGGATTCAGAGCTTTCTGTTTCCACACGATAATAGCAGGAGATATCTAATCGTTGGGGTCGGCACCGTGCAGTGCCACCACCGCCCCGAGCCCTTCGCTCAGCCCTGCTGCTGGTGCCCGTGTGCCGTGGTGGCGTTCAGCGCTCCCAGGCTGCCGGAGCAGATAAACAGCACGGGCTGGGGGTTAACGGAACGGGGCAGGCGTGGGGGAAGCTGGCTGGTGGCTGGTGCTCCCACGACGGGAGGGACTCCCTAAAAAAGGGGCCAGGAGGAGAGGGAGTCATTAAGCCAAGGACCTGCTGCTGCTGCGACACCAAGCATGCCGTGCCCATCCAGCGTGAAAACACAGCGTGCAGCCAGGGTTTGCTGCCGGAAAGGGGTGCAGGTGTTTAATATCGAGATAAGCTTGCTATCTTGGGGTGGTTATCGAGTCGTGTGCTGGCTTTATTGCCAAGAAAATATGTCGAAGAGTGGGGCTGGATGGGAGCATTGCAGGTCACAACCTGGCAGACCCGGCAGCATCTCCCAGGCGCACGTCCTGTGGCTGCACGGAGCCACGTTGGGCACGTGCGGCGTTCACACCTCGCTGCTCTCTGCCTGATCGCCTTCCTGCAGCCGTTCTCCTGCAGAGCCCTCCCTTTGTGCTCCGGGGACACAGCGCTGACCCTGTCGAGCTCCAGCAAATAAAACTGTGCGTTCCTCTGCTAGGATCTGACAGCAAGGTAGCCGGTTTGCTTTAGTTATCCTTGTGTAAGAGTGGCGTCTCTTCCGCCTCCTCCTTCCCTTCTTTTTGGCAGAGGAGGTGTGGATAAAATAAGAAATTGTCCACAGCCATAAGGAGCTGACTATCTAGGGAGAAAGTATGCAATAAAAAGGAGATGTGAACAGAGCTGGGGCGGGCAGTTCGCCGAAGAGAAGGGCGTCCGACCCTCCGTGTCCCACCGAGCAAGATGGGGGTTGGTACGGAAAGCGTCTGCGAGAGGAGGTGCGGAGCAGGGAGCTGGAGAAGACGAAAATCCTCCTTGCTATCTGCAGGTTTACCCAACAGAAAGAGGCTTTTTCCTTGGGCGTGGAGGCCTGTTTGCGTGGTGCTGACAGCAGTGAATATTCCTGGAGCAGGGAGCTACTCTCCCTGTTTGCACCTCTGGCGGTGGAACACAAACCGAGATGTGATTTCCTTGGCTGCGTTTTCCCCGCGCCAGCTGCGAGGGGGCCCGATTCCTGACTTATCTTTTTACTTCCGCCAGTGCAAAGTGAGGTGGGGGCTTTTTGGGTGAAATGGGACCAGTCTGCTGCTGGAGCTTTCCCCGGGCACCCCTGGGACCGGTGCTGCCCCCGGGGGGTCCTGCTTGGGGGGGACGCAGGGCACAGCGGCACCGCTCTTCTCCCGGCCGAGCCTCGCGGTGCGGGGGCACAGAAGGCAGCGTCAGGCAGACAAGATCCCCCAGCTCGGCGCCGTGATGCTCTCTGTCCAAGTCCTTGCAAGCGGATGATTCACATCCAGGTGTTGTTCCTGCCTACCCCGTGCTGCAGGAGCTTGCTTCTCGGCGCTTCTCGTACCGCTGGCGTGTCCCGAGGCTTCCCGTGCCTCCGGCCGCGTGGGTCACGGGCACGCAGGAATGACTCGGCACGGGGCCGCTTCCCGGAGGTCTGCCTGGTGAGATGGGCAGATGGCTTTTTAGTTGGAAAAGCTCACTTCTGACTGTTCCCCCCAGCCAGGACAAACCCTCTCGCGGGCACGCAGCGGCAGCCGCATCTCCTGGCGAAGCAGCTGCACCTCGCAGCGCCGGCGTGGTTCAGCGTGCGCCGGGCTGATGCTGGGTGGTAGCCTCCAGGGGTGCCCGTGGGAAAATTAAACCAGCGGCAGGGATTAACTGCCTGCTGCCGGTAACTTGGGGCGAGCTGGCCGTGGCAGTGGGTTGTCACCGTGCTGACTGGCTAAAGGCAGCCTCACTGCTTTTATTTTTTATTTTTTTAAGTTCTCTTTACACAAGCTTTGAGCATGGCACAGAAAGGTAAAATAAATGGATAGTTGGGGCGTGCACTGTCTCTTTATTCAAGTAAAATGCGCTCACAGGATGTGCTTGGCACTTCGGCACGCAGGACGTGCAGCTTGGTATTTCCTGGGTGCAGCCCGAGGCGCCCGCCGCTGCCCAGCTCTCCCGGTGAGCCCAGTGTTCACCCCTGGTGCAGCCGAAGGGCTGTGGAAGCGATCTGGCGAGCAGGCATCGCGTAGGCTTTTCAGACAGGATATTTTGGTCTCATTCCTCCTTTTCTAAGTGTCTATTTCTGTAGTCCCAACGAGATGTTCTGAAGTGTGTTTTTCCATGACAGAAGTTTCCTGCAAACTGACTTTTTGCAGGGGTCCCACCCAGCTGTAAGCCTCACCAGCGCAGAGCAGCGGATGAGTCATGGTGCCTCTTAAATTTCTGTGGTTAGACCTGATCCCACGGCGTTTTGGCAGCAGTTATGGCAAGCGAGCCATTTTGTTCCCTGGCACAAAGAACCAGCGAGATAGGAGCTGCTGTCTGAGGCCTGCTGGGCTTGGGTTTTTTTTTTCACCCCCCCCCCCCAAAAAAAAACCCTATTGCTTTATCTTTCTGCCAAACAGCCTGTTTTGTGTGCAGGAGGAATGCAAATGTCTGCAGCAACCTTTTGAAGCACTGCTGCTCCGGGAGGCAGTGAGGAAAAACCCGAGGAAAAATAGCGCTGAACCCGTGGCTCACTGTGCTGCCCAGCTCGGGCTGAGCTGCGCGGGGCTGAGCTCCTGCGTCGTAACCTCGGTGCTCCGACATCCCCCGGGATGGTTTGGAGCAGCTCTGTCCTGCTCCACCAAGGGATGAAGGCCTGGGGCAGCTCAGGCTGGGGGTGCTGGGGCAGGGGACGGGACAGGGACGAGCCGGGGCTCGGTGGGAGCTCGGGCATCGGCAGCATCTCCCGGTGCCTGGCCCTCAGCGCGCTGCTGCTCCGTCTCGGGGGAGGAATTTTTTGCTCCTGTTTCATTCTAAGGAAGCTGTCAGGGCTGTCGATACGTGTAAATGAGCTGCTTTGCATAAATTTGCAGATGTTTAGTTGTATTTCAGGGAGAAACAGAGGAGAGCTATTCCGTTCCTGCTGTTCTGCTTCTGCAAGTCGCGTCTTTGTGCGGAGCAGTCTGCTGTTGACTTCGCCTGTTTCTGATCGCAGTTCAACAGGTACTGATCGGCAAGTACCTCGAGGGCCCTGTGTACTGCGTGCTGGTACCATCCTGTGGGGTGCCGGACGTCTCCCAGGGAAGGGTTGCTTTGCGAAGCCCCCTGCGAAGTCCGGATGCGGCCCCTGCCCTCGGGGCTCAGCTCGCTGTCTCTTCCGGCTCCCTCTTGGCCTTTCCCCGCCAACCGTCTTCTCCTCGTGAACTCCAAGTTCTCAAATATTTGTTTTAGCTGTCCAGGGAGAGGGGAAATGCCGATCTTGGGAGGCGTTAGCATGAGCCCAGGTCTGCCCATGAAGCTGTTGATGCACGGTAGGAGACGTGTGGCTGGGGAAGGGAGGCCGAGCGCTGACGTCTCCCCGTGCTGGTGCTCGCTGCTGCCCGTGGCTTTTGGCAAGCAGCTGCTTGGGAAACGCAAACCGGGAGCGGGAGCGCCTCCATCTGCGGCCTCCTCAGCGTGTGGGCTGCCTGGGCACGTGGCACTGGGTGGCCTCGGCCTGGCGGTGGGAGCTGAGGCTGCTGAGCGCCGTAGCTTCAGGGGTGACGAGTGAAAGTCACCGAGGCTGGGGACCTCAGCTCGCTGTCGGATCTGTTAGTCGCGGTGCCTGCAGCTTCTTTAGAAGCTTTGCTCCAAAATGCCCCGCGTGCCGTGCCGCTGCTGGTGGCACCTTGTGCTGCTCGGTGCCGTGGTGCCCGCGGAAACCTCTCGTTACTTTGGGCAAGTCACTGGAAGGGTCAAAAACCCCTCCCAAATTAGCACCTCCGTATACTTTTGTGTGCGATTTTCAACAGCAGCGTGAGGAAAAAAAAAAAGGTGCCTGCTTAATGGAGACATGGGGATGAGCAGAACCCCTGGCGGTGCAGCTGGAACGGCGGCCGACAGATCCCACCGCGTCCCCCCGCACAGAAACCACAGCCAGGGCGCAGGGACTGCCTTGCACCGAGCCCCAAGCGCAGGCTGCCGCGTTTGGCCCGGGAGGAGCTACGCGAAGGGCTGTACGTGCTCGCATTTATCAGCGGTGACCCGAGCCTGCCCGGGGATGGGGGGGCCAGCTCCGAGCCCCCGAAATTCCCTGTGGAAATGCCGTCTGGCAGGTGGTGGTTGCTGGGCAAGGAGGCAACCAGAATAGCCGTGAGAGCTGCCTGGGACGTCAGCCGCGGGGATGTATACGTTTAGGTAATGAAAGTATGTCCTGCACGCGCATGACGTGCTCAGCTATATATATCGGGGCAGCAGAAATGCTCACCATCCCGGCTGCAGCTGTCCTCACCTCTGCTTATTGTCACTCCGAGAGTCCCTTGCACGATGCTGTCGCCCTGGCAAGCTCCTCGGCTTCAGGATTGTTATAAAGCTGTTACGGTCCCTTCCTCGTGCCAAGAGCCGCGCATCTGCCAGCGCTCTCAGGCACTGCATCCTTTGCCCTCCCGGCTCCATGCTCTGAAGCAGGTATTTTTGCTTCTCCCCCTTTTCTCCCAGCCTGGCCGCCCCGGGAAGGAGCCCTGCGGTGATTCCCCTCGCCCCAACACCGTGCTGCTGGGCTTGGGGTGCTGTGATCGTATTGGGGACGGACCCCACGGGATGGGGCACACCTGGTGGCCGGCTTCCCGCAGAGGTGGCGCTGCCCGAGCTGGGGCTGGGTGGGAGCCCCCGGCCAGGGCACGGGACACCCGTCCCCGTCACCACCAGCAAAAGTTGGCCCGGTGGGACTGAAAGCCTGGGTGCGGCCCCAGTGGTGAGACCAGGGGTTGCGAAACTCGCTGCGGGTTTGGGGTTGGGGTACGCGGGGCGGATCGCGCAGTGCATCAGCGTGAGCTCAGCAGCCGCTGCTCCTCCGCGAGTGCCGCCGTCTCCCTTTCATGTCGCCGTGCAGCAAAGCAAATAAAACGAGTCCTTGGGAAGGGCCGGACGCTTAGGCTGGTCCTGGGCGTGGGGAAAACCACAGCGCAGAGGGGTTTTGGGACCGTGGCAGAGGGTTAGTCACCCCGGGGATGGCCACTGCCTTACCTCACCGCTGCCCTTGGCCTCCCCCTGCTCTCCTGTTGCCTTTCCCCCGGCACACGCGCCGCGGGACGGGACGGGTGCTGCAGGAGGCAGCTCGGGGCTCTCAGCCACGGTGCAGCCCGGGCAGCGGGGATTTATGCAGGTGCCCGTGCTCCTGACGGGCACTCCAGGCGTCCCCCCGTGCTGCCGGACGCGTGGGTCCCCGTCACCTGGCGGTTCCCTTGGGCAGGCTCGGGGCTTGGCAGAAACCCTCGCGGAGAAGGCCGGCGGAGATCAATAACTCGCAGGCAGACGGCTGCGCTGCAGGCGTTGAACGGGAAACGCTGGCTGGCTCCTGCCTCCAGAGGGACTGCTGGTAAACGCAGGGGCTTGGCTTTCCGAGAGGAATTGGTTTGGAAGCAGTGTTTGGAAATATTTGGGGTTTTATCAGGAATGAGCCGGAGATAAGCGGCGTAGGTTGGGACCATGCCCGAACACGCTGCTTGCTGTTGATCCAGATCCCTTGCCGAGTCCTCCTCCGGCTCCAGGAGATCTTCCCGGGCTGGCAGCAATGCTTTAGCTCCTGTTCGGGGCTTGTTTGTGTGAGCCCAGTGGCCGGTGCTGGAGGGACCCCGAGGCCGGGGTCTGGCACCTGCCGAGGGACTGGGGCAGAAGCGAAGGAACCAGCGGGACGGGCTGGTGCCGGGGTGCTGGGGTTGGGCCGGGGCTGCGGGCCAGCCTGGCTCCTCCTGGCGGTATTTCTCCATTAAAGCCAATTTTAGGCTTAAAATGTGAGAAATTGGGAAATATTTACATGGAAAACCTTTCACCGCCAGGCAGGAACTGTTGAGGGCACGGTGCACAGGATTTCCTTGGCACCCAGCCTGGGCTCTCGGTGCCCGCATGGCACCCGGGCTCCTGGCGGCAGCAGCAGCAGCAGCAGGAAACCCAAGGCTCGAGTCGTTTTCCCCATTTCGGTGCCCTGTTTCAGCCCAAACCCATCCGTTTTGCAGTCGTGCACAGGGAGGCTCGCGTGGGTCCTGCTGCCGGTGGGACAGAGCCGAGTGTGGGAGCGGAGGTCGCTCTTAGCCCTTGCCAAGAGGTCGCCGTGCCGGGAGGGTGGCGTGAGAACCGGGAGGAGGGCAGCCGGCGGGACCAGAGCGCTTCTCGCCACGGGGACGGGAGGTGATGGAGAGCATCGAGGCCTGGGGGGCATCAGCAGGGGACGCCTGGTTTTGCTGCACGGGCTTTCTCCTTCCCAAGCGAGGCCTCGCTGGGTTTCCTAGGTCTGCGTGGTGCTCCTTACGGGGCAGTGGTTGAGCTTGTGGCAGATCTGCCACAGTTTTAAGAGAATACGCTCGGGCTGACCGAATTTTTGGTCGTCTGTGCTATTACCAGGTGCACACATCTTCACATCAGGACTGGAGTGCCTTCAAAGCATAGAACAATTTGTGAATATTTACTAATATATGCTAAATATGCAAAAATATACTAAAATATACTTTGTCTCCCAGTTTCCACGCATTTAAGGCCTGGCTTTTGCTCTCCTGTGCACCAAGCAGAATGACACTGTGTCTTTAGGGAAGGCTGAGATTATCTATGAACCCCTAAGTAATAAACCAGTTAAAAAGTGAAATGGCGAATAACAAAACGAGAGCTCAGGCCTGCAGAATAGCAGGACTGACAGCGCGTAGCTTGGGGTTTGCAACGTATTGACAAAGCATCGGGGGTTACCGTAGCTGATTTTTATTTTACAGTCAGTTTTCCTCTAGCTGAAGCCTTGATTCCTGGTGCGGTCACCGTCTCCAGTGCCTGCATTTCACTGGTTGAAGGGAAGTTTGGGGCCATCTCCCTGTTGTTCCCTTGCTGGCTCATTCTCCCCAGAGCTTTCCTTCACCCCTGACTGTTTGCTCTGGGTTTTCCCCTTCGCTCCCCCAGCTCTGTGCCGCAGCCTTCTGGCTGCGGGGATGCTGCGAGGTCCCCGGTCGGTGCTGCTCCGTACCAGTCTCTGCCCCATCTGTCCTGCTGACAGCAGCCTGCTGCACGTCTGCAGCCTGCTGGCGTGTTTTTTCCAAGGTCTTTTCCTTCTTGGGTAAAGTCCCGATCCCGACACCGATGTCGCACAGGTCAAGTGCTCTAATCCGGCACCGTACCTCCCTGCTGGCTGCCAGGCAGTGCCTCTTGGCCTGCCCCTCGTCTGCTGCGTCACTCTGATGGTTCCAGACCCCCTGACACCCCCGGGCTCCCTTCGTTTACCCCTTTTTTTTCCCTAACAAAGTGCTGCCCGTTTCCTATCCCAGATGGCAGCAGCCAAACACAAGCGTGTAGCCCTTGTTTCCAGGGCGTCTCATCCTATTTCTCCACCCTTCTGCAATTTGCCGCTATTCTTTGGGTTCTCCCTCTGCGCCCTTCGTACGATTGCAACCTAAAAGCTGGCAACATCGGCACATTTTATAGATGTGGCTTCTCCAGGGCATCAGCAGCGCGGGACAGACGGCGCTGGTTGCTGCAGCCCAGAGGGCAGCCCTGCAGGACCCGGTGCTTGGCACCGTTCCCGTGCTGCCCTCCCCGCCCGGGGGTGCCCTGTGCCGCTGCCCCTGCTCCTGGATTTTTGGCTGGGCTGTAGGCAAGCGGCATTTTTCCTCTCGAGCCCGTAACCTGGCTGTGATCGCCACGGGAGAGCCTTGCTGCTGGGGCTGACTCAGCTCCAACTGCGCTTGGACTCTGCTCTAACCCAGGGCTTATCTGACCAGCTGTGAAAACAGCTTAATTAAAAAAAAAAAAAAAGAAAGGGAATAATAAAAATCCTTAAGTTATGCGGCCCTGCTGTGGTCTTTAGCAAATAGCCACTTCACGCGCTGGTTAATTGTTTACCCATTAACTCGGTGGGTCAATTAATGTGGCGAGAGGAGCCCGGCTGTGCCTGGCACGGCGGGGAGGGAGGGCGCGCGCCCGGCCACGTGGGCACAGCACCCACGAAGTGCTTGGGGTGGTCTCCTCCTCGGGAGCATGCATTAAGTTGCCTTCAAGCAAATTCTTTTCGTGATAATAACATCAAATACGATCCATTTCCAAAGGTAAATGCAGGTGGAAGAGGTGCAAAGCAAGACGCTGCCCGATGTCCCCTCGCCCCGCGGCTAGGCACGGCCCCGCAGCCTGCGGGACGAGCGCCTGCACCTCGTGAGTCCCTGCAGCACGGCCTGGCTGGGTTCGAGCCTGTGGGCAGGCTGGCGTTGCCTTGCCGATTTTAGCTGATTTTAGCGTGGTTTTGGGCTTATGTGGTATCAGCCTTGTGTAGTAATGAAATTACGTACTTGTTTCAAGAGAAAACGAAGGATGTTCTCTCAAAAGCAGCTAAATATGTGAGTTACTGAGCTGTTATATTATTTCCAAATTACAGCATACCAGCCCTTTCTACGGAACTCATTCAATAATAATTGCATGGTGCTCTTTGCAGAGTTTAACATCAGAAGCATTGCAATTTTTTTTTAATAGTTCTTTCACACAACAAGAACTTTCCTGTGTATAAATGAGTGCCCTCGTACCGGCTTCTGTAAAGCGTTGCCCCTCTGTCCCATCCGTATATTTTCAGCACCGCTGTCAGGCTGTGACATTTATTGCTGAGCGGAGCAAAGTCCAAGGGGACTTTTTGTCACTTGGGTGCCCAGGAGCTGGAGTTTGGCCACGTGCAGGGACCAGCAGTCGGGTCCGCAGCTCCACGGCCGGCTGCAGAGTCTGCAGGAGGAGGAGGAGGAGGAGGAGGAAGCTGCTTTGCAAATACTCAAAAGCGCTGAAAGCTGGCGCCAGTGTTAGTGGACGTGCTTCATGCAGGCTGTTGAGCCTCCTGAGATGATGAAGCTGTCAGAGAGCGCGAGACACAAAGATGCCAGGGGAGAGCACGCAAGGTGCCTAGGGATAGAGGAATCTGACTAACGTGAGGAGTTTGTATCGCTAGCTCAATCGCAGGAGGACAACACTTGACAAAAATGCCTGCTGATTTTCTGTGAGCTTCCCCTCCGTGCAGCGTTGCGGGAATTGGGTCTGGGATGTGGCCAGACGTGACCGTGGTTTGTGCTTCTCCCCGTGCGCCTCTGTTCTTAGAGATGGCTGAAGCCAGCAGGCGAGTTGGTGCTGAGAATTCCTCGCTTTCAGTCTGAAGTCAGCGTGGGAAAGTACTTGTAACCCCCAACCACCCCCTGCAGGTTTCTGTAGTGGGAACGGGAAATATCGTGGGTTTTTTCATTTAAAATAGAAGTGTCCAAGTCTGTAGGCAGTGGTCACTGGCACTGGAGGAAATATTCTTTGGTAGCCTGAAGATGCCTTTGCTTTTTGGCTGTGGGTCTTGGGGTGTGCAATGGGTGGGTAAGACGAGGAGGGTTCGGGTGGACGCAGTGCCATGATCGGGGTGGCACTGACAGCCCTGCGCCTTCCTCCTCCCCAGCCCCCCGTGGCTCCGGCTCGTGGCGCTCTGAGATGTCCCTGAGGCCCGAAAGCCATGCAGCTACTTCAGCGCTGAAGAGGATCGCCGCAGACATGAGCAACATCATCGAGAGCCTGGACACCCGGGAGCTCCACTTCGAGGGGGAGGAGGTCGACTCGGAGGTGCTGAATGACCCAAAAGGTGCCGGTGAGTTCCCGTCCGCGTGGGTTTGGTAACGGAGCGTCTCCGCGGCGCTGGCCGTGGGCTGCCGTGCGTCGGGGCGCTGTGGTAACGCTCTGTGCTCCTTCCAGCCTGCATCCCCTTCTCCGCCATCTACCACACCTGCGGATTCAAGGAGCCGGGCACGCAGACGTACCTCACAGGATGCCCTGTGCGGGTGCGCGTGTTGGAGGTGGAGCGCTTCACTTCCACGAAGAAGGTCAGAACTTAAGCGAAAGACTTTTCTGGAGGCATTTCCACGGGGCTGTACAGACATGCTGTTTGTAGCTTAACTTCTGTGTGCGCTCGCTCAGGAGGGAAGGTTTCCTGTCTGATTTAAAACCTAACAAGTGGTGAGACACAGTGATCCTTAACTAAAACATAACGAGGGCTCTTCAGACAGGCAGCTGCAGGAGGAGGACTTAATTGCGTTGTTCGCCCACGCAGGTGCCAAGCCCGAACGTGTACACCATCGAGCTGACCCACGGAGAGTTCACATGGCAGGTGAAAAGGAAGTTCAAGCACTTCCAGGAGTTTCACAGGGAGCTGCTGCGGTACAAAGCCTTCGTGCGCATCCCCATCCCTACCAGGAGGTGAGTGCAAAGCCTGGCGGCTTTGGGAAGATGTGATTTTCTTTCTCCCAGCAGAATATTGGTGTGGCTTCGTGCGTCCCATTTGCTCTGCTGTGAGGGGGAGAGTGCAGAAGTTCGTGGTTAGCAGCCATAACCTCGTGGGGCGAGCATCTTTTGACGATTTGGGCTCCAGCTCATTGGCTTTTGAGCTGAATTTTCCTTGAAACTGAGGAAGGGTTGTGTTAATGCTGGTGGAGATTGTTGGCAGGATGTGGCTTGCTGCTGGTTTGGGATGGGCACAGGAGGCACGGAGGGTCCCCAGCATGGGGTGGTCAGCCCCGCATGGGCTAACCCTGGCGCTCAGGGAGTCATAAGGGGAGCTGTGGGGAGAGGTGTGGGTCAGCAAGAGCCCCCTGCTGCAGGGAAATGTGGGGAGAGGAGGTAGGGAAAGCTAAAACTATGAGGGGTTGTGGGCCGTGGGCAAGCCATGTGCTAAAAAGAGGGTTTAGGTTCCCTTTACTTAGCAGGGCAAAAGAGGACCCTGAAAAATCAAACTGATTTTTCTGTGTTATGTTTTCATTTGTGGGCCACTTGGAGCACACTGACTTCTTTGGCGAAACCACACTTCCTTTTTTTGCTTTCTTGACCACTCAACTCTTTGTTTCTTGAGAGTTGTCTGGGAAAAATAAAAGCTTTGCACAGGAACGGTTGTGTACTGAGGGGTGCGTGCCCTTGCAGCACTTAGACTCGACGCTGGGGTTTGTTCTTCCTTCCAGCCACACGGTGAGACGACAATCCATCAAAAGGGGAGAGCCGAGGCAGATGCCGAGCCTGCCGCACACAGCGGAGAGCACGGTGCGCGAGGAGCACTTCTCCAGCCGGAGGGTAAGCACCCGCTACCCAATAAAAACACTTTTATTACCATTGAAGACTTTCGCTTGACAAACTTAGGCCTTGGCAAGTCCGGCTTTGACCCCAAATCCTCCTCCGTGCCAAGAGGAGGAGGATGCTCCCAGGGTTAACGCGGGCGAAGGCTCCTCCACAGCTGAGGAAAACGACGATGCCCAGAGCGCTGGTTCCCCTGCTCCCACCTGCTCCAATTTAAAGATAGAAGGGGCAGCTCGCAGAATCAGGTTGCATGATGGAGGCAGCCCCTCCACCATCAAAATCCGAGTGATTTCAGTCCCGTCCCCCTCTGAAAGAGGAGATGACGATCAGGCTCTCGATGCCGAAATGGGTAATTTTAGCCGAGGCACACGTGTTCCGTGTAACTCCATCAGATGTTAACAGATGGGCCCCTCTGTGAAGAGGGTGGATATCTTCCTACCTCCTCACTGCAGCTTCGCTGTTTGCAGAAGCGAGCCTGCAGAAATGCGCTCCTTCACCCTGTGCTTATCGTTCCCCTTCCTGCTGGCGGCTCCCCCCTGGGCTTTCTGCCACTGCCGTCGCCAGCCCCAAGAGGTTTTGTCTCGTGGCTGCGCCGCGCAGATAACCCTCCCTGTGCGCTGGCATCGCTGCTGGGCAGGAAGTTTTAGGAGAGAGACGCTGGTTGAAAAGAGGAAGAAAAAGGTTTTCTAGATTCTCTTTTTCATTTTTTATTTTTAATCTTGCTTTTCCCTTTCACCAAGGGCACGCACACCACTGCGGCACGCCTGGGAAGGTCGCGTGCTGTGATGCCGGTGCTGCGAAGCACGGAAACCCCGGTGGTGTTTCCTTCTGGTTGGTTTCATGCCCCACAGGACTCTGCCCGGCTTCCCAGGCCTATGCAGCATAATTTCTTCTTTATCCAGCTCCCACAAGGTCTCTCTCCTGTGACAGTTTCTCCTCTTCTCCCCTGGGATGGGGAGGGCAGGTTGTCCAGCACCCGGTGGCCCAGGAACAGGGCAGCGCGGTCTCCGTGCTCCCCACCTCACCCCATTTGGTTAAA
This sequence comes from Anser cygnoides, assembly GCF_040182565.1. NCBI lineage: Eukaryota > Metazoa > Chordata > Aves > Anseriformes > Anatidae > Anser > Anser cygnoides. The sequence goes on from NC_089881.1 coordinate 21,798,755, forward strand.
TAAGTGCTCTCAGTTGCAGCCGAGGCTGTGTTTTCCCATGAAGCTAACCCCTGTGGGCCAGAAACACCAGGGACTGTTTTTGTGTTCAAAATTGCTCTGAAACTTGGGCTCAGTCGAGAAAATTGACCTCAGAAATTGCAGTGCAAAGCAGCAGGTCAGCTGGTGGAAGGTACAAGCCCGTGTCTGCGAACAATAAACAACCTGTAATCAAGTTGTTTATGCTGCTGAGCCCTAGTCTTCAGTGAGCACACGGTAATGCATTTATTTATCTATTCAAGCTGAAGAGTGGGTCTGATTTCCCGATAGCTTCCTGATGCCAGACAGTTGGATTCTTTTTTTCTCGAAAATTCCTGCATCCCGCCTAATGCTTCGATGTTTGAATTGCAGAAACAGCTGGAAGACTACTTGACAAAGATCCTAAAAATGCCGATGTACAGGAACTACCACGGAACAGTAAGTAGAAATTAGTTTGCTTCAATGGCAACACAATATTCTCCTTTTTTTCAAATATAGCTAGTTGAAAGAACATCTGCAGCTTTACCAGAAACACTCCGCAGCCATTGTGCAAGTGTTTTGGCTCGGCTGATTTCTGCCACGTGCATGCAGTACGATGAAAACCAGAGGAAAAGAGTGAAAAGGTGACTGAGAGGTCACTTAGAGCACAGGGATAACCTCCTGGAGGCAGGAGGCAGTTCAGGCCAGAAAGCTGATTGCATGTGTATAATATAGAGGATTTGTGCTTAATTCTGGGAAGAGTTTAAGATGACAGGCTGAAGTTTTAAGTACGTAAATAATAGGAGTCCAAACTAGAGGGGTAGTTATTTGAGATGTGTGTGTGCCCCGGGGGCAAGTTTCTCTCTGGTTTCTTTCTGTGCGGTTTCACTGGACCTGATGTTGTGGTTCTGAGCGATACCCGTTCACCTCTGTGGGTGTTTTGTCGCATCCAAAGAGACATGGCAGTTGGCTTACGGCCCCAGAACAGTCGTCTTTTTGAAACGGGAGATGTCAAATCCAACTTGTGGGCTATTATAAGCAAAAATAGTTCATTTCAAAGTTTCGTCCTCAAACGATTCTTCAGCAGTCCTCACCTGTCAGCTGCAGCTGTAACATTGCCCTGGCATGGTCATTTATTTCCCCTTTTCTTGGCTGCATAGAGATTGTGTCACTCGTCTTTTGCGTCACCAGCAAAGCCTGATGCATGCCATTTCTGAGTGAGGCGAAAACTGAGAACCCTTGTCTTTAAAACAAGGCAGAAATACAGACAAAATTTAGGACACCTGAAGCGACAAGTTCTTATTCCCATTTCTTTGTGTCTGCTGGGTAGAAATTCTGCTTTTGCAGGATTAGAAATAGGCAGAAATTCTCCTTTTGCAGGAATTTAGTCGTGTCGGGACCTTGTGCAGCTGGGAGCTGTGCCCGAGCGCTGCATGGCTCCTGTTGCAGAGCGGAGCACCGTTGGGTACCCGGGGCTAGGAGCTCACCCAGCGCCATCCGGCGTGCCCTGTGCAGCAAGGGGAGGTCTGTGCCCGCGGGCTGAGAGGAGCTGCTGGTTCCCGAGGGGTTCCTCCAGGGACAGGCAGCGGGGTTTAAGCTCAGAGCAGTCAGGGGCTGTTCACTCCGCACGCAGCAAATAGTCAGCTTTTGTTCTCGAGGCAATGTTGGGATAACTTGGCAATTTTGATCAGCAGCATATGCAGAGCGGGGGAGAGTTGTTCTACACTATTTATCCGTCTTGTCGGATGAGGCAGGCGGCGCTTTTACGGATATTTTGCAGAATCTCTGCGAACGGCTGCTCGTGTAAAAACACAGGGGGGCTGCTGACCCGGCTGGGGCTGGAGGCGGCGTGCCACGGAGGGGACGAGCGGTCCTCGCCTGGGCAGCTGCGGGGCCGTCCCCTCCTCCTGTGCTGAATCGCCCTTCTGTCCCCAGCCCCGGAGCCAGATGTCCCTTTGCACATCAATTCTCCGTTTATTGTTGGCTTTTGTTGGGCTTGGCTGCAGCAGAGCGCTCAGTGAGAACTTTGCTGCTAGCAGCAGTGGGTCCTGCATGGGGAGAAAGCGCAGGGAGCAAAATGTTTCCTTTACAACAGAACAAACCCCACCATTCTCTGCCTCGACCCTAAGCTGAAGATTTCTGGCATTTTCCTTGGAACCGTGCTTGTCCTCCTTAGAACAAAATGAGCACTTTGCTCTCCCTGTGGTCGGAGGAGTCTTTTGCCTGGCCGCTGACAAATGCTGCCACTGTTTTAGTCTTGGAGCACAATTTGACTCCTGGAAGTTCGTCTTTTTTTAAAGTCCTAAATTCTTTGTAATTCAGATGTGGAGCTGCGATGGCAAGCTGTGGGCAGCGTGATGTGCAGCTCATGTAAAGAGCCCGCTTGGGTTAATCACATCTCCCCGGAGACGTTTTTACATCCAGCGTGCACAGTTTGATGGATTCTCTTTTTGCTTCTTTTATTCCGTGTTTGTGGTTTGTTCCTCACTGCTTTACATACCGCTTCTCCAAGGACGTGGAGTGGTGGGTATCAACCCTGGTGGGTTGATAATTGGGTGCATGGTGAGCACGTAATGTTTCGGAGATCACAGATCCACTGTCCTGCCGAGGTGACTCCTGCAGGCTGGGGGAATAGAGCGGGTACTGAAGCATCCTCATGTAGAGCTGTACGGTGTCCCTTGCTTTGACTGACCAGCTCTGACCGATAAAACTGGCAGCCTTCTCATGTAAGACTTACAGCCTTCTCCCTTCATTTCTCATCTTTTGGTGTAGCAGAGTATTTCCTGTGCAGTTCATAATAGATCAGTAGAAACATTTTGTTTCTTAAAAAAACAGACTTCATAGCTTTCTTTTTTTTTTTTTCTTCCCCTTTTGGCTATGTGAGTTGTGATTAAATTCCGTGTTTTCTAGCCTTTTCCAAAGCCTTTTTATAGTACTTTCGGGTTGAAGTGCTTGAAGACAGTTACCATTAAAATGAACGCTGTGGAAATCTGAATGTTCACTGTCCGCGGGGGGAACTGGAAACTAGGGGAATATAGCCCAAATACGTTAGGGAACGGAGCCTGTGGGCTTGGTTGTACTCAATATAAAAAAGTATTAATTGGACTTTGCATCATTTTTTGGGTGAGCTGTGATAGCTGAAAGATGCCTCAGCTAAAGCAAAAGGAGCTTTGCTGACCCAGCACGTTACTGTGCGTCCAGCACGTTGTATGAGCCCCTGGAGGTGAGTGTGAAAGCCGGCCCCAGGTGCAGCAGCGCCGTGTAGGAGCCGCTCAGGCCTGTGGAAGTGGTGCTGCTTTGCCTCTGGTACGGCACTTGGACCTGCAGCCCTTTGCAAAGCCCCCCCAGCCCCTCAGGAATTTTGGTTGTTGGACCTGACCTTTAGCGCGCCCAATATTTTTTTGAATTTAGGCTTAGGCCAAGCCAGTTTTGTGTGTAAGGAATTGCTGGCGTCTTATTGCTGAGCGATGTTGTTCTGAACGCTGCTAGAATTTCGTTTTATTGCTAGCCGCAGCTGCTAATCAACTGTTTGTGCTTTTTCTTTAATGCACTAAATTAAAAACAAGAGTTTATATGAGAAAAACGGTGTGGAGCTACTGAATTCTGTCGAAATGCAGACATTTACGTGAAAGTTTGGCTTAAATAAATCAGATGTGCTTGACGTTGGTGGCTGAAAGCTGTGGCTCCTGCACCTTGCAGCTGGCTCTCCACCTTTCGCAGCCTGTCTTTCTGCAGCTGGTCGCTTGGGCCTGCCTATTTATTGTATTACTACGGCGATGTCATTGAAGCTGCATTCTCTGGGCCCCCATACCTCGAATACTCTGCTGCAGCCGGCTGAAAGCGGAGGGGGCAGCCGGGCCGCGCAGGCACTGAGCTGTGCGCGAGGTGAGAGCGCCTCGCTGCTCTGCCTTCCCCTCGGGGTTCTGCGGTCGGTTACGAGCACCTCGGGTGGAACAGTAAAAATAGCTGATGCGGTCGTAATAAATCATCCGATCAGGTATTTTCCACTGCACCAAGGAATTTTCCTTGTGACTGATGAGACTTTTTTTTTTTTTCAAACCAAGCCTGACCTGCTTGATACCGCTCTGCATAGAAATAGCCGTGGAGCACGAATAATTGCACGGATAAAGAGGACACCAGAAGGAAGGGGGCTGTGCAGGAGGACCATGGAAGCTGATGTGGGTGCTTGGTGTTCCTTGCCCAGCACAGCACCTAGGGTCAGGCTGGGCAGTCTCTATCGCCCTAACAGCCATTTTAAGGTCTCACAGACCGAAGAGCAGGTTTCTGTGCTGCCAGACCACCTTCCTTTCCTTTTCGTGGAGTAATACTTCAGTTTCTGCAAGTCCTGTCTCCTCCTGGCTCTTCTGCTCCTGCAAGGGCCGCTCTTTCAGCGCTCCTCAGACTGCTGCCAGCTTTCTGCTTGCCGCCAATGTTTTCAAAGGGTTTTGACGTTTGTGTGCTTTGGTTTTTGTGTGCCCGGTGTGAGAGAGACGTCCAGTTTTCTGGTTTGTCCCATGGGGAATGCCAGCGGCTTTCTGAAGAAGTGGAAATTAGATCCAGGGGAAGGAACCGGCCTGAAACTTTGCTTGGGACCTCTTGTGAGAGGCTGTGGGATGCGCTGCATTACAGCACCAGAGAACGAGGGCATGAATTTGGTTCCACTGAAAAGAGATCACTCGGTGTCCCTGAGCCGCTTGGAGGAGCACAGCAGATCCTTGGTGCTTCTCTGTGCCCGTGTGGTTGTGGTGGGAAGCTTGGGGAGGTCCGGGGGCACCAAAGGGTGGGGGGAAAGAAGGATCTCGTGTCCTCCTGCTGCTTCCGTGGGGCAGAGGTGGTTGTGCAGGGAAGGGAGCCTGAGCCAGGATAGACTGGACCTGCAGGACAGATTTCTGTCCCAGATTATCAGGTACTCAGAAGCCCTTCCGAGCGTGTTGGCGCCTGAGCTGCTGCGTGGCATGGGTGGGCACGGCCCGGAGCTGCCCTGCTGCCACCTCCTGTCCCACTTGGGGTCGGGGCCGTGGGTCGGGTGCTGGGCTTCGCTCCCGGCAGGCCTGGTTGCCAAAAAATGCAGTTAGAGGGTTCCCATGGGCTTGCTGCCTGGCGCCTGGCCAAAGGGGAGAGCAGCTCCCGCCCTTTCCCTGCCCTGCCCTTGGACGATTTTACACAATAATAAATTAAACCAAAGCCCAGGGGTGCAGGCAGGCCCCCCACCATGCAGGGCAGCTCCTCCGCAGCCACTGGAGAAGGATATCGGTAAATAGGGGGTGCCTGGGGGCGACCCTCTCCCCCTAGCAGGGCCAGGGCTAACAACGGGCAGACTGACAGGAATGTCCTGCTCTGCCAAGAAAAGCCTGCTCGGTCGAAATCGCCTGGCCGTCCTATTTTTAGAGCTGAATGTAATCATGGTGTGCTTTCTCCCCGGCTTTGCTTATCTTTACGTTCCTCTGCAACCTCTGCTGAGGCAGGAGGAGCTGGGAGGAGGCAGCTGATCCGGATCTGGGGTGTGCTGGTGAACCCGGTGGCGTGGTCCTCGGGTTTCCTAGCCCCGGGGCTCCCCTGGGACTCCTCCTGTCCCCACAGACCAGCAGGAGCTGTGCAGAACATGCTCAGCACCCCTTCCTGACGCTCTGCTTCGCTCTCCTGTCCCACCGCGGCTTGGCTGTGGGTTTTTGGCTCGTGGGGCTGGTTGGGACAGGGCCGTGAGGTGCTGTGGGGTGAAGGCTGAGCGAGAGAGACCTGCTGGAGCTCTCGGGGGATGCTCTTGGGCTGAGGAGCTGAACGCCCCCGTGGTGCGTGGTGGTGGGATGTGGGACTCGAAGGGAATAGGGCTGCCACCCCCAGGGATGTGTGCTTGTTCCCTTTGTGACTTTTCTGTGTGGTTTGCTGCAAGAAGGAGAGGATTCAGGCCGATAGCTAAGTTCACAGACCCCAAACAGCATCGAACTCAATTCTTTTCATCCAGTAATACAGGAGGGAGGAGAGCGCTTCTCCAAAGCACATTCAAAAAACAACCACCACCAAACAACTTTTCTTGGTCTTCCCGAAGCTGCTTAAGTTATGGAGGGTAACTCGTGCTGGGGCTCAGCTGTATGTTCTCTTGGTGATAAGTCTCTGTGATGAAGCACACTGTTTTGTGGATTTTGGAGTACGAAAGACGGAGGAATCTTTTTTTCTTTCCCCAGATGGAGTTCATTGGAGTAAGTCAGCTCTCATTCATCCACGACCTGGGACCAAAGGGCATGTGAGTTGTGAGCTGGTTTTTTTCCAAATTACGGTTCACCAAGAGCACGGCTTTATAAATAAATAGTGTTCACACTGATAGTTTTCCTTTCTCACTGATAACTGGGGAATATTTTACCATCTGGATATAAAAATGTATTAATGTTCAGATGGAAACACGACAACTTTGGGAAACAGTCTTGGGAGCAGGCTGCTCTGCGCAGCAGGGGCTGCAGCTCCCCAGCTGGGTCATGGGGATTCTCTCCTTCCCTCATGCAACCTTGTGTGTGCTGCAAAACACAAGAAATGGAGCCCCGCGTTTCTTAAATCTGCATCGCTTCCTTTTGGAGAGCTACTTCTGCCCTTGTTCTGGCTTTTGTGGCAGAGGTGCAGCCTGCTCGGGCACGGCTGGAGATGGCAGGAGCCATCCCTTGGGGGGGCTGGAGGGATGTGGTGGGCATCCGCCACCCGAGAGCTGCCCTGCGCCTCCAGGGGGCCGTGCCACCCCTCCTGACCGTGCTGCTGTCCCTGCAGGGAAGGTATGGTCATGAAACGCTCCGGGGGCCACCGCATACCGGGCCTGAACTGCTGCGGCCAAGGGAGGATGTGCTACCGCTGGTCCAAGAGGTACTGCTGCTGCCGGGCCTGAGGGGCGGCGTGCCGCGTGCTCCTCCGGCACACGAACCCTCCTGGGCCCTTTTCTCCCCAAAAGACCGTGAGATTCTTGCCTTTTTAGAAAAGCTACAGCTTTTCGGGTGAGAAGAGTCCATAGGTTGTCCGTGGAAGGGATGTGTTGCTCTGCAGGAGAAATGGGGTGTCCCACAGCCCCAGGCTGCCAGACACAGAGACCCTCACCTGGCCCCTGCCTGCCTTTCCCTTCCCAGGGGGAACATGGGCAGGTGAGGCCCGTGAGCCCTTCCTCGATTTACAAGTGATCACCTTCATTTCCTTGCCCAGGCCACTGTGTTTGGCTGATGGCTTTTTGGTACCTTTGCACTCCAATGCTGCTACCTAACCCCATGCATCAGAAAACCTTCAGATTCTGATATTAGGTGGGCTCCCCTCTCTTTGAAAGGACTCCTCTGCTTTGCTTCTCCGTGCTACTGGTGTGGGCAAGGCTTTGCTTTTGAAAACCCAGAGAGTACACACCCACCTTTTAGTGATTTTGTCTGTGAGAGCTTCCCCACATCATCACCTACCTTTGGCTTTCAGCATTGTGGAACCACGATGGGCTGGGGTTAGCTTACCTTAAATAATGCTCTTTTCCAACAAAACCTTACTGCATTCTTGTGAAGAAAAGGTCCGCCCCCCCCCCCCTTTTTTTTTTGTAGTATTTCCAGTATTTCTTAATGCAATTTCACAGAAGTTATCTGTAGTGATTTCACAAGGAGATAAGGATTTGACCTTCTTCCAGGTCAAATCATTAAGCTGTCTCCATTTTTTTCTCCTTTATGAAAAAAAAAAAAAAACCAACAAACACCTTTTCAGTTAACTCTTTGTTCTGTTATACAGAGATCAAGATTTAGGGGAGCTGTAGCACATTCAGTTTTGCCATCAATCTTGTTTCTCCTTTAGAACCTAAAAATGGGACGAGGGAAGTGTTTGGAGCGGGACTGTCCCTCAGCTGGGTGCGGAGTAACACCAGAGGGCACCGAATCCTCTCCCACGGCCTGCGGGGGCTGGCAGAGCGCGGGCATCAATAAATTAACAAGGGACACTTCCCAGGGAGGGTTATCGAAGTGAAGAACTGTAGGAAAAACTTGCTTTTATGTCTGACTTCTACAAGTAATTTCGTGATTTCTCAAATAGAGTACACCCTCAAATACATCCTCTACGTTTTGTTGGATAAGAGGAGGAAAGTAGTGAAAAATACCGGGGAGCACAGAAAGGCAAATGCTTGAAGCTGTGCTCAGCAGGGTTTGGGGAGTGAAGTTATGGGCCACGAGGGGATAGGGAGGGAGGACATTTTGGCACCATGTGTGAGGTCGTGCTGGGATAACTCAGGGCACTGAGAGAAAATGAAAATCATGGGGTCTGGAATTAGCCGAGGAGCTGGGACTTCCCAAAGGTAGGAGCGCTCCCACGTTGTGCAGCTGGGGCTGTTGCCGTGCCTGTTTGTGAGCGTGCACAGGAGCTAGGTCTCTTGGCTGAGACCTGTGTGGGACAGAGGGGGCCGGTTACCCCAGCTACGCGGCATGGAGAGAAAAATTTAGAAATGCCATTCACAGCAAAAACATGTTTTTCCCAGAGCTGCCTTCAGGCAACAGTATTTATGTAAAAGCTGCCGGTCATCTCCCGTCACGTGCTTCTAGCAGGGGGCCTGTTGCTTGGCAATAAAAGCTGTCCAAAACGCCTTGTTCACGTATCCTGATAGGAGTCAGAGTGATCCTGGCTTCATAATTAATACTGGAAACGTCAAATAGTTCCCATATTGCCTTGAGGGATGTACAGCCTGGATGTGAATTTGGGAAGCAAGGAGTCCTCCTTTCACCTTGCCAGGCTCCTGGCTGGGAAGTTTACCTGTGAGCAGGGAGATCCTCGTTGGGTGTGTTAGGTGTGAGTTTTCAAAGGCCTCTGTAAGAAGCAGTCATGCAAGTCACTAAAAATCCTTTATTGGAATGAGACTTGTTACCCGAGTTCATAACGTGGGCATTGGGCTTTTCAGCTTCCCTTAGGAGATCAGATGTGCCTCATTTTTGTGCTGCAGGGAATCCTTCACTAGCATCAGAGAGGTTGTTTCTCTCCTCCTCTCCGAGAGGATAATGAGGCCTGATTGCTGGTCTTTGCACAGTACACGGCCCCGATAAGACATGTTACCCTTCACTTACATGCCTTCCTCTCCCTGCTGAATGCTTTGCGCTCGTTGGGCCAGAAATACTTCATCCCTTTATTGGGAAGGCAGGAAGAAGCTCCCCCTCACCTCCCCCCGCCCCGCAGGTGGCTGGTGGTGAAGGACTCCTTCCTGCTCTACATGAAGCCGGACTCAGGCGCCATTGCCTTCGTGCTGCTGGTGGATAAGGAGTTCAACATCAAGATAGGCCAGAAAGAAACAGAAACCAAGTACGGCTTGCAGGTCGACAATCTCTCGAGGTGAGAAATCTAGACCTTTTTTTGTTTTGCTTTTGCTGTTTTAACAAAGAGTCGGTGGCGCCTCTCCTGGGCTTGGCAAGGTTTGTACCTGCAGGGTCCAGGACTGGTCGTTTCCATGCCTTAAAGAGGGCCTTGGTGTCTCAGCTGCACAGCCTGTCCCCAGGTTGTGCTCGGGCCTGAGGGCACAGTGCACGTGGAGCTGCACAGTCTGGTTTTGCAGCAATTACTTACGGTAATTTTCTAGGTCCTCTGTTCCTTTATGCTCCAAGCAAAGATGCATCGCGTTACATCCCAGGTAGAGAATTGCACAAAAGATATGCTAAGTGGGATAAAGAGCTATTTAATGTTTTCACGGTAGCATCCAGAATAAATTCATCGTGGAAAAAATACAGAATTAGCCACGCCCAACTTCCCTACGAGTTAAGCTGGCGCTATTCATTTAAATCTGTTTTATTATTATCATTATTACTGTCAGAGTGATGCTGTGATACTCCGTCGGAGCAGGTAAGTGCCGATGTATCTTTTTGCAAACAAAACATGAAAGCAAAGTCTCTTGCTACTCCTTTTAGCTTAACAAAACATGACCAATGCAGGTGTGCTTAGCAGCATGCACAGACAGCAAGAAGCTGCCCCTTTAAACGTCCGTGGCTGCAGCACCTGCCCCATATGTCGTCGGTTTTACAGGTCACTGATTCTGAAGTGCACCAGCTACCGGCATGCCCAGTGGTGGAGGCAGGGAATAGACGAATTCATTCGGAAGCACGGCAAGGACTTCCTCACGGAGCACCGGTTCGGGTCGTACGCGGCCGTGCAGGAGAACACGCTGGCCAAGTGGTGAGATGTGGGGGCGAGCTGCTGAGCGTATCGCGGTACCCGCTTGTGCACCAAGTGAAACCCAAGGAAAATTGTGTGGTTGGCAGAAGTACCAAGTGGCACTTAATAATCTGTTATTGTGCTGCTCCATTAAGCTAATAGCAGCCTGAAATCCCCCCGCATGTTGTCTTAATTCCTGAAATTAGGTTTGTGTTTGATTTTGGGAAGAGAATGTAAGTGGCATTAGCACAGAACCCCGTTGGTCTTCAGCTGTGAACTTTCTGTTTGATTAAGGTGGAGAGAAAAATAAATCCACGTGCTTTGCTTGTTTTTACAGGTATGTAAATGCTAAGTGCTACTTTGAAGATGTCGCAAATGCCATGGAAGCCGCTAAAGAAGAAATCTTCATCACAGATTGGTGGTTCGTACTTAGATATTTGGATTTTGACCAGCTGTCTCTCTTGGGACGCTCCCGACAATGCTGCAGTGCTGGGAGGCCTTACAGTATGGCAGCTAGCCGTGCGGCCAGATGGTTTGGCAGCACACCCAAACATCTCGTCGGGTTGTATTCAAAGGCCTTTTCAGGAGGGTTGGCAGCAAAAGCACATGCTTCAAATCAACAGCTTGGTTCTCTCCTTGCAAGGAAAGGCCTGAAATTTCAGGGAGGCACCGCCAGGTGCAAGTGTTGTGGTGTGTGTGGCTTCACTGGGAATGCACGGCGCTGTACACCCAAGGGACAAGAATTCCTTTCAGGGTGTAGGGGAACACAGACACTCAGATACCCCTGACGAGGGCAGTGCTCCTCCCATGTTATCCTGCAGAGGACCCTTCCTTTCTGCTTCTTGCTGTTTTGGGCAGCCTCACACCAGGGCTGAGAGCAACTGGGCTGGGTGCATTTTTGCTCTGCTCTTAAATGTGTCGGGCAACGGAGAGGGATTTCTGTAGTCCCTTCTCCAGGCTGTGCGGCTGCTGAAGGACCTGGCTCTGCCCACTTCTTCTCTAGCTATTCAGTATGTTTATGCAGTGCTCTGGTTCCTGTTTGAGACAGAAAAAGCGTGCTCGCACAGCCTCAGGGTAGGGCCACTTGGCCATGGCTGGTTGCTGCTGCCTGTGCCTTGCCTTGGTGGTGGGTCATGGGGGCCAGCCCGGCCCCTGGGGAGCTGCTTAGGCGTCCTCCCTAGCCATGGGCACCTCGCTGTGCTCCTCCTCTAGCTGAAAGACGATCCTCTTACCACTCGTCTGCTGCCTGTGGGAAGTGGGGGACTAGTTCTGAGGTGGCAGTCATGAGAAAACTAAACACAACGTTGGCACAACATTGGCAAAACTAAACACAACGTTGGCATTGACTGGGCTAAACGTCCCTAACATGACCACAGATAAACCCAGTGCTCCGTGTGCAACATCATGTAGCAAGGCAAGAGCACTGCGTTTCAGACCCTTTGTCTCTTAACGTTTTCTTCAGCAGCAGTCAATTGTTAACGTATCGTGGAACTGCAAAACTTACCTGAAACGTGGAGCTTAAGATAAAAATGTTGTTGCCAGAAGCATGCTTTTAGGGTAGCAATGTGCTTTAATCAAGCACAAGTTCCTGTGCTCTGCACAGAAGTGAAGAAGTGAAATTTTGTTGCCTCCCTTTGCAGGGGTTAGACAGGAATGCTGAATTCTTCCTTGTAACCCTCAAAGCTATGAATCACCAAATGTCTTGTTGCAATACCATATTGCTTTGTCTTTAGGCAGAAAGGAAAATTCAGCACAAATCTGTGCTATTCAGATAGCATAAGTTATCAGGAGAGCTGAAATCACACTTCTATTTGTTTTTTATATCTAGACATTTCTTTCTAATCTCACTTGTGTTTTTTTTCTTTGTGTTTTTCTTTCATAGATAGAGTGCAAGCTTCCCTGTTTGCACATCACTGTAAAATTTGGTCCCCTGGGTTATTGAATACTAAGATGAATGTGCTGGACATGTCCCCTGGCCTCTGTTATGCTCCGTTATTAAAAAACAAAGAGCTTGATATTGGAGAATGCATCATTCTGGGACATGAGCCTTCACATCCACTTAGATAAACTTTCTGATTTCTTTACTTCCCAAGCTGGTCATCTAGGCCAGGGCTTTGTTTGCAGACTACATACGCTGTGTTTTTCCACCCCTTTATTTTCTTAGGCTGAGCCCAGAGATCTTCATGAAACGGCCCGTTGTTGAAGGGAATCACTGGCGGCTGGACTGCATCCTCAAGCGCAAAGCAGTAAGTGAGCTCCAGCTGTCAGCCCCTGCACCCCCTCAGTGGAAGGTCCTGCTGGGACTGGGGCGTTTGCACCGTTTTTTTGGGTTTGGAAGAGCTTGGAGGCAGAAGGGTAGATCCTCTGATTGCTCCTTCCTGCCCTCAAGCTCATGTTGCTTCAGCTTTGCGTTGCGACTGCCCCAGCTCCTGGCAGGGTTGGAGAGCTGTTGTGCCCGGTGCTTTCCTTGTGGCATACGTAGCTTGGAGGTACGGGAAGGTGTCAGGACTTCCTGGTGGCTCTTGGTAGGCAGTTTGTACATTACAGAGCTGTGCAGATCCTGTATGTCAACACAGGGTATTTATTGAGTGTGCTGCTGCTTTCAGAGCTGAAGCTGTGAGATACCAGCAGCCTTCCAAGAGCAGGAGGGTGTCATTAGCCAAAGTCACCCAGGAACATCCAGAAGCTCGTGCTAACTCCCTGCAGCCTTCTCGTCCGGTTTCCTTACTCAATATATTGCATAGGTCCTTGCCACACCTAAACACCGAGGCACGGACATTATCACTGTTCTCCCACCACTCCTCACTGTAGTAAAGTACTGCTTCCTTACACTGACTCACATATAACCTGTGTCTCTCATGCTTTTCTTTGTTCCTGCCCACCCCTTTTGATATTCTCACGGCTCTTGTGGCCGCCACGAGGAGGAAGATTGGCTGTGCGTGCCCTGCCTGGCCCTTCTCACGTGGAGGCTCTGGCCGTGAGGGTCTTGGTGCATTGCTGTGGAGAAGGGACATGAGGAAAGGGCTTCAGCAAAGCACGTGGCTTGATTAGGATGAATGCTGTTTTGCAAAAAAGTGTACAGACGCAAACAGCATCACACTCCCCAGAGCTGGACTGTGGTGTTGAGCTTCTAAGGGAGGAGGTGATAAACATGACTCAGAGACTGCTATTTGCATTGCTGTGTTATCCTAGTTAATAAATGCTTGTGTACAGTAAGCAAATGCTTGTATAAACTGGAATTCTTGATAAGGCAGATCATTTTTTTTTTTTTTTGTTCTGCTTTAGTTTGTCCTCTGATTTTCTTCCTAGGTAGAACAGTTCAGACCTGCTGCTGACCTGGTGCCTTTCCTGGCACTGCCTCTAAGGGTTCCTGCGCAAAGCTCTGTGTGCTCACACCCCTTTTTGAGGAGCACTTGGAGACATGGGGAGAAACCCAGAACTAGTAGTTGTGGTTGCTTACTTTTTATTTTTTTTAACTCCCATTTTCATCTCTTATTTTGTTGTTGGCTATGCTCTGCTTTCAAAGAGCACATCTGGGTGGAGACTGCGGAGAGCACGTTTCATGGAGCCGAAAGAGCCAGTCAGAAAAGATCAGTGCAAGGTTCCTGTGAGCACAGGCTGCATTTCTGCTGTTCACCCAGCCCGTGGTCAGACCGCTGCTGGAGCTGGTAGTTTGCCCCACAAGAGCAGTGAGTCAGAAAGGGAGGCACAGCCAGGGAAGATTCTTGAACGTTGCTGTGTAGAAGGGCAGGAGTCCAGGTGGACGTGCTCAAATAGTCCTTGACTCCCTCCCCTCCCAACCCAGTCATCTTCCCAGGCCTCACCCACCCCCTGTTCCTAGAAAAAAAGAGGGGTTTGTGCCTGACATTAGGTGATTTGGAAGTAGACTTATTTTTTTGGCAAACGAAACGTGGCCACAGGGCATGCTCGCTGGAAGAATTTGGCTTTGTTTGTCGTGTCAACGTGGATTTTCCTGTGGCTATAAATACCTTGTAAGAGTCAGGAGCGTCTCGAGCTTAGCTCCTGGAAATACTTACCTGCTCTCTCGCTTGCAGCCTCTCTTTGATTCAGCAGGGCGGTCGGCAGGCTGCTGTCTAGGTAGGGATAAGGCTGTCTGTCTTTTATGCATATGTGGTGCTCCCTAGGAGAGCAGAATACCATCCGCAGTTTGGAGACTGCCCAAGCTCTCAGTAGCAGCTTTGTGGGAATAGGAACTTAAAAGGCTGTGGAAGGGTTTGACCCTTAGTTTAAACTGGCAAACTCCAAGGTTTGAAGCTCTTCTGATTTATGGCAGGTGAAGTCGTCCCAGTGTGTGACCACCATCTGCCGAGGGCCGGGAAGTACTTGGCAGTCCTGCCCGTGCTTTAGCATCGCCGTGTCCTTAGAAACCCTCACGCAGATCCCATCAGAATCACAAAAAGCACCAGCCTTTGAGTCCTGCTCATCGTATTCCAGGAACTTGCTTAGCCCTGCCAGCAGAAAGAGCTCGCTCGCTGGCGTCCGCTCGGCTGCATCTCCTCTGGGAGAGTGATGTCCGTGTGATACCCAGCTGCTAGCGCCCTGCGCGTGCTGTCAGCTGTGGGCAAACCTGAGGGCAACACGGAGCAGCGGAAAATTGGATGTCAGTGGATACCTGCAATACGTGGAGTGAATCACGTCTGCAAAATTTTGCCTCAAAGGCTGGTTAAAAGTAGCTGCTGTAAGCAAGACCTATCGGGAGGCTTTGGCGTGGCTCAGCTCCGCACATGAGTCAGGGTGCTGAGCCCTCCTCTGGAGGCTGAGCGGCTTTCCTGAGCGATGCAGGCCCGTGCCTGCCGTGGGATCTCGGGGTGGATCTGGAGGAATGCAAGCAGGAATGGGTAACCTCGGTCTGCCTTGCTGCCTGCAGGAACAACGTGCTTACTGCCTCTGCCTTTCCTCACTTGGGAAATGGGCTGTGCCACTGAAATATCTGCATGCCAGTATTTCTTTTTTATTTCTGACAGCAACAGGGAGTGAAGATTTTTGTTATGCTGTACAAAGAGGTGGAGCTTGCCCTAGGGATCAACAGCGAATACAGCAAGCGGACGCTCATGCATCTCCATCCAAACATAAAGGTAATTGCATGCCCGGCGTTGTGTGCAGGACATGTGTATCCGTTTGCTCTTGGCAGCTAGTGTTGCCCCTCGTGCATTTGGGTGTGAATTGGAAGAGCAGAGCTTCCCACCGTTACAGTGGGCACAGGCTGTGAAGACATACCCATAGCGTGCTTACCACATCTGAGCATGGCAACTTCATTTCTTCGGGTTATAATTGAACATAAAACTGCTTCGTTTACAAGTGCCAAAGCAGCTATTCACGTAATTCATGAGAAACTGATTTCGTATGACGGGTTTATGGGGTTACATCAAATAGAAAATCATGGTTTGAGAATGTTGCCTCATCAGCAGCCATGTTTGTACATAGATGACGAGAGTCAACACTGGGTGTTTACATTCCTGTCATAAATGACCATCATTGCCCTGCTATGTGCTGTCATGCTGCTGCTCTGCCACCGAGCAGAAAACAAACTGGCACATGAACCTGCAGCTAGGGCTAGGTCCCGTGTCTTTAAATTAGAGAGACATACATTTTAATAAGATATGTTATGCACGAGGGTGATGAACAAACGGCTAAAATAATAGATTGATTATCAGTTGATCGGTTGTCCCAGCAAAGCTTTAGTTCACCATCGTCTTCACAGCCAAACAGGAAGGTGTTGCGGGGAGGGAAGTGCTGGCTGCCCGGCAGCTTTGGGAGCAGCCAGGTAGAACTGCGCGGCTCCTGCCGCAGGACGTCAGTCTGATGGTTCTCCTCTGGCATTAAAAATAAAACTACATATCGTGTGCTCAGATAGAGAAGTGGCTTTGTCATAAACAAATGTCAAAAGAATGTCATAAACAAATGTCAAACAACTTGCTGATTTAAAAAAAAAAAAGGTGACTTCTCATTTCTCTTGTGTAGCAGCAACAACCAAAGAAGTGAGTCAGATCACCAATATGTTGTTTTCTTTCCTATCAGGTTCTGTATTTGGAAGCTCAGCTGTTACAGCTGTGCCAAGAGCATTGTTTTACTTGTAGAAACACGTTTCTTGACAACGATGCTTTTACGAACGCAGCGATGCTGCTGTAAATGTGACCTATCCCAACAGCACTAACCGTTGCTGCAGGGGAATACCCCATTTAGGACTCACAGCAGTCCGTGTGGATGCCTCTCTCAAATGTCCAGAGCTCTCCTCTTATCCTGAGCGGCCAAATACGCAGGGCTCTGCTCTGGCTGGAGGCGCAGCTGGGCAGTGGCGCTGAGCGTGGGTGCTGCTCCTGTCCCCAGGTGATGAGACACCCGGACCACGTGTCCTCCTCCGTGTACCTCTGGGCCCACCACGAGAAGCTCGTCATCGTCGACCAGTCGGTGGCCTTCGTGGGCGGCATCGACCTGGCGTACGGCCGGTGGGACGACGACGAGCACCGCCTGACCGACGTGGGCAGCGTGAAGCGGATGGGGGCGGTGAAGTCGGTGTCAACGGCCAACCTGGCAGTAAGTGAGCTCGCTCCAGCCCGCGGCTCTGCTGACACCTGCCCGTCAAAGGCTTGGTGGTGGGGATGAACGCGCCGCGTCCGCTTCAAAGCGCAGGGCTGGGTTTGGGAGGCTGAAGGAGGAGTAGCAATGGGAAGAAGGAAGTGTCTGAGCACCGAGTGACTCTTTGGGGTAGGTCCTGCCCAGCCCCTGCTAGGGCATGGAGATAGGAAATGCAGCTAGGGCTGGGTTTCCCGTGGAGCTTGGAGCAGCGCTCACAATTTGGAGGCTGTGCTCTTAGTAGAGCTTAGCTAAAAATGTACTGTAGGCACTCAGAGTGCTCCGAACTTTGGGATACTTGGGCCCTCAGCATTTGCCTCACTTGCTGAGCTTTCCTGCTAACCTGGGTACTTATGTGACAAGATATTAACTCTTAAAAACATAAATAAATAAAGAGGTCTCAGTGTGAGAATTACAAAGGGAGTAGCAACCCGAGTAAGTTTATGGGTAATTGACTGAGGAATACACTGCCAGTATTAATGGGGTTTCCTGCTCAGTGGCTCCTTGTACAGACGCTCTCCTTCAAAGCTGTTCATAACTCCCACCAAAGCAGATGTGAGCTGCAGCTTTGTCACGGAGCAAAACTTGGCTCATGGCTGTTTCTGAGCATTTCTGTGAATGATCGCCTGCAACTAGAGGGGAATGTGCTTGTACCTCACCTGCAGCAGTGTCCTCTGTCTTTTAAGTCCACAGCGGAGTCCTCTGAACACATCGCCCTGCAGTCTCAAGCCTCGTCCCCGGAAAGCCGTGTGTTCCAGAGGAATGCTGATGATGTCCCAGACTCGTCAAAAATGAAAGGGATAGGAAAATCCAAGAAGTTTTCAAGGTTCAGTATTTACAAGCATCTCCATAAGCATGGCATGCACCATGCTGATAGCGTCAGCAGCATAGACAGTGAATCAAGTAAGTGCTGTTTTTCATCTCAGCTTTACCCAAACGACATACATAAAGCGTGTGCGGAGGTGGGTGGGTGGGCGTACGTGCAGACTCACATAATTTCTAGGGTAATATGTTCTTTGTAAAGAAGGAAGGCTGATGAATTCTTTAACTATCAGAATAATAACTGTGTTTAGTCAATATGTAAATTCGTGTCACTGCAAAATATACAAAAAAAGTTCTAAGTGGATTTGCATCTAGCAGTTGTCATGAGCTGCCAGGTGACATGGTGCAGCGTACGTGATACCTAATGTTTGTAATGCTGGAAGATTTTTGTTCCTGCAAGGGAGAATTGAATCTTTTGTTTTTCAGTTTGTATTTATTATAAAAACTGCAGCATTTTCTGAGTATGATTATCCCCTCTCATTGGCTAGGGTAACTTAGGTTTGAATCATTCACTTAAATTATTCCCAATTTACCCACTTGATAGAGGTGAGAGACAATTCAGCAGTTGAATATTTGAATGCAGCTTTTAATTCCCCACATAAAAAGCAATTCCAAAGCTAAAATTACAAGGGTCAGAGTGACATTTATTCCATCACGGAGTTCTTCCTGAAATCTGTTGCTGGAAGTCCTTCACTCCTGACGCTGTAAATGCTCAAGGTGGGAACTTACCTGAGTTTTCATCACTCCTAGCAGTGTTTTCTCCTTCCCCTGGCTGGAGGAGGCTTTGCTGGAGCATAGTTTGGGTTGGTCACAGGATTGTTTGGTTGCTCAGGATGTATGCTGAGGTAGCAAAGTCATTGCTACGTGTTCGGTTTAAACCCAGCTGGGTCTTGAACTTGGTTCTTTGCATGTTGTCACTTGTAATTTCAGCAAACTGACAGCTCATTTGGACTTCTATCATGCAAGGTGTCATAAGGCAGGAGCAGGACCCGGTGTAGCAGAAGTGGATGTGCATTTTTGCCATAAATAGAGCATCTTGACTTTCTGCAGGTTACTGTAACTCCCCTAGGAGTCAACCGAATTTAATCCAGAGTTTAAAGCCCCACCTGAGAATGTTCCATCACCACACTGAATCCAAACAGGGGCTCGCTGAGCCTCAGGAGGGTAAGTGGAGGAAGGCAGAGGTGCAGCCCCCTTCAGGCTTCAGCTGCTGATGTTTTTGCATTGTAGCTACGGTGAGAGTTAGGTTGGGTGCCAGGATCAGCCTGTGCTGCTTCTTGTCTCATCCTTATCACCCCTCCAAAGACATCCTCACAGAAACGTCTTCTTCAGGTGTTTAAAAACCTGCAGCATAATACAAAAAAAAATCATTTAAAATTAATAATTTTTTTAATTGCACTAATGTCAGGGAACAGCTGAGAAACTAGCTCTGATTCTGGAATATGATTTTTTCAGCAGCTCTCTTCCCGTAAAGGAAGGGGCTTGTTACTGGAAATGGGGACTGCTGCATTGGATATTTCAAAGTGAGCCTAATGCAGGAGGGCAAACCCAGAGAGGGGAAAAACAGCAAGGTGGCAGCTGCCAGACCTATGCTTGGATGAAGAAGACTTGGGCCCCCGTTCTGGCTCTTACTAAAGCCTGTGAAAGCATCCTTGATTGAGAAAGGAGCTGGGTAGTCAGGAGCACTGAGCTGTTCTGATCTCTGGTCTCTGGACTGATGACAAAAGGTGCTGTTGAAAGGGCTTTCTAAATGCAGTACCCCATCTAGACACTGTTGAGTTTCAGTACAGAATGAGGAGCAGCTCTTCAACGCTTTCCTCTTAGTATCTCCCTGTAAGGCCTGAGTCGCCAATTTTAAAATGGTTATTACAGAGTAGTGGCATGTAACAAGGAACAGCTGCCTTTGCTTCCCGTGGAAATGGAGTGCAATCCCCACTGTGGTCACCTCATGCTCATTCATGAGTCGAAGTGCTGTCACCAAAGCTCAGGCCGTGAAGTGCATCTTGACTCGGCAGCATGCCCCATCCATCCCATCGGAGCGTGCAGGGGCAGCGATTCCCCAGCTCCACCTGGACTCTCACTACACTCGTGCTTCGTGCGGCGGCCGTGCTGCATGCCTCTGCATGGCGTTCCTGGCATGGCTCGGCTCGGCTCGGCAGCAGTCGTGACAGTGCTGGCAGGGCTTGCTTTGTGTACCCTGGGCTTAGTGCGTATTGGAAGGGGTTTGCTGTGGTTACTGGTGATGTGGTTGGGTTGGGAGAAGACTTCTGCGATGGACACGTTACTGTGTAATTGTGGCACCAGTGTCTGATACGCTAGGTGAAGGCTGCTCTCAGGCTAAGGAAATAATGCTAGTCAAATGTCTGTGGTATAAGCCCACATTGCTGGTTTGCTTAGGGGAAGGAAAAAGAGTTCACCCTGCACTCAGCATATGAGCTCTGGAAAAGAAATTTTGTTAGGAGGGGAATATCCCTGTCCTTGACATTTTAGACTATTTTTAATCACCATCAGTTTGGAATTCTAGATTCATTTGCCCAACATATCAAATTATATCAAAAGATGACATTGTTATCTGAAAAGCAAAAACAAAAACCAAACCACAATATTTAATGAGGAAACTTTTAAATCATTGCATTCTAGTTAATAAAGACTAGCTTATATTACAGGCAATACACCCTACTGTAGAGTGAAACTCAAACCATCTAGCAGAAAAGTTGGAGTTAGCATTGTAAAACACATTTGGTAGATGATATACGTGACATTATTGTACACAGATCCACTAAGGTCAGTCACAGCTGGGAGTGGACTCCCCCATGGTAACATTTAGGTGGAAAGACAAATAATTACGGGGTAATTTTTAGGCCCAGTGTAGAGAGAATTCAGCATTTTGGTTCCATAACACACTCAGATATATACAGCCTGTCCTGGTCATATAACAAATATTAAAATGGGAAGAAGAAATACTAAAATGCCTCTCTGAAAGCAACTGAAAGACTAGGGAGAAAATGGCCTCAGCTGACCGGGACTGGCAAGTCCCACCGGTGCTTTTCTGTGGGTCTGTCACCAGTGCTGTGCGAGGGACAGCCATGACTTTGGAGTGTGTGTTTTTGTTTTGTTTGCCCGTGGCAGATAAAGGATCCATCCGCAGCTTGAAGACGGGTGTTGGCGAGCTGCTCGGGGAAACCAGGTTCTGGCACGGCAAAGACTACTGCAACTTCGTCTTTAAAGACTGGGTTCAGCTTGACAAACCTTTTGCCGGTAAGTGCCTCTGGAAGTCATGAGACCGTTTGGGTTTGGCTGCTGGGAAGCAGCAGCAAAGCTCCCTTGGAAAGGGCCAGCTCTGCTCTGACGGTCCCTGGATGTGACTGTGGGTGACTGCACGGTGCGTCCAGATCAGCCTGCACAGCCCCTGGTGCCACGTCCCAGAGGGCTTTAGTTTGAGGAGGGGGATGCCGCGGTTTTCCCCGTTTGTGTCCTTTGTCTGAAGAGGTCCAAATGTGCTTTCCTGTCCCGCAGACTTCATTGACAGATACACCACCCCCAGGATGCCCTGGCATGACATCTCCTCCGTGGTGCACGGCAAAGCGGCGCGCGACGTGGCCCGGCACTTCATCCAGCGCTGGAACTTCACCAAGGTGGGGAGGGGGCGTTGCTGCTGGCAGCACGGCATGCAGCCCCGCTCAGCGTGCCTCGTCCACCTGCCCTCCACAGGCATGCTTGCTTTCGTTTGTGTGTTACTCTGCTCTGTTTCAGTCTCTTCAAGGACTTTTTCTTTTCTTTTTCCCCCCTGGCAGATCATGAAGCCCAAATACCGATCCCTGTCCTACCCATTCCTGTTGCCAAAGACTCAGCAAACTGCCAACGAACTGAAGTACCAGGTGCCTGAGGCTGTTCATGCCACCGTCCAGGTGGGTGCTGATGGTCTCCTGCTCATCTCCCCCTGAGAGAGCTTTCTCCATCTTGCCAGAAGGAAGTATCACCACTTAAAATTATAAAATGAAAAACTCCTACTTAATTTAGCTCGTGGCATAGGTGGTCAGATCTTCAATTACGATAGAATAATGCGACTCTTCAAAAAAAGATGCGTTAATTTATGCCTCCATCTTTGGGGATAAGAGGGCTGAACAGCATGTGGTACTCAAGTTATGGAAGCACCATGACTTTTACAGCTGTGTAGTTTTCTGGTTTGTTTTCTGCTGCTCTTCTTCTAATGCCCAGCATTTGGTTTTGTGTCCTGGGTGGGTCAGGGCTGGCCACTGAGTGCTTATCCCAGATTTTCTCAGAGATGTCTGCCAGGCTCCCAATGCCTTGTCCTGATGGGTCAGTTAAAGCCAAGGATTAAGAGGAGTCTCATGGCTGTTGCTTCCTATGTTGAACTTCATCTGCATTTTGTTATGTAGCCGCTAAGTCCTACGGGTCCTCTGCACACTCAGCCCAGTCTTGTTTCTGACAGTCATCCTCACAGTCAGGATTGCAAAGAGCTGTATTTAAAAGCTGTTAGCTATTTTTGGTGCAAATATTGAATACAAGCGTTAACCAGCAGAAACTTGTTGAGGAACAGAAAGCCAAAACAGTTACGCTGAAGCAGCAAGGCAATAGGGTGCCTCTGTGGACAAGAGATGCATGAAATAAAATGGCTTAGACCAAAACCAGGAAAAATGCATGCCTCTGCTGTTCGTAAGGAGTCGTCCACCCAGATGACAGCAGCGCTTGGGGAAGCTTGGTGTAACAAGATGCATTTTTCTGAGTCTGTGGGCTGCCAGGGCATTGTCTGTGCCTTGCCACGTGGTGTGAGGGGTGGCCAGCACGGGAGTGTGTGTCATCCTTGTCTCATGCAAACGGGTTTGAGCATTTCACATCAAATGCCAAAACAACGTTTGCAGCTTGTTGAGAAATGGTCTCACTCCAGGCATCATCATGCTTCTCTGTGGCTGCAATACCTCCCCGGCTGTGTCCGTGACACCAGCTTCTTTGGAAACTTGGCTCTCACGGAAGCAAGGGGGTTTGTTTCCCCAGAGCACACATTCGAACCTCAAGATAAGACTCAGCTTTTAAATGATGGGCCCCAAAGTTAGGCTCTGCTGATTGCAAAGCTGGAAGCAGCTCCCAGAGGAGAAACCACCCTGAGCACAGCCCCAGCTCTGACTTTCCTTGGGCCCCATGCCTCAGGGCTGCTGGCTGAGCGCATCAGCCCGTGGTGGAGGAGGAGGAGATGTGCATCGAGCCCCCAGTGCCAACACGGTGACTGCTGCCTGCCCTGGGTGCTAGCGCTACCTGGTGATGTGCAGCCTCGTCGCGATGTTTTGGGGGCATGGCAAGTAACTGGCAGTTCCAGGAAATTGCGGGCCGCTCTCACTGATGCTGCAAATAGAGAAAAGAGAGCAGGTTTGTCTTGTGAATTATTAATTTGAAACCACCTCGCTCATTTATAATTTATGCCCCGTTGCAGCTTTTAGAGGCCCCTCAGGGTCCTGATATTGAATCCTTTGTTCAGACACCAGCCAAGCCCACGTTATCCTGCCTTGGTGCTGGGTAGGGGCTGTACAGGCAAATGTCAGAGCAGAAGTTACTGCCCCGAGTGTCCCTGGGTGTGGGGTGGCTGTAGAATATCTGGCTGAGGGTTTTCTTGTTTCTGAGCCTGTCTGCAAATCTGTCTTCAATTGTGGGCAGATCAGAGGCAGAGAAAACACAAAGGATCTGTGGGGATTGCACTGGTACTGCTGGACTGCGCCGCTGACCTGTCGTCAACAGTCTCTGACCTCGTTGTACCATCTGGCTTTGCTCTCCTTTGCAGAGAGGAGCAGGAAAGTGCATTTTAGGGAGGGTTTTTAGAAGGCAGGGTGGGCAGGATCAGTGCTGGCAGAGCTCCCGCGTGGGCAGAGGGGCTGAGTGCAGCGCGTGGGCAGCGCCGTGGAGGTGTGGGCTGGGAGCTCAGGCACAATCCGTCATCCTCTCGCGTCTGAACTTTGGGGCTTTGCTCACAGTAACGCTGCGATTGCACACGGGTTTTGCAAGACTCAAAAGGCCTGCTGCCAAAGGCAGTGCCAGTTTGTTCCCTTCTCTATTTCCATTCTAGCGCTTGCAGTTATCAGCCAAAGATAGCGCTGCAGAAGACGTGGCGCGGTGAGGCAATATCCAGCTCGTGATGTAAGTGCAATGAAGATTTAGTGCCCTGTCCATGACCAAAGCCCACCACACCTCTTTGAAGTCTGCGGGAGAGCTTGCATTGTCCAGGATTTATGATTTAGCCCAGAGCAAGCTGAAAATTTATTACTCTTGTGTCAGTTAGAGGAGCTGGAGATGACAAACCTGGCACAGCACTTGGCACTGCTGTGTGAGATGTCGCTGAGGGGAGAGGAAGGAGAACGGAGCTCTTGGTGGTGGGGCTGCGAGTAGCTCACGACATTTTCTCCTGAGCAAAGCAGCGTAGGTTTAAAGCAGTTCATTTAAAGCACTCCGTCTGGAAAGGATGGGTCTCCAGGAGTGAGAGATGAAGCTGCACTGACTCTGCTGTGGTGCTTGGGGTGAGGGGTTGGCAGTGCCCAGCCTTCCCTGCTGGGTCGCTGCCCCAGCTGTTAGGGAAATTAATTGCCCCCCGAAGGCCCTCAGCTGGGCTACAGCCAGCAGCACACCTTTGGTGGTGGATGGCGACCACAAAGTAATAGCAGGGCTCCAGGCGAAGGTGTCAGACAGGGATGGTATTACGGAGCAAACCCAAAGCTGGAGCTGGACGTGGGGAAGGAAAAGAAATCTGCCGGAGGGATTTCCAGGAAAAAATGAGGCTGAGCCCCAGAAAAGGACAGTTTTTGTTTTGTTTTGTTTTGTTTTTTCACATACTCACACATTTCACAGGTCCACGCTGTTTGGATCTTGTCCTGCGTATGAATGAACTGCTGTGCTGCTCTGATGGCAGTTTTGCGATATTTTAAGGCTATCGTTTCCACGTTTTTATCTTGACAACATTTAAAGACTGAGGCTAATCAAGACTAATTACTGTCCCTGAGCACTACCGACACGTAATTAAAAACGACGTGTTCATCTTGGAGACCGTCGCTCGGGGCATGCCCTCACTGCTGGTCGCGCTGCGCCGGAGGCAGCTGTGGTGGCAGGGGGCTCGGGCTGCCACCAGGCTGCTGGACGCAGCCGAGGGCACGAGCAGATGAGCTGGCTCACGTTGGGTTGGTGCTGGTGCTATTGCAGGGGGAGAACGTGCCCTGGGGACCTTGCAGGATCCGCTTTAGAAGGGGATTTCCAGCACAAATAAATAAGTCAGGTTGGGCAGTTGGACTGCTATGAATGTTCAAAGTCGTATCGTCGCAAAGTGGGTGGCTGTTGCAAGAATTGTGTAGGAGAAATAAATGACCTCAGGTGCACGCGACAAAGATGTGGTCAGCATTATCAAGCTGGCTGAATAATTATGTACATTATTGTTAGGAATTATTACTGTAGGAAAAGGCTTTGACCCAGCTGGAGACCTCAGCTTTAAAAATAGCTGCAGAGGAGAGGTCACCGATCAGATATGCACCCCTAAAGCTTGGAAATTCAGATTGTTTTTAAAACAGCTTATTGTAAGACCTTAAGCAAGAGCAGGTCTTCTTTGCTACTTCTAATTCGTGTAGAGCTGCTTTGTTGGGAGAGAGGAACAAAGCGGCAACATGACAATGCACTTTTGTTTCTGTCCAGACATTATTAAACATTAATTCTGTTTTTAAGCTTCCTTTTCGCTTATTACAAATGGTGAATGTTGCACATATTGCCTTATTTAGTGAGATTCTGAGAGGCAGCAATGCCTCTGAAATAATTCAGTTGCAATGCTGTGCTGTCCTGCATGGGGCTGAGGCAAAAGTGTCGGTCTCTTGCTTTCCAGGTGATCCGTTCTGCTGCTGACTGGTCGGCCGGCATTAAATACCACGAGGAGTCCATCCACAACGCTTACATCAGCGTGATAGAGAACAGCAAGCACTACATCTACATAGAGGTGAGTGGAAAGGAGGGAAAGCAGCAGGATCCTGACGCTCTGAGCAAGGCTTGCAGCCACCAGGAGGGTGGTACTTCTTTTGAGGGTTGGTCTTCTCTGAATTTTGAGACCTGTGGATATTAATACAGAATGTGCTGTGAATTTTTGGGACTGCTTCCACCAACTTCAGACAAGGCTGATGTGTGTGTACCCTGGCAGCCTTCTGACTATAGGGTGGGAAAGCACACCTCTCCTTTACGAACCTCTTCGCAAAGCTGCCAGCAACTTCTGTGGCCTGTGCAGCAGTCTTCCTGCCCCCTGCATGGCCCCCGTGCACGCCCCAAGCCCCCACGCATGAGGCTGCTCCTGCATCCCTGCAGCCTGGAGCTGCAGGAGTCTCCTGTGCTGGAGAGACTCTCAGCCTTGGCTGACCAGAGACACGGATTCTCCTCTTTTCTTATTTTTTTTATTATCCTGTTGTTAAGTTGCTCTTTGTATGAACTGTCTGAACAGAGCGATCAATAAGGACCAATTCATTCCCCAAGCAAGCACAGACACACACATCATCTAATTAAAAAAAAAAAAAAAAAAAAGCATCCGTTCAGACAACACACAAAACACAGCGATCTTTAGTTGCTCTTTGTCTGAAAGTATGCAAATATTTATTTTGTGCATCTCTGGTATCCTGTGACAGTAGTTTTGCTTGTTTTTCCTGCAGAACCAGTTCTTTATTAGCTGTGCTGATGACAAAGTTGTCTGGAACAAGGTTGGCGATGCAATTGCTCAGAGGATTCTTAAAGCGCACAGGTAACCTCTTAACAACACAATGAAAGTCTGCCGGATGCATTTACGCAGTGTGGTTCAAAATAACATCTTAATGGACACCACACTACAATAGTTTTTCCAACACACAACCTGTGTGGGCAGACATCTACTTGCTTTTGCAGCAGTGAGATTCTTCAGTGGTTTCTGTGCTACCGTGCTACCAGGAAGGTTTTGGTTTTTGACCTACCCTGAAGCATATGTGTTTTGAGCGATGTAACTTGTTTGAAAAGCAAGTCGTTCATGCTCTGCAAAGGTCACACCTTTGCTGCAGAGCAAACCAGCCTTGGCCCGTATGGTAGGGCAAGTTAGTGGATGAGGAGGTTGAACTGGGACATGTGGGATGTGCCACTTACTTAAATTATCTGTAGAGAAGATTGCTTTTAAATTGGGGAAGCAAACACATGTCTAGGGTTTTACTGCAGGGTTCAGCTGTTGTTGGAACCACTTCTTCTGGTAAGTGCTGGAGGATATTTACAACCTGCAGCCACTGCAAGGGGACTGCAGCTTGTTCCTGGATGGATCAAACCCAGCTGCGTGTTAGGCACTCCTGTTGCATGAGAATTCCTAACCCCGTGCTGAAGTGAATACCACAGGCAGTGGCTTGTCGTCGCTTTGATCCTGGACCGCCTTGCTTAAGGTTGCTCTTCTGGAGCCTGTCTTTAAGATACATGTGTGTCGTAGTCTAAAACTGTGTCCTGGTCTTGCTGGGCTGATATAGAGAAAGCTCCCTGAACTGCTTTCTTTTACCTCTCACATGCTGCTGTGCCGTGCAATGATTGTTTTTTCCATGTAGCTGTGCAGAGCTCTGCGGGGCCTGCTTTCTCGGAGGTGCTCTCTGGAGTCTCAGAGATTTCACTCTCTTTGGTGCTTGCGCTTGGAAAGTCCCACTTGGGTAAAAGAGGCCAA
The DNA here is from genome assembly GCF_040182565.1 of Anser cygnoides. Classification (NCBI taxonomy): domain Eukaryota; kingdom Metazoa; phylum Chordata; class Aves; order Anseriformes; family Anatidae; genus Anser; species Anser cygnoides. Next base: position 21,825,975 of record NC_089881.1, read on the forward strand.
CCCCAGACAGACAGCAGCTCCTGCCTCTGAAACACCGCGGTAGCATCTGTAAGGCCACACGAATGCAATGAGACAGGCTTTATTCAGAGGTGCTGTGCGAGGATAAGCACTGTTCAGACTGGGAGAGCATGGGTGTTATCTGCTATGCCACTAACGACAGGGTGGAGTTGCCTGCGATCCCTGAGCAGCAATGCACAGCCCAAATAATTGAAGCAAGCTCAGGATGAAGGTGGATTTCCTCACCCAGGGTAAGTGAGGAGTCGTGCCAGTGCTGGGCAAGTTGTGAAGCAGTGGGAGCAGTGCAGTAGGAAGCTAGTCCCGTAACCATGGTCTGACCAGGCATCAGGGTGGGTCAGTCCAGAGAGCAGCTCCGTGCACTTTGGTGTCCCCCTGGATGGAAACCACTCTGGATTTTGTGCCTGTGGGAGTGGATTGCCACAGGCCTTTTTCAGCGATTGTTTTTAACAATGCTGCTGAGGTAGCAGCAAATTCCTCAGGTAATCTGAGAAGATTTTCCTCTTATATGAGGTTTCTGCGCAGGGAATCATTCTGTCCAGAAGTCAGAAAGTCTAATAAAAAAGGGGATTGTGCAGATTCTTCAGTGACACATTTTCAGATGCAAGGCTCAATTCACTTCTTTATTGTTCCAATTTTATGCCAACACCGTGCCGAATTAATGTTGGTGATTCCTCACCAAATACTGTGCACGCTCCCGAGTGCTTGGCATTGCCAAAGGTTAAAAGTAAAGGCAGTCCTAAACATTTTGTATGAGATGCACAACTTCCAAACTGCCAGGGGAAAGCGGCGTAGGTGACCCACAGGTGCTTAATGCTGCAGTAAGTTTTTTAGTCAAGCTTGTACTTTTCTTCCTCTCCTAGACTAAATATTTTGTAATGATGCAATTAATAACATTCTTTTCTGGGCTTCCTCCCTTTTTTATGGGTGGATCTTTAATTTCTTTAATAAACATGGTGCTTAGACAAACAAGCAGCTTTGTGCAGAAGGCTTTTGTCGCTGTATTGCCCTCGCAGTACAGACAGCCTCAGTCCCACAGCCATTTGTGCGGGTAGGGCCGCCTCGCCTGGGCCCGAGGTGCGCTGCCAAACGAAGGCCTGCTTGCGGGACGCCGCACAGCTGCGGGGAGGTGCTGGGGAAATGAAATAAAATTCCCTATGGTCGGAGGCCGCAGGCAGGGCAGGCTGGGGGAGCGCCCGGCGGGCCCTGCTCGCCACCTGGCGGCCTCCACCAGGCCTCCGTGGGTGCGGAGCCGCGCAACCAGGCCGCAGCGTGGTCTGCAGCCCCTCTGCCAGCACCCACCGAAACTCTTCTGGTGTTCCTAAAACCTGACAGTGTTCCTGACACCTAAAAGCCAGCATGGAGCGGGCACTTTGGGTCAGGTGTTGGCTTCCTGCCTGTCGTAGCTGTGGGGTCTCCGCTGCCGGGCGCCAGGCTGCGCCAGTAGCGGTGAGGCCCAGCCGTTGGGGTGCTCGGATGAACTTTCCCAGTGGCAGGCACAATCTGCAAAATAATTAGCGTGTCTGTCCCGTTGTGTGAAACGTGCTTTATCTTTGTCAGGTGATGAAGCCCCAAACCTGGAAATGCGTTTCACGCTTTGCTCCCTTACAATTTCTCTAGTAGCCTTGGACAGAAACCAAGCCAGTCAACACAGAGAAAGTGAGACCAAGCGGTAAAATTTGCAGGCTAACATTTTCCCCAAACTGTCCCTTCAGGGAAAACAAGCGTTTCCGAGTGTACGTGGTGATCCCGCTGCTGCCTGGCTTTGAAGGCGACATCTCGACTGGAGGGGGCAACGCGCTGCAGGCCATCATGCACTTCAACTACAGGTACCGCACGCTGCCTGCGGTGGTGGGGCCGCCAGAGACCCCCCCCAGTCCCTTCTGCATGATGTGGACAGCACATTGCTCGCCCCAGTATTGCAGGCTCCCCTCTACCCCTACACAAAACCCCAATTCCTGACCCATTAGCTGCTCCCTGCATGCACTGTGGTGCTGTAAAACACATTTCTTTTCCTTTCTGCTCATGAAAACAGTTTTTTCACCTTTGAGGTCTCCACCCTCCCGCCCAATGCTCTTGCTCTCCTATAAGCAACTTCTACTGTGGTTCCTCCCCAGGACTTCAGCTCTTTTATTTTTATTTTTTTAATGAGATATTGGCTGTGGCTTTTTCAGACCAGCCGTACTCACACAAACTCCATGCATTTTGCAGACATTCTGCATGGTTTGTTTTTTTTGAGGTCCCCTCACACCCAGCCCTGCGGCTCAGACTGTAGCAGCCCTGCTTCAGAAGGCAGAAGTGCTTCCCAGTTCATACGCTGATGGTACCAACTCTTTTAGGAAATGAGCAGTCCTTGATACATTACCATTTGTATGGAAGGAATGTGCGCTCTGTAAGCACCATGTTTCTTCTGCTTGCATGGGGTATTTAAAAAGCATCTGTGTTTGCAATTTACCTCCCTGGGTTCTGCTTCAGCATATGCCATTGACTCGAGACACAGTGGCGCTCACGGCTGCCTACCTTCTTTCCAGGACCATGTGCCGAGGAGAAAACTCGATCCTGGGCCAGCTGAAAGCAGAGGGTAAGAGCTGCATTCCTCTCTGTTATGGTCATAGGCTGCTGCTGTTGGATAGAGGCATCCGTAGCTGGGATCCTCCAGTTGCAGCATTAGGTAACCTGCAGCAGCCGGGAGCGCTGCAACCTCAAGTGATGGGGAGAGGCTCCCTGAAAGCTTCGCTGCCTCCTGCAAAATATAAATCGGGCAGCAAGGCCCTATCTGTAGCTCCTGGCTGGGCACAGCTTGTTCTTTTTACTGCTAGTAAAATGCATGCTAGTTGTAGTTGATGGGTCAGGTCTGGGTTGAGGCATCACGCTGGTGGGCAGCACTGCACATGATGAGCTGGCGAGCGACCTCAGCCTCTGCAGCACCCCAGCGCGGAGGTTCTTTAGGTCGTGTGAGCCTTGGCTGGCTTTCAGACCTTGTATTTGGACGCAGCCCCGATCCGGAGGAGGGAATGACCCCAGGGAGGAGCACGGCGCAGTTGCAGCTGCTCAGGATCCTGTTATTTGGAAAACGTCCTGAGCTGGGCCACACTGCTGGGAGCGGCGAGCCTGCAGCTGTACCGTGCCCCGGCACATCCCGGCCTGGTTTTGCCGAGGACAGACCTGCCTGATGGCAGCTCTGCTTTCCGTCCGTTTCCTCCAAGGGCACCCGCCTGGATGTGCTCTGGTGGGAATCGGCACCGTGAAAAATGGGTATCGCAAATGCAAGAGGCATCCGTAATGCTCGTTAGTTCTGGTGCTTTGTGTAAATCCGCACTGCAGACAATTACACGAGGACATATTTTCCATACTGTGCGTGGGCAAAACACCTGCTTATAACCTCCTTTCTGCAGGCCCTGCAGAAAAACAGTCGCAGAGTCCAGTTATTTTAAGGTGCTCGTATCAGTTGGGAGTACTTGCGTGCTGCATGAGGGAGGCTTGGGTTACTTCTCACCAAAGTGGTGTATCTGAGCAGGCAGCAGATCAGAGAGCCCACAGGTGTTTTTGAAAGTCTATTTTTAAACAAACATACTTCCAATACCTGCTTATGTGTTTTTGTAACACAAATTGCTAGAATTAATGCGTGCTGTTCAAACAGGGCTTTACATCAAGAGGATCTTTTTCTGCTCTCCTTCCCCCTCTCACGTCCCATTGGTTTTGTTCTCTCTTCGTTCGCAGTTGGAGATAAGTGGATCAACTACATTTCATTCTGTGGACTCCGAACATATGCAGAGTTGGAAGGAAAACTGGTCACCGAGCTCATCTACGTTCACAGCAAGCTGCTTATTGCTGATGACAACACGGTCATAATCGGTGAGCGGGGCGCTTGCGGGAGGGCCTGGTACCACTCCATCCACCGGGGTTTTTCCCTTAGCCACGTGCCCGGCGTGGGCTGCGATGCTGTGTGCTTTCCCGTGTTGTGAATTCTTTCTTGTGAAACATTTTACTGTTAAAAAACAAACTCATAAATTCATCAGGAGGGTGGTAGGTAGGAGGGAGAAAAGGATTTGGAAAGCTGTCGTTTAATTTGTTTTTCTAGAATGGCTTTAAATCCCCGTGTAGCAGTTAAGAGAATCCCAGTGCAGGGAATATTGTCCATCTGTCTTGTATCAAACTCTGCTCTAGCAGGAAGACTTGTGAGACTTGTCATCTGTTCCTTAAAGAACAGAATGTGCCGTGAAATTTGGACGGTTTGGACAACATGTGTCATTTATCAGCTCCGTTTCCTAAGAATGGGGAAATAGGTTCTAACAAGTAATAGCTATCATTTCGTGTCTCTGTTACCATATTTATTATGAGACCAGGAAGCAAAGACAGGAGACCTTGGGCTCCAAATTGCACATTGCAATAGAAAAGCAGAATTTGAGTCTGTTTCTTTAACAGAACCCTTTCCGATCTGTTATCTCAGCAACGAGAACTTTGCCAGAGAACAATTCCACACCAGATTTTGCAAGAGTTGAAATGCTCCCCTCACTCAAAGCAGCAGCTCAGCCCTTGTCTCGGATGACTCGTGCTTAAGTTTGCTCCTCTGTTACCCTCCCAGGGGTCAGCTCACGTCTCTGGAACGCCCAGCATCCTGGGGGTGGTTTTGTTCCTGGAGCAGGAGCAATGTTGTTGTGAGCGTGATGGCCCAGGGGCCTGAGACAGCTCCTTCCTTCTGTTCTCCAGGCCTGCGGGCTGAATTTTTTTACCGCACGTATATCCGTGCCATCTGGTGAGGTGATGGGGAGCCAGTGAGACTGCACTTACACCTAAAAAAGAGATGGAGGTGCATGGAAATAAAGTTCAGGAGAGGCTGTCAGGAGGTTAGAGCACTGAGGGAGCTTGGCTGGTGTTTCTTCTGGCAGTGTTAACTCCCCGTGAGAACGCTTAGTCGCAGGGAAGGCCAAATGGCTGACCGGTGTCTGGGGGCTCTTGTGGAGTTCAAGGCCGTGTCTGGACATTTTTTGTTGTTGGGTCATTTCCGTGGGTTACTGACCTGCTGGCTCCTGCCTCTGGAGAGGCAGAGGGGCTTCCAGGCCCCTGACTGCTGGTGCTTTACTGCACTGGCAGTGACTAAGTTCTCAACTCCCCCAAAATTCCTGCCTTCCAAATGCAAATGGCAAACTTCCCCTTGTTACATCACTAAAGGCGAGGGTATTTACACGGAGAGCCCTTGTGCATCAGTGAACTTGTCATCCAAACCCAGACCTTTGCAAGCTGCGACATCCTTCAGCAAAAGCATCCGGGAAGTTACAGAGAAACTCAGCTTTTGAAAATTTTGGCTCTGTCTTGGCTGTGATTTAACCTTCTTCCAAGCTTGAAGCCTGCAAAAATGTGGTCTTGCCTTTCCCCGCATCCTGTTTCAGTAAGGAAGCCCTCGGGTCGGGGTGAGCTCTGGCATCCCTTACTCCCAGAGCTCCTGCCCTGTGCAGCCTGAACCGTGGCGCTGAGCAGCGTGATGTAGGTGACACTCATGAAGCAGTTGTGTCAGTTTTTCTCTCCTCTCAAAAATAAGTGGAATTCACTCAGTCCAGCCCTCCACCTTTGCCTGGCACGGGAGGGGCTGTAACCTTGGTGCTGTCTTTGTGCTTTATCGCTTACATCAGGAGTGCTGGGGTGGGAAAGCAGCTAAAAATTAGGCTGGCAGCGGGTTAATGGTACGTAGCGAAGCCACAGCTGTGCCCCCATGGAGACGAAGGGTGCGGGTGCTGCAGGGCAGTGGGGGGGTCTCACATGGCGCTGGGGTGTCACTGTCGGTTGTTCCCCACCACCAGGCTCTGCCAACATCAACGACCGCAGCATGCTGGGCAAACGGGACAGCGAAATGGCCATCATCGTGCAGGACACCGAGACCGTGCCCTCGGTGATGGACGGGGAGGAGTACAGCGCCGGAAAGTTCGCCCAGTCCCTGCGGCTGCGCTGCTTCAGGTGGGGCGCGGGTGCCAGCCAGGGCGCGCTCAGGCTCACGCCTGGCCAAAGCCTTTAAAACCAAGGGAGCTGCTGCTGCTGTCTGTGCTGTAGCATCACCGGGCTGGGATCTAACCTAGCGTTCTGCTGCTGCGTTCCTAGAGCTAGGCTTTCTCCTGCCGTTCCCGTCCTCGGCTCGGCAGTTTGACTTACAAATCGTTTTGCTCAGGGATTTCTCTGGGAAAGCTCCTAAACAAGACAGTGATGTTTTGCCTCCAGATCCTGTTTTCACACTGCCTCAATTTTGGGTGGTGGTGTCTCTTCGTAATGGAAGTTTGTTCACTCAGAGCGACCATCTGGCTGACAACACAGCCGGTTTTTCATTAAGACCTTTTCCTCCTCCCCCCCTTCCCCTGTTTCCCATCTGCACAGAAAGAAAGGAGAAAATCAGGCAGCGTTAAGGCTGAGGACACTTTTCCTTTCTGGGCATGTCTCAAGACAGGGAGCGCCCGGAGCTTTGGCTTGGGCAGGCATCAGTCCCTTCCTCTTCTCTTCTCAGGGTTGTCCTCGGCGGCTCTGATCTCAATCCAGACCACCAGGATCCCGTCTGTGAGAGATTCTTCAAGGAGGTGTGGATCTCCACAGCAGCTCGCAACGCCACCATCTTCGATAAGGTGACGCCTTGTCCCCTCGCAGCCGGGAGGGCCAGGGCAGCAGGTCCATCTCCTGGGGTGGGTCAAATGAACAAGTAGGGTCAGTGAAATGCAGTAGCTGGGAACAAGAAACTGGGCTGCGTGCATCCTCGCATCACCCGGGTGTACTTCCTTACTTCTAGCTGGCCATAGCATAACTGGAGTCAAAACAATTTTTACTTCTGGTTTTTAATGACCTTTCGCAGTGATCAGAGAAAGCCCTGGGCTTTCCTCTCTGCATGCTCCAACCATGCCACAGACGGCAGCCATACCACAGATGCACCTTTTCCCTCCTCGCTCTCCAGGCTGTTAATTTAGTTGCTCCCATCCGGGCAAATATTTGTTGGATGTTTTGGTCTCTTTTGGAAAGCCCACGTCGCGGTGTTTGCCCTGTGCTGACCTGTCCCTTCTTTCTGTTTCGCTCAGGTGTTTCGATGCCTGCCCAGTGACCAGGTGAATAATTTAGCCCAGCTGCGTGACTTCATCAACAAACCAAAATTAGCAAATGATGATCCTGCAAAAGCAGCAGAAGAATTAAAAAAGATCCGTGGGTTTCTAGTGCAATTCCCCTTCCGCTTCCTGGAGGAAGAGTACTTGCTTCCCTCCGTCGGAACAAAGGAGTCCATGGTACCCATGGAGGTGTGGACTTAAGAAGATGTAGACTGCTTTACATTTTCAAGTCTGGTTCTTTAGAGACAAGTTGATGAACAATATGTGATTTCTGAAAGCTGTTCATTGCGAAGGGCGGCAAAAAAAGACCTCCACCAAGCTAATGTGCCTTTCTGAAGGATTTTGGTGGAGGAACTGCAAGCAAATCAACACTAGCAAAGGAGAAGAGGGGAAAGACTTGGAAATTATGGCAAAAAAAGAAGTTTCTTGTCTGAAGGAGTTACTTCTAAGACACGTTCCGAGCACCTTAAGGATGCAGGCCACTTCCTGGGATAGGAACCAAATCCTAACTGCTGTTGTTACCACTGCCAGCTGTGTACTGTGGTTGCGTACGTTCCGTGATCGTGCTGTGGCTGCGCAGGAGTCGTGGGCTGCGTGTGCTTTCTCAGGCTTTCAGGTACCCGTGCATCAGCTCGCCGGAGCCCCTCACCTCGCCTCGTACGCTGTCCGAGCCCTCGTGCAGCTCGCCACGAAGCGCTGCCTGGTGCTGGGGCTGTCCGACCATCTCAGCCTGCCAAGCACAGACATTTCATTGCTTAGATGGAAACATAACGAGCAATCTTTTATCAGAATCAGTATTTTGGTCTCTGCCCCCCTCTAGGTGGGGAAAAAATACTGTTTTTTTTTACTACCGCTAGAGCAATCAGCATGTCTTACACGTAGCATGGCACCGTGTAGGCCTTGGCAAAGGGCAGCCTCACTGGAGCTAGCTGAAGGTGCTGGAAGTCAGTGGCATTTTCTGGCCTTTACAGAAATGCAGCACATCGGTTTGTATAAACTGTGCCTGAAGGCTTTCTTCAAGAGAGAACCAAGTTTTAAACTAAAAGTCGTAGATCTCTGGAGCTGAAGGAGGACGAGGCGCTGAGTGTGATAGGGAACAGAGGCTCAAAAGCCACCATGGGCCACGCTAAGCTCTGTGCTCTGGGCCCTTTACTCATGCGTTTGTATATTACCCAGGTAGGCTTCTCTTTCTGTTCCTTTCCCTCGCCATTTAAAAGAAGGGAAAGGCCACTGAGCTACAGGTGAAGCCTCAGGCCGGCTGTGCTCACCCTGAGCTGACACATCACTTTGCAGACTGGGTGAAGGCAAGGGGAAGGGAAGATTTTAGCAAAACCTCATCTCTGATCTACTTTGTTACTACACCAGCCACAATCCTGAGCCTGGTCATGCAGGATGTCTCCTCAATACAGGTGGAACTCGGTTTCCAAGCTTTTTTGCACCTCACAGTATAGCGAAGCAGCGATTTTATTAGGCATCCCTGGGCAAAACACTACTGTCTTGGGCCAGGACGTGGCTTGGTGGGTGCCACCCTGGGCCTTTGCGCCGTCCTCCGTCCCACAGTGAGCTGCGCCTCCCAGTTTCATGTTCAGCACCAGCTGCAGTGCTGGGAGAGGCGCTCCCCAGCGGCACCACGTCAAACACTAAGAGAGCAGGCTGCTAGGAATGCCTAACGGGAGCCTGATCTGCAGAAGTGGGAGCTGAGCTCCTCTGCCGTGTGTGCAGCCAAGGACTGCCTTCGCTAGCAGGGCTTGGTTGAGGTCTGACCTGTGTTCCTACGGGTGCCCAGCCCTCCTCAGTCAAAAGCCCAGCTGATCTGCCATTTAATTCAGTTCATAATCAAGTTTCTTTTTTCTATTTTGACTCTGCCAACAGTCTCACCTGTTTTTAACTGGAGAGGAACCACACTGGTCACCCAGCTGTCCTCAAAACGTAGCTGGCACCACATTTTAGCTGATTGTCTTTTCTGCCTTCAGAAACCTAAATAGGCACCGGGTAATTCTGCATGCTGCATCGCCTGCGTAAGCAACGCACACCGACGTTTCTCCAGGCAGCCCAAGTTTTAGCCACTTCCTACAGTTCCCACTTTTTTATGCTTGTGTTTTGTAGATGCAATTGCAAATTACTCCTTTCTGTTTGGTGAATCTGTGGTCCGGTTAGCCTGTTGGGAGTGCATGGGCAGCAGTTTGTGTGATAATCTTTGATCCAAGGGACTGATGCTTTTGGCCGGCATGCTGCTAGCAGATAAGTACATTCCCTTGATTTTTTTCCCTTAAAAAAAAATCAACCTGGGGGTCACCCCCTGCAGAGCCAGAGCAATATGCCATGCCTCGACCATTTGCAATCAGAGGAGATCAAAGGTGTCTTGTTATTTCACATCAATGCTAGTTCAGAGCTTTTATCTCTTGATGTGTTTTTAGCTGGTTTAGTTTGAACAAAGCTGCTAACTTCAAACAATTATAGCCTGTCAGAACCATTCTAAGTCACACAGGTCTGTAGTCATAGTTGAAAAGGAAGCATTCAACCCCGCCACCATACACGTGAACCTTGCAGTATGAGGCTCCTGTCATCTTCTAAGTGCTCTTATTGTCCCCGTCCCCATATTAGCGAAGTTTCTTATAATTGTTAAATTATACTTAGATTGTCTTTTAAGGTGGCAGAAAACTACTGGGGCTTTGTAACTCGGGTGGTGTTAATGGAGTGCGGCTCTGCGGGCCCTGGACAGCTGATGGCACTGGATCGTTGTCCAGTGGATGCTCGGCTCTGCACCCTCGTGCTCAGAGCTGGCAGCGCCCCGTCTGTCCTCTGCTGCCCTCCTCAGAGAGCCGGAAGAGTTCTGTTTCTTATATTAAGAAGCCTGTGAGTTTTAACACCTCGAGAGAGTTGATTTCTGCACCCGAACAATCACTACTTGTCAGTCCTTAATGCCAGAGAGGTTTTGCTTTTCGTACCTTCAGACTGCAGAGGATGGCTCGCAGACATACAGTACTGTAACAAGTGATGTGGGTTCAAGCACTAGCAAGCCTGGAAACACAAACTGTTTCTTGTGGCATTTATTCCTTAGAACTGCACGAAATGAGAGATGTTTCTCCCAGGCTTCGGCTTTATTTTGTAGTTGAACCTGAGTACAACACTTCTTTTTTTTTTTAATTTATTCCTTAATATATGCCACTTCTGGAACTCACACTCAGTATTGTATCTTCGTTTTTAATTTTTTTAAATATTCTCGTATTTTAAAATATAGATACTGTTGTATACATGTTGGACTGGATAAATGTCTCACTGTAGAACTGATGCATGGTTTAAAACTGAGGGATAAATGTCATCCTATGTTAAGGACTTTACTAAAACTAATTTGTCAGAGAACTCGAGTGCTTCAGCTCCCGGTCTCAGCCTCAGCGTGCTGCTGCTGGACGTGCGTGGAGGCAGCCTTCTGTGGCCTGACCTTGTTTGCAGCTGACTGATGTGCTAACGGAGTCCCCAGGCTAGCAAGTGCATTTGTCAGCTCTTATCCCAAGCAGGTGCCTTTCGGCTAGCGCGAACACAGGACGTGTCTGTTGGCATTGCAGTGGGACGTCGCTTTTTCCAGTGGAAGTGCTTAGCGCAACCAGCAGGCGAGCAGCCCAAGCTGGCCGGCGCTGCTGCGGCAAACCTGCTCCCCACCCAGGGCAGCCACCGCCGAGTTCACCCGACCTGATGTTGCCTTTGCTGGATTAAACCCCAAACGCTCCGTTTTCATTTCTTTCGGTCAGGTTTCACAAAACAATTTCACAATCCTGGTGCTGGCCCTGGGGGGGACCTCAGGGTGGGTTTTGCCTAGCTAACGGTAATAAGTCATGGTATCTTTGTTCCTTCCAAGGAGACAGCCAGGCACAATCAAACTCTGACTTGGTTCGCTGTTATTTCGGTGTAACAGTTGCTCTGTGCACTCATAGCTGGGACACCCTGGGTTTGTAATCCGTGCACAGCAGCTGCATTTACGGACCGTGGAAAGCCGTCCGAACGGGCCTTTAGATGAACGCCTCTTCCTTCTCCTCCTGCCCAGTGGGAGGACCCAAATCTGAGTCCACCTCCGTCAGCTGCCGGGCTGCTGCTCTGCCTTCCCAGCACGAGGGACGCGGTCTGTGGGATGTGCTGGAGGCCGAGGCGAGGAGAGCAAGAGGCCTCCGAACCGGGTAGATGGTAGAGGCTGGCATCTCTTGGGTGGCCGCAAGACTCGAATGCACACACATTTTGTGGCGCTCGTGCTGCACGTTGCCTGGAATGGGCAGTCCCTGTCGCACAGCTGAGATCCTGCTGAAACCAGGAGCTTTGCAAAACTGAGGTTTAAACCAGGAGCATAACGCCATGGCAGTATAACGCCGTGGCGGCGTATCAAGTTAAACGTGTAGAATTAAGGTAAATCCAAGTGGAACACACACTGAAACTGTGTATCAGACCACTGAATGCAACGATCCTCTTTGGGTTTCTTTCTTTTTTTTTTTTTCCTGCCTGCTTTCTTGTTGTATTTTCAAATCTTTGTGATTATTCTGGTTTTAGTCTCCAACTGAGTTTTCATAAAGTGTCCTAGATGTAAATAATTAAATAACTTACCTTTTTCCTGACACTCGGGAAAAGAGAAAAAGTGCCAGAAGTCACAGTTCTGGGATTGTTTTTTTTCTAAATTGTGTCTCTAGCAAAACTAATCACCAAAATGAGAGCTTCCACTTCAGGTGTGAGTGCAGGTGTCCGTGCGTCTCTGCCTTCCAGTGGTGCCGTTGTGAACACTGACTATCCCTTCTGTGAAGGCTGCTGGAATTGAGTTTTGTACCCTTGTTTCTGCTGATGATTGCTTTCCTTTCCACTCGGTTTGTGTTTGGTAAATGAATGTGTATTAACGGACTGAAAATACAACAGACCATCATGTGTCAAAACACTCGGCTGCAGTCTCGTTCCTGCTTGTTTGGGGAATGCGGCCACATCTGGCCTGGGGGGCAAATTCTGTCCTTGCCTGGCATTGCTGCCCCAGCTGCTGAGCAGCAAGAGCTGATGGGAAAAGGCCCCAGCGTCCCCAGAAAAAAAAAATAAAAAAATAAAAATAAAAATAGGGCTGGACAGAGTCATTGGGGTTTTTCCAGGAGAGAGAAATTACTGAAGTAGAACAGCACAGAAATAAAATTGGACTTCTTGAAATAAGTAAATAAATAATCCTGTTTTAATAATCCAGAAGCATTATGAAAGGCACAGACAGAAACAGTCCGTCTCCAAAATAGAATTAACTTTCCACTGTCCCTTTTAACTTTCAGTAAAGGAAATTCAACATTGAGAGAGGAAAAAGCAGATTACTGTTGACCTCCAGGGGGAAAAGAGATGAATAAAGCATCGGTGGCATTTCCAAGCTCTCCTGCAAACTGAAAACATATTAACTTATCTGTTTCTTAGGCTTCCTCTCCCTCTTCAAATGCCAAAGGGCTCTCTGCATCTTCAAAACTTCCTGATCCGTTCTGCACCCTCGATAAATGCAATAAACCAAGCCGGGGGAGCTGGGGGCGTGCTGGTGAAGAGGGAAGGGCGGCTGCTGCCACCACCAGCTCCAGCAGCCTCTGCTGCCTCGCAGCTGGCTTGCTGCATCCCGCACCACGTCTTGCAGGTAGAGAGAGGTGGCCGCAGGAGGAGGTAGGTGGCAGCAGGCAGGCGTGGGGCTGGGCCCGGCAGTCACTGCCCACACTGCGGGCACGGCGCTAGCAGTAGCCACCGACAAAGCCGTGTTGTCTCCGTGCTTATCTCAGCGTGCAATTGGCCTGAAACCAGGCGTAGCTTTGAAGCGAGGGGGTTTAGGAGCTCGTACAGCTTTATGGCGAGGATCCAGCGTGACATCGGGGCCCCACAGGTGTGAGGGAGAGACAAAATTGGGCACCGTTTGCTGCTTTTGCTGTTTTCTCTCTCACACGCATAGGCATGCCATGTTTTCACTGGGCATGACTTCCCCCCCAACCATTAGCCCACTAAAATACAGGCAAAAGGCAGCTTACGGGGTACAGCTGGCATAAATTGCAAAGGGGAGGCACAGGTGAACTGCCTGCACCGAGGGCAACGGCAAAACTCCCTTTGACTTCCCTACAGCCACAGAGTTTGCTTGATGAAAGACTCGTGAAGCCTCTAATTTGGTCGCTCCTCGCTGAGCAGAAATGCAGCCCACACATGCCTCGAACAAAAAGAGCAATCACCGCTACGTTTAATAGACACACGCTTTCCAGGACAGCTTTCTCTAGCCGCTTGTGCCAAGACCGTTCCTGCCTCACCCCACAGGTAAGCCTCTGTGGCCAACGTGCCCGCAGATGTCCCAAGCCAGAGAGGGACAGGAAGAAATCCTGCCCCCCACACAAAGCAGGTCTGCTCTTTGGGCCCTTGTTAGCCATGTATTTATGCACTGAGCTCTCAATAAGTCGTCAACTTTTTGATTAGTGTCAGCCTTTTGCGTGTGTGAAATCACCAGCACCTTTTAGTTATTTTTGTAGAGGAGGAAAGCAGGGAAGAAATAAAAGGTTTTGTCAGACAGGTCCAAAGGCACCTAAAAAACCAGGTTTCTTCTCCCTGCTAAAAATCAGTCTGTTTTCGTTTCTCTGCAATTGTGTCAGCTCTTCAGATTCCCAAGTACATCTCTGAAGCACTGATGCGGTTGAGCAAAGGCTTTAAGAGCCTGAATCCCAACAGTAGCTTGAGTGAAATGCTCAATTTTTTTTATTGGAAAAATTAAAAGTGACAGTTTCAAAATTGGTTCCACTGCTCTGATTGATTGCTCAGAATGATTATGGTAAGATTTTCTACTGAGGCTCATGGCCGGGGTGGAAATTAAGTTGGAGAGAGGAGGGAGGAAAAAGTTCTTAAAAAAGAAGAAATTATTCTGCAAGGGAAACAGCTTATACCCAGGATCAACGATGAATAATCTCTCCATATTCAGCCTGATCTCGATAATTAAACATCCTGTTACCACTTGAGGACAAAGGAGGGGAAGACAGCGTTATCAGGGCCTCACAGGTTTCTGTTATCTGCAGCTCAGCAGTGCCCGGAGGAAGCGAGGAGTGGGGCATGTGCTGCTCAGCAGCCCTGTGGCGTGCTGCTCGTGGCCTTTCCCTGCGGCGTGTCTGTGCTGGGAGAGCTGTCCTGGGCCAAGCTGCGTGGCTGGATAAGGGTGAGGAGGGCCGGATCCTGTGGGGCGGATGGGCTCGGGGTCCTGGGTGAGGCTGCAGCGCTTGCCCGCAGCGACGAGGGCAGTGTGGGCACAAGGGAAACTCAGGCAAGAGCTCTTCAGCTGGAGGAACCACCAGGGCCACGTCCGTGGCTGCACCAGGTCTTCGGCACCCAAGGCCGCTCTGCACCATCTGGGCAGATGCCGTCCCACCTCCAGGGTCTTCATCTTTGTTTGGCCTTGCCAGGCCCTTGTACCTCCCCTTACACTCCTGCAAATGCTGCTTGTGGCACAGCTTCTCAGGTGCCTGCAGCCAGCCCCGGCCCCAGCTCCTGCCCAGGGTGCTGGAGCTGGGAGCAGGGCGAGCCCTCGCCCACCAGCCCTCGGGGAGGGTCTGCGCCCCTCGCTGCCTGCGCCAGGTCACGGTTCCTGAACTGAGTTATCATCCAGCCGGCGACCAAGCTTCCAGCCCCCCTCCTGCTCTGCTCCGGCTGTGCTGCCTTTGGTGTTTATCGCATTCCTCTGGTTTATCTCGCAAAACAGACACAAAAGTATTTATATTCTCTTTGCTGGGTTGGCATCCTGATTTTGTTCTCTACCAGCCCGGCATACATGGAGGGACCCCAGCCAGGCCTTGCAGGCTGGAACGCGAGTGTCGTATGTCCCTGGCACCAATGTAAAGTGCATCTTCATGAGAGGACTCGGTGTAATTGCCCAGCATCTTTTAATTTTCGCTTGAAAGATGGGTTTGGGACTTCACATTTCGGTGTTTCTTTATGTTTTAGGATTGCATGTTTTAGACATGTTTCCCTTTCAAATAGATGGATGGTTTATGAAATCGAACACAAAGCTGTGTAACTTCAGAAATATGAAGTAGGTGCTGTATATGGGATTAATTTTAAGCATAGCAATGGCTTTATTTGTGTGGAAAAGCCCCATTTTGGCTGATATCAGATGCGGAAGCGAGGAACTCCGGAAAGGAAGGCAGGCGTCGCCACAAGCCCGGCCCAGTGCGGCAGTCGAAGGCTGTTTATGAAGACAAACACGTTTATTACGCTAAAACCTGCCCGCGGAGGCACGGCTGGAGCTTTGCAGAGCCCCCCGGCCCTCCTCAGCGAGGCCCGGGCCCCCGCTGGCCTCTAGGGGGTGCTGCGGCCTAACGCAGCCGCGGCCTCGCGCAGCGCCGCACCCCGGGCCTGCCCCGGCCCCCCGGGGGCCGCAGCCCGGCGCCTCCCGGCCCCCCGCCCGCAGCCTCGGCCGTGCCCCCTGGGCCCTAAATACATCCCCCCGTCGGAAACGTGGCTCCCGAGGGGCAGCGCTAGCTCTCAGGCGGCTCGCTGCGATATATATCTCGGTGTTTTCTTGCAGGCCGTATCTGCGTGACATCAGTTGTGCGGGCTGAGAATGCTTACAAGCCTATTTCCTGCTGCAGGATGATCGCATTATGCACAATTACACACTCTAGGAATTTCTCCTGAGATCCAGATGGGTACAGGCTGGAGTGGCTGAGGAGCCAGCGCGTGTGCAGAATAATGAATCATTCATTGAAGCCTACACGCCAGCTCCAAGCTCTTGGGTTGCGCGCGAGTGTGTTGAACCGCGCTAGTGACTTATTACCCTAAAAAAGCCTGAATCATCTAAATCATTCCAAATTTGGTTTCCACTGTGTCCGTATACTTTCTGTGTCTCCCCATTTCATTATTATTATTTTTACCATAAGAGAAAGATTTACGCAGATATTACTTAAAATGCCTCGGCAGGAGCAGTCTCCCCGAGCCGAGACTTCAGAGACTTTTTTTTTCCCCAGTACAATCAAAATCCGGTTGTCAGTGTCCACATGGTTGCTGTCCTGAAACAAGTCTCAGACCAGTACTTGCTCCCAGTACATTACCGGTGGGGACGGCAGCCGCAGCAGGAGAGCTGTTAGGCAGTTGCACCGCAGCACCTTGCTGGGTCCCAGCACCCTGCGATGCTCAGGGACCCAGAAGCACATCATTTCTCTGCCCTGGAAATCTGACAGCCTTATATAGGGCAGAGCAGACTGCAAACATGGAGGTGATATTCATCCTCATGATGGGCAAGAACCTCACGTGCAGGATTTTTTTTCTACATACAAGTAAACTGATCACTTTCCTGCCCACTGTCAAATCCCTGTAGGAAAGCCGTGTGTTGCCATGTCACATGAAGGACATGCCTCACATACAGAGAAGATGAAATTCTGGGGCTGGAGCAGCAGACAGAAGAGCAGAGAGCCCAGGGGTCCTGCTGACCTTCCTGGAGAGGAAGAGCTGGGGCTGCAGCGCCAGGGACAGCGGTGCGGCACTCACCCACCCGCCTCCTGCTCCCTGAGCTGGGGCACCGTCACCGCCACAAACCGCCCTCCCGCTTGGCTCTGCTCTTTCAGGAGATCAGTCCGGTGCATGGCATGATGTCAAACGCTTACCTGAGATCCAGATATATTTTATTCACTGTTTGATCATTATCTGCCGGCTCAAAAGACCGGAGCATATTTGTTAGCTAAGGATTTCCTTTTAGGGAGCTGGCAGCAGATTACAGTGGCTGTGTCTGACGGTGTGTAATCTAAGCTGTCACCCACATTTCCAATATTTTACTGCTGGTAGGGCTACAGCAGGGCTGTAACTGAGGGGAGGTGTGGAGGCACAAGTCTCCTGCGACCATGCAGATCACATCTGCTGCATCTCCAAGTCCTCTGAATTTACCTTTGGTTTCTTTAATCCTCCCAAGGATCGTATTCTCAGACTTGCTTCCCTAAGGCAAAGATCTTCAGTTGCTTATCTCTTCTTAAATAAGAACTAAAAGTCATGTATAGATATGTGGTTCCAGGATCTGCAAAAATGCTGAATATAATGAGATAAATAAAATGAACTGGCTCTATCCCCTTGCCATAGTAACACTGCAACACACACTTGGAAGAACCCTGCCTCTTGCACAGGACAGCACGTTCTCCTTTCATTCCTTATAAGTCTGCAAAAAGAAGTTAATGTAGGGCTTAATGGTACACAGCCTTTTGCTAGATTTCTGATTTCAGCCATTTCCCTGTCCAGGTGGGTTAGCAGGTGCCCAGCATCTTGTTGATCAAACTGAAGCGAACATTTTCTAGCACTACATGAAGTAATGCCATTTTCACCCTCTAAGCTTCTTTCTCTCTGATTAAACAGTTGTTGCTTTTCTTGGTTTTACTGTGTTTAATCTCAACATTGGTATTAGGCTGATGCGCTCGTTATGTTCCCAGATTCCTTAATCTGTCAGAACCTGAAAATACAGCATACAGGCAATACTGGTAAAGGTGAGTGCGGCTGTTTTGCATGCCTGGAGAAAGCTGTTGTCTTACAGGTTTTTTCATTATCTTTAATAGGCAATTTTAGGTCAGCTGTGTCTTGACTCTTACACTAGATCATGTTAGAGACAGAAAACAAAGGCTGAAAGAGAGCCTGAGTGTTTCAGGAGCCCAAGTCCTATTTTCCAAAAGCAATGTGGGTTTTTAGCATTCAAAGTGCCATCGACTAGCAGGCAGACTAGCTCTCAATGCTCATTTTTGCAGAGGAAAAGCCTAATTCCCCTTCAGCAAACAGCCTGTGTCAGCTACGCCACTTGCAAAACTCATACTTTGCTGTGTATGTCATTGAGGTGCTCATCAGTTGATCAGCATGATTGCTCTTAAATCGCCAAATCCACCACCTGCCTATGTAGAGGATAGTGGATTTTCTGTTTGAATATGTCTACCTTCCTTCCTAATTTATTGTGTAAAGCACTGAAATCTTCTTTAGCAGCGAAGTAATCCGGAGATATTTTGCATAGAGCATGCATCTTGGTGGGGTGCTGTAGATCGGAAGGGTTTATCTCCACGGCGGTGTATGCAGCTCGCTGTTGTCTTAAGGCTTGAGGATTTCGCCGGTGGGCTCACCTCACCTACTGACCACCTGCCCTGAGACCTCTGATGCTGCTGCTCACCAGCAAATCCAGCTTGGCACCTTCCAAGTATCTCCACTGCACTCCGTTTTGGCTTCACATCACCATTAGCTGTGTCTCGCTCTGCCTCATCCGTCTCTGTGTCCCCTCACTGTGACAGCCTGGATCTGTGCCCTCAGCGGTCACCCTGCACGTCACGGCGGATTTGGTCCGTTCCCCCTTCATCAGTCAAGGCACATGCGGAGATTGTTACCTGCTTATTTTATTGATGTATCAGTTGTTTTACAGGAACACCTTTGACTTCATTTTGTGCTGGGCTGTCATTTATGCCAGGTAAGGAAAATTGCACGTTTTCAGCACTCAGGACTCTTTCTCTTCCAGATGTTTCTCCGTGTTCAGTGCATTGTGTATATGCTATTAAAAGTCAAGTGGTGTATAACGGATGGCAGGGAGTGAATCAGTTGGGGAAATACCCTCAGTTTCCCCCAGATGCTCTTGCAGCCTCCTCTCCAACCTTTCTTCATGGTGACTGATTTTTACAGGCCCCTTTGATGGGTACCAGAGAGGGAGACACTTACCATCAGAACAGGCTTCATCTCATCCAACAGATAGAGGCACAAAGATCCCTCCTGCCTCTGCCACTGCCCCAAGCCTTTCAGCTAGCTCCTGTTGCAGAGGCCGGTTTGGAAAAGCCGCAGTAGCCGTGCAGCATATAGACAAATGTCGTGCTAATAACTGGTATCAAGGATATGGTCCCACCTCCAGACTCTGCTATCAGCTGCAGAAGTATCAGATAAAGCAGAAACTTGAGCAATGCAGATTAAATTTGACCTGACCTTTTCTATAAACAGAGGAATAGAGAAGCTCCTGATGACTTGGTGCCTCGCTTCTCCAGAGCGTTGTTCTGGGCACAGCTGGAGCAGTGCCTGGGCTGTGTGGACAAAGAAATCTCTCTCCAGTTGCTGTCATCTGTGGTGTGCTTCTCCCCACTCACCACCGCCTGCTTTCAAAGACTGCAGTACCGCCGGTGCCAGGAGCTGCAAACTGAGAAGCACAAACTTCTGAAACCCGGAGATTAATTAAGTATATAACATCACTTTTAAAAATCTCTCCTTTAATATGCTGTCTGCTTTGAGCCTGTAGGGGCCAGAATTTCAAAGGAAATATTCCAGCTCTTCCTTCCCACTCCAGCACTCATTCACGGGGGAAATAGGGCCATCCATGTCTTTGTCGTTTGGTGTTGATCTGCCTTCCTTGTGAAGGCTTTTTCTCAGTGCCCCAGTTTCCTCCTGCTATCTAGTTCTCAGCTGATGGCTTCCTTGTGGTAACACATTTGTAAGGCCCAGGCTGTGAGCTCAGATGTGTGCAGGGATTCCCCCTGTCACAGTGGAGACAAGCCCGCTCCTTCCTGCTCTCTGAACTGAAGATGGAGTCATTCCACTGAGTGTGCAGCACATCTTTCATACACACTCATTTTCAAAACCACCTCACTTCCTGCCTGATGTTTTGGTACCGTTCCATTTCTCAGAAATCACGCACTAACACTAAGATCACCTTGTTCAAATAGACACGTTTTCTTTTGTTCTGTATAACTCTGGGCTGACCCAAGTGTTGGCCTTGCTTTTCTCACCCTGGCTGTCACTTCATTTCCAGGTCTGCGCTGACCGGCGGGCTGCTGCATAGCTAGGTGAACCCTTCCACCTTCGTCTTGGTTTTGCCCTCTGTTATCACCTGACACCTGTATTTCAAGGACTTTTTGTCCTGCTGTCATTGTTTGGAGTCCTGTTTGTCTTTCTTTGTGGCTTTCTGGAGGTATTTCTTGGTGGGGTGGTGTAATCTTCAAGGCCCTGAGGGATTAGCCATCCTTTCATGCCATGTTTGTGGCTGCATTAACTGCATTAGTCACTAGGCCACATGGCGGTGGTGAGGAGATGCCATGGCCATCCTGGCCGGTCTCCTGACTGGTTCTTCACCCCTTCGGAGACTTTTCCGTCTGTAGGTGGTGTTGATGACTTCAGCCGGGACTTGTAGGAGTGAAGGCTCTTCCATACTGCAGGCTGGGAAAGGCCTTCACAGGGCCACAAAGCAGACGTTGAAGGCCGCCTGCAGCTTTCTCTTGTGGCCTGTCAGTCCGAACACCTGAACTCTGTGGGATCTCCTGGGCCTGACAGCAGCCTGAAGACACTCTCCTGTTTTGCAGAAGACCTTCTTATGTAAAGGATGGACTTTGGTGGCTCCTTTCTGACAGGGTGCGGTGGTATTTGGGGGAGCCCTGATGGTGATGTTTCAGCACATCAGAATGTCTGATGTCTTTGAAACTCTCCATCCATTTCATAAAAGCACAGCATGTCTTGCCTGTAGTGAACATTTGGGTTACCTTTTTTAAGCTTTTCCTTGTTATGACAGGACCTAGAAACCTTTTTTTTTTTTTTTAAAGCCATTTTCATCTACTTCCAGGAGGAGTGCTTTCATAGACTGCCACATCTCCATGAAGGCATGAGGAAGTAAACACTTCTGAGAGAAAACTCCACATAAAGGCAACAGCAATTGGCTCAGACCCTGTCTTCCTACTCAGACACCACCACGTTAAGCACTACTCAGACGATTACTTTAAGTTGTTTTAAGTACCTCCGGTTGTTTTCTGACTGGTTTCTGCTTTGGTTATTGACTACGAGTGGGAAGCCTGAAATATCAGACTTGGAAAGTCTGTTCTGTGGTTTAACCTTTCTTTTTTCTTTTTTTTCTTCTTTTTTTTTTTCCTTCTTCTTCTTTTTGTATATAAAAGACTTTTACTTTTTGTGGGGAAAAACACTGAGTATTTGATATACCTGCAGAAAAGCAGAAGCATATCGAAGCATATTGCCGTTGTGGCTCTACCCCCTTTGCAAAACACTTTTCACAAGCCGTGCGGAAGACACCAAACATTAAAAAGGAATGAAAATCTGGAAAAATAAATACACTGAGGAGGATTTGGACCCCAGTTGCCTCCGTCCCGCAGGTGCACACGTGCCGTCAGGTCCCTGAGCACCCTGCGCACTGGGCTGCGGCCGAGGCCCTGTGGGACCTCCGCCTGCGCTGACTGCGATGCGCAGCTCCAGCTTTGTAACCCCTTTGCCGAGATGTCGAACCCTACCCACACCTCAGGACAGATTATCATTAAGAAAAAAACCTCACTGATCCTGAAATGTGTCTTAATTAACTCCCAGCAATTTGCATCTGACAAAAGATGGAGCCAGTTTCTCTTGTTCGGCTGATCTGTGCTTAATGCCAGATGGGGGTGGCTTCAGGTCAGGTGTTTCCCAGGCCTGGGGCTCCCTTTGGTCTGCAAGACAAGCCAAGATAGGAAAGAGAGAGCCTAAATACCGCTTGTCTTAGGGTAGCTCAGATCCAGACTGGTCAGCATAAATGACCATATCGGGAGGTTATGGTTATTTGGATTATTTTCATCAAAATAATTTTGATAAAAGGGTCTTGGAACCGGAGCAGATGTTCCGCCCCGTGGGCAGGGCTGCAGTCGTGGTGCCTGGGAGCAGCGGTGCTCCTGCTGCCGCGGGTGGGCACCGGAGCACGTCCCTGCTGAGCCGGGGGGCTGTGCTGTGCTGCCTCGTGCTGCAGGCTGTGCATACAGATGCTATCCTCGAGATCTCGGCAAAAAAAGGAGACATTGGTATTCCTCTGCGGGACTCTGGGAACACGGTTTGCTGGGGGCAAAGCTGCATTAGGTTTTCCGCAAGCAGTGCAAAAATGGGATTTCACTTCTGCACTACCTAAAAATCTCACCTTTGTGTTGAAGTTTCAGTATTCTTGTAAATAACGCAGCTGGCCTGGCTGCTGGGGGCTGTCAGGCTCCTGCCCCTGGGTGAGCACAGCCCTCAAGGGCAAGCAAAGGCAACTGCAGGGGAAGGGGCATAAAAGAAAGACTGAGCTGGTCCTCAGTGCCGCGTATTTTGGGGAGGAACACCAGCTTGGGTGTGCTGTGAGAGCACTGAGCTCCTGGAAGTGTACCATCTACTGCCTCTTGATCTGCAGTGCCCCAGGACTTTGCTATTTAAATGCACAGTGCTGTTCCCTGGTTATGAATCTCTGGAGGTAGTTTTTTTTGTTGTTCTTGTTGCTTTTTCCATAGAGCCTTTGCTCTTTTTCCATGTACTCCCCCATTGCAGTGATTACAGGGCTTTGTAGTTGAACAATGCTTAAGTGAGGGAGAGATTAACAATTTACAGTTGTTTTTTTTTTTTATATATATATATATAGCTATAGGAAAAATCCTGGCAGCAAGGTTCACACATGAAGTCCTGCTCAGCTCCAAGGATGCAATGGAAAAACGCTTCTCTCCCCCAGAGGAACCCGTATCAGCAGAAGAAGGACGAGCAATCAGTAAGATAATGAATCAGTCAAAGTGCATTTGGGAAGATCAGAAGGTAGGACACATGTAGCCATTCATTTCTGAGTTTCTTATAACACAGCTGCATGTTATCAAGTTAGCTTAAAATCCAATTATTATGCATTTCACAGTATTAATTTTTCAACATCCTCCATTCGGTTTGGGCAGAGTCCTCTAACTACTGCTTTACGTGGGCAGACATTGGGGTAACACAACTTGGATTTAGGGAATCAAAAAATTATGCTGTCAGTGGTCACAGAATCATTGGGAACATATGACCCATGTAGGATGGTGCAGTACATCACACGATGGGGCCCCAAACAGGTTCCAGACAAGCTTTCCTGTTTGTTTCTTTCTTTTTTGTTTTTTTCTTTTTTTTTTTTTTCCTCTAAATCTCTAGAGAAGGTTCCAAAACCTGAAGCATTTGGAGCTCCTGCTAATCGGACAAGGCCTTACATGTCATTTAGATTTACTAATTTTACACGTAACCCCACGATACAATTAACAGCGGTGGCACTGCCAGATGATTAAATCTGGTTTTATGCAGAGGTCAAATGAACTGGATAGTTTATACACGAGCCGATGCCCTTTAATGAACAAATCAAACCCACTGGCCTGACATTAGCCCTCCACTGCCAACAGCAGAGCGTTGGTTCATTACGGTGCTCGTTGCTCACCGGAGCTGACCAAGGCTGGGGACCGCCACCCGCAGGAAAAGCTGACATTTTCACACTGCTCCATTTTTCGGAATGGGGACAAAACGGCAAAAACAATGTCTTGCCACCAAACCGTCCCAGCAAGGCTGTGCATGTGGTGGAACAGAGGCTGGTGGAGCTGAGGTGGCAGGACACGTGCCCTCCTGCCCCGGCTCCTGCTCCATGAGATGTGCAGGAGACACAGCAGGGACCAGCAGCAGCTCCCGGGGGGACTCTGCCGGGCAGAAACACGATTTCATGTCACACTGACTCACACTGACAACATTTCAGGCTGATTCAACCGAGCGCTCGGTTTCGCACCGTAATGACTCCAGTTGCAAGGTTTTGTTTAGATGCTCCTGACAGAAAGAGGGTGTAGAGAGAGGCAGACGTACACCTCCTTGTGAGATAAAGTAACACCTCGGAAACTCCATTTTCTACAGAAAAAGCTTCCTGCAGCCTGGGAACGCGGCCCTCCCTGGGCCTTTCCATTCGCCTCCCGCTATCACTCACCGTGTGTCTTACGTTATTGTTACAGAAGGGTTCTCTGCGTTTTTGCCATCTTGACAGACAGAGGATAGATTGTAATTAAATCACAGCTTAGCTTGGGGCTCCACGTGCATGCACAGGATCAGGCCAATCTGTCTATTTGCAGGTCTGGAGGATATATTATTTTTTTTAAATCCTTATGTGTTTCACAAATTATACCTTGCGTTCATGGATGGGAAGCACATTAGAGAAAGCCAGCGTCCTCCCTCATCCTGTTCTTTGCATTTCTCTTCAGGAGAACAATGAAGGCAGTAGGAAGTCCCACACTGCTTTGTTACGAGTTCCCAAGCAGTTTTGCTTTCAGCTTCACAACTAGGAGCAAAGCATTGCAACATCCAGGTCTGACAGACACAGACAGCATCTGGTTCAAAAAAAAAACAAACAGCACCACCAAAGATTCACGGGGGTGCTCAGAGACAATGCGACAGCCCTCTGTTTTTTAAATGTGCGTTTATTTTATTCAGTTTACCATTTTGGTCAAATCTGGCTTTTTAAACGCGAGGACTAATGGCGGTGTGTGAAATTGGGGGGGTCACGAGTTATGGACTGGAAAAAGGGGCTGAAGCCAGGCATGCTGCTGGTGCTGCGCAGCCCTGCGCACGTCCGCTACCCACTGCTTCTCCACCAAAACCACCCCGTCCCGCCGAGGCCTCGCAGCCCTGAGAGCTGAAACGCTTCTGGGCTGCTCCCAGCCCGTATCAGCCGTGCCACCATCAGCACTAATGAAGATAACGAGACGTCGATGCAGCTCCTGCACCGCCAGCGGCAGGGCAGCAGCCTCGGCCCCTTTTTGTCCCTCTGTCCCTCGCAGCCCGTGGAGCAGAGCTGGTTGCAGGATGATTTATTGTTATTTTTTAATTCACAGAGCGCATCCCCAACCCAAAAGCGTAAGAAAACCCCGTCCGCCTGCCAGTTGACTCATGTGTAGGGTTTCCGCTTCCCAGATCTGCATATTGTAAGATCCTGACACAAGCCTGTGAGAGTTGATGTTGTAAGTACAGCTTCCATACGGTTTGCTCAAAGGCAACAGATTTTTTATACGTATATATTTATATATGGCACCTGGTTTGGCAGAAACCACATCCGAAAAAGGGAAGCAAGTAAAACAGAGGAAGCCGGCTACCTAGCCGCTGCTGCATGTGGAGGGGTTTTGGCCCCTTCCGAAGGCGGTACAGACGCGGTACCGGTGCTGAGCCAGGGGCTGACAGGTCTGCCGCTGCTCCGTGCCCCCCAGAGGCGTCCGTGGGGCCGTGACACGACCCCGCATCTCCCGTGGGGCCGCGACACGACGTGCCCAGGAGCCGCGCCGTGAGGCGCCCTCACAGGACCCCCCCCTCCCAAAACCTTCCCGGCGGACCGGCCGCCCCCCGTCTCCCCCCCCAGCCCCGCTCCCGGCTCCCGCTGCCCACCCAGCCCCCTCAGCCCCACACGCGGGGCCGGGGCTCGCCCGCCCCCTGCCCGCCCCCGGCCGCCGCCGCCGCCTCGCCGTGCCTGAGGGGCGGCTCCGGCGGCGCGCTGGGCCGGGAGGCGGCCATGCCGTGCGCCGCCGCCGCCGGAGCCGGAGCCGCAACCGGAGCCGGAGCCGCCGCCATCCCGGCGCAGCCCGCGGCGAGCCCTGCCCGCAGCCGCCGCCGCCGCCCCTAAGGCGAGGGGCGAGAGGGGCGAGGGGCGGCTTCTCCCTCGCCGGCGCCCCGCATGAGGGGAGGCGTTAAATAGCGCCAGCGCCGCGGCGGCCGCCACTGCCAGCTCGGGGGCGGCGGGGCCGCCTCGCCGGCGGCGGCGGCGGCGGCGGCAGCAGCGGAGGCAGCGGCGGAGGAAACATGGCGAGCGACTCGCCGGCACGGAGCCTGGACGAGATCGACCTCTCGGCGCTGCGGGTGAGGCGCGGGGCGAGTGTGAGTGTGAGTGAGTGTGTGAGTGAGTGTGTGTGTGAGTGTGAGTGAGAGACCCCGACACAGGCTGGGGGGCCGTGGGGCTGCGGGGGTGTCGGGCTGTGTGTGTGTGTGTGAGTGTGCACACGTGTGTGCGAGTGTGTGCGAGTGTGTGCGAGTGTGTGCGAGTGTGTGCGAGTGTGTACCGCCCTGCCCGCACATGGCTGGGTGTGCGTGTGCCCCTGCCTGCGCATAAACGTGCATGCGTGTGCCCCTGCACCTATATAAATGCACATGCATATACCCCTGCGTATGTATATGTGCCTGCGTACACCCTACACGTATGGAAATATGCATGCATAAAGCCCTGTATGTATATGTGTGTGCATCCATGTATCCCTGCACGTATAGAAATGTGCATGCTTATACCCCTGCCCATATATAAATGTGTGCATACACACAGGCACGTACATAAACGTGTGTGCAAATGCCCCTGCACGTATAGAAATGTGTGCGTACGCACCCACACGTACATAACTGTGTGTGCACGTCCCCTGCATGCATATAAATGTGTGTGCATGTCCCCTGCATGTATATAACTGTGTGTGCATATCCCCCGCCCGTACCTAAACGTGTGTGCCTGTCCCCCTGCCCGCACATAAATGCGTGTGCATATCTCCTGCACATACATAATGTGTGCGTATGCCCCTGCACGTACATAATACATATATAAGCGTGCACATGCAGACGGGTATGTATATATGTGTGTGCCTGCGTGTGCGTGCATCCGAACACACATGTAGGGCTGGATGTGTGTACGCAAGCGTGTGTACGCGTACCCACGGCTGCATGGCTGCGCGTACACCCGGGGTGTGTGTGCGGTGCCCCCAGCGCCGCCCGTCCCCCCCGGCTGGGTGGCAACGGGGACCACGGGCAGGTGGGGTGCTGCGGGGCGCTATGGGGGCGCGGGGCTGCTTGGGGTGGGGGCACCGCAGTGCTCCGGGCAGCCCGGACCCCCCCCAGTGCCCCCCTTCCCCGCCGGCGGGGCTGGGCAGCACGGCGTCTCGCCGCGCTCGATTAATAAATCATGTCGCACGCGTGCACGCGCGGACACACGGGCGCAGACGGAGCCGGGTGCCCGCGGGATGCGGGAGCGCGGATGCTCGGGGCTGCTCCCCACGCCCTGCTTTTCCCCGTCATCCACCCGCCGGGCCCCGCCGCCCTGCCTCCTCCCCGGCCCCCCTCGGAGATAACGCGCTCCTGCCGATGTACCCTTGAAATGTCGGGCTTGTCAAACGTGGCAGCCTCCGCGTGGGCTGGGGCCTGGTTGCCCCCCTACCCCCCGTCGTTTTTTTTCCCCTAAGTTCTTCCTTCTTTCCCCCCTTTCCTCTTCATCCCTTCGCTGTTAAGAGCAGCGAGCTGGTATCGAGGAGGGGGAGTCATCTGAAGAATGAGGAGCTACAGCGGGGCTGCTTCTCTCAACCTGCTGCCATAGATAAATAAATAAAATTAAGCAGAATCCACTGAAGACTAGCACAAGTGTATTTTTAGAAATATTATTTGCTTCAGTGCAAAAAAAAAAAAAAAAAAGCCTATCTTTATTCACTTGCCCTACTTTCTTCCTGGTGAGTTTCTGGTTGATTAATAGTGTAAATGATTGCTCAGCAGTACACCGCGCAGGCGAGGCTGTAGCAGGGCGACCATCCACAACCTGCAGACCTGGAGCTCTCCTTTCCCTTGCTAGGTGGAGGTGTTTTAGGAGGAGGGGTGCTGAAGGCGGTGGGGCTAATCCAGGAAAGCAGTGTCCTTTGGGAAGGGAAGGGGGCCCTCTTCCCCCCCACCCCCTGAAAATCAGTTTTTGTTTCATTTTTTAATGCATCTGCGTTAGGAACTCTTCTTGAAGCAGACCGCTAGCTCTTTTTAAAACTGTCCCCACGTGCTTAGTTCGTGGGTTTTTGTGGCTTTGTAATCGCAATGTTCTCGAGACACGGTCTGGGTTTTGGTTTTGGTTCAGAAGGAAACGTTCTCCCTCCAGCCCCGAGAGCCACCAGCAGCGCCCAGCCTGCTCGGGGTGCCCCGGGACAAGGGACGTGAAGCAGGGGCTGGTGGCACCGCTGCGGGTTGTTCCCCTGCCTGGCCCTGTGCAGAGCAGCTCGCTGGCACCGCCACCGAGGCTGGCAGGGCTTCACGGGGAGGCTCTTTCTGCAGGAAATGGATTTTTTCAGACTCCCATTATAAAATTAGAGTTAGGAAAAGTTGGCCGCGTCCGAGACGCAGAGGAGTGGCGTCCTGATGGGGAGAGACCTGTGAGGGCACTTTCCTTTGAATTATGAGAGATGTGTTGGTTTATAAGTGAGACAAGAATAGGGGCTTAATTTGCCAAGGAATAGATCTTCTTCTAAACTAAGCTCTTTTAGCACTTGGAATAATTGTTAAAGGTCGTAAATCCAGCAGATAGGGCAAGGAGCGTGAATCATTCCACAGGGTCTGAATCAGAAATCAATAGTAAATTTGCTGCCTGAGCACAAAACATGGCAGCGAGGAGTCATTCCACAAGCCTTGCGGAATTTGATTTATTAGAAAATAAGAGAAGTGTCACATCGCTGCCGTAGGTGAGCCTGGATGGAGGGGACGTTGCTCCTGCGCCTACGTGTTTGAGGGTGAGAGCTGGCTGTTGGAGCTGCCGGGAGCAGGTAGTGACTCAAAATTCGTTCTGAGTGGCGGGGAAAGGAAACGCTCGGGCTGCTTATCTCTGAGTTTGAGTCACCAAAATGTTCCAGGAGGCTGGCTTTTACGAACAACAACAAAGGCAGATGCAGAGAGGGGACCTCTGCCTGCCACTTCGCCCCGTACCGTGCCCCGGCTGCCTTGCCTCTTTCAGGGTATATTCCCAGGGCTCCGGCACAGCCCCAGCTGAGCGTGGCTTGGCTCTGGGGCAGGATTTGTAGAGGTAACAGAAGCCGGCACGCACTCGTGCCTCTGCCACACCGGAGTTTATCTCGGCCATACAACCGTGCTCCGCCGCAGCAGTGCATCTGCTCCGCGCGCGCGCTGCCGGCTCGGCCAGGAACAAAGCCCTGAATCCTGCTTAAAATGCGTGGCCTGGTGCATCTAGTAAGCGCACTTCTGGCTCGCTCCTGCCTTCTTTGCGACACGTTTCCATCAATCATTTTCTGCCATGCTTATTGCCATGGTACCCGAGTGTCCCCAGGTCAGCGCGGAGAAGCGAGCGTGCGGGGAAGGGCAGGGCGAAGCCTGCAGCGTCACAAGGATGCTCTTAAAATAGAGGTCTTCCGCTGGTGGCGCTGGTAATGAGCACGGCTAATGTTGCAGAAAACTGTAATTTAAAATGATGAGGCCATTGAACAGGTAGTGCTGCATATTACACTGACAAGGGGATAAGATAAACAGCGTTATAATGTTCTTTTGTCCGGGCTGGGAGGTGTTTTTGCTAGTCCACTCGGCATGTTTAATAGCCGAATGCCCTGGCGTTGCTGTTAGCAGAATAGTGATTAACAGGGGGATTCGCACAGGCTGTTGATGGCCGTGTTTGAGAACAGATCTTTGGAAGAAAAAGGGAACGGGTGTGAGTGGCGATGCCGTGGGCCGTGCTCCCTGGTGGTGAGCGCGCAGCTGAGCACAACGGCAGAGCAGTCAGAAGGACGGGGCTGGGCTTTTGGGCTCTCCGTGTTGTATTTTTTTAAGCGCGTGTCTCGGTGAATGCTGTCATCTCTTGCCGAAGCCTGTGGCCTTGATCCTGCTAAAATATCCAGGTCAATAGCTTTTCCTCCGCCACGTCCGCTTGCAGACGGCTGACGTGCTGGGGATGGCTGCGGGCGCTTCTGCAGCAGCAGCAGCAGCAGGAGGATGCCTTTGGGTGCTCGCTTGGAGCTGGCCCTCTGTCTGCCAGGCTGCAGGAACAGCCCCCTAAAAGGGGCTTAGGTGGTAAGGGGATGAGGGGAGAGCCTTTGTCAGTGAGCTGATGGCCCCCTGGGGTGGGACCAGCCAGGGGCTAGAGCCTAGGAACGGCTCACCTGGGCTTGGCTGAGGGTTTCCTACTCAACCAGCACCCTTTTTGGGGGAAGGAGCAATAGTTTCCTTCGCGTACCTGGTTGTTGCTTTGGTTTGGACTCATTAACAAAAACCAAGGCTTTGTTGTTTACTTCCGCAAAGTGCTGACCATGCACTCTCGGGAAACTGGATCCTGAAATCGTTAGTTGTTTTGGAAAGGCCTGGCCTTTAGTGCTCAGGCTTGGAGAGGAGACAGCGCAGAATTAAGGAGCCGGTGGGTATTAGCTGTTGCTGGGAGGAATTGGATGAAGCCCAAAAATGTCACTGCCGTTCCTTTAGCTTTGCTTTGTATAGAAGTGAATTTTCAGTGGCCATTTGTTTGCATTAGCTGATCATTGTCAATGAAGATAAAAGCCCTCATATTAAAAACAGCAAACAAACAAAAAAAAGCCCCAATATGCTGGCATTGTCCTGTTTCCAGGACTTCATCGGGTTATGGAATATTTCAGAATCATTAAAGATTTAGGAGAAGTTCTAATGGGGCGTAAGCACTGCAAGCCACTACTCGGGAGCATTATCTTTGCAGCATTTTGTTGGATTTCTTCTTCCAACGCCTTTTTAAAACATGTAGCTCAACAGAACTTAAGCAGCTTTTGCAAAGGTCACCTTCTTCCTAAATAGAAAGAGGAACAAATTTTACTAGAGATGACTTCTGGAGATTAAGAAAGGCATGTTTGTGGTGCGTTGTACATGGTATGCTACCATGCAAGATTTGGCACCTATCTTCAACAAATGTTTATATATAGATATATATATAGATAGATAGATATAGATATATATATCTGGGACTCCTGAGATTAGACCCTCTTGGAGGTCTTTCATCGCGAACTTCATCAGTGCCTGTGTAAGCTATGGACCTTGGGTATGGCCATGTTCATTGTAAATTTTGAGCCTCCCCCCTTTTTTTTAACGTAAGACCTTGGCTGCACGATACCCATCTCTGAATAAGGAGTGAAAATGTCCAGCTCCAAGCCCTTCTGCATCTCGCTTCCATTCCTCAAGCCAGGATTTTGGTAGTGGTGCAAACGACGTCTTCTGCCCATGACGCAATTCCTTGCGTGTGTGTTCATGGGAAGTTAAAACAAAACCGAAGCTGGCTTCTGCCTAATCTTCTTGCACGGGGCTGATTTTTTTTCCCATCTCGTGGAGCTGTGCAGCCCAGATGTTGCTCTTCTGCAGTTCTCCACGTTCAGCACTGGCACGGTGACAGGTTGGGTACTCTGCCTGGTCTTTGGAGTTCTTCCCCCACATGCAAGTGGATAAGCGGCTGGTGTTTCTAAAGGCACCGAGAGTCTCTGTTCTCACGAGTGTCTGTGTACTGGTCGGTTACCAAAACTAATAATTTGGGCTGCTTAAGCATGAATTCAGAGCAAAATGTGCCGTAGCAGGCTGGTGTATGAGTACGGGCATTTTGTTGAGTCAAGGTTTGAGGCAATGAAGAGGTAGGTATTTGATTGGTGTGTGCATGTCTAAAATAAAAAGCACCTGATTTCTATTCCATGCAAAAATGAGTGGTTAGAGGAGGCTTTCATCCCCGCTATGTGAAGGTAATTTTTATCTGCCAGACTCATAGTAGGGGTACTGGTACAGTTTATACAGGGTGAGGGGGGAAAACCGTTTCCATTGGATCAGTATGCAAATCTCCCAAAATTAATCACCCCACTGAGGAAGAGGCGTACTTGAAAGTCATTATTTACGTGGTGCCAGGTCATGCAAGAGCTACTGTCGCGCCCTGAGCTTGGACTCTGGGCTGCTCCCTGCAAACCCTCGCCTGCCTCCCTCTAACGCACCCGCAGCCGCTTTGCAACCCTGATTATGTGCCTCAGCAGGAGCCTCCGCCTCGGACCTGCAGAGCAAGGACGGAGTATCGATCCCCGTCTGACTCCTTCCTGCCCAAAATACAAACGGGGAGAACCCTGCCGGTTTTCCCAGCGTTACCCCCAAGGAAGAAGCCAAGAGCAGGCGGACGTTTGCGAGGGGCGGTGGGACGAGCCTCGGCTGGGTCTGCTTCCTCCCCCAGCTCTGTTCCTGCTGCATTCGCAGTGGGTTTGGTAAAAGCTGTTGTGTGCTGGCTTTCCGGTTTGTTGTCTGGGAAGGGGGAGGTTGGGGGGGGTTCAAGAATACTTCTGCAGCGCAGCTCCCACCTGGTGGGAGACGAATGCCCCTTTCCTTCCCCTCCGCTCTCGCCACCAGGCTCGGCAGGGACCAGGAGCTGGGCAGGGCAGGGCTGGGGGCCAGGGGCTTTGTGTGGCTTTTCCTTCCCCCTGGGTGGCTTCAGCCTGCTCTGCTCTGCGGGGCCCCTCGTTCCCCGGTGGCACCGCAGGGCCTCCGTCACACGAGGCTCGCTCACGCTCAGGCACCTCAGTTACCTCGCAGGCAGCCATTAAAGCCGTCCGTAGGCTGCAGGTCGAAAACCACTGGCCAAAGTCATCGCCAGCGCCATTAAATGAGGGGTTGTATTTACTATTTGTAAAGCAGCAGCGTTGATTTCCTTCCCCCCCGCCCCGTCCCCTCTCGTCACGTTGGACTGTGGCTGTACATGGAAACCGATGGGCTGCCTGCTCTGTTCTCTGGAAAACAATTTATATAAACGAGGCTTGATGTTCTGCATGTAAATCACTTATGATTTCTAATGGCGGATTGCCTAACGAACACAGCCATGGGAAAAAGGAGACTCCCCTCTGCCCATGTTCCCCCTCTGCGGTGGTCTCGAGAGGAATCCTGTGTGGGGCTGTGACCCCTTCCCACAGGGGCTGAGGATGCTCAGCATGGAGGGGCCAGTCCTGGGGTGCTCCCCCCCAAAGGCTTGGTGCTAGAAGGAGAGGCAAAGCAAGCACTGTTGGAAAACATCGGTGAGAAGCTTAATCAGACCTCGGTTACATCCCTCTGCACGCCTGATTTTATTTTGTAACGGCAAATGCTCTGAGAGTACAGCAAGCCATTTCCCTTTGATCTGGAATGTTGCTTTTCCCTGTTAATTTTCTGCCGTGCTTGCCAGAAGTTCAAGGTTCTGGATCGGTAGTAAATTATGGATGACTGTAATCAGGCAGCCAGCACTGGAGTATCCAGATGCGACTTGCGTAGCCGAGAACCAGCATTTCCTCCTCCTGCATTAGGTGAGCAAACACAGCATTTACTGCCCCGCGCTCAGCTGAGTTACCGTGAATTCAGGAGGAGGTCCACACTTTGTTCTGCTGCTGATAAGCAGGCCTGCCACAAAAAGTCTATCAGTATTAATGGCTTCGTGCAAACGCCACCCTCCTGCCTGTAGCCGAGACCTGAGCCATTCGCCTGGTCCCATCCTTCCTACGTACGTCCTGAAAGCTGCCATGGCCTCTGGCAAGCGCAGGAGCTGCTCTGTGCAGCAGCCTGTGAGCAGTGAGCCACTCTACTGAGTAAAGGCTGAGCAGTCTGAGTATAACATCCTCTTTGTTTTACATGCTGTCACTGCAGCAAGGGTGGGTGGATGTGTTTCTGTTCGTGTGAACGCACGTGTGGTTTTCAGCTCTGGAGTGCATGAAACCTTTTGTTACAGTTCTTGCCTGCTTCCTCCAGCAGTGTCATTTCAGAGTACGAAAGAAATAAATTGTTTAGCTCTTCTGAAAGCAACGCTTTTTAGAAGCCAAGGATATCGCAAAGGATGTATATTCCTTTATAAACTAACAAAGAATCCAAAATTTAATTTAGGTGGCTGACACTTCCCCCCCGTTCCCCCGCCTTTTAAAAATTCTCTGTGCTCCTAATTTTGAAACTCAGCAGGAAAAAGCCTCCTGCCAGCTGAGTCATGTGTTCAGTGCATGACAGAAGTGACTGTTTGGGACCATGCCCTTAATCTGCTGGATGGAGGCTTTAGGATGCGTTTGAGGCGGTAGAGCCTTTGCTGAGGAAGAGATCGCACAGCTTGAATCTAATAAAATGTGTCTAATAACTGCTGTAGTATGCTACAGAAATACAAGAGATCAAAGCTTCAGAGGCATTTATTTTCATAATTTGTGGGTCAGATCCTTGCAGGACTAATTGGGTGCTGTTTGATGTCCAGGCAACAATAGAAATCTCCCAGTAAATCAGAATACATTTGCCTTTTCCTTTCTCTTTCGTATGCAAGCATAAAAGCTTAATATGATTTAGAGATAAACTAGCGAAAGAGAAGTTGCAGATCTCCTTCCTGTCTCGCTGCCATGTTTTTCAGAAGCATTGCACTGTGGACCTGTGCAAATGGCACAGCCTGGGTGCCTGTGCTAGCTCCTCGCTGAAAACGAGGTACCCAGATAAAAGTCCTGGCTCCCCAGATGTCAAGTGCCACGCGTTGGTGGCCGATGTTGGTAATGGTAGATGTTTAGTGTGTCTGAAGCGTGGTCCCCTTTAGGATGCATGGTTTTACCCCAGCTTACATAAGCTGACCAAAAATGAATATGCAGCTGGGTTCTGTGGGCTAAAAGCAGCCAGATTTGGGGTGAAGGAAGGGGCATGGGAAAAGGAAGGGGGATTTATAGAGGAGAAAAGAAATGGCACCGAGAAGTCACTGTCTCTAGCAGAGCAAGTGAAATAAATTAGCTGTTAATCTTTCTTCAACGGAGACCAGGTGATGTTCAAGGCTAGCAGGTTTCCCTAGGGTCACAGGTGTCACCACACAGCTTGGAGATGGATGAGGTGAGGGAGTTTTCCTGTTTTTACTGTGGAAGAGGAAAGCACGGAGCCTGTCCGACACGTGGGCTGGGAGTGCTGCTCTTCCTAAGGCAAGGTTGTTGTTCCCGTCGCTTTGGGTGTTGCTTAATTAGCCATGGGCCTCTACTCAAATGAGAAACCTGGCTGGAAAGGAAGGGCCCTGCGCTTAAACCGTTGTGTTTTCTGTTTTATCCTCCTGCTAAATATTCATGGCAGGCGTTCCTAGGGGGACTTCCTTTGTGTGTCTGCAAATGCGTCTGTTTTGGGGGGAAAGAAATACGGGTGTGCAAAGAAACTGTTCCTGGAGTAAAACCAGAGGCCAAGGCAACAAAATTAAAAGGGCTTTAAATGCACTTTTTGGCTATGCAGACGGGCTGTCTTTGCTGCAATAAATCTTCAGCCTTTACGTATTGATTAGCCTCAGTAAATACCGTGATGACGCTGCCCTTCCTATTGCTATTCTGTGGGGATCAGCGTATTAGTGTGTTTGAAGAGGCTGTAATAGCTAAATGGGATTCCAGTAGCGAGAGCGGTTTACAAATGGTCTCCAAAGTGAATCTCCCAGCCAGTGCGACTATCCCTGCTCCCTGTTTGAGTGTTTTGCTGCTATAAATATCAACACGGAGTGCTCCACTGGTGACCAGGCTGGTAATGGCTGTGTTTTCAAATGGACAAACTGTGTTTTCCGAGCCAAGTGCCCTGAAGTGGCTGTGCCCGGCCCTGGCAGGGATGCTGAGGAATCTCCTCTGTCTTCTGATGCCCTGGTTGGGGAGCTCTGGTGGGCAAGTGGTGGGTGTGGGGGAGCAGGACTGGAGGGGAAGGGCTGGAGTTTCCTATAAGTTGAAGAACTGATTCAAAATCCAGCAAAACGTTGTAGAGCAAAACGTTTTGCCTGTCCGACTCCCTGAGCTGGTTCCCTGCAGGGTGAGGTGAGAGCCAGTGCTGGTGTGTGGGGTGTCTGAGGGTCCTGGTGGTGGGACCCGCGTGATGAGCTGCTCTAGCTGTCCGGGGGCTGCAGGCGTGGATTCCAAGACTCTCCTGATTCTGAAGAGGAGAGCGGGGCCTATCTCCTGAAGGCACCTGAAGGTGTCAAAATTCAGTACTGGAAATTGAGTACCATGAGCTCAACAAAGAGTCGCATTAGAGCATGGGGCTGCCCGGCTAGCCGTTGTCTGAAAATGGCTCCTCTTCTACCTGTTCTGCTCACGGCCTGTAGTAGATTCTTTAGTGTTCATGTGCAGCAGGGCATAGTTCAAAGTGGTTTTATTTGCTGGGCTTTGCCCCTGCCCTTGAGGCAGTGATGTGTGGCACCCCAGCCACTGGGCCAGCCCTGGCTTCTTATAAAATTGTCGTGATATAGTACAAAAAGAGCAGGAATGTGGAAGGAATGACAACCTGTTACACCTGTGGAGTGCTGGGAGGAGGGATGGAGAGCTGCTTGCTTTAGACGTTAGGTGCCGTAGCAGAAAACCCACCCAGAAGACTTTCCATTTGCAAGCCCAAGTTTTGGCACTACACCGCGGTGGAAGAGCTCTTCCAGACATAGTTTGGGCTGTAGGGTGAAAACCCAAGCTGCTCCTGAGACAGTAGATGGAAAGACAGGACGGAGAAAATGTAAAATTAGCATAACAATATACCTTTAATTCAACGTGAAGGAAATAATTGAAGAGTCGCTGTTGCTTATGATGGTGACCTCTGCCAAGATGACTCATCCCGCAATATAATATGAGTCACTTGTAATGATGGCCTGTTAAAGGAGAAAGTGCCAGGTCCCCCTAACTCCTTCATTGTGTGATATAAAAGCCAGGCCAAAGAAGAGCTTTCAGGATATTGTTTAAAAGTTGCTGATACTTAGAGCTTTGAAGCACTGGGCTCTTGGGGAGCCTTGGCATGAACCGGAAAAGGCCCTGAGGAGAAACACTGCTGCTTCTGTGGCCTCTGTTTAAAAGAGCCCCATGACACACTTCTCCTCCCTGCCCTCTGCGTAAATGCCGTGTTGCCAAAGGGTGGCAGCCCAGGTAGCTCGCCTTCCTGCCAAGGGCAGCCTGTGGGTGGGAGGAAGGTGGGTGGGCATTCACTTGTGCGATGAGCACGAAAAGCCTTGGACGCCTTTGCGAGGTCTGCCCGGCAAGGGCTTAGCGCGGGGATGGAGGCCTGGAGGGCGGCATGACGGCAAGGCCTGGAGGTCTGAGGGTGGAGCGGGATGGTAGGAACAAAACCCAAAATGGGGGAGAGGAGAGGCCAAGAGCTGGCCACCAGTGGTCGCGTCCTCGCCTGCAGTCAGGGCTTTGTCAGGTACAGCCTCCCTGTGGCCTCACCTCTGACATCTGCCAGATGGGTGCAGGATGAGTTTATGGCCACGTGCAATCTGAAGTACTTGCTGTTAATCATTTACTAGCTGACTTAAACGATTCCTTGTGTTGGACTCTTGCTTTTCCTCAATAAATAAGGTTTTACAAGTCCCAGAAGAAAGCGAGAGCCTGGCAGCAAGGTGTTGTGACCCTGGGCAGGAGCTCACCAAGAAACCATGGCCCTGGGAGGCCTTTCCTTAGGCTCTGCCCTGTCCTTTTCATGTGGCGGGGACACCTTGTTCCTGAGAAAGGGTTTCTAGCCTGTCAAAAGCCTGGTGGTTTCGTCTGATTTTTTCTAAGCTTTCAGTGAGGGGCTGTGGAGGAAGGCTGAGGCCCTGAGGAGGCGAGGAGGGCTGGGCCTGCCTGAAGGAGGAAAGCTTTGTACCCAGGAGTAGCTGTCAAGGCGGTCTGAGTATTCAGGAAGCATCCGAAGGACACTGAATGTGCAAGTGGTTGCGTTGCAGAAAATTGTTATCTAGTGCCTTAGCAACAGATCTCCCTGATAGAGGGAGGAACCTGAAAGGAAACTGCCAGTGCAGTGGCACCCAAGTCTTCCTTTTGTCTTGCTCCTTTGGTAACTGGTGTCCCCTTCTTTAACGAGGCCCCACCGTTAGCCCGGTGGTCCTGCTGCTGTGGCAGCTCTTGGGAGCTGTCATCGTGCCTCCCATACCATCCTTGTCAACTACAGATGATTCAGTTGTCATTTATGTCAGTTATCTACCTTATGGATAGGTAAACTATTGTGTCCCCCTCCCCTCTAAAATAAAACAAAAATAAAAAATTAAGCAATGTGGTGAACGTGGGAGACCTGGCCCAAGTTCGAAGCCAGGGTCACTTTCCTGAGAACCTTTCCTATGAAGTTGTAGTTTTAGTTTTGCCACGTCGTGTGATCTCTTCCATACTGTTGGTTTAAAGCAAAGTGCTGGCATGAGCACTGGCCAGCGGAGGAAATGTCCTCGAGAGAAGATGCAAGAGCCCTACTCATTATCAGACCCGAGTAAAACTGCTCCAAGCTAATCTGGCTGCCTAAAAATAGAAGTAGTAGTGGGGGAAGGACTGTCTTCTGTCTTGGTTTGCCCTTGGTTTTCGTGACATTTTGCTGCTCTATATTACGTGTTTTGCTGGGGAGACCGGGTGTCCTGGTCACACTGGAGCAGTTCCTGTGAGCATGTGTTCATGGCAAAAACCATCGGAGAGGAAGGCCCAGGAGCTCGTTCAGGGTTTAGCAGTTGACTCCGAGTGCAGTTATATTCAGGTTTACTCTCTCAGGTTCACAGCCTGTCTCTTGGTGTGATCTCAAAGCCTCCCCTGGGTGGCTCTGAAGAAGCGATGTGGCTGGAAGCAAGGCATGGGCTGGGCCCTGGTGCATCCCTGGTCATCCATCGTGTGTGCACCTCTCCAGGGCCATGCTGGAGGTCACAGCATCTGCTTTGCAGTGTCTAAATAGGAAAAAACAAAATCACTTAGGAAACTTAATTACTCTGTTACTGTTGTAAAGCATTTAAAACACAAGTTTCATAACTGCCTTGTGATAGCCTCGTTTATGTTCCTTTTCAGTATTATGCAAGCAGCTCACCTTGTGATTATGAAATAGTGAAATGTGCTTTCTAATACTCACCCTCTGTTTCTCAATGAGTTCATAAAACCTCTTCTGCTTTCCATTAATGATGGAACAATAGGACATTTTTCTTTTCTCTTTTAAAAGGAGCCGAGCCCTTTATTTTATTTTTTCCAAGTTCCTGGGCCAGCAG
Source organism: Anser cygnoides (assembly GCF_040182565.1). Lineage (NCBI taxonomy): Eukaryota > Metazoa > Chordata > Aves > Anseriformes > Anatidae > Anser > Anser cygnoides. Next base: position 21,864,495 of record NC_089881.1, read on the forward strand.
CTCCACTGAGACCTTGCTGTTCCTTGCGGTTAGACCAGAGCGGACGTACCTCCTGTCCTTCACCGCACCGTCTGCCACTTGGGGGGAAATAGGACGTTTGTGGATCCGTCTAGGAGGTCCTGCTGCTCTGGAGCAGTCCCAGCTAGTGCAGTGGCTGTGGCTGGCGCTAGTGCTGCTGGTGTGAGCTGCTTACAGTGTGAGCTGAGGCGAGTGGGAAAAGTGGGAGCGGGTCAGGATGGGGTGACTCTTTCCTCATCAGAAGACCTGAAATATTACCCTGCTTGTTCCCAGCCAGTTATTTTCCAACTGGAAGTTTCTATTAATACCAGAAGAAGCCCTTTCTGCATTTTAGTGCCCCACAAAGACCTCATAGCACTGAGGCAGGGCAGAGCAGGAGCCCTCTTGTGTGCGAGGCCCCGGGAGCTGGGGCTCTGGTCTTCATCTGCGGGAGCATCTGTGCCGGGTCTGGATTTACCCTATCTCCACATCCAGCTGTTGTAGGATAACAGCGATTTTTTTTTTCTTTTCCTGTAGAGGGAAAGAATTAAAATTTTTCCCTAAGCACAGATGGGAATGCAGCGCTGCTCAATTTGCCTGGGAGCACTGAGGAGGATGTCTCCCGGCTCAGCGGCCAGGGCTGCAGCTCCGCTCAGATTTACATCCACATCCGGAGACTCATAACTCTTTGCAGATGCTAATGAGGAGTTTACAGATAAGATCCCCTGTGAGGAAAGGAATGCGAGGATAGTCTTATACCAGGGGAAATCAAGGTGAGGGGGGGGGGGTCAAGCATCTTGTCTACATTCACTTACAGGCGCTGCAGCCCTGGCAGAGCAGGGAGTAGAAGTCAGACCTTCTGGCCTCTCATCCTGTGTTGTAGTCATTAAACTATGCTCTCCTAAGATTAGATAAGGTGTGTTTTCAATGCCAGCAAGAGTTGATGAGCAAATTCCTTCAATAAATGCTTTTCTTGTAGATTTGCGAACACAGAATGAGCTTTGGGACACTAGGGAAGGGAAAAAAACTTGCAGGTGTCAATTTTCAGGGAGGAAATCAGATGGGAAGATAACCAACAGGTCAGAGTTCTTGAAAGAAACAGCAAAAGTGAATTTGTGACCAAGACTAGCACACTAAAACAGGTAGGCACCAGTTATATAGAGAAACATAAGACCAGTGCTGGGACTTGGAGCAAGAGTGATGTGAAGCCAGCTCTTATGTCCTGAGCAGCTGTTACGGGGGACCAAGGTGCAGCCCTGTTACTGGCAGTAAATGCTTCAGAGCAGCCCTCAGTGGTGAGGATGGCACTCTGTGTCTCTTCCTGTTTTAGAGTAAGTGATGTGGGAAACCCACGATTCAATCTTGCTGCCGGCAGCCTGCCACGAGTTTTAATATTGCTTGACAATGTAGGGCTCTGACCGTGGTGAGACGTGGCGCAGGGGTTTGCTGCAGCCCTGAGATAGATGCTGACGTTAACAGGGTTTTGCCTCAGTATTGGGGTCCTGGTGGATCCAGTTGCAGAGCTCTGATTTTCTTACAGTGTGAACTGTAATAGTGTGGTTACCCAGACCTGGAGTGACAGTTTGGTCCTGGCTTCAGAGTGCCTGCAGTCTGCACAGGCACGGATGGCTGGACTAGTTTCCCAGCAGGAAGAAATACTCCTTTCCAATACATCGGGTGTTCGGAGGAGAAAAAGATTACCAGGGCATCTTGATTTCATAGTAATTTGTCTTCCTAGCTCTGGCTAGGGGCTGTAAGGCAGACTGGAGCTCAGGTTTGCTGGATCAGGTGAAGTGACACAGGTGGGTGCAGCAGACAGCTCTGCTAGGATTTAGGGTGGCCCTGCAGAGCACCGGCTTGCGGCTGTGTTGAACAAGGCTTGGAGTGCACAGAGGGCAGCCGATCGACTCGTTGAGGACATAACACGGAGAGGAGAGCTGCGTGCAGGGGGCAGAAGTGGTGTCTTGGGCGCTAACCTACAGAGCATTTGTAGTACTGCTTGTTTTACTGCCCGATGGAGTGTGTTGCTGCTGCTGCTGCTCTTGCACGGGTGTGATTTCTGGTTATGGGCACCCTTATCTGGTTCTGTAGCCATTAATTCTTCATCTTGCCCACGTGGACAGCTGTAAGTTACTTCATCTGGTTTTCTTATCAGCTCTGACGTTTATTGTGTAGAATTCAAATTATTCTAGGAACTATAAAAGAGGGGACGGAGCCTGGGAATTACAGGTAAAAAGTTGTTCCTCTTTCTGCACAGACCAGTGAGATTTAAATGGAGAGTGAAGAATCGCTACATTTGTCAAGCCAGGACTGAGCTCTTGATTGTGCATCACAACTAGAAAAAAAAAAAGCACATTTTCCTGAGATTTCCTGTCGTTCCTTACTTTGTGCAACATTATCGAAACGCTCCTTTCGGCCCTTTAAACCCATCGATGTGCTTGTGAAAGATTCAGAAACGCTCAGGCTGAGTTTGCCTCACCATCGGTGGGCTGCATCCTTTCTGCGTGGCTTTGGTCCTGCTTCCTCCGCGCTGAGTAACTTGCACTCCCCGCGAGCTCTGCTTCAAAGGGTATGCCACCCTCTGGGAGGCTGGCCCTCGCGGGCTCGCCGTTTCTTTTAACAGTAAGTATTTAAATGACATTGAGGCTGCTTATTGGAGCCTGCTGCTTTTTTAGTCATTAGCACCGCTGCGCAGAAAGAGCAGGCCTCCAGTAAGACCAGGCAGTGGCGGGGATGGCCAAGTGATGCTCAAGTGTGATCCTGCCGTGGAGTTGTCCAGCAGAAACGAAGCTGGCTTTGAGAGACCACCTCGAACGCTGTCCTGTGCAGTGATTCTGCCACCACGGGATGGTCTCTGAGCCTTCCTCGTGGCTGAGGAGAGGTGCCACGCGCTCTCCTTGCTTGGCGTGTCGAGGTCTGGCTGAAGTCTGGCCAGAATTACAAGAAATCATCACGACTAACATGGTGCTGGTGAAAAAAAGTTAATAGAGGTGAATAATGGCACAAGATACATGGGAATCAACATTTTCCTCCTTGGAGGCTGTAGACGTAATCCACTTAATATTCTGTGGAACACAAGATTAATTTTCTTCAGAATAATATATGTGAGGGCTTTTCTTCCCAGTTCGCTGGCAGAGGCACTGCCGCATTGCTGCAGCTGCGGGCAGGGAATTAGGGGGAAAGGATGCCGGCGACTTGCAGGGATCCAGAGGCAGCGAAATCTGGCTGGAGGAGATCGAGCTCCTCTCTCTGCTCCTCTCCCGAACACCTGGGCACGGAGCTGGTGCCTGCTGCATGTGGAGACCAGCCCCAGCCGTCACTTGTCCTCCTCCACGGTGTACCTGTGCCGTGGTTTAGGCTCGCTTTGCAGAGGTTCCTTTAAAATAACGATAAGCCAAAACCCCTGGTCGTCTTTTTCTTTCACGGGATGGAAAGAATGCAGCGACTTGCCAAGCCTAAAGAGGAGTAGATACAGGAGAAATAAATAAATCAAACTGATTTATTTTAAGTTGATTAATCTGATGTGTTTGTAGTTTTCTAAAATAAAATTTAGCCCTGGAGGTTTTCGCAAATCAAATAACAACAACAGCAATTAATTTAGAAGCAGTTGGGAGTGTTTCCCACCCCTTTGCACATCCCTACACCCACGTGATTAATTTCCCCGCTTATGGGCCCAATCCTGCTCGGGGTTGTGCAGCTGCCTCCTGCGGGATGGGGACGGGGGACTCGTAGAGCCGCCCCCTGTAGGGCAGGGACACCTGCGGGAGGGCTGGGCTGCTGCTGGGTGGCATTTCTCTGCTGAAAACCCAAGTGTTACGCACCTCCCCGCTCTGTTTTCCCATTTCGTGCAGGTCTTCAGCAGGCTGCTACCTGGGGTCGTGCTTGCAGGGCTTGCTTTGCTGCCGTGTGCGTTGTGCTGATGTTTGCGGCCTGCCTGCGTGGGCCGATAAATCTGCAGTCCTAGCAAAGAGCACTCTGCTCGCAGAGGCCAGGTAATGCCACGGCTCGCTCCAGGGAGGAGAGCTAGCAGAGAGCTCCCACGGCAGGGAACGTCACGGGGCTGTAAGATGGCAGGGAGCTGAACTGATCCCATAAAGCAGAAAGTGGTGCTTGGATGCACTGAGTGCCACGGCGACTTGTGGAGCAAAACCAGCTCAGACACATGCGAGAGGTCCTTCTGCTTCGCCTCGGCTGAAGCACTGCCGTAGTACACATAGCACGGGAACTACAGTGCAGTCCCTGCTCCCCGCCCCGTTTAGTAATGGGATTTAGAAGAAAAAGCAGCTCCCAGAGCCTACAGGAGCGTTTTACAACACGAGCCACCACGAAATACAAAAGTTTTGCTATGGGAAATACTTTACGACCTGGCAAAAAATTATTGTGAATCATTTCGGCGCGTGCGGATGGTCTGTGGCTGTCAGGCAGCTCTTCTGGCACGCGTCAGGCAGGATCTTGCTTCTCTTGCTGTGGGACCTCGTTCCCCCCAGTTCGAGTGAGGGTCTGTCAAGATCAGACGTTCGGGCTCCCTGGTGAGTCTGGCGTTACTCAACGGAGCCTGTGAAACGTAGGAAAAGGGTGCGAAGCCTTCCTCCCCCTCCCCTGCACCCTGTTAACTCCTCAGTGAGAAAGTTCTTTCTGGATTTGAGGTGTGTGACTTAACATATTCTTGACGTTTCTGATTTTTGTGTAACTTTGCCGTTTTGTCAAGACAATTCTATGACAGACGTGTCCATAATGCGTGTTTGGGGAGCTTGTGGAGCATCGTTGTGTTTTTTACGGTCTGCTGGCTGCATCTTGCAGACTTCAGCAGCTAGCGGGATGCTAAATAATGTGATGTGACTTGCACCCTGCTTTGTCCTTTTTTTGAAACAAAATGGGAGAGACGTTCCCCCATTTTGAGGTCTTCTTCTGACCTCAAGGAAGGAGCAAGGCTGCCTTTCCTTGACGAAGGCAATCGCAGATGTCCGAGCTCGGTGGCCTCCTGTGGAGGCTGCTAGGTCCAGACTCAGAAAGGTGCAGGCTGGCTCCCGAGCTGTCACCCCTGCAGACATCCCCAGGCAAACCCGCAAACAGGACTGGCTGTTGGAAACGCTGAATTTTGGCCTGCCTGCGAGAGAGGGCTCTCTGCTGTTGGTGCTGGGCTTGGCGGTGACCTCGCTTTTCAAACGTGCCTCTAGGAGCGGTGCGTTAAGAGGCTGCAGTTCCTGAAACAGCTGCTCTGGTAAGTAATTAAACCGGCTCCTCTGAGATCCCCCAAACCTTTGACAGCATTTGCTAGTAGGTAGCAATTTCAGCTTGATGCAAACATTCGCTGGCTGAGGTGAGACTCTTTATTTCTCAGAGGGATGAGATCTAAACATTTAGGAATAATATCTTATTGGTCTGAAACTGCAGATGAGTGACTTCCAGTGTGGAGAGTGTCCAGCTGCTGGGCTCTAATTGATGTCTTGCATCCTAAGAAGTGTGGCACAATACTAGCAGTGACTTCAGATCTTCTGGGGACTATAGGTATGATTTATAATTGGCTCTGTAGCTTTTTAGAGACTTTGAGCTTAGCCAGGCCTTTTATATATTGTCCTGCTGAAGTTGCGTGCTTGAATTAGGCATCTGTTGAATTGGTGCCTGTGCTGGGGCCGCATTCATCCGGCGCGGCGCTGAAAACGTCGGGGTTCGTTCAGCAGTGCTGCTTCCGCCCCGCTCTGCACTGATCGACTTGCAGCTCTTCTGCATGAACAGCTTCTGTGAGCCGGAGGGAGGGCTTGTCGTACGGCTGCCAACAATTGTGGAGGCCTTCCCGAGGATCCACAGGACGTGCCGTAAAGGTTTTGAAGTGAGAGAGGATCGGACTTGGTTTAGATTCGGGGAGAGTCAAGCTTCAAATGAAGAGTAAGCGGAAACGCCTTGTGTCAAGGGTCATTGACTATCGCCGTCAACATCTTACCCTGGTAAGACTTAGGGAGGTCAGATGTTGCTTCAAGTCAAAACCCACGGACTGTTGCTTAAGGGACATCAGGTGTGGGTGGAGGCACCTTGTGGCTGGTAACGCATGGCTCTGGCTTTTGTAGGAGTGCAGAAGAGGCTTGGACCCTTCTTGTCTTGGTTGGTGTACATGTGTATCTACCTCATGGGTGGCTTTTTGCTAGACTAGGCTATTGTAGCGTGCCCTCCTGGAGGAAGGTTAACTTCATGCATGTCAGTGTAGTCGTTGTTGTCCCTCAGTAGCATCTGTAGCACAACCTGGGCTGTGGGACCCATTACATACGGTGGTACAAACGCGTTATCTGCTTTGGTACCTCGTTGTTTCCAGGTCTGTACGTGTTCTTAGTGCCCACGTGGTTTGCGTTTAGGGAGGGTGTGCCAACTGGTCGCTTTTCCTTTTGACACAGTAGGAAGGAGAAATCGGGTGAGAAGAACTCTCATTTTGTGTGTGCAAGTGCTAGGCTGTAAGCAGGACATCTGGAAAAGGTCAGTGTATTGTAGCTTCGGTCATTTGGACCCAGTGGAACCACGTGGGACTGGACGGAGGGGTATGTGCGGGTGTGTAGGTGGATTTTTCCTGTTCTTCCTTCAGTAGAGTTGTTGGCTACACTTTTGGCTGGTAGCTACACCTGGGAGAGCTCGTGTGTGGTTTGGGTGGGCAAAGCACGGCGGTGACCCTCAGGGAGGGCTGGAGGGAGCAGCTCCTCGTGGGATGCTGGAGAGGAATGGCTCAGATGGGTTGGTACATGGGCTTCCCTCAGCTGTCAGGTGGAGAAACGCTTCTCCAGTTAATAGCTTAGCCTTCACAACAGTTTTCGTTATAGGAGTGTTGTTTCTTGCCTAACATCTTCACTTGAGATGTGGTGCTGGGTGTTCGGGGGTGAGGGAGGACAAACTGCTTCTTCAAAACGAAAACAAAACCCTCAGCAAGCTCCCTAGTGCTCATCCAAGTAGAGCAGCTTGTATCGCTTGAGTAGGCAGGAGGTAGATGGCATTGATGATGGCTTGTCTTGTGAGTCTCTGGATGGGTGGGCGAAGGAGGGGAAAAGTACCGAAGCTGGGAGAAGACGTGAGATTAGGCAGTCCCAGTGAGCGCTGCATAGCGCCTGGTAGTCCAGCGTGGTTCTGCTTCGTTACTTGGCTTATCACCAAAGCAAAATATCCCCCCAAATACCTGTGCGGCCTGTTGAGGTTTTTTTCACTGCTTTTATTAATGGGTGGGCTTAGGGGTACATCCGCGTGTTGGGAGCGCAATGATTGCAGCTCAAAATGGTAACATCGCCAACCTCTTTCTCTGGAAGTTCCCAGTAACTCAGTATTTTATTGCCTTGGCCTTTGCCTTCCTGCTTTGCTTGCTGTCGTCTGCAGCTATATAAGCAATCCTCTCCTGGCTTCTGCCCATCGTCATATTACTCAGAAGGTTGTTAACTAGAAGAGCCTTGGAGACGGAGACGACTAGTTTATTATTAAAAAGAAACTCTGTCCTCAAGTACTCCTCCAAACCCTCCGTTTTGCTCTAAACTGCATGCCGTTTGGGATAGCTTCCCCAGGGGGATGGGACCTTGTTCTGTCAGATCATACGAGCGCTTCAGTTCCTGCAAAATGAGTGTGGTAATGAGTTTGCAGAGGGAATACCAGTTGACTTCTTAGAGCTTGAGATTTTTCAGGTCCTGTTGTTGGGGAGATGTGCCTGGCTGCCCACAAAGCTTCTGACTTTGCTAACGTGAAGCGTGGCTTCACAGGGCACGGCGCAGCTTGGACGTGTGGTCCTGGGAAATTCAGTCTGTGCAGGTACTCAGTGTGTGAGCAGAAGGCTTGCTCCTTTGTTTCGTACCCTCATTACTCACAGGGATGTTTTGCATAATCAGAAGCACATTAGCCTTATGACAATTTTATGTGTCGAATTGCATTGCTGAAGGGCTTTTCTGTCTCTCCTGCCTTCTTAGGAAGGTCTTTTCTCATACTTTAACTTTATGAGCTTCCTCCCCTGGTTGGGGCTTGGTAGGGTAAGGCGGCTTGATGTTCTCTATGCAGTTGTGTGCAGGTACTGTGTCTTAAAACCACTTGTGCTGAGAGTACTGCTCACCGCAGTCACGCTGAGCTCCGTGGCGTGGGGATACGGCCCTCCTGCACACACTGCTGTGTGCTGTGATGCTGCCATTAGCTTACAAGAGCCGACCACTTGGGCAGGATGACCCTTGGGTATTTCCCAGTGCCAAAATGCCGTCCTGTGACTATGGGGACTCGTCTGAGCAGGGGCACCTGGATGCAGATGGAGCTCACCAGGTGTAGTGTTGAGGACAGCAAGTCAACTGCTCTGTAAACCTGCTTCGGGTTCTTGAAAATGCCCGATCAGTTTAATGGGAACTCCCGGTGAGGCTGTTTTATCAGGGAGCTGTAAGGCAGAGGCTCGTAAAGTCACGGTGTTTGGAAATGTTAGTTGCACGGGCTTTATTCGTAGTGGAGATGAAAAAACCCTCTCTTAGCGCCATGGCGTTGCATCAGCTAACTGGAGCCCGGGGATGCTCGTCGGCTACTAACCCATAATGGTGCATTTCTTTCAGTTACACAGAGCGTTTTTCTTCTCTAGGGTTATAACATTTGCTTAATGACTGGTTATCTCCATGATTTTTGGCTGGAAGTTGTCATTAGCTGCTCAGAATTGGGGGAATAAGTGCACAATGATTACAGAGGCTCTGATCTCTCATTTCCCCTCCTGTGCATTCGCAGCAATAGTGGTTTAATTGGTGTGCCCCTCGGTTCCCCATGAGCATCTCTCCCCTGTCTCCTCACATAACCCTTTCTGCTAAATACCTTCTCGTGTGCTGGAGGGGAGAAAAATTAGGCTCCTGCAAGGAGAAGAGGCGAGCTGGGCATGCAACCCGCAGACAAATGCTTCCATCCTTCCCCTCGTGTTTGTGGGCATCTGCCTGGCCGTGTTTAGGGACAGGTCACGAGCGATCCGCTAACTCTGTCTCTGCCACAGATGAGCACCTGCAGCCCTCAGCCCTTAGCTGGTGTAGCCCTGCACGTGGTCACTGCCGTTTGAAGTCTCCTGGTGGCTCCTGCGCTTCTCGGGCTCGCTGAAACACGGTGGTGCCGGCAGCGGTGCCGTCCTGCGGGGCCTGTGCTGAGCGGAGGCTTTTTAACGAATGTTCCTGCTGTGAGCCCAACTGCTGCTGGCCTCGCGCCGATAAGCCCTTCCGAAAGGATGCGTGTGCTGGTGCTGGAGTTTGGAGGCGTTCCGCTTTATCATCTGTATACAGAAGTCCCCTCTTCTGACAACGCAATGGTTTTAAATATACTGCTTATTGAAACGCAGGGGACGTTTTTCCATGGCATTACTGGAGAAGACTGCTCTTGCCTTGCTCCATGTCTCACACCGTTTTCAGCCACTCAGACTTTGATGCCACTGATTTTCGTGGGCGTTAGGTCAGGAGTGTAAGAATTCCCCCTCGAGCTTCCGCCTGTCCTGGCGCAGCTGCAGCAGTGGGGTCGGATCCTGGCGAGCAGCGCTCGGTGCCGGCCCGTCCTGGCCAGAGGATCCCCGGCTCTGCCCAGCCTTCACCACGGGTGCTGCTACCTAAATATTTCCTTTCCCGCCCCCAGCTGAGCGATCTTGCTGGGCGTTTTGTTGCTCTGGAAGAGCTTGGGGACCAGGCTCTTGCCGTGTGCTGGCAGGAGCACGGGGCCAGGGCAGGCAGCTGGAGCAGCGCGATGCGAGGCAGCCGTTCTCATCTGCAGGGCTTCAAATGAGCCTGCTCCAAAATCAGCCCTGCAGAGCACCCACCCACTGCAATGCCGGCGTGCTGGGGTCCCTGAAACACAGCCCCGAGTCGTGCTCGGCCTTGCCCCTGCCTTTCTGCCCCCTCCTTTGTTCCAGAGCTGGGAGGGGGAAGGAGGGACCAGCTCCTGCTGTCTGTACGCGGCTCTCAGCGGTGCTACGGCAATGCAAACCGTTTTCTGCCTGAAGCTCACGTAGGGCTGAAAATTATTCTTGGGTTTGTCTTAAACGCTGGTTCTCTTCCTCAATTTTAATAAGCGCATCTTCTTCCAGTAGCCCTAAATGATCAGCCACATCATGTCTATCTTTCCCTGTTATTTCTGAGCTGATTTTTTTACTGAAACGTTTAAACCAAATAAAAGAAAGAAGGAATCTATAGCCTTTGTGAGGACAGTGGGAGGAAACAGGCCACGGTACCTCTGCGGGCAGGGGCAGGCAGCCTGGGCAGCGTGAGCAGAGAGCCCCGGGGCCGCTGCCAGCAGCCGCGCAGCGCCCGTATCTGCAGCCCGGGCTATATTTGGTCTGAGATTGCTCCTGCCTGGCCGGGGTTGGTCCCCAGCCAGGCCTCTGCGCCCTGGGTTTCTTTTCCCCGGCTAGGTCCGAAGCCCCCGTGGAGCACGCCACCCCGGTTGCCTGCCTTCCGTGCCCATCCCCTGGGGCTCCGCAGGGGTGGCCGCGTCCCCCAGGTGCCGGGGTCAGCCCCCAGCGGCCCGTAAGGTGCGGAGCTCATCCCCGGGCGTGAGCCAGCTCAGCGGAAAGAAGGATTTCTCCCTGCCCTGTCCTCTGGGTGTGCTTCCTTGGGTGGCTGTTTGCAACGCGCTGCTCCTGGGCACGGGCACAGGCTGTCTGGGAGCAGCGCTGTCCCCCCCAGCGCCCGCTGCGTGGGTGAAAGCCGCGCGAGGAGGAGCAGCAGCAGCAGCAGCAGCAGCAGCAGCGCTGGGAGGAGCGAGCACCCTCCTCTCCCTCTGCGTTCCTGGCGTGTTGCTAGGGCTGCGCTCAAATCCTGCCTGTCCCCGCCAGCAGGAGCTGCGCCGTGGCTCCGCGAGCGGCCCCCGTTACCTTGACAATGCTTCCCCGTGGAAATGCGGGGAAGAAAGAAGCGTGGTGGTGGTGGTGGGGAGGCACGGCTGCCGTGTGCAGCCTGGCTCCGAGGTCCTGCGGCCGTGCTTCAAAGGAGCTGGGAGAAACCTGGCGGAGCTGGGTGGACGAGGGGTGGCCCCGGAGGGCAGCAGGGGGGACTCTTGGGTCTGAGGTTTGGGAAGCGCTCGGGAAACGTGTTAGACAAAATGGTTCTCGTTATCAGAAATGGCCAGCTGCTTCCTTCTCCAAGCCTCCTGATCATCTGCCCTAGGCACAGCTTTCTTCTCTCTTAATCTCCTAGTGAATATTCAAAAATAGATATACTTGTAGCACTTGAAAAGCCTCTTTCAGAGTTGTTTCAGCACTGCAGAGAATAACCCTAAGGAAAGAAATTCAAGAAATAAACAGCAGCTGCTGTCATCCCTCCCCTCCTCCTTACCCAGTTTGTTCAAACTCGGTGCACTGCTTCCCTTTCCCCATCTGCTTTTGGGGAGAGCTGCCCTTGGTCTGCTCTAGGAGGTGGATGGCAGCTTTGGGGTCCATTTTCATTTGGTTTTGCCCATACTGCTTCTCAGGGCTTTCAGCCCTGCAAATCACGAAGCCGCACCGATGGGGAAGATGTATGAAGGCAAGACGTGGTGTTCCTGAGTGTATGGGACATCTCCTGGGCTGGGAGAAAGGCAGCTCAGGCACGTCAGGCTCGGATTAACTTACTTGGGGCGCTACTAGACGTTGAAGCTAGCTTCTCAGCTGCTCACAAAGACCCAGTGTTTGACTTCAGGCCCAGACGTCGTTCTGAGTTGATCCCGGCTTTGTAATGAATGCAACCTCTCTTTCCATAACCTGGCACGGTGACGGAGGGCTTCCCTCGCCTGTCTCCCAAGGGATGCTTCTGAAGGCTGCTCTTCTTCCTCCTGTGGCAGCTAACCCGCCCGGCTGCCTGCTGTCAGACCGCAGGTACCTTTGCTCACTGGGCCTTCGAGTCATTTCGTAGCAGAAGTGATTCAAAACCCCGCAGAGCCTCCGAGTGCCGCCTGCAGCTTGGTGGCTTTTGGTGGCCCAAATGTCCTGTGAGGCCGGGTGAGAAGCAAGCAGGGAGGGAGGACACCCGTGGGTGGGCTGGAGGGGAGCAGAGCCCCGGGCACCGCCACGTGCCCACCTGGTTTGTCGGGGATCGCACGGACCCAGATGGAGCGGTGAGTGTGGGGAGAGGAGGAGGAGCAGAGAAGCATAAATAGAGCTTCTGGACGGGGAAAACCCGGCGAGGGGAGAAAATATCAGCACCGGTTTACTCTCCCCACCCTCCCTCATACCTCGTAGCGAATGTTGGCTTCGGGCAGTGCCGGTGTGTGCTCTGCTACGTGTGCACGTGTGTGACCGCTGCCTCGCCAGTGGGGCGAAGGGGTGTGCAGGGCTTCTGGGTGTGCTTTGGTGCCAGCTGACAGCTCTGTGTGTCCTCTTGTGCTCGTCGGACAGGCCAGAAAGTTAACGGCCAGGATGCGCCAGGCCTCAGGGCGAGCGACACAAACGCTGCTGGGACCTGGCCCTGCGGGGCTGGTGCGGGGCTGGCTCGCCACACGGGGTGGAGTAACGCCCCTGCTCGACATTACTGTGATGCTGCTGATCCCTGGGCTGTTAGAGAGCTTCAAAATGTTCAAAACGTTCTGCCAGAAAAACATCGGTCTCTCTTTATAGAATGCTTATTTTTTGAAGAATTAGAAGTACAGCTTATTAAATGCTTTTTCTTCCTTTTCTCCTAGGATCCTGCAGGAATCTTTGAGCTGGTAGAGCTTGTTGGCAATGGCACGTATGGGCAAGTCTATAAGGTAAGGCTAACGCCGGTGTCTGAAGTGATCCTGGTCGCCTTGGCCGTGTGCTGAACATGGGGCATCCCACTGCACCAGCCTCGTTAGGTTCCGGCAGTGTCAGGCCCGACAAAAACCTCGCTGGGCTTTGGCTTTTTGTCATGTGCTCGAGCTCTGCGCAGCACGTGGAGCTCCTACCATAGCAGTTTGTACTACTTCGGAAGCTGTCGCTAAAAAATGGATTGCTTTCTTTGCCTCTCCCCCCAGTCGCTTTTTAGGGATCCTGTGCTGAGGGAGGGAGCGGGGAGTCTGGGGTTTCACAGATAAATCTCTTCAGAAGAGCTGTGTCATGGTCCAGGAGCCTGCTCAGGCTGGTGCTCTGCCGGGACCGCGGGGCTATGGCACGCAGGCTGGCTGCCGCTTGCTGCTCGGCAGAAACCTGCTGCCGGAGGACAACCGCGGCGCTCAGTGGGTTTGCTTTCAAGCTCCTGCAAACGTCTGGCAGCGGCTCTCCAAATGGGAGCACAAAGGAGACCGTGGAGAACAAAATTATAAACCCGTGAGCTTCTTTCCTGAAACGTTTAAAGTGTCCGTCCTTTGCTAAAGCGCATCGCCTGTCCCGATCACCTCTTGGCATGAGGGAATTCCAGAATTTGTAATCCTGGTGTTTTTTTTTGTTGTGGATGATTCTTGTGGGGTTAGCAGGGGTTGAATTATTTTGGAGTCTGGGCTTATCTGCGCTTAATGTATGCTGTAAACATGTTTCTTGGCAAGTTGCACATGGAATTTGCTGAATATTTCAGGTCTGCTGGCAGATAGTAACCCCACGGGCCCCATTCTCCAAAGATTTGTGTGTGTGGGCACTAGATCTGTATTTACATTGCACTTGTGCGTGTGTGCACACAGAGATCCCGTTTGCCTGTCTTGCCCACGTTCCCGTTTGACAACAGAAAGGAGTATATCCACGTGCTCCGCCTTGGTCAGCGGGAAGGCACAACTCTCGCCTGTCACGCGGTGAAAGGCAGCGAGCTGGCCCTAACGAAGAGAAAAGGGTGCTTAGAAAGCCACCTGTCAGGAGCTATTTGTTCTGATCCTGGTCTCCCCATCCTCCCGCTGCCGCGGGCTAATTCCATCAATTCCACGACAGAAGGATTGAAGTGAACCGCGGGTGAACCGCAACTTCTGGGGTTGAAAACGTGTCAGTTTTTGAACTGGAATAAGTTGAAAACCAAACAAAACAGCCCCCCCTCTAGCCCCCTTCTTACCAAGGCTGTATTCCAGGAGCCTTCCCCTCGGTGCTCGCCCCGGGGCTGTGTTCCCCGCAGGACGGTGGTGGCCGTGGTGCCCTTGTTCGCTCTCGGGCGCGGAGGCCAGCCCCGGGAGCTGGGCTCGGACCTGTTTTTCTTCTCAGCCACTAAAATAATGGCAGAGGGTGACCTAATTTTAACTTAGGCACATTTCTAACAATCAGTGGAAACTATGCACCTTTAATGGCCTTTTGAAAGTGTCATGTTTTTGTGGAAAGCAGAAAAGGGAAATAAACTATCTAATGTTTGCTCTGCTCTCCGCACAGCTCCACTGCGCGTGTTTCCTGTTGCAGTGGTTTGTTTGGTGCCTCGATGTATGATCGTAAAGGGGGGGAGAACCATCCAGAAGCGTTCAGCTGTAGGCTTTTGGGGAGGTAATATATTCTGAACGCTCCCGTGTTTCTTTTTCTCCTTCTTGTACAAAGAAAATCCTCCTTTTCGCTGTTTTTAATGTGCCGGAGCAATCAGATTGTCCCGGTGTGATTCACTCGCTGGCAGTGCCAGGCAGGATGGTGACTGGGAGGGGGAAAGCTGCTGTCCAAACCCAATTAGTAAGTGTTGAGGTAGGAATTCAGGCTAAGGCTGAGTTCAGATTCTCTTAAATTGAAGTCTTGGAGTTGTATCCACTTTATAAACAGAAGAAGACTTTGATAGAAAGCATACATAACTGTTTATGGTGTCCCACCCTAAAACCTAGCACGGAAATAAGATCTCTGCGATTCTTTTCCTCCAGATACCACCGCTGTATTTATCTCTTAAAGCAAAACAAATGGATCGGTTTTCAAGACACTTAGACCTTCTGGCTCCCTTCTAAAAAAACACGTTTGAGGTTGCCCTTACCTAGGAGCAAAAGGTCTCCAAGCAGTCACATCCCCTGGACAGCTCAGAGGTCAACAGCAAGGCTGTTTGGGGTCCCCGGTGCTGGAAGGACCTGGTGTGGAGGTGCACAGCTCAAGGGAGAGGGCGCAGAGCCGTACATCGGTGCGACCCGAAGGCTGGGGAAGCCCTCATCAGGACCCGTCCTTCTGCCCCCCCTCTGGCCGCAACCAGCAGTAACTGCAGAGAGAATGAACGTTCCTTGCTCAGCAAGCTCTTGTGACTAGCTTGGGTTTTATTTTAACGAGAGACCGCGCTGGTGATGGTTTCTCTCTCTAATTGAATTGGAAGCTGTTCTTTATTTTCTAATAATCCTGCATCTAATGGTACGGATTGTGAATTGTCTTTGATAAAGGGCTGAGATCTTGCTAGCTCCAGTGCAAGGCATTGTTGCGCTATGGGATTTTTGTGTTCCTGGGTTTTTTTGAACGCTTAAAAGAAATGGCTAACAGATACACAGTGCTTTGGACTTCAGGGATTAAGCCGTTGCCTTGCTGTTTTTAGCAGGTAGCTGATGACTGGAAACAAAACTGTAAATGCAGAAGTCGCAAAGACTTTTGATAACGCTGTAGAGCATTATTGGAAGTGTGAGGGAAGGCATTTTGCGTTGCAGAATATTATTACTACCGTTCATCTCTGCTTTGCATTAGAGAGCAAGCAAAAAGGCCTTGCATACTGAGCATACTTACACTGCCTGAATAAATCACACCGTCGGGGCTGCAACTGCTGGCATGCCGACCACCACTGACCACGTGAGCTGAAAGGGAAATAACACCAGATTCCTCACAAACACCCTCCCAGCGGGTTGGTGCAAGGCTGGAGGAAGACATTCAGCGGGCTGGTTATCGTGCGCTGAATATGTCACAAAATAAAGCGATCCCCCCATGTTTTTAGGCAGCTGTTTTGGTCACTCCGGGAGTCCCCTGTCAACGTGCAGCAAGGTGGGAGCAAACTCCTGGAGCAAACTTGTGCTCAGCACCACTCGGGTACCCAGCATCACCACGGCAGGGTTCTGATGCCAGTCTTCTCAGCATTAAACCAAAAAATAAAAATCGGTAGGTAGGTCAGATGGTAACCATTAATGTTCTCATCTCACGTATGGTTTTACAGCGTTGAACAGGGAGGTGAATGACGCTAGGACTGCGTACTCCTGCAGCCTCCCAACCCCACCAGGAGGGCGACGGGTGCTAACACCAAGCGTGCTGGCTTTGCTGGGTGCGCTGGGGATGTGGCTCTCCGTTCGCAGCTTTAGGGAGGCTTTTATTTTACAGGGTACAAGATTTTATTTTACAGGGTACAAGATACGGCACTATGGGCTGGCTCCGTAACTGCACAATAACTATTGATTGTTTAATTAGCTGGTAAATGCCACATAATCGCTAAGCCGTTACACAGCCTCCTTCTGCGCTCTCATTCAGGGCGTGTGGGACTCATGGCCAGGGTCCCTGTGCACGCTCCTCCGCTGTCACGGGTGGCAGAAAGCAGCACTGGGGACACCGCGGGGTGCCACCGGCCATCACCTGGCCGCAGGGTGTCCCTGTCCCCGCCAGCCATCGCCGTGCCTTTGAGCACCAACATGGTAGCATCTGCTGGGAGGAAAAGTGTTTTGGAAGCTTAGGTTTGAAGCCCAGTTTTCATCCTGGTTTTTGCTTTCAGGCCCAAGCTAGGTGGCCGTTTGCCCCATATGGGGCAAAAGGATGAGGAAACGCATCCCAAGGTCTTCTGTCAGTTCTTTTATTCATTACCCAACTTGTGTTTGCCAGAACAGATTCATCTGGAGGTGAACCCCCGGTTCGGTCCAGTAGATGAAGATGTTGAGGTTCAGGGGTATGGGAAAGCGAAAGAAGTATTTTGAAATTCAAAAAGCCATGTGTGGCTGCCTCCTGGTGATGGTGTCCCTGAGTCTGCAGATGCCAAAAGAGCTAGGATAACGTGGTCCTGCCCTCCCTGGTGCTGGTTGTGTGCTTCCACGGTACCCAGCGCGTCCCCAGCTCTCTGTGCTCCCTGGGCACTGCTGTGCGTCCCCCTGCTGAATGAGTAGCTGGTGGATATGCTAAAGAAAGGCAAAGATTTTTTTTTTCTCTTCTTCTAAGCTTTTTGGAGGGGAGGTGTAAGAGAAGAACTCACGTGCAGGCTTGCTCCGTGTTCAGCCTGCCCGTGGTCTGGCTCAGCCCTGGTGGGAACAGAGACTCTGCAGGTTCCCAGGTCATTACTAGCAGTTCAAATAATTAGCTTGAGTCGAGAATGACATTAATTGTTTTTAATAATCAGTTGTTTTATTGTCTCTCTTTCTGAAAGACTGATGGTCAATAGTTTGATAATTAATCGCTGTTGCTTCTAGCCCAGTGGAAGAAGTTACCACGCTGCACAAAATTATCGTTTCCTGCGGATTGTTGCTGTAAAGAATTAATCCTAGCCGTGTACACAGCTTTTACGGCTGAGGGCCGACTGCTGGGACTTGCTCGAGAGGCCGTGCTGCACGCACGCAAGCTGCAGGCGCTGCTCCTGGGCTGATTGCTGCCGCTGTCCCCCTCCTCTGGGCGCCCGTCCTGCAGTCCCTGGTGCCCTGCAGCACCGGCACCCGCTGTCCTGGGGAACACAGAGCCCTGAGCTCCCTGCATCTCTGGCCCACAGCAGCCAGCTGTTGGGTTTGAACGGGCTCATTAAGCATTTGCCTTTTCCCACCTTCTCGTAACACCTGGTTCATTTCATTAAACTTGAGCCAGAGGTGTTTGTCTAGCACCGTATCCTTTGCGGTCCCTTTTTGGTTCCAGCCTCTTCTTCAGAGCCTGCTTTTGCTGCATGTGTGTGTGTAGCTGTCCCTTGGCACGCTCTGGTGGTCGCTGCAGATGAGGCAAATGTGTCAGGGTGTCAGCACTCTCTGGCTTGGGTCGTTCCCCAGCTTTCCATATAACAACTTGGGGCCTGCTCCATAGGGCTGAAACGGGAAAACTCCTTGCCTGTGCCTTGCTCGGAAAGCAGAGCAGATAAAGCAGGAAGGATCAGATGTGCCCCATCCAGGGCTCTTCTTTCCCTCGTATCAAGGCGGTTTTGGCGTGGCTGGGACCCTTCACACCCGTGTCCAGGTACGGGGTCACCCCGGGGGACGCCCGCCCCACGAGGCAGCTCTGCACCCTCAAGGTCACACAAGGGCTGTGTGACTGAGCATACGGCTGACAAGCTGCTGTATAATCCTTCCGTACCACAAGCATGGCATTACGTAGTGAGCCGTTGCTTCTGCTGGGATGGCTGCTTGTGTCGGGGAGCCCGACGGGGTCACCCCTTCTTATGGGGCCACCGGCTTGCGGGATGGTTTTTGTGCTTCAGTCGGTTCTTACTGGGCTGCGGGAAGGGGCTGGGCTGGCACGCTGATACGTGGTAACGCATGCCGGCTTTATCAGAGGGTGAAAAACAGTGACCTTGATTTATCAGCTTCCCTGTGATGTCGGATTATCTTTGGAAGAAAATGTCCTTCCCTTGCTGCCTCAAATTGTGTGTGCGTTTCTGAAACGGGGCCTGCTTTTGGCCACACGGGCAAGGAAGCCTGAACTGGAAAATGCTTAAAATGATGTTTCACTTAGGGGAAGAAAAAAAAAAAAGAAAAAAAGAAAGGCTTTGTTACCAGAGCAACTGGTACATCTTGTGCTGCTTCGTTTCTGTGAACCGCACAGAGCACCCTCCGCCCGCCCGCCCTCCCCGCAGGAGCCAGCCCCCACACACCTACACACCAATATGTCACGGTGACTTCTCGCCGCCTGAATAAGGGAAGGGAAAGGTGCTTCTTACACTGCGGCCGCTTACAAAAGGTGATTCAGAGTGTTCCTGCGTTAATTTATCGTTCCCCCCCCCCTCCCTGTTCATCTCCATCCCCTCCGCGGTCCGTGACGGGGCAGGGCGGGCGCGGTGCCCGTGGCGCTGGCCGCTCTCCTCGCGCTGCTGCGCGCTCTGCTTCGCTCAGCGCCGCGCAGCCTCGCAAGGCAAGAAGACATCCGCAGTGGCACGGGGGAAAAAAGCTCCCTTTGAAGACGCCAAGCCGAGCCAGCGGCGCCGCAGGACGTGGTGGCTGGCCTCGCGGGGCTTATCGGGTGCCAGGCGTGGGTTCAGGGGAGGGAGAGCCCTCTGCTCGTCTCGCTGGGGGTAGAGGATGCTCTGTGCAGGCAGGCGCCCTGCAGAGCTCTCGATCCAGCACCGTTTGGCCACAGGAACGACCAGACTAGGAGCTCAGACCTGTCTCGGCAGGACAGCAGGGGAAGGCAAGGGTGTAGATGCTCGTAGCGGTGTTTGGCAGTGAAATCTGTGACACCGTGCTGCCTGGAGGTCTCCACGCCTGCTGGGAGAACCTCGGTCTGTGGGGTGAGAGAGGTGTCCACTGCCCTTGCTTTGGGGCTGCTCTGGGGCTCGCTCAGTCCCTTCGCTTTGGGGCTGTTCCTGGGGATGTCCCTACAGGCACCGACCCGCATCGAGGGCACGGGGGGATGCTCAGAAAACAGGCAGCTTTTCCGAGCTGGGGGCGTGCCCTGCGCAAGCCTGGCTCTCCTGTTCGGGAGGTGCAGCTTCCCAGCCTGAGGCTTGCAGAGCTCTGGTCACTGACACCGCAGAGCAGTTCGTTACAGCAGCATGGCCACGGCCAGCGGGTGAGGTTTGGTTGCTGCAAGGCCTGGGTGGATTATAAAATAATTTCCTGTTACAATATGCTGATCCGATGGTAGCCCTGGGCTGCAGGGAGGCGAATGAGGAAGATCGCTGGAAGAAGAAGCTGGTGCACGCTGGTTGTTGTTGTTGACTCGTTCATGATATTTAATGAGTATCAGGTTAGTGATCTAGAGCCTGGTGTGGCGTACAGGAAGCCTAGTGCTGAGTCCTGCGGCTGCTAACTTCTCCACTGGCCTTTGCTGAATCACCTCTCTCCTCCTCTGCCCTGCCTGTGCCCAGCCCTCCCCTGGCATCAGGAGCAGTGCGGGTGCTCTGCGGGCAGCGGAGGCCACTTACAGGGAGCTGCTGTGTCAGGGGCAGTTGTTAACACCGTTTTGCAAGCACAGACTCAGGCATGAGGCTGGTTCAAGGGGAGCTGATGCAGCAGCCCCAGCACCAGCCAAGCAGCCAGACCACCCGTTTGGCTGCTGCCGGCAAGATGCACAGTGCCACCGTCTCCGTTAACAGCAAAGAAAACTCCTCTACACGATGTAAAGAAGCGCTGAAAATGCAAAGCAGGATCCTGGGGCTGGGTCAGGCTGCGTATCTGAGGCTTTCACAGTGGCCAGTGTTTGTTTTCGACGTTCCTTGCTTGTCCTTTTTTTGCATCTTTTCCGATGTGGACGCAGCCTGACTTGCAGCTGGCGCTGAAGGCCTGAAGCAGAGCGGTGCCGGAGGGGGGCCGGGTGGAGCTCAGCATCTCCTGGGTGCGCCGTGGAAGCTCGCCGCAGTGAGAAGCGTGGCTCTCGAAATCTGCAGTTTATTCTTAGGTTTACCTGGGAAGCCCTTTACACTAATTACCTAAAGATGGGAAGTGCCGAGCAAACATAGCCCGCTTCCAAATGGTGTGAGTTTTTTTTTTTTTTTTTTCCTCCCTCACATAAGAATGGCAGATTGGCGTAATATTTTTTGTTGTTGTTTAGGTCTTTTTAAGTTCTTATGTTTGAATTTGCTCGTGGAAGAGTGTGGCTGGGAGCTGGCTCCATCCCCACATCTCCAGCAAAGGCGCTGCCTTCGCTCCTGTCCCCGTCCCCATCCCACCCCGCTCCTCGGCGTGGGCAGCTGAGGAGGAGGAGGAAGAGGAGGAGGAGGAGGAAGGGGAGAAGGGCAGGGCTTCCAGCCCTGCTGCGCGTTGCAGGGGGTTCTCACAAAGGAGAAAAGAGAAGTAAGAAAGATAAAGCAATTAGCTGGAGGGGGTCTTGGGGAACCTGTGCGTTCGTTACAGTCCTGCGTGGGGCTCCGTGCGTGCTGGTGCTGTGCGTCCCGAGCTAGGGCAGCGTGTCTGGGCCCACCCTGCCAGCCCCACAGCCTGTGGCTGGTCCCTGCCCCAGTCACCTGCCTGGCTGGCCTTGACCAGAGACGTGGATGTTGATGTCCCGGGGTTATTTGTGTCCCACGCTTTATTTTCGAAGACTTTCTGATCCCCACTGGGTCGCGGCAGAGGTGTCTCCTTTGTGCTGCTGGTGCAGGCTGTGCCCCGCAGCGTAACCACAGTGCCGTGCCCTGCGTGGGTGCCGGGTACCCTTCCTCACCCTCTGCAGCCCCATCTCTTTTATAGGGGAGCTTGCAACCCGTGGCAGCGAGTTTCCAACACAAATAACCTTCTGCATAGTATTATTGTTATTGTTTTAATCCACTTTAAAACTGGATTTGAGAGCAAACGGTAGCTAAAGTGACCTGTGTGTGCGGGGGCAGAGAGGGCAGGGAGCTAATCCAGCACAGCACGCTCAAAACCGGGAGCTGCTGGGGGGAGAGACTTGCATAAAGGGCAGAGAATTGGATTTTAGATTCCCAGAGGTAATTTTTCAGAGCTGCCCACAGCCCCGCTCTGGAAGCTGTGCGGGCTTTGTTAGCTCTCCGCGGGCATTAAAGACCAGGAGGCAGAAGCACCTTCCCGGGCAGCGTGCTCCTCGTGCCGGAGCTCAGCCTTCGCCCCAGCCCTGTGCTCCTGCTCCATCGCATCGCCACGGAGGTCTTCTGCAGTCAGTGCTGGGTGGGATATTTCTTTTAATAAGTCTAGCTATTGAATTCCAAATAAACAAATAGTGTTAGCTCGTTACGGTTCTTCTACTCCCTTGAGAAGTGGTTATTAACAGGGTCAGCGTGAAGAAATGTATTTTCTGTTTGTCTTCGTAGTGTCTAGATCAGACGAGAGCAGGCTTAAACAGTACGACTGCTACGTTAAAAACATTCGCTCGTGGATGCCTCCTCATTAGTTAAAAGGTGTGATTCTTTCCTTGCAGGTTGCCATTGTGTTTTCGTTGAAACGGCTGTGGCGCAGTTGGTGCGGGAACTTCAGGGTGGTTCCTCCATCTGGGCACGACCACGGGGTGTCTGTGGGATGGGATGGGATGGGATGGGATGGGATGGGATGGGATGGGATGGGATGGGATGGGATGGGATGGGATGGGATGGGATGGGATGGGAGCCTCTAATGCTGAGCTCTCATCCAGGTCCTCCTGCAGAATCCCTGTTGTAATGGCAGATAATGGTTGCTGTGCCAGATGGAGGGCTGGAAAGGAAAGCCCGGAGCTTGTTCCAAGGCCTCTCCTTCTCCCTGTGTGTTTATCACTGATTTTTTTGGTGAGGACGTAACTCCTGGGGCTGTGAGTTCCCTCAACGGGTGGCTGCTGCCTTGCACAGGGCTTGTGATGGGCTCAGGGCTGCTGGGCCATGCCGGCTCGGTGCCTCGTGTGGCAGTGCTGGTTTGCATTTAAAGAAAAAAGTGATGTTTTTCAGGGGCTGTTGCTGAGGATGGGTTGGACGTGCGAACCTCAATGACAATGAAAGCAAATTTCAGCAGCCTTTTTTTTTTTTTCTTAACTTTAAACTCGACATGATGGATTCGTCCGTGGAGAGTCGGGACTGAGGAATGGCTGGGGTGAGCAGTCCTGCACTTACATCAGCCATGAATTAAGCCGGTTTGCATCACACCGAGGAGCAAAAGGAAAAGTGATTTATTGCAATGGAAGTTCATGGTCACAGTCCCATTTTTTCGTGGACTGCTCAGGTCTCTCTCCATGTTTTCCAGCATTGATGTCCATGTCCAGTCCTACTAGGTGTAATCCGAATATTTCACAGCCTCTGAATGACAAAGAAGAAAAAATTGTCTGAAGCCCGCTGGGGACCTGAGCCTTCACCAGTGGCGTGGCCTTCCGGTGGTGGCAGCGAGCGGAGGGGACGTGCTGGGGAGATGCCACCGCCTCTCCTGGTGGGGCTCCGGGGTCAGCCCCGCGCTGGCAGCGGGGAGGCACGGATGGGCAGCCACTAATCCCTCCAGCCCGCGCTCTCTTGGTGCCCTGCATCCCCTTTTGAAAAGATGGGATGTTTCTGCTCCAGCACGTCTTTCACTTGATAAGTCTTTATGCTAATACTTTCCTTGGTGTTGCAATTTGTCCCTGAGCAGAGCCATTAGTTGGGAATACGCCGCCTCATTAAGTGGCTAACTTGAGCATTCAGAAGTCTCCAGCCGACCTCCTCCCCTCGCAGCCTGGCAGATGAAAACCTCTCTAGTTTGAAGCTCTTACGGACAACTTGAAAGGCTGGAAACATATCTTCATGTCTTATGGCAGTAGGAATTCACATGTAATCAGCAATCAGCGTTTAAGAGAAATTGCAAATCCAGCCGGACTTGCCGTTACCCTCTGTTCGTTAGAGCGATTGTTATTACAGGCAAAGCCGGCAGGGCCGCGGGTGCTGGGTGGGAATGCCTTCATGTCCCGTGCTTCGGAGATCTTCTCTTTTGCACTTCAATTCAGCAGGGCCAGGATCGAGGCCAAAGCCTTTCTTCTGTACATAACTAATAGGAAGACAGCCGCTTCAGCAGAATTTCCGTGAATAGCCTGTTCCAGATGAGCTGTGAATTGTGTATCTGAACGCCGATAAGGCGAACCCAAGGGGTAGTTTGCAAGAGGAAATTGAAATCTTCTGTTGGAGGAGCGGGCTTCTGAAACGGAACACAAAACTGCACTTCGGGACTTTGCACAAATATTCCTTACCATAGTCACGGAACTGCCTAAAATGCAGAAAGCGTGATCCGTGGTGCTGAAGGGCAGCATCCCGCGGGCGAGCCCTACCAGTTGCACAGAAAATGCATCTGCTTCGAGTCCTGTAGGAGCCAAGCAGCAAGCCGGCCCCTCGAAAGCCAGCTGAACATGCTCTGGTGGTGCTTTTTTATCCTTGTTTGCTTTTTTTTTTTTTTTAAATTGATAAGGAGCAATCTGTAGGGATGGAGAACCTGGAGCATTTGCAGTGTGTTCGGAGTACTCCAAGCTGGATGAGCTGCTCAGCCAGGCTGTAGTGGGAAGGAGAGGGCCTGGCGGTGTCATTGTGGAAACCTTGTCTGTAGGGTTAAGCAGCAGCATTTGGGCCCGAGGTCTGCTCTGTCCGTGCTGGCACTGAGGGCGTGTTTCTGCACGCCGGCTGCCGTGCATTAAATGGATTTCCATGCGTGCTGCTACGCTCGCATGCCGGATTGTGCGGGGCACGGGGGTTTCACGTTACAGGTTTTTGCTCGAGGAGGGGCACCAGGGGTCCGGGAGAGGCTTTCTTCAAGTGGTGTGTTTCTCATCAGGCAGGCTGGCTCGGCCTTTTTGAATCATTCCAGTTTAGGTTTGCTGCAGAGTGCCCCCCGCACATGGGTTTGCCGGGGTTAGCACGCCCAGCCCGCAGAGTACCGCCGTGCAGCCAGGCTGCTGCCTTCCTGCTTTATGGCTAACTTGTGGTTTTATTTTTATTTATTCACTGCATCTGCCTATGTTAGCTGGGACTTGGCACGGCCGAGGAAAATCGGATCCTCTTTGAGTGCCTCAATGCCTTGAGTGTTGGTTTTTGTTCCCTTATTGGTGACCATTCACAACCTATTTTGGAAGGCACTCGAGAAGGAATCAGCTAATTATATCATTTAATAAAAGATGTGAGAATATCAATTTAGGGAGCGCCGGCAGTGTGGAGAAGCTGGGTCTGAAGAATGTGATTTCTGTTGCATGGGAAATATTAATCACGTCAGCTCCCGGGAGACAGGTCTGCCAGGAGGGTGGTTATGTTGGATGCACCGCTCATCTCTCTGAAATTAGGCTGTGTACAAGAACTAATAAAAGCAGAATAAAAGATTTCTAGCAGAAGGGATCAATAACTCGAAAGCATTTAAATTCAAAATTAGAAAAATGGGAACGGTTATGGGCAGGGAGAGCATATTAATAAAGGCAAACAAGTATTTGTTACTGCTGGTGTGAAATAAGATAATTTAAGAGAAATGTTCCAAGTGCCTTTTGTCACAGATAAAACCTTTTGTTAGATTTCCAAGCAAAATGGAGCTCGCAACTTTCAATTTCAGGGCTCTCAGATGATCAAAATACCGTGGGGCAGTCTGATCATATAATACCTTGCCGGAATGAGGTCATCAATAACTTTTGCCTGGGTGTGATTTACACAGTTGTCAGTGTCTGAATTGCCATAATATGTCTCTGCCTGGGAAAAATGCTGCATTTGGAGGAAAAAAAAAAAAAAACAAAGCAGTAGCTCTCTGGGTAGCTGGTTCTCTGCTAATAATGGATACAGAAGAGTGATTACTTGTGATCCATTCAAATAGAAATGCTCAGCGTCTAAAACTAGAGGCATGGAAGCTGTTACAAGGTCAAGCAGTGTCCTTTAAGGAGAAATAGGTGGTGAATACTGTCAGCTGCAGATAACACATCTGCAACATCGTGAAAAGTACATCTGAAATGAAGATTAAAGGTGCTTTGCACTCATACGGAGCTGGGGGGGTGGGGGGAGAGAAGATAGAGGCAGAGTGAGAAAAAAGAGGATTAGCTTTTGGTGGGTGACAGACGATAACTCTTGCAAGGAAGAGATTTAAGCCCCAAAGAGCTCGGTAACCTGGGGAATTATTAGAGGTTTCTGTAGCCGCCTCCAGCTGATGATCTTCAGCAGCTCTAAATGGTTTGGTTTTGCACCTCTCACCCCATGCATGTGTGCGCACGGTGTCTTCTGCCGCCCCGTATTGCGGGCCCTGGTCATCCACGCTCGCAGCCTGCTCTAATTTTAGATGCCCCAGTTTAAATAGAGGCAGAAAGGGAGCTGACCTTCAGCTGTGCTGCCAGGCCTCTTCCTTTTGCTGACATACCCTGCGGGTCAGGGCGCTGAGAGCTTCTGAGAATGAAGTCCTCATGTCTTGGCAGATGTTTGCAAGTGTCTGCCGCAGTAATGGGGGCAGAAAACTTTGCTGGAGATCCTGCAGTGAGATCCTAAGAGGAACTGGATCTCTTAGCTGGTGGATAGGAGCCAAAAGTAGCATTTCTTGATATTGTGAAGAGGGAGATACTGGAAATGCTGTCAGTCCCACCGTGCTGAGAAATGCCAGTTTGTGAAAATACGTTTTGGCAGCCTCTCCAAGGAGGAGAAGGACTCGACCCCTTACAGCCACAACAGTAGCTTCAGATGTGGAAACTTGTCTTCATATTCCCAACTTAGAGTGACCCCAAAGGAAAATAACTGCCCTGAAGCAGAGCGGGGGGGGCATGTGCATACCAGGTCCTTTGGACCTGGCGCTTCTCCTCTGCCTAGGGAAATCACCACAACCAAACAAAACCTGCACTTTTCCATTCAGATTGGGCTCCTCAATGCAAATCTCTGTCTTGCAAAAACATCCGAGAAGCCTAGGGTTTATTCCATAGTGGAAGACAAATATGTTTGCAGATCTCAAGTGTTCTGGGGAGCTGCTGGTGGTATCCTGGGGTTGCTCGTGCATAGGCTCGCTTCCTATGCGGCAAGACACGTGCTGATGCTGGAGTCCTCAGGTCTGTAAACACCCGGGCGGCTGGAGACCTCACTGGTGCCTGGTACACAGCTGACCTTTCATTTTGCTAGCAGAAAATGATGATTAACCTTGAGCTCAGCAGACTACACTTAAGATTGTGCACCCTAGCTGTTGGATAAAAATAGACACAGAAGCTGGAAGGGGGGAATATTGCATCTTTTAAAGATTATCTGTGTGCTATTAATGTACCAATGACCAGGTCTGATGCTGAACTTGTGGAAGCTTTTCCTGCATAAAAATAAGGAATATGGAGTACAACGACCTCCCAGGTGTTCATCCTTCTGGTAGGTAGCAAACCTCGCCTTCTCCAGCCGCTGACCTACTCAAACTAGTTTTATCAAAGGAGCATAGTGGCTGTTTATAACATAAAGCAAGCAGCAGAAAAATAAGCTACAGTGGTTTTCAGGATTCTGGTGCAAAATTCTTTCTGGATTTCCTGGCACTTAGTTATTAATGAGACATTTGTTCTGTTTGCTTAAAAACCTCCCAGCAGCTAGCACATGTGCGCTATGCAAATTATTTTCGGTCTGGTTAAATACTGTTTTTCTAGGAAGGGGAATAACTGACATTAGTAGAGGAAAAATAAGTAACATTAACCCTCTGTAGGTTGTTCCCTCATTAATTATTTTGGCCGTTTGGCTCTCGTGGCAGAATTGCGTGCTTTGCTGTTGTTAGCAGGCTGGAGGAGTTCGACAGCGATTTGGGACCTCTGCTTGAATAGTCACGTACCCCAAGTGCATACTTTGGGTGGCAGTGGTCCAGAAAACTGCCAGCGTCCTAATTAACACACTTTTTCAATGGACAATATTAATATTCATACTGTTATACTGTAAAATGAGTAATTTGAATAGACAGAATGTCGTGCACTCTCTTGATCTCTTGTGGATTAACCTACAAAAGGCCATTGGCACTCGTTCTTTCAGGCCTTAATGGGTACGAAGGCTTCTCATAAAATCATGCGAAGCTGAGGCGCCTAAAAACAGGTAGCAAATATAATGCATTGGATAGGGATGTTGATGTTTTGTTAGAGCAGCCACCGGGCTGTGAAGGAAAATGTTTGTAATAGATGAGCACCTTAGGATGATGGAGGAGGGAGGCAGCTCTCTGGGGTGACGGGTCCCACAACATCCATCTAAATGATGTCAGCAGAGCAGCAGTAATGGAGAGGTCCCCCAGCTGGGCCGGGGCTTAGAGGAGAGCAGTACTGAAAGGGAGAAAGCAAATATATGTTTGACTGGAAAACAAAGGACTTGGAAGGCCGGTCATGTTTTATTGATGCCCACCATTAGGGGCTACCACAAGATGTACTGCCGATTCTAGCGAAAGGAATGGAAGTGCAGCAAATACCATGAAAGAAAGCAGATTCCCCAGGAGGAGAAGGCGGAGGCAGTGCTGAAGTAGAAAACGATGTATTTAACAAACAGGCTAAGGGATGTGAGGATTGCAGGGTATGTTCAGGTAAGCACCCGCTAATTTACTGAGGTATCCAGCTGACTGCATTCACCTGGGATCCACGTCCCATCCATGCACAAACCGTCCTTTAACAGACACTTTCCGTCTCTCCCAAGATGTAGTTGACCTTGAGTCCCCAAGGAAGGAGAAGCTGGCTTCAGGGTCAGTATTGCGGAGAAACAGCTACTGAAAAATGAAGACTCAGCACATCTTCAGTTCAGCGTTCAGTATTGGGGGGACACGGCCTTCTCCCCCTGTCTGGGGGGAGAGAGCTTTCCAGTGGCCTACCCTCTAAAGAACCTTTGGTGGTGCAAATATGGGGTAGCGCCAAGGAGAGAGGCCCTTTGGTAGCAGATCTGTCTGCGGTCACTGCAAGGTTTGAGGTGTCACAGAGACACCGGTTTGCCTTCAGCAGCAGAGGCTGGAGAAGCCTACTTGAATGCAGAGTAGGGGGACGCTAACAAATGTTATTTTGATTCAAAACCCCTCAGTTTGGGCTCAGCTGAAGAATGAAATTACATTTAACAGAATCATGGGGGTACTTTTAGGAAGTGATCAGAGCAAGCTGCTGCTTCAAACCTGGTCCTGAAGATCGATCTTGTGCCACAAGGATCTGGGGGAGCTGTGGTGCCTTGGGAGGAATGTCTTGAACCTGCTCGCATCCTCTTCGGGATGTGTTTGTGTTCCCACAGCTACCAGCTGGAGACCCACAGCGGGGGCATTTAGTCTTGCTGGCTCTGTGAACTTGATTTAACAAAAAAATCTATAATAATTAAGGTGAAATGGCAAGAAAAAGAATGTCTTAAACCCGTGCCAGAGGTTAGTGCACAAAGGAACCCACTAGTGAGGTTTGAGACATCAGGCAGGCTTTGGCTGGGAGATAATGGAAAAATTAGAGGCTTTTAGAGCCTGGGTCAGTGTCATGAATCAAACACTAAAAACCTGCTGCTTTACTGCAGCTCTACAAGAACTATCAAGCCTCCTTAAAGGAGTTCCTATGACCAAGTGAGTGGAAAATAACGAGGCCTTGTGACATCCTGGGGCTGCAGCCCGGGTGGCCGTGGGGCAGCATCCCCGCCAGCTTTCGCTCTCCATCCCCTTGAGCAGAAGATACTTCAGCTAGCAGAGAAACCGCAAGCTGAAAAAGGGAGGGGAAAGAAAAAATATATTTTTTTTTTCTGAAGAAAAGGGAAGGCTTGATAAATGAGAGGCAGGAGGGCAGGGGCAGCGCTGGCGCAGTGCCGTGACTCATGCTGCTCCTCTCCTGACATGCACGCAGCGCTGCAGCATCGCCGCCTGTGTTTGGTTGGGTCTGAGCCCTTGCAGAGATGTTGTCCTCTGTGGGGTGTGGAGGTAACAGTGGTGGTGCTGAGGAAGGTGCCCAGAGCCAGGCAGGACAGATCCTCCTGCCATCCGCCTGTCCTTGCTGCCAGTTTGTAGAAGCACTGACGCTGTTCTTGCTGCTCTTACGCTTCCCGCTTTTGTGAAGTGCTTTCATTGTGACTGATTATTTTTGTATCTTTTGGAAAAAGTCCCAAAGAAGGCCTTAAAATAGAGAAATCGGGTAGATTTAAGTATTTTTGAGGGAAGCTGGGGAAGTATTCTGCAGCCTGTTCCACGGCCTCTTCACGTTTCCTGTGAGGTGACTAGCAACTTCTTTGTGAATAATTCCCCAACTACATTCAAAATATGGATGGTACGCATCCGTGTAGCTGCATACTATGAAGTCTTAAATGTGCTGACTGCTGGCACCCAGGGGTGTTTGTGTCCATCACAACACCAAGGCACGAGGCAGGACTTCTTGCTTTCGTTTTATCTCCTGTCTGACAGGGCTGGTGCTAGCCAGGTGAGGCTTGAAGGTCAAGTTTCAACTCCACCTGAACACTGCATGCTATTTTATTCAGCTGAGCTTTCCAGGGTTTACTGCTTCAGTCGCCAGGCTCAACCTGGTTTGAAAGTTTCCATGGAAATGATTTTTCCCCTATTTGCAGGAAGGACATTTTCTCCAAGATCCTTTGCTTTGATGATGGGGGAAGAAAGCTCTTATAACCCCACATTCAATATGATGGCTTCCTGATATCCTGACAGAAAGAACCTAACATTTTATTTTATATTTATTTTTTGTTTGCTTTGGTTTTAGTCTTGTCCCAGGCTGTGTGTATACTTGCAATAACAATCTTGGAGGTGTGTACTGTTCTTGTGCTTCGTTTTCCGTTCTGGGGCTCTGCTTTCTTTGTTTGGAATGTTTTTTTCTGTAGCAGGAGCTGCTTGTTTCCCAGCCGGCTCCTGTACCTTGGCACGAGGACAGCTAATGAGAGCTCTTCCAGTCTCCCCTTTCTCAACAAAATGTCTTTCCCTGCCTCTGTGTGGTGGCCCAAGGCCAAGCGTTTGTGCTCCATGAGCAATGCGGGAGCCCTCTTTGCGGGGCCTGCTAATGGGCAAGGCCTGCTGAGGTGACCGAGCCCTGGTCTGCTAGGCCGCGACTCGAGAGCACAGGAATGAGCTGCTTATTTCCTAACTGCTGTTATTTTGGCAGACTCTTCTTCCTTCCTGAGAGGCCTGAAAGCGACCTCTGCCCTGCTGCAGAGCGGCCAGGGAGTAGCGTGGATGCAAAGGCTGGGTCTTCAGCCAGGTCTCTGCTGTGCCTTGGGAGAGAAGCCTGGTACGGGCACTACCTTGAGCACTACCCTGATGTTAGGATTGGCCTGTCAAGATTATCGAAAGGTATTTCTTTTGAACAGAACAAGGTATCTGCTTGCAGCCACTGTTAACTTGAGCTCCCTGCACTTTTAAGGAATTTGGGGCTGGGTAGCGATGAGGCACCCAGCTTGGGATTCCCTCAGGAATGAGACCACCTCTGCCACGTGTATTGTGGCTATTTAATGACTACTAGCTCCATGTCGTCCGTGTGATTTACATGCTCCTAAGCGTATGGACAGCCCTTCTGAAACCAGGTGGGGCCGCTTGGGTGTCTAAGGGTGAGCGCTTTGGGAGTGTTTGTGCCTACGAGCCTGATCCAAGCCATGCTCCCCTTTGTTTCACTGGAGGTTTGTTTGGCTACCACATGGGCAGGAGACAAAATGACAGGTTTTTCTCTAACAAGACTGCATAGGTGCATAAGGCAGGGATGAACATATGGAGAGGAAGGCATCCTCCTCTGTTGGGCAGGTGGTGGGGTCTGGGTGGGTTCTGGGCATGGTGGTGGTGGAGCAGACCCTGCCAGCGGTGCTGCTGTGCGGATGGGGAGATGGTGCTGGAGGGGAAGCAGAAAATTCCGCAGTATTTTGTGTAAGATTCACTCCCCATTGCTGCTCCAGGACTAGTTGAGTGTGATGGAGAAGAGAAAGCCAGCAGATTGTTTCAAATTCCTTTCTTCTCTGGAGACAAGAGGGGGGAGGAAAGTCATTTTTAAGCCGTCAGGGCTGTATAAATTACCCAAGAGTGGTCGGCTAGGAGGGAGCATGGCGTGGGAAGGTGGAGGGGTTATTTCTGCAAGCACGGCTGCCCCCGTGCCGGGGTCCTGCTTCTCCTCCTTGCAGCCAACTGGGGTGCGTGGTGGCTGGGTGACCGCTGAATTGTGATGGGGACCATCACTCCCATCCCTGCCCAGCTCTGGGGGGACGGAACAGGTCTGGGAAGAAAGCAGGGCTGCATTACCTAAAGCAATTAACTTCCTTCATTCGGATCTTCCTTCAGCTCTGGGCCAGCATTTGCATTCATGGCCTTTTCTTCCCAGGTTGCTGCGAGATCTGTGCCGATGGGTCCTTTTTGGAGAATGCCTATAGCAGAAATGTGTTTTGTTATCCCTTGGAGCTGAAAGCCATAAAGAACAGAATGACTTTAATGAACAGACCTTGCAGAATCACCACCTTGAAGCTCTAGCCGCTCATGTGAATCAAAACCTGCTGAAAGTAGGTCATATAGTAAAAATGAATTAGGTTTACTTCACATTTTATTGACTCTGCCAGTTTTTCATTCATAGAGTCTTGTAGTCAGGAATATATCCTGCCTTTTTAATGCTAGGCTTGGGTAAAAAGGGCAAATACTGTTCTTTATTCTCACACTTTTAGCCTGCGTGATTGAGGTTGTCAAAGATGTGATGGATGCTCTTTCTCTTTGCCCTGTTTATTTATTATTTTATTCTTCATTAGAGAACTGCCTAAGCAATGACTAAGTTCCCATGTTAGGTTCACAAGTGGGAATTCAGGTCAGTCCAAAAAATGAATGCAACACCTAAATTCTTCTTAAAACTTCCATGAAGGATCAAAGTGGTGTCATGGTGACTGTGCAAGGTGGTGGATTGCCCTGCATTGCCCCTCATTTATGTGATTCACTTCGATTATCTAGGAAGAAGCACAAATAAAAATTTGGATGCTCGTTTTGTAGGCGTGGGCTCCTGCACGCAGAGGAGGAGCAGGGACCCAGCTGTGCCGAGGCATTTGTGGAGTCTGTAGCACGGATGCAGCAGCCTGTTGCAGTCCTGGGAGTCAGGCTGGCGTTTGCTATTTGTACCTGGGTTGCATTTATGGAGCTAGCGGTAGTTTGTCCCCTTCTTGTTAGTTTTGGCAGCGTGGGACTCCCGCAGCAGCGTGTTGCTTCCCAGAAACCCCTGAGGATGGGGCAGGGGGAAGCTGGTGGCTTTGGGCACTGAATAGACAAGTATGTGGGAACGGTGGGAGCAACACTGCGTTAATGTTACTGAAACGGCCGGCGGTAGTTACGTGGGAGTTCTTGGCTGATCCGCGCTGAATGCCCTCGCTGTCCCAGGGCCGTTGGTGTGGCACACCTGGCTGGGTGCAGTCCTGCTGTGGAGGTTTGTGCCTTGGAGGCTTTAGATAACCTCCGTGCTGTGGTTTCATTCCCCCTCCCCTTGGTAAGTGCAGGCAAACACAGGTTTTTTGCTTTTTCCCTTAGAGCTTAGGTTTGGAGGCCTTTGCAGCACTCAGCAAACACCACGGCTTGTGGACAGGCGTGCACGGTGTGGGACCGGAGCTGGGGGTAACAGCTCCTGGCTGCCTGGGGTTTCTTGGCCTGGTGCAAGTCCTTCCAACTCGATAGCTGCAGTGAGGACAGAGCTCAGCCCCTCTGCTTCGTAGCCACACAATCGTAAGAATTGTTTTATTTGTAACACTAAATGCATACTACCAAGTCTGTTTGAGGTGGAGCAGAGCAGCCCAAGGCCAGCGGGTAACGTGGGTGGGATAACCACGTGCAGGTGTGGCTGTGAGACCCCGGAATGAGTCAGCGCAGCAGAGGTTAGATGACTGCAGAAGGACTTCCACAAGGCCAGGTAACAGGGAACACACGCACGCCCCTGGTGCCACAGAAATACCGTGGGTACATCACCACCAGAACGAGCACCCACATTCCTGCAGGGAAAACCGGGGTGAACAAGGGGGCTGCTCTGGTGGCAAACAAACCCTGGAGATGTGCAGTGTCCCGGTGCGTATCGCAGCGGGGCTGTTGCTCCTCAGATAGGGCTGGGGGCAGACGTTCCCGGCCCGAGGCAGGAGGTCTGGCGAGGCTCTGCAGCGGCAGGCACGTGAATCGGAGCGTGTCTTCAGGTCGTGCTGGGAGGGGGAGTGAGAGCCCCAGCACAGTAACTCATTCTTCAGGAGGCTTGGCCAGCGTCCAGGGTGTCATGCAGCGAACCTCAGAGAACAGGAGGGATGGGTTGGAGCAGCAAAGGCTGGTGATGAATGGGGGCAGCGAGGACAAAGACTCTGTGCTTGGTGCCCATCACCAGCAGTGCTCGGGGCTGGCTGTGCTGGT
The DNA here is from genome assembly GCF_040182565.1 of Anser cygnoides. Lineage (NCBI taxonomy): Eukaryota > Metazoa > Chordata > Aves > Anseriformes > Anatidae > Anser > Anser cygnoides. The sequence continues at coordinate 21,898,056 of NC_089881.1, forward strand.
CGTTTCTATCCCTTTTTGTAAGGTTAGAATTCATTTCCACGCTTTAGGAATGACAACGGAGGGTTTGATGACACAGTGGGTGTTATAACCCTGAAGTACTGCTGCGGAGCTGGCGATGAGGTAGGTCTCCGCCTCCACTGCTGGTGCGGTGGCTGGGTGCCTCCCGGGCCTCTGAACCGAGAATTAAATCCAGTAATTAGGATTCAGGAGCGTAAACAAGGGGGCACAGCTCTGTAAGCTTGTTTGACCATTTGGTTATAGCTTGCAGCAACTTCTTTCAACGTGACTTGTTGCGTGTAGGGAGGATGGCTTTCTGGTGGTAAAGAAGGAAAAGGAAGCTGGGGGCTAAATGTCCGCCGGCCGTAATCGAAGGCGGCTGCTCTGAGCGGTGCCCGTCATCCTGCGGCTGGGGGCGCGCTCCGTAAAACAAGAGCTGCGGGAGCTCACACCACGAGCAGGAGGATGGCACCGCGTGTCCTGCGGCGCTTGCTGTGAAGCCTTTGAGCAGCAGCAGGTCTGCCGCTCTTCCGTCAGTCCCTGCTGGTGCTCGCTCTCACTTGATGGGCTTTATTTCCCGTCAGACTTTGTCTGCCTTCGGTCTATGGTCGTTGGATGTTGTGGTCCTCCTCTGCCACGTTCTGCTGCTGGCTGGGGTTGGGTGTTCTCCTGGCGTTTCTACCGGGCTGGAACTGTCCGGCCTCAGCTTTAGCAAGAAGCTGGGAGGAAGAGAAGGATGGAGAGAAGGAAGAAAAGTCGTGGGATCCTGTGATGTAGAGTGTTCATGCGCTGCTCTTCATTTAAAACTTTTTTTTTTTTTTAAAGGAAGGCGCGTAATGACACAGACTGGAGATTTTATCCTGTGTTTAGGATTTCTAACGTAGCTAATGGCAAATCGGTGAATAAGGGTAGCTTCTCTAATGATTGATGACTTTTTTTTGTCCTGCCTTCCTGCCTCATCTGCCTGCTGTGGATGGTACATATTTTACGAGGGAACAAAATCCCTACTGATAAATTAGGATTTGTTTTGCAACCTTCTCTGCAGCTACAGCTAACTGCTTTGATCTCAGCTGCGGACCTTTAGCCAACAACAGAATATAAATCCTCTCCACCTATGGTTTCATAATTTGAAGAAATATAGCCTGCAACTGTCTGGGTAGGAAGTGAGAGTCCTCGCTGGTACCTCTGTGCCAGGGGGCCTGGGGAAGGCACAGCAGCGTACCAGTAGCCTCTGTGCTTTTAATTACAGCTGGAGCACCCCCACATTACCAAAGTCACAGCTTGAAAAAATTAAACTATTTTATCGTGGGTAATACAACGTGACCTACAGATGAAGGCCTGTAAGTAAACCACTCTCCTGCTCAAGAAGAGACCTTCATTGACTATTATGCGAGTAATAAATCTTTCATTTTCTCTTAAGAAACAGTAATTACAGAAGCTTCAGCTGTGGTGGGTATCTGCTGTGGACAATAAATGTCTGTCCTTCAGCACATCATCAGCATCTCGGTGATGGATGCTCGCGTGGACTGCAGCGTAGAGATAATATAACATGTTGTCGGCAGTGTGTACTGGCAGCCCTTGCTCTGAGCCTTGGGAGCACAGATTGGGATGGCGCTCCGTGTATCGAGGAACACATCTTGTTTGTCACACTGCCTTTTTTAACAGTTCCAGGGTATTTTTGCTGTCTGGCTCCTGGCTACTAGCAGTGAGCTCCAAGGAGATAAGCTTCGCTCTTCAGCAGGTACGAAGCTGCCTCAGCACTCCCAACAAAGACGGATGACCTCTTCCGTTGCTTCGCCAGCAAAATCTGAGCAAGAAACCCCAAGGGGATCCATGGGAGCTGTAATCCAGTTGCGCCGTGTGGAACTGGGTCATGGGAAGGGGAGGTGATGGGAGCCTGGAGCAACGCGAGGTCACGATCGGCTGTCCTGCGCCTTCAGCTCTAATGGGCACCAACTGTCCTAAAACAGTTGGGGATTGTTACGTGTAACAGAAGAGGAGATCAAAAAGGAATTATCTTAAATATACGTCTTCATTAGGGCTACGGTGGGCATCACTGGCGGGCAGGTCGGAGCTCTCCCTGGCATGGTACCTCGAGCTCTGCTGTCCCAGCCATGCCCGGGGCTGATGGCTGTGCCGTGCGTTGGCTCATGTTTGGCTGCTGGTTACGAGAGGTCTTGACTCGAGATATCGTGAACCTAACAGGGTAATGGGTGTGCGTGGACACAGCCAGGTGTTGGGGAAATCGGCCCAGTGTAACTCTCTGGAGTAATAGCTGAGAGCTGAACTTCTGCACGTGTTGTAGAAGGGCTTCTGGTGCTGGGTGGCTACCATCTGAACATGCAGCCTTGTAGGGATTCTTTTTATTTTGTATCACTCCTATTCATGCAGCTGGTGCTCGAACTGTGAGCTTTGCGGAGCTCTGGGAGGATTCTTTCTCTCAGGAGACAGCAGTTTGCCCATGGCATCGCTTGACTTCCAAAAATTGTCTTTAGGGTTAGCTCCTGATAGAAACTGTTGTGATAAGCTGGTCTTGAGCAGAAACAGAAAAATAATTGTGGTAAGGTCTGGATGAAAAGGGAAATGCTGCCAAAACCTCGCAAAGTGCAGGTTTTAAAAATGCGCTCTTCAGCATGGGTTTGTTGGCCACCAGGCTCCAGCGATGGTGGAGAACAAAGCACACACACAAAGGGTTCTTTGGCTTTAACAGTGGATTCCTTTTTAAAATTATTATTATTTTAAAGGAAAAAATGGATATTTCTGGACTCAAAATGCATCTAATCTTGAACTCTTTAACATAGACACCTTTGAGACAGACATAAAATTGGAAAGGATTGCAGAGAACTTCCTCTTTCAAGTAAGCCACTCCTGCAGATGGCCCTCCCGGGGAGAGCAGCGCAGCGGCGAGTCCCTGCGGGCCGCTCAGCCGAGGCACCCAGGACAAGCCGTGCCCCTGCAGCAGCCCTGCCTGGCCTGGGAGGATTGAGGGCAGCTTCAGCGACCGCTTGCAGAGCCGGACTCCGCGCCTGGATTTAGTGCTGAGGAAGATAAAAGGATAAAGGGATGGAGCTAGGTGAACTTGGCAGCTATTTTTAATTCTCAGATGGGTTCTTGAGAAAGCATTTCTTGAAAAGAATTACAGCCTCATTTTGATGGCTGAAGATCTGAAATTACCGACAGCGCTCACATTTTTTTCCCCCCGTCTCAGTGCTTTATAGCCCTGAGTCAGTTAGGTTGCAATGGAGAGACTTGCCTGCAGTCTGGAGAGGTGAAAGTTCTGTTTCGCAGGAGGCTCGGGTTGATCTGATTGCATTGTAGTCTTATTAATTACAGCACCCCTTTGATTCACTTACAAGGCAGACCGAGTCGGGGTCAGGGTATCAGGTTGTGTGTGCTGCCTGCTGGGGCTGCCAGCTCCCAGCACGGGCTTTTCCGTGCAGGGTTCGCATGCCTGAGACTTGAAACCATCTTGATAAACGTTTCAGGGATACGCGGGCCTCCGTCAGTGCTGCTGGGGGCTCTGCCAGGGTCTTATCTGTGGGTCTGGAGTTTTAAAAAGAGCGCAGTCAGGCAAGCAGATGCTGTGCTTTGACCCTGTGCTTTTCTCTCTCATTACCTCTCTTAGAGGCCGCTCTTAAGCTACTCTGCAGTTGGCATGCAAGAAAAACAGTAGTGGTTTGAGGAGAACACCAAAATAAGCAAATATCCAACTTTTGTCTCAAGTAGTAGCTACATTTCTTACTTCCCTTTCCTATACCTGTAAGGTATAGTTTCTGTTTTTTATTTATTTACTGATTTATTTACCTTCCCCTAAATGAAAGTAGCCATGCCAAGAGTACGCTGCGTCCTGCGGTGTCGGTGCTGGTTTCGCGGTGTGCTGTGCCCTTCCTCTGCTCGTCTGCTGGAGCTGGAGTCGGCGAGGCACCATTTCCTTGCTGTTAGTTTAAGTCCCAGGGTGAGCTGCGTTGCTCCCCACAAATAAGTGTAAATAACTTGCTGAGATGAGATCCTAAATAATTTACTTGTGGAGGAGCACTCTGTGTGCGCTCTGTGAAGCAGTGGTGAGGAGGGAAGTGGGACATTTCTGCACAGCGGCGCGTTAAAGAACAACATCTCCGCTTCTGTTTCAGTGATATGAACAAATCTGGCAGGTTGTCTTGATTTTTCTTCTACCTCATGGCCAGTGACTGGTCTGGTCCATGTCACATTATCCAATGTTTTTCTTCTGTCTGGAGCAAAATCTGGCCTTGCCTTTGTGGCTGGTGACAGAGGAGCTCCTGGCATTTCCTGAGCTGATTCAGTTCGTGCCATGCTGATGCATTTAGGATGACTGGGCTGCGGTGGTTTGGTAACGAACTGGGCATCTTTCTGAAAGGGCTTTCAGTAGTGAGTCCTTGTGACTTCTTTTTGCCGTTTAAGCAATTGAACTGTAGTCTTGAGAAGCCTTTGTTTGTGGAAAACTGAGCTTTTGGGGTTTCCTTGCTGCAGGGATTAGTCAGATAACGCCCAGCGGGCTGTAGCTTGAAAAGGTGCAGATTGATGTGGTTAAAGCCCAGGACTAGGACTCAAGAGCTGAATGTTCCTGCGGTGCACATATTTTCAGTATGATCTGCTGGCCTTTCCGTGCCGCCCTTGGCTCTCTGTAACACCATGAACACCGCACGTTGCTCACTTCACTCCATCTCTGGAACCATCGGTGCCAAACCCACCGTCTCCAGCCCATCCTCTCGTGCCCCTAGGGAGCTGCCCCGTGGGCAGCACGGAGCTTTGGGCACATCCTCAGGGGATGCAGGCAGTGGGGCCAGAGCTGTCCCCAGGCACCCAGGGGGACTGGGAGCAGTTCCTAGCACCAGAGCTCCATCCTTCACAGGAACCATCACCACATCCAGCTCAGCGCTTTGTTTCCCAGCCCCGACATACCGTGGCTGTGTTGCTCAATGCTTCACCTGCTAATTAACCAGCAGATCTTAAATAATCTTCACAAGCCCCCTCCCCTTCTGAGGCAGCTCAGCGAGCGTTGTTATCCCCGGTCACAGATGGGGAATTTGAGGTAATGAGGTTAACGGGCCGCCTGAGGCCGCAGAAAGGAGCTAATTCAGAGCGGGGCTCCCAGCTGGGCGGTTTCTGGCACACGCGTGTCACCAGCCCCGACCCCGTGCCATTCATACCTGCGGCACCGCGGGCTGCTTTCTGCGGGAGACACAGAGTCCTTTTTCAGCACAGCTCTGAAAGATGCTGTTTGTCTGGCCGAGCACCCGGGACGTGGCTGCGTCCTCACAGAGCGACTTCTGTACGGGTGGCTGCGTGTGCATCCCGGCCGCCCCGCTGCAGGGAGGCGGTGGTTCCGTGGAGACGGGGCTCGGGCAGGCTCTGCTCTGCTTTTTTCCCTTCCCTGCTGCAGCCGTGGGGATGTCAGCAGCGCTGCCACACGCGGTGGTGCCCCTGCCTTAGCGTGGTGCTGTGGTGGGCTCCTTGCCGGCAGCGGGCGGAAGGCGATCAAAGGCTTCGATTTGTAAGAAGCAGACGGACAGAAGGGACCACAAGTGGGATAGCTGCTCTTACATCCCCCTGAAGGAGAGAGCAATCCCTTCCTTGCTGCTCGTGGTAGCAGAGAGGCCAGGCTGTACCTGTATTGCAGCTGCAGATTGAAAAGTCGTGGGCAGATGAGGTTCCTAGATTGAAGAATGCCTCCTGGAATTCAGATACAGTCGCTCTATAACAGAGCGTTAAAATTTGATAGCCCTTGTTTTTATTGAAAGCCCGAATTTACAGCCAGTTGTCAGAGCGTGGTGGCGACCTGGCGGAGGTGCTGGAGGGTCACCGGGGTGGGTGGCAAAGCCACCAGCCGTTCCTCCTCTCCTCACTGCAGCGGTCTGTGCACACCTCTCGCTGCCCACAGCTGTGCTCTGGCAGACAGGGCGGCTCGGGGAGCTGTAGTTTGACCTGGAGGTGCCATGGGTGGCTTTCTGAGGGACGGCGTCCAAACGTGAAGGCCAGGAGGAGGGCCTCCCTCCTGACAGGGGGGACTTTGTGGGCCACTGCGCCTTCAGCAGTACCTTGTTGGTGCTCATTGCTTCTCTGTAGAGTTCAAAATGAGATTGCTGTAACCAGGTCTCTGCTGACACTTACGATGGAACGATGTCCTCTTGGTGACGGTGCTGCATGCAGGAGCCGTTGGAGCTGTGGATCCTGTCACACCTGACTTTTGGTGGTCCCCATTCAAAGATACCATTCTCCAAAATGAAACCTAAAAAGGGAGCAGGGCTCGAAGGGTCTTTTGGCTCTGAGAGTGCAGGGCTGAGCTCTGTCTGTCGGGATTTGGGATGAGCCCTGCTCCCTCCGTGGGCCCTCTCCAGCCCCCGGGCGGCCGTGCCCTGAGGTGGGCCCACGGGGGGTTGGAGCGGATGGAGGCCCTTCTGACCTCTGCCGTTGTGTGGGACTGAAAAACTAGAAGTTAGGCCGCTGTGGTTTTGTCAGCAGATGTGAGTAACACCGGCTGAGTGGAGAAAGTGCTCTTTTAACGCTTCTTTCCAGTCAGCTCCAGGCCTCGGCTGTGGGGGCCCAAACCCACAACTGGCAGCACCCACAGCGTGCGTGTTGGCAACCAGCATGACCCCAAAATGGAGGAAAACGGTTCCTGGCTGTGGCTCGCAGGGGGGTTGCAGGTTTCTCACCCCCTCCTTGCCGTGCCTGGGACTGAGACCAGGCAAAGGTGGCGATGCTCGGCCCCAGACAGGCCCAAACCACCCCAAAGTGGGGTTTCCAGGGCATGTGGGTGGCGTCTGCCCTGTGGGCAGTGTCTGTCCCCTCTGCTTAGGAGCCGGGCAGCGGCGGTACGCTGGGTGCGCTCAGCACGGATCATCTGGGCCGCTCGTTTCAGGGTTTATTATTTTTAGACGAAGCAGAATATGGGAATGTGCTGAGCCGGCTCCTAAGCCCTGCCAAAAAAAGAACATCCTTCAGGACTTGCTGTAGCTTCCAGCCCTGTCTCAACACACAAGCGATCTACCTGGAATTGTAAGTGCATAGGGCACATAAGGCTCTTGTAACACAGCCACTGGGTATGAAAGATATTTCAGGAGTATTAGAGGAGCTCTGTCTGAGCAAACACCAGGCTTAAAAAATAAAGCAGATGTTTTACACCCAGAAAAATGTGCAAGTCAGAGCTACTTCGCATTGTTCGGGACCAAATTACGCCAGCTGTGTTTGCATTGGGGTGCTTAGCACTTTGCTGGGCAGCAGCAAATCTCTGGATGAGAGCAGCGCCCAAAGCTGGGATCGTGGGGCGAGGGCAGGCAGAGCTGCTGCTCTCACCTTCCTGGGTTCTGGTGTGTGGGCTTCACTCCGTTTCACGAGCTAAACCTACCTGATCTGACTTCCTTTTCTGGCTGGGATGGGGCAGTGTGTAAGCATGGAAAGGGCATCTTTAGGAGCCACAGCCAGCTCGTTCCTTGAATTTGTGTCTGGGGGGGACGAAGTGCTCTAAACCGCTCCCTGCAGCGGTGTGCCGGCCGAGCGCGCGGCGGTGTGCCCGAAGCAGCTCCTGGTGTCTCTGCTTGCAGTGTGTCCACTCTCCCCTGCAGCCCAGCAGCAGGTCGGAGCAGTGATGGCAAATAGTTGGCTCGCCGTGAGGAATGCGAGGCTTTCCCAGGAGCGGGGCTGTGTGTGACGCACACCCCCAGCTATGCCGCTCTGTGCTCGGCCCTTGCAACCAGCAGATAAACTCACGGCTCAGAGTAAAGACAGACACCAGAAGCACACCCGAGAGTTATCTGGTGTGACATTATTGCCGTGATGAAGTACCCTACAAGGGCATTATCACATCATTTTGCTCCGTTATGAGGCAGCAACCGAGGGCTGTGTCGGGATGCAGCATTTTTGTACTGCACAGTGGGCTTAGTGGGAGATGATTCGTTCTTTCCCAGACTGATAAGTGGCACTGAAAGTTTTAAAGACCTGTAAAATTAGGAGTAAATTTAAAATGCCTGGAATAGAGGTAGCTTTCCTATGTAATATTTGTGTGTACATAGTAAGCAAAGTACTTGGAAGTTGTGCTTGTTGTAGCCATGATGAAGCGTGGGCAGAAGAAAAGCCAGGTTTGGAGAGAGGGAATGTCTCCTGCTACAACAACTCGTAGAGCTGAGAGAGCCTCCTGGGCACTAGGGCACGCTCGGTCCTTTCCTCAGTCCTGAAATAGATGAGGAAAATACTTGAAGCAGGGTAGAAAATGCTTCCAGCAGAGTGCTGCCTGCCTCAGACAGGCTCTGCGCCGGCGTGCCGGGGCAGCGGGGCTGTAAGGGGGAACGCTCCCCTTCTGCTGCATCCCGCGCCTCGGGGCAGGACTGACGGAATTCATCTACCTCCGTAATGAGATCTGAGGCCTTGGGTCACCACCGAGATCGCTGGGAAGGTGTTGGTGGGTGCGGGGACAGTGTGGGGACAGTGGTGCTGGTGTCCCCGCGCTGCTCCCGCACAGGACGACTTGCAGGTGGCCCTGGGAGGGGAGCGCTGGCTCTGTGAGCTCGGCTTTCTCCTTGGCTATCAGCGTTTCGCTTCCAGGAGTGAATGCTTTCTGCCAGAAAAATGTTCCCAGCTATATTTTTTTTTCCACTGGCTTTATGGAAACACTGCGCCTTTCTTCTCCTGGCTCCCCAGATGGTGCCTGCCCTTGCTGCGCGAACTGAATTCCCACTTAGTCACCCAGAGGCTGGTCAAGCGCTCTTGGTCAGAACTGGTTTACATTAGAAAAAAAACGAATATGCTTTCATGCAGATTAAAAGTTTATTTTCCATGGAGAGGCCTGGCTTTGCTCTCGGTTGCTTGGAGTGTGTGCCTCTTGAACCCAGGGCACACAAGTGCCACCCGGCTGACCCCTGTCCCCGCGGGCTGGGTGCACCCGGCCTGGGCTCCCCAACCTCACTGCCCAGGGTTTTTTAGTGAAGTGCTTCAGGATTTACCTTTTTACCTTTTGTTGTTGCTGGAAGTGGATCTACAGGAACGTTTGTGGGGTGTTTTTTTTTTTTTTTTTCAACCCATCTTTGCTCAGTACAAGGCTGGAATTGAGCATGAAGGTGAATTTCCCAAGGAAGTGAGGCTGCCGCACCCTCCAGGTCGATCGGTGAGACCCTCCCCTGCCCCAGCGCACAGAGATCTCCTGGCTGAGCCCAGCCACATGTGACAAAGAGCAGAGGTCTCGGGGTGGGTACTTCCAGCAGATTTTCCAAAGCCAGGTAATCAGAATAAATGAGACCCTTGTTACCGTTGCTGATGAGGGAACAGCTGCAAACACTAAACTCAATTAGATTATTGAACATCAAAGAATTAATATTTATGAGTCACAGAAAATAGGTTTCATAAACCGTGGTGCTTGCCTCTTTTTTTACCTTTCTAATCAACAAAATAGCTCTTTTATAAAAGATGCTTAAAGGGCCCTGCTTGCACCACTTATTTAACGGTTTGTAGTGAGCCTTGATGGGAAAGTGACCTAGTTCAGGTCCCCAGAGGCTGCTGCAATAAAAACGGTTATGAGCGAAATGCTCTTATCGCCATATGGCAGTTTCAGGCATTGCAGACATACGTGGTCTGTGAGCGTTTTGTCCAGAAATGGTGAGCTTTCTCTTAAATAAATACATACAGCAAAGCGCAAGAGGAGATGTTTCCATTATTAGTGTTCTTTCCCCTGAACTGGCTGCAAAATAACTCGGTTGCTAGAGCAGGGAGGTAGCAGCAAGCTCTTCCACCGACCGCATTTTGTTCTGCAGGCTGCCCTGGATAATGTGCTTTGGGGAGCTGAAATCCTCCGATGTAATAGAATCAGTTTTGCAGGTGCAGAGCACTTACTTTTTCCTTATAAGCCCAAGCCGAGATTTAATTGCTGCTCTTCAGAAGTGCAAAACAAGAGAATGTAATAATTAGAGCTGTCAGGGTGTCCTTTCTTTTATGCTGATGCTGACATTAGCTGGTTTAAAGCCTATTTTTAACCTCTGCAGCATTGAAGACTTTACTGTGTATTTTCAGTCTGAGTGTGTTTGTTTCAAACTTTGCAAATTTGAAGTAACCTAACCTGGAAAGGGTGAGGCTGGGCAGGGGTAAGACGAATAACTGGATCGAAAGAGGAAGGAAGGAGGAAAAATGAAGCAAATTAAATGCAAAGTATGCCCATAAATTATTTCCACTTCACTGTGGATTTTTTTTCTTTTTATGGGCCTGCAAAATCCTCTCTAACTGGATGCTAAAAAATCTCAAAACACAGAGCACTGAGAGCCTGGTAAGATAAATATTGTGTTTAACGTAGCTTCAGAGAATGCCCTGGATACTGCACACAGCAAGAGGACCATTTTTCTGCTTAAATAGCTATAGTTTCAGCAAAGTTCACCCCGTGACCCCTCTGGGGGTTATCCTGATGAGCCAGCATCTGCAATAGGAATGATGGAAACAAGGTAGTATGTGCCGTGCTGATTCAGCTCTTATATGTAAAGTGTGTGTCTGTATATCGAAGGGTGTCTACAGATAGCCATATAGAGGAGCTCCACGTTTGCTTCTCTAAAGGCTGGGGTTTGGGTTTTCTGCAGAGGGAAGAACTGCCCCGAAATCCCAGCGTGTATCGAAGACGGTGCAGCGGGATGGTGCGCAGCGTGTCAGCCTGCCCTTTAGGGCCCTTTCTTGCAGGAGAACACAGGAGGTGGTATTTCTGGCAGGATTTATTTTTTTCCAAATGTATTTTTTTTTTAAAAGTTTCTTGGCACAGGGCTCTAATTCTTCACTTGCCTGCTGGTTCCTTGCGTTGTACTACTGTTCCTGGCCCTTTCCTTATGCAAGTTTTTGACATCCAAAATATGGATTTCTAATCCTAAAATTACAACCTGCCCTTTCATAGCACTAAATCAGTTAGTTAATCTCCAAATAGTTCCCCTGCTCCTTGTTAGTCACTTTGCGCTATTAAACTCTCGGCCAAACCTTTATCCAGGCATTAAGGCGTGAATATTAAATATGCCGGCTGCTTTGCTAAGCCAGCTCTGATCCTGGAAACCCCAAATGTGGAAGGAGCAGCATTTTTATGAGCCAGCTGCTCTTGTCTTGTCCCTCACCTCTAACATCTGATGGTAGAGGCTTGGGTTGGCGACGTTTGTGGACTTAGGAGGGTGAAGTAGAGCAGAGGTTGCTGGATTTGGGTCTCTGACCACGTCCTGAGCCACCCCCCAAAAAGTGCACTTTTACACGTGGCGATCCTGACTCTCCTCATACGTGGGTGAAAATGAGACATGGTTGCTGTAAATCTGACCTGAGAGCAGAATTGGGGTCAGAAAGTTCTTCCCTTGAGGCTGGCCAAGGGCTGATTCATCATTTTTAGCCGTAGTTGCATCAGAACCAGGCTCCCCCCCAACAAACTCAGCTCCTGAGCCATCCCACGAGCTGTTTCTAGAAGCTCTCGAGTTGCAGTTATTTGGTCCCTGCCTTTTTTTGGAAGAGCAAACCGGGACCGTGCTATTGAGATTACTTATATTTTTCTCCCCCAGCACTTAGGAGGCAAGTGGGCATTTCTACAAGCACCAGCACTAACACACCTGGTTTTCTTTTTATTTATGTCCCTTGTTTGATTGAGTACTCCCCTAATAAATTAAGATTCTATCACGTCTGTTTATACCTAGACTCTCTCCCTCGGATTACTTTCCTGGCAGCACCCAGGCTGCGGTAACTGACTGGAGGCGCTGGCCAGCGGGGTTAAAAACTGGGAGCTAAACTGGAGAATGGCCGAGCCCGGCTTCATTCGCCACCCGGCTGCCTGTCGCTGCGGAGCTGGTGGGACGTAATTCTCTGTGATGCCTTTGAAGCCAGCTAACGGCATGAAAAGCCACAAGCAGACTAGTGGCACTGCTAAATTTTTTCTGCCTGAAACACTGGATTTATTTTCCCTGCTTTACAAGAGCTTTCAGTACGAGTGTGTCTGATGGCAGACTGGGCGGGCTCTGTCCCGTAACAGGGCTGAGAAAACAAGTTAGTAGGTCGACAGGTGTAATGAGAGCTTCTTCAGTATGTTAGCAAAATGCCAAATCCTGAAGAGATTGTAAGTCTTGCTAGAAACCAATCTTCAGCCTGAAACGCTGGGTCAGGCTCGGGGGTTTAGCAAAGCCAGGAAAATCGAGGCCTTGTGTGGCTGGTACCATGCGAGTGTCGCAGTCCAGCTAAGAGACCACTGCAATGCTCAGTCTATAAAAAAAATAAAATAAAAAAGTGAACCAGAACACAAGGGTTCGAACACCTTAGGACTGCAGTAACAAGTGAGTTCCCTGAAAGAATGGGAATCTACATTTGCGTATATGGTGAGAGGAGGGAGTTGTTTAACACTGGTGTGCCAGCAAGGCCAGGCCCCGCACAAGTTATTGCATACACAGATGTTCTCAGCCCACCTTTTGGCCCTTTCTTAGCAGCGTACCTATTCTCTCACAGGACAGGATGATTTGCAGCCTTGGAGTTGCCGTCTGTCCCTTTGCCGTTCACTACATCAGACGTGCTGTTGCCTTTCTGAATCGTCCCATGTTTCTGTGCATGCTTTTAGCTGGTTTTTGCTATTCTAATTTTCATTTCCTTCGTGCCCAGGTGCCACAACAGGAGAAGCAGGGTCGGGGAAAGGAGGAATTTGCTCTGTGAGGGTTTCGTGCTCTGGCCAGGGGCAGCCTCGCAGAGTTCCCCGTGCCCGTCCTTGGGGCACGTCCATCTCATCCGTGGGACCCCGCAGCCCAGCCCACGGTGCCGGCTGGGAGCTGCAGGGGAGAGGAAACGGGAAAAGCTGAGCGCAAGAAGGGGAGGAAGATGGAAAGAATGAAAATAAACAGGAGAGGGGAAACTAGGAGAAAAAAATGGGGACGGAGCAGGAAGGCAGCAAGGAATGGGAGGAAGCAGGGGCTCGCGGGGCTTCGAGAGCCGAAGAAAAGCAGCTGTCAGTGCAACGCTGCAGGAAGCCCGAACTTGTATTTTTAGGGACTTTATATAAATAATGGGTCTGGGGGAGGAGGGAGAGAAATGACTGCTCTTCCTACCGTCTGCTCCGCGAGTCTTTGTTTCGCTTCTGTTTTTCTTCCTCCCAGCCTCACGACGTGCTGAGCGGGGAAGAGGCGCTCGCAGCCCCAGCCCCGTCGTGCCAGCCGCATGTCTCGGGGTGCCAGCTGGGTGTCCCGGGGTGCCACCCGGGTGTCTTGGGGTGCCACCTGTCCCAGGGAGCCCCCCTGGGCTGCTGGCGGTGGAGGAGGGCCCGGCCTGTCTCCTGGAGAACTGCTTTGTTCACTCATTTGTTCAACAGCGGTTCTCCAAATCAGCAGGCTGGTGACGCGGGGCCAGGTTTGCTTTCTGCAGGAAGGTTGTCCTGTAGGTTTCTGAGTAAATGTTTGCACTTTAAGAGGCACTCATCTCTCAGCACAGAACAGGAGTGTAACCGCTGGTTAACTTGGTTTGCATGGACTTGTTCAGGAAAACGTGGTGCTTCCCTTGTTAGAAAGGACGATGGCTGCGTTTTTGACCTATTCATTAAGCTTTCGGAGGGAGAAATGGTTTCACGTTTCCTCGAAGTGGTTTCGGGCTGTCCAAGAGTTTCAGGGGAGACAAAGATCTGCTTTTCTGTTGTCATATCAGGTGTTTTTCATTTCTGCTTCCTGACGTCGTTTGTAGCAGAACTGGGACACGTTTACGTTAAAGCACAGCACTGCGCTTTGCCGATGTTTTGTCGAGGCAGGTTTTAGAAGCACTTACAGAAGGCTCTTCCCCTGTCCCCTATCTGTATGTGACACAGGACTGCGAGGATGGCTCCCATTTATCATCAACGTAAGCCTTTTCGGGAGGGATGGGTCCATCATTTCAGAACAGCTAAGTAACATAGGAGGCTGCTACAAATGGCACATCCCAAGCACAGGTAAGGAGCTTTCCGCAGTCTGTAAACGCTGCTGCAAGCTCTTACTCCCAACACCTCTCTTCCACGACCACAAAAGCCACCTCCCCATCAGCCTTTCCTGCAGGAGGCAGCCTGGCTTGGCCGTCATTCAGGTGAGCTCAGCAGCAGGGGCTGATCTCTCCAGGCAGCTCTGCGTCGGCACGGAGACGCTTTGTTCCCCCTCTGTTGCCATTTGTTTTCAGGGATTTGTTTGCTGCATCCCGTGCCTTTCTGGTCTGTTCACGTTTGTGCTTTGGGATCCTGAAGGGACCAGGAAAGACACTGCAGCAGGAATTTTGGGGGCTGCGTGTAGGACAGATAGTAGCTCGAGTTATTGAAATCTCTGGTTCTTCTTGATCCAAAAGATACCGGGAGCTGCAGCCTTCAGGGAATACTTCAGCTCATCTCTGAATGCAGGAATTTGGGAATCTGGAGGAGGGAAACAAAATGTGAAAAGCTCAAAAAAGAGAAGAAGAAAAAAAAAAAAAAGAGACTTACAGCACCTGTACCTAATCCAATTCAGAGATTTGTGTTTCAGAAGTTTTGATGAGGGCTCGTTCTTTTGTCTGAAATTGCTCATGTGCCTCCTTTGTTCGACGTGGCGGCGCTCACAGCTTGTAGGCAGCGCTGATGGGCCGTTACTTCTGCACTCGCCTCCTGTGCAGTCACTTGTGCTCCCGACGCTGCCGGTGACCGCGCTCCTCGGTCACGCCGCGGCTGCGAGTATTAGCCACAACGATTCCCTTGGAATTAAGTAGCCGGGACGGGTTTGCGATGGCATTGTGGTGGGCCTGGCTGGAGGCACCCGGAGTTACGCCTGGGTCAGCACGCCTGCCTGTCCGGAAGGCAGGGGCAGGGGCTGCAGGGGAGGGCCAGAAGACGTCCGTCCCGCGTGCGCTTTCCCCCAGCTTAATGCTTTCTCTCCTCACTTTAGCGTTTCTCCTGTGAGAATTGGCTTGTGCGATTTTTAATCCCCAAAGAGCTGGGCAGGAGAGGGAGGAGGAGGGTTAGAGACCAGAGTGGTGTGTCCTGAGCCACGTGGTGAGGAGCCCTTACGCCTGTCCTGGGGGGGCTTTGAAAGCTGGTTCTCTTAGGAACAGTGTTGGTGGCACAGTGTCACAAACACTGCGGGTGAGAATACTGTTAGGATACCCACAGAGTGGCCCCAAGTTTGCTGCCGTGTTAATCTAGTCCTTTTGCCGTTGTCTCCATTTGACGGAGAAGTCTCTCTCCCGGTTTCTGCCTCTGTGAGGGCGATGATCTGAACGCAGACAAGTCGGGCGTTGGGAGGGAGCAAAAGCGACCTGCCAGATTTGTGTTGTACGTGCCCTCCGCTGGCTGACCTGGTTTTGTATGAGTGAGTGGACGGCAGGGGAGCTTCAGAGGTGCGTTGGTCCTCCGCACTGTACCCCAAACACCGATTCTCTCGTGCACGGTCTGATATTAAGAGGGCACTCGGGTCTGCCTGTGTTCGTGCACAGCTCGGCAGGACTTGTAACGTGGTAGGAATCCGTCTCTCTCTCTCCCCATTTGCCGGTGCTGTGCTTTGCATGTTAAAAATGTGTATTCCTGTTCATTATGAACCCATCTTTGTGACACAAAATAAGCGTCTTGTAGAGGAGCTGTTGAGTTCAAAGGGACCTGCGTGCTATTTTGTGATGCGAGGGGACAAACGCCTTTCACGAGGGCCAAGGTTGAACCAGTGGAGAACGGGAGGAGGAGAAGGACCCGATGTAGAGACGTGGCCAGAGGTTCAAGTTCACAGCCTCCCGCGAGCTGCGAGCATCCTCTGCTTCTCACGGAGCCGAGCAGAGGCAGCCGGGGCCTGTGGTTAGCCTGCTGTAGTCTCCCAGCTGCCTTTGCCAGCTCATGGAAATATCAGAAATGAAAATAAAGCCCCGGGTAATATTCCTGTGGCCAGCACGTGGTGCCGAGCCGCAGCTGGGGTGAAGAATAGCAGGCAGTGTGACAGGGCAGGTTCTGCTCTGGGGGCAGAGGGGCAGGTTGCATTTATGATGGCTTTTATGCAGAAAAACGTGCGTTAAGGCTCTTTATCATTTCTATAGGCATTTTTGGTGCAGCTCGCCCCCTGCGTCGTTGGCTTCCCCTGGAATAGATGAATAGTAACTGGATGTCTTGGTTACAGCTCGGGTTGCAAGGGGTGAGAGGAGCTGGCTGGGAGGAAAGGAGCTTTCCTTGATCTCTGCACGGCAATGCTGCCTTTGATCCCGTGGACAAGAGCCTGTCGTCTCCTGAGCCCTCTACATCTCTATCTGGGCTCGTCTCTGCGCCCCGTGCTGGGGAGCTTCTGAAACAGCTTTTGCCAGCAGAAACTTGTGTCCTGCAAGAAGGGGGGCAGGAGGTGGGGTGGGTTCGGAGCGGGGCTTGAAGAGTAACTCTTCTGTGGGTTTGGAGCCAAACTGCCTCGAGACCCGGGAGCACCAGAAGGTCAAGAGCTGCGAGCACCCGGCATGGCTGGAGGTGGGAGCGGGGCTGGGGCTGGGGAAGGGGCCTGGCAGTGACGGTTCCCCGCGGCTGTCCCTCCCCGGTCCCCGTCTCTGTGCCTTCAGCTCTGCTTTCCTAACCCCTTTTGCAGGCGGAGGCACTTGGAAGGTGGTTTCTTTGGAGACGCCGCGCATCATCCTTGTGACTGAGGCGGGGGGAGCCAAGTGGCTTCGGTTCACCTCGGCGCTGGCAGCCGGCGCTGGGACCGCGGGCCGTTCGCACGCAGGGTTTTCATGTGATCCTCGCCAGCTCCTGCGCGAAAATCCTCTCTCTCTGTAAGGCTTCTCTGAGAAAAACATCTGCAAAAACACAGTCTCTCTGCGTGCAGAGCCACCTGCTCGAGCCCCAGAGAGGGGCTCAGTCCCGTGCTCTTTGTAGGCTGCTCCGTTCCCTTTGGATGCTCCGCAGGAATTAGGATACGCCGCGGGGTCCTGCCACATGTCCTCAGAAATCACGGAAATACTGCGAGTGCCGCCCGTTTCCTCCTGACGTGTCCCTCCTGTAAGTGGTTTAAAACGGCACGAGGAGATTTGACCGCTCTCTGGTTTTAATCAGGCTGGGCTGTTTTGAGCAGGAGCGAGAGAAATGAAAATAGGAGCTGAAAGCAGCTTGGCAAAGCAGACAGCACAGCGTGGTCAGGCCTGGTCGCTTGCAGGGGCGTCCTGAGCCCAAATCCGGGGGGGTGGCCGGGGCCAGCCTCTGCTGCCGCCCTTCTCCGTGCCCACGGAGGGGGCGACCGGAGCTCAGAGGTCTGCTCCGGAGGAGAAGTGTCGCACGTGTCGTGGGCACACGGAGAGGGCCCCGGCAGAGTGACGAGACCGGTCCTTTGTGTGAACAGAAATAACGTCATCTTTTGCCCTTCGTATTTCTGCAAGCGTTCTGTGATCTCTGACAAACGTTGGCAGCCCCCCATGCGAAGTTAGTAAACAGTGCTCCGCCGGCGTATGTCTGTGAGGCCAGGTCCGAAGCCTGCAGAAGCGTGAGTCATCCCCTGCACAAGAGCAGTTTTTAATTACAATTTCCAGCGCACTTTTTAAGCAGTCTCGTGGAAATGCTGTGTAGGAGCATTTGAATCACAAACGTAAAGGAATTGTTTTCCTTCGTCGTAAGGCTGTTGGGAAAACCAGAGGCTGTGCTATGGAAGAAATTCCAGAATTTGTCCCGTGCCGTTGTTTGAGAGCGTGCATCGTAGCAGAGTGCTGCCGCATGAGGGGGAACTGCTTTTTATTCCCAGATGTGCTTGCACGCTGTCTCTTGGGCCAGGTTTGGGAAGCTTTTTGCAACCTTTGATTGCATCGTGCTCAGGGGGTGGCTGCAGCGCGGCGTTCCCCTGTCACCGTGGGACGAAACGTGGCCACGGGAAGTCCCAAGGTTGAGCCTAGTTGGAGGGGAGCCGGGAATAGGGAGGTTCAGGTTGGAAATGAGGAGCCATTTCTTCTCAGGAAGGGCAGCCAGGCGTTGGGACGGGTTGCCCAGGGAGGTGGGGGAGTCACCGGCCCTGGGGGTGTTCAAGGCGAGGTTGGACGTGGTGCTTGGGGAACACGGTTCAGTGGGTGATGGTGGTGGGAGGGGGGTGGTTGGAGCAGGGGGTCTTGGGGGGCTTTTCCAACCTTAATGGTTCTGGGATTTTAGTGCCCAGCTGCTTGGCATGGGCTCAACGCCCCCTGGAGCACCTCAGGGCATGTTTCCCCTCGTTCCGTGGAGTTTATGGCCCTGTGGTGTGTTAAAATACACCTTATCTTCAGGCTGTAATACGAAGGGCATTTATACAGCCTGTCAAGCGCGCCAGAACTCCCCCCGGCTGCGGCTGTTGGGAGGAGCGGCCAGACTGGCAGCGGTTTATGTCTGTGGAAGCACGCGGGGAGGTCTCTCCCCACTCCTGCCGTGGGTTGGCTTTTAGGGAGCGCTGTGGCCCGCTTGGTTACGGATGCCCCAGGCCCGGCACCAAGCGGCAAAACAAACCGCGGTCTTGTCCTGCAGCCAGCTCTCACTGCTGGGAAAGGCCCTGAATTTTTAATCCGAGTCTGCCTCTAACATACTGGCTGCTCTTAGTGCTCAGCCGGCATCGATCCTGCTGGAGAAGGGTTAAAAGCTTGCAGCGGCTGCTGGCGGGGCGGCGTGTGGTCCTGGGTGTGTGGGCAGGGGCCGGGACCTGGAGGAGCTTATACAGCGTTATTTTATCGCTCTCTTTGCCTCAGCACAGCTGAACCGGCCGGCCGGTGCTTCGGTTCGGTGCCGCGCGTGGACTTGGCTCCTTCCTGATCCTCCCACAGCACGGCGTGATCTGCGCACGGTTTGGATGAGCTGTGGGTGAGGGTCCACGCAAGTGCGTTCAGATTTCCACCCAGATCTTTCTCCAGCCCAGTAACGGGCCGTCACCGCCTGCCGGTGCTCGGGAGCTGCAGGAGCTGTCTCTCTGCCTTGGTTCGCTTTGCGAGTAACAGCGAGAAAAATCCCTGGCCTGCAGGTGGTTCTTTTCAACGGCGCGGTACTGGTTGTGTCCATCGGTGTTATTTCTTTGTAAATAGGATGCTTAATAGCTGGAGAGCCCTCCTGCTTTGATAGCCAAATGTGGGCAGAGGCTGCAATGCCTGAAGTCCCTTAACTACCAAATAACAAAGTGCTGTGCCAGTGCTGGCCGCTCAGCACCAAAGGCCTTAGGGGCACTCGGGTCTTTCTGGCTTCCTCCCACTCCTTCCTGAGCTGTTTTATCCCCGTACAATCCCCAGAATGGGCTTAACCCTCCAGTGCTAATCCCAGGTCCTCCTGCTCTCCTTGCTATCAAACCTCCGCTGGAGGTGGGTGCGTGTGCCCGGGGGTCTCTTTGCTTTGCGGGGTCCTCTGTTGGCAGCTCCTTTCCTAGCGAACCCCTCGCACGCCGCTCTCTCCCTGTTGCAGAGCTGCTTTTGCTGCTTTTTGCAGAGAAACGGGGACCGCTGAGCAGCGGCTGTGCAGGGAGGAGTTCGTTTCGTGGGTCTGTCTGGGAAGGCAGGAAAAGGCCGTGGTCTGTCTGTAATATTTTGTAAGAGAAGAGCTTTGCCTAGCTGGTGCAAAGGTAGGAAATTCCTGCTGGAGAGGGAAAAGTGAGGCTTGGAAAGAGAAGCTGGAAAAGCAGCACAGTTTAATCTGCTGATCAGCTCTGTTGATCCTAACCTGCAGGCTGGCTCAGAAGGTAAGCCACAGCAGAGGCAGAAATCCCTTCGTTATCCCAAGCAAAGCAGTGAATGCATGTGTGACATACATGAAGGAAGTAAGGGGATGAAGGGTCTCAATGGCATTTCGTGGGCTCCCTTTTCCAGTAAGATGTTCTAAATTTTCCTCCCCAATCCCTGACTTGCTTGAAGCAGCCAGACGGCACAGAGCTCTCGCTGCAGCCCCGTGCAGAGGTGTTAGTATGGATATCACCTGCTGTTGCTTTAGCCGTGGCTGGGTCTCTTAAATCATGGCATAGGCACCGCAAAATGTTTATTGACTGCTGGCAGTAAGTGACCGGGAGCAGGCTAGGATGGACTGTAAGTTGTCACAGCTGCTCAGGGCAGACAAAAGCCCTGGAGGCAACTCTGGATAAAAGGGAGTGTGATGCCCATCTGCCTTTAAGTGTTTGAGGTCTAAAATTGATATTTGAGCTGACACGGAGAGAAATGTGCAACATGGGGTCTGCAGCATCTTGGGTTACAGAGTCCTTGGGATTAGGAGAGCACCTCGGCCCTTGACAGCAGTAGATGTGGGTTCCTTCTGTCATTCTTCCACATATTTTCGTAACACTGAGATCTAAAGTCACCCCAAGAGAGATACATGAAAGCTCCTCGCAGCTGGGGCATTTCATCCTAAGCCCTATGAAACCGAAGTACCTTTACCAACTCGCTCCTGTTATTTCTGCTGCTCACCTCTGGCACTGGGCACTCCCAGACAGGGACTTGGAGCCGTGCTTATGATTAATGAATGTACGAAGCCTTCGTGTACGAATCGGTTTAGAAGCCAGTCAGCCTTGCCACGTGGCCAGGAATCAAGGCGATGAGACCGTAGCTGATCCAAGTGCTACTGGGACTGGAGAGACTCAAATTTTTCTAGTCAATGGCTTGACTAGAGCTTCGTGTGAGGTAGCAGCTAGTGTCTCGGCTTCTGCCGTGCGCAATTAGCCTGTACCAACAATGGGACTGGACCTCATAAATTCACCCCCAATTTCTCCCGGCTTTGGGCTGTTAGTGTTGGTGCACAGGAGAACGTGATGGGTACGAGCTCAGGCACCTTTCAAAGCAAAAGGTGAGCTGTGCGGGCTGGGTGAGACGTGGAGCAGGAGGGGGTGAAATCGGTGAGAGCCTCGTTTAGCTGCCTTGCTGCCCTGCTGGGGCACGTGGCTATCAGACCCGGTGAGATCCAGGGTGGGACACAGGAGCTCATCCTGGGTCACCGTGCCTGCGGAGAAATGTAGGGCTATGGGGGCAGCACAGGCAGCTATGCTGTGCTACTGTGAGGTTTTAAAGGAAATACGAAGTAACAGAGGGGGTGGGAAAGCACGCTGGGCTGCTCAGGCAGCTTGGGTAATTCACGTGGACGTGGACACGGCCATTTTATGCCATCGGCAACTCAAACGTGAAGTGCAGTGGAAGCCCTTCATGGAAAACCATCCACCGCCATAGAGTTAAACTTCCTGGATTAAATGGTCAGGGGCAATCGTCAAGAATAGGTTTGGGCTTTCCTTCCGAGGCAGTTTTCCTTGCAGAGGGACAGCTAAAAGGTACGATCGGGGTTGTGTGAGGAGTTTCCCACTGGTGCCTGCACCGCTCTGTCACGGTGCCTGCATGGGGGCACCATGCCTCAGATGCTCCTGGTGCTCGGAGAGCCTGGGCCTCTCGCTGTGTGCAGGGTGCCCGGCTCTTTTCTGTATGGGTTTTCAGCATTCTGCCTCCCAGGCTGAGCCGTCAGCACCGGCCAGCTGTGAAATCACTCGTGGGTCACAGTCCAAAAAGACATCCTTTAGCAGAGCCGGAGCAGCGGCAGAATATTTTACAGTACTCTCCTCCAGCTACTTGCTGAGAGCTGTCATCCTTCCTTCTCTCATCTCTGTTGGATGCAGAGGAATTGGGAGCATGAGAATTAGTTATGTGCATGAAGGTCTGTCTGAACATAATTGCCACTGCCTGCAGTATCATTAACTTAAAAAAAAATAAATAAAAAATCGTAGGGATGTCAGTCAGCTTTCATAGCTGATACCTGAGCGTTACCTGGCTCCCCTGTGTCCCCTGCTACAGGCCCGTCTGTCCGTCCTCACGAGCGCTCAGGCTCGCAGGGGTGCTTCTCCCCGCCGTTGTTGTTGGTTGACAAACCACCTTGCACTTTACATGCCACCTCCAAAATTGGATCTTGCTACTATGAAACTAGAACCGGAGCCAAGCAGATGGCACTGAAGAGGTGTTTCAAGAAACCACATTTCCATCGGCATGTGTGGGGTTTTCTCTGCAAGGGCCATTTTTTTTTCCTCAGCCATGGTTTGCAAGAGCATTACTGATCTGGGGCCTGGACTAAAGAGCAGGTGAAACAAACGCAGTGCTGTTAAATGCTCGGTAAAGATAAATGGGAAATCAAAAGCCTGAAGAGACTAATGGGTACCTATGTGTGCCCGGAGTTTGGGAGGAATTGCAAGCCCTGGGAGGCAGCAGTGTGCTGTTGCAGGAATTAAGGCCTGTCTGCCCCGCAGCAGGGAGCCTGTTAGGAGCCATCAGTTTGGAAGGGACTGCTTTTTTTTTCTTCAAACGCAGAAGAAACAGCAGCAGGGTTGCTGAAGCACGTTTCGTGGCAGAAACCTTGCTGATGTCCCAGTGGATGCAGTGCTCCACCCGCCCCAAAAAAAACCCACACCTCATCCTTTTTAATCCACTTGTGTTTCCATCACGGGAAACAACAAAGATGAAGCTCCCGTTAGGATTTGCAATAAGCTGTGGCAGGTTTAATGTTTTTTTAAGAATATATGTGTGTGTTTACCTGAAGCTTTAAACTGCTTTCCGCATTAACATTCTGGACACTTGGGTGCTTTTGGGCCCTCCGGTGGCACCCAGGAGGTGGGAATAGCACGGGCTGTGCTGCCGGCACCCCGGGTAACTAACGAGCAGCCTGTTAATTATAGGAAAGGGCATAGAAAGCTGCCGGCTGCCCAGGGATATCCATCCCTGCTTGCTACAGCCCGGGCATGTCGTGGTGCCCCGCTACTTGTCAGGCCGTGAGGCCTTCGGAGGAGGCCGTGTCCTTCCCGGGCTGCCCTCCAGAGCTCGGGATCCTGAGGGGATCCAGGTGGTCCCGGCACACGCCGGAGCCCTGTGGGAAGCCCTCTTCCCTCCATGGTTCAGCGTTTCCCAGCTGGAAGGAGCAATCCGGTGCTGCTATCGGAGACGCGGCCTGCGCGCAAGGGTGCCTTGCGGGTCTCTTAAATGGAGATTTAATTTTAGTTATGAATACCGCAGCGCTGAATAGGCAGTGATATGAAACAGAAGCACAGTGGGGGTGTTAAAGGGTGGTAATAACATGGCTGTCATGAACTAATATTGCTGGGAACAGGCTGTACTGCCTTCTTCTAGCCGCAAAAATGTGTGCTCCCAGCATGGGGAGAGGCGCAGGAGCGGGGGGCGAGGGGCGGGCAGGCTGTGTGGCGCGGGGAGGTGAAGGCCTGGGGAGGCTGCGAGGGCTCCAGCGATAGCCGAATCCATCCCTGCCCTCCTCCGTTCCCCGGATGCTCCTTGGGCTCGCTGGAAAACCTCCTGCTGCCTCCTGTGAGGGGCCAGCTCTGTGGCTGCTTTCTTTTCACTCTTTTTTCTGTATTGCTCTTTGTTAGGAACATCTCTCCTTACTCCGTCGGCTAGGTTGCCTCAGTTTTCCATAGGCTACTCCTGAAACCTGATTTCTGTGTATTTGCTTCTTTGTTGCTGAACAAAGCAACATCTCTGCTCTCTCAAAGCAATCATCTCTGCTCCTGTCTGCTCCACGCTGTTACTCTCAGGCACCTCATCTTCCAGCCCAGACCTGCTCTTGTGGAGGCTTTGCTGTCCTTTAGGTGAGTGGGGTTTGTTCCTGGGCCCTGGCAAAGCCCTGCAAGATGCAGGAACGTCCTGCAGTCTGGTCTGCTGCAAGGTTTCCTTTGACCACGAAGTGCAGCTTTTCAAACCCTGCAGCTTCAAGCACTTGTGGACAAAATTTCTGCGGGGCGTCCCTTGTGTGGGTGGTGAAGCAGGTACACAGCCCCTTACTGCTTGCCAGTTTGCAGCGCCACAAAGGAGTGAGAGCGCTCTGAGCAGCTGCTTTCCCAGGGTGGGTATTAAAAGGGGTGAAACCACGTCTAGAAGAGCCATCTACAGAAACTTGCCATTCTGAAAGAATTCGGGATCTCTGAGCTGATGTAGGACCTGCTATGGTCATGGCTCTATCCGTGGAGGAGGGAAATGTCTCAGTTCTTCCTGAGCCAGAGGAAGGGCTGGTGTGTCCAGTCTCCTTTGCTTGAACCAGGAGAGAAGGGATGGCACAAATGCAAACTTTGGGCTAAGGGATGTGTTTCGTTATCGTCTTGCTCACCTATGTGCTGGAGAGTGTTATTTTTAGAGGTGAATAATATGCTAATTTAACAATTTAGCTCGGTAATCTAATAATCCTGCCTTCTTTACTTAACGTCAGCCCTATTGTGGAACTGCTGTAATGGAATTGCAGCTCTCCCAGCTGCACGGCCCCGATCAGAGCTTGAATTGATACAGCGGATTAGAAATACTTCAGTCCAAAGGTCGGCTTTGTTCGGTCAACACAGAGCATTGGCTTGGCCTTGTGCAATTAAAGATGTCTGGGCCAGGAGAGGATTTATGCCTCTCCAAGGGAAAACTCTGGTTGTTCGATCCAATCTGAAGTATTAATAAAAATGCCCAGCGTAAGGGAACAAAAAAAATAATCCACGATGTTTTTGTTTCTCTTTGATTTTTTTTGAACGTTTTCCAGGATTTTACTACTTAAAAGGTTGGAAAAGATGACAAATGTGAGGGAGGATCGGATATGAGTAAAACTTGTGCTTGTCCTGCTCAGTGAAAGTCTTCTGCTCTCTGAAAGCACCCCGTGGGGATGGCAGCAGCTTGGCTGGAGGGAAGGATTCATGCTCAAGCGAGCCACCAGCTTGCTGCAGGAGGTGCCTGGGCAATGGAGGAAGAGCTCTGAAAAGCCCCTTTGCCAGAAAATAATATGTAGAGTGATTACAAGCACTTTTTCATCTTTTTCATGCTTTTCCCATATTGTTGTCAAAATGTTTGAGATTTGTTACTTCTAGTCTGCAGCTCGGATTCATGAAAGCAATTTCAAGAGGTCGAATTTCCCCCACGTTCAAAGGAATTGCGTTGAATTAGTTGTGACCTTTAATGCCTTGGGTCGACAGGGTTGCTCTGAAAGCTGTTTGCGAAACTGAGCGATAATGGAGAGGTGGAAATCCATGAAATCGAAGGGAAATGCAGTGTCATTGTGGCTGCCTGTGTCATGGTCACGCTGTTTCTCTCAAAAAGGGCAGCACGAGCTCCCACTGAAAATGGCAGAAGTTTTCCTGGGGTGTTTTGTCACAAGGTAGTGAAACCAAACCGCATTCTGGCATGGGTGCAAGAGCTGCTCCCAAATCCACAGGGTGGTTGTGAGCCCACCCTGGCCTGAAATTCCCCTGCAAGTAGCTGAGGTTAAAGTACAAGCAAGAGCAATAGGGTTTGGCCTGTGATTGCTCTGATTAATTAAACAGATATTTTACTTCTGTTAAAATAAACACTTCCCATCCTATTAGATGACTCATTTCTCTTACGCTGACCTGATATTTAGAGTATCTGATGTTTTAATTACTTTCTCAAAGACGTGGATTTATTTCAGATAAGTTTTAAGAGATGTGTAAGCCAAGTGCAAAGCTGAGTACATAGTTTTTAAAAACAGCTTCTTTTAGAGAGTGATGAATTTTCATACTGGGAAAAGCCCGTTTTTCCATACATAAATATTTTAACCCCTTTAAACTATATGGAGTTTTTTGTTGTTGGTGTTGGTTTTTTCTGTGCACCCTCAAGATCCTTTTCAATGGGAAACTGAGAAGTATATAAGCGTGCCTCTACTTTGTAAAAACCAAGTGCGAGTCACGCTGGGTGCTATAAAATGGTCTAATTTAATGCAGGATGACAGTTCGGATGCACATCCAGCGCTTTGTAATTTCATTGTGAAGCATACTCTAGTGTTTGTCAACACGGGTGTATTTTAGCGGTGCTGACGCTTAAGTGAATTTACTGAATATAAACCCACAGTGCTATAAAACAGAAGCGATGATTCTTTCAGATATCATCCCATAAACGGCGAGCCCGCTCTCTAAATTTCCCCTTTATACTTAGCTGGGGAGCTCTGCAAGTTCCCTGTAAAACTGCTGCCTTGCTCCCTGCCTCCCTGCCCAGGGTCAGGCGGCGCTGGGGCGCCGCACGGTGTGATGCGCCCGGCCCCGCGGGATCTGCGTGAGCTGCCAGAGGAATCTCTGTTGGAAGGCAAGGTTCTCCCCGCTTCCTCGCAATTGCCGTGCAACTGGAGCAGAAGAGAGGCCGTGGTGGGCCTGGCACGCGCCGTCTGCCTCGCTTATCTTTGGGCATCCAGAGGAGGCGAAACCGAGGTTTCAGTCCCGAGGGCAGCGTACGTGTGCGTGCTGCGATTGCCAGCCGGAGGCCTGAGAAGTAGCAACAGGTCATAAAATTGTTGGGTAGCAGCCTCCTAGTCCTTCCCAGGCTTGTCACTAAGGTACACGTGCTTCCTGTGATAGCACTTCTCCCCGAAAAAAATGGCATGCAATTTTGGGTGTGTTGGTGCTAAAGGACCTTCATGCTAAAAGTCTTGGACTGAATCCCGAAATTGCCTTGAACTATGGGAAAACTAAAAAATTGGTAGGAGTGGGAGCAGAGACCCGTGTAAAGTTCTGGCCCATCACAGGAATGCTCCTCTGCAGAAGGGCTTGAATGCAGGAACGGAGCCTGGAAAGCTGCGAGTGCCCTCCTGCTGTACCAGCAAACCCCTTCGCAGTGTGCCTGCGGAAACAGGGCTAACGAAGGGTTGTCACAGGTGGTAAACGGCGTGGGAGCGTAGGAAAGTTAACTGGTGGTCTCTCACCTGGCAAAAACTCAGGTGTCCCACACCATCACAGTTGTAGGAGTGTCATTTTGCTGAGACTCTGTACGAAACAGAGTGTTCCTGGGTTGTCCTTCCTCAGCTGCAAGGGGTGACTCCGTGGTCCGTTCCCAGCAAGGCTGTCAACATCAGAATTTCCGAAGCGCCCTGTAAGAGCACCCTAATCCCACTTATTTTCATGTTTCCATGTAACGGGACTAATGGCATTGTAAAATGGCTGGATAGGAAGTGTTTGTCTTCAGAGCATTAAACCTGCAGCACGGTTACTCCATTAAATGCCTGCTGCGGGGATTATGCATGCGTGGGGGGTTTGGAGGCGGGGGGGGGGAAGCAGCCAGGGAGGACATCTCGAGCAGGAGGAAGCAGGAACTTCGCCTTTCACGAGAGAACGACAATTCTCTTTGTGTCCCACCGGTTTCAGCAGGTGGAGGTTCGTATATTTTGTTGGACAAATAGGAGCAGACAGTAGAAGTTACGTAAATAGAGTGGGATAAATCTCTGGGTACGGAACTGCAGGTGAAATTCATGCTTGTGCGAGCAAACTGCAAAAATCATCCTCTTTCTGCCCTTAAAGTTATGGACTTGAATTTTGGGCCAGGGTAGGCAGTTACTGCGTGCAAAGGCTGTTATTTAGGCCAGGGAGCTAACCCGCTGAGTCCGCCTTGGCAGCTTTGGTGCCTCCTTTTTTACCTTTGGAAAACTGGGCTGGCTCGGGAGGCTCCCTCCTGCCGCGCGTGCGAGACCGCTGTTGGACACTATCGCATCGAGGCAGCCTGGGGAGCGCCTCTGCCATGTTGTGCAGGCATCCCGAATGCTTGAGGACAAAAGGCACCACCCCCTGTGTCACAGCAAGTGGTCTTCCTCTGTTGGGTTGAGGCTGAGCCCCGCCTGGAGCCCCAGCACTCGAAGTGGCCTCTGCTGTTCGCCCGCACCCAGGTAGACCTCTCCCGTGGGCTTGGAGCAACCCCTGCCTGATTTAGTGCTCTCAAGTGAATATTGCTAGTTAGTAAATAGAAGCCTGAGTGCATCAGAGGGGTGTTTAAAGGCATTTAGCAATGTTCTCGTAACATGCTGGTCCATTACGTTTTATGGAGTGTGAGGGCCACAACCTTTGATGAAGTACTTCTGGTGCCTGCTTCGTTCACAGAAATTAGTCTTAATACTTGACACTATCAAGTTAGTGATAGTTGATATAACATTTTGAAAGCAATTAGGAGCACGAATTTATGCTCAGATGAATTTTAATTAAAAACCATTGCAGCTTTGAAGTTCACACTTGAATAATCTTGAGGATGAAATGTGGGTTTATACCCAAGTGAACCTTGACAGCAAATCCAGAGAGGTGAAAAACGCTTTAGTAGCTCATATTTCCTCTTATTTGTTTTACAGCATCCCAGTCATCCCAGTGTAACACAGTGCTGAATTTCTGGGGAAAGGAGCAGGGAGGTGTTGGAGAACAACTGGGCGCTGTACTGCAGGTGGCACCAGCAGCTGTCCTTCAAACCTTGGGGTGCCAGCGGTGCTTACTGTAAGCTGTCAACATGGGGCAGTGGAACTGCCTCCTGGAAATCTATCCTCCTTCCTCCTCTTGAACTTCTGGGTGCTCAGTTGCTGCCCTGTGTGAGAGGAGTTGGAGGTTGGTAAGCCTGCGCTGATGTCCAGAGGAGAAGACACGCAGGAGCTTGAGCCATGCGGCAGGACGCGGCTGGCGGTGCCACGGCTCAGATGCTGGGCTTTAGGAGGGTGACGGTCCTCTTGCATCTCGTTCTGCTGCGTATGAGCAGCTTGGGGCAGCTCACCTGGCACCAGCAAGTGGCTGCTGGGAATTGTCACAAGCCACCCCACCGTGTCCCCAGCCTCAGGTTTGGGCACAGACAGCCGTGGGGCCGGCCGGGTGCTGCCTGTTCCATCAGCGTGCTCCCTGCTGCTGCCAGCTCCTTCGCTCTCCTGCCAGAGGAAATCCCAACCTCAGCTTTGTATCTCACTGAGAAACTTGCATTTTCAGCCCCAGAAAAGCTAGTTCCTTCTTCTTCTTTTTTATTTTTTTGAAAGGTAGAAAGGAAAAGGCGTTTTTGTACCAGCTCCAACATCTATCCGCTCCGGATGACCCTCCAGAGGCGTGATGAGCCACTGTAGACACTCGTATGCAGAATTAAAAAGCTTCAACCAAGCGGGGGTGGGAGGGTCATCTGGAAGCGTTTGAGTATAAAGCCTACGATAAATAATATTCCAGGAGATAATGCTGCGGAAAAATCCAGAACAATGCAGGAAGACAAAGGAGGCAAGAAGCAACGCGTTACAGATTGCTGAGGAGCAGATCACCTCCCGTCCGCGCGCAGACGGCTGACGGAGGGCCGCTAGCGTACGTGATGGAGGAGGCAGGAGGTGGGGAGGGCGCGGGGAGGACAGGCGGCTGCAGCAATTGCCGAACCCCTCTCCCTGGGCTTCATTTCCTCCTGTCACCCCAAAATGTCGGAGGTGGTGTGGTCCGAGTGCTCGGAGTGATGGGTGGGTTTGGGTACCCCTGCTGAGGAGGATGCTGGTTGTCCTAAAGGCTGTGCCTCTGGGCAGCTGCGCGCTCTCCTGTGTCCCCAGGGGGAGCTCCCAAGCACGGAGGCGCCAAAATCACGGACAAATTTTCAAAATTGAAAGAGTTTCTCTTCAACGCCAGCATCTGCAGGCTTAGCTGTTTTAACCCCTGTCCTTGCTTTTGCGGGAGCAGAGCCAACCTCAGGAGCACATGGGTGTCGTGCAGTTGGGCTCACTTGGGTGGTTTTTAAGGGGGTTCTCTGCTCCGGCATTGCTTTAAACGAAAACGTCAGTAAGTTTTGATCAGTGGCTGGAGAGGTAAAAACCACATTATTACAGAAGCTTTCTGGCGCCTTTCTTGGTCAACCTTGCTATCCCAGTCCCCGTTCGCAGCTTCATTACAGCAGTGCAGAGTTCACGCTGGCCAATTTAGAACTTGCCACACGTTAATTATGAATTTCAACCTGCCTTTGGCTTCGGGAGCAATGGCACGCGTTGCTGACGAGCAGCCCGGCAGCTCCGCTCAGCTGCCTGCTCCAGCCCGGTTACTTTGGAAACAAAGCGCGGCAGCAGCAAGCCCCAATCCTGCCGGGGTAGGGGTGCTGGGGCTCGTGTTGCTTCCTTTTGGGCACGTGTGCCTGCTTCTGCATGGCCAACGCGCTGGATGTGGTTGGTGATTAATGCTGTCAAAAGGGCTTGTTGCTGGCATGAAATCTTTTAATACGTACAGTTCTCATGCTAATTTTATTCCCCTATTGTATCTATCGCTTTCATTTTCAGCGTCTCTCTCTAGCCTGTCTATGCTGTTTGCATCCGAATTATAAAACCAGAGAATGCCTACAGTTGTATGAAAATGAACCGTTTTTCTAAATTCAGTGAAACCATCCTATGTAGTAAGAAAGTGTCAATGCCGAACACCATATATTTCAAATTGAAGGCAAAGATTAATCGGTAATGAAGGGACAAGCGCTCACGCTGTGCAGAATGCGGCAGGGGAAGGTGGAAGAGGAGCTCAGGCCTGGCCCCGCAGTCTGTTCTTCTCCTGCGGGGTCATCGCGGAGTCACCGTCAGCATGCGCAGCTGCAACGAGAAACGCCCTGCAGAGATGGAGCTAAACAACCCATCCCTGCAGACAAACTACATGAAAAAGCAAATCTTTGTTACCAGTTCCCAGGCTAAATGCGTTCCACTTTGCCTGAGTTTTGCATGACTAAGTGTCCCTCATGGTTTACATTAACATAAATTTCAAAGTGTTTTATTTTGTTTTAGTAAATGTTTGCACAATATTAAGTTCTTACCTTCATCTGTAAACATTTGGGAGGTGTATGGGGCGTTGGTAGAGGGACGGGGCTGGGAGTTGGGGCATCCCCGTGTCTATTCTGAGCGCTGCCGTTGACTGGCTGGGTGACCCCGTGTGCTCGAGCCTCGCAGTTTCACAGCTTCAGCATTTACCAATCTGTGAAATAAAAAGGATGGCACCTGCTCTACTTGCAGGGCTGCTTGCAAAACTGAGCTTATTAATGTTTATAAAAGCCTGTGTAGGATCTCCGGGAGAAGGATGGTGTGGGCACCCGCGGCGGTGGGATTTCTGCTGGGGTACCCTGGCAGGGAGGAGCATCTGCACCCAAAACACCCGCACTGCCCAAGGGGGTGCCGTAAGGTCAGCCCCTGCTGGGTCTTCAGCAAGGGCCTAGGTGGCCTGGGCAGCTTTTTCAGTGACTTCTCTGCTGCTCTCTTCCATGTTATTTTTATTTACCTTCACTTTCAGTTCTTTTTTAAGATTTAAACTCACCCTGCAAAGTCACTAGCAGACGCTGGTTCGTCTTGAATTTGGGTTTAGCAGGCAGTGTCAGCCCTATAGCTACAACCTTGCTGCTATCCCGCTGCGAAAGGAAAGAGATGCTGTGCTGTCAGTCATGAAGACATCGCAGACAGGAGGGAGTTGCAGTCAGTGTCACCCCCCGGGTGTGTGCTGGAGCCACGTGGTGGCCTGCACCAGGGAGCCTCCACCTGGAAGGAGAAAACCCAGTGGAGAACCAGTGCTTGCAGTTGCAGCCCCAGTGCTGTGCTGCGGCTCCCAGTGCAACAGGTCCTGCTGCCGGCAGCCCGCTTTTCGCTGCACCGCAGATTGTGAAGAGCACAAGCAGGGTTAACTGGGAACATAAAAGAATACAGGCAGCTTGAACAAAGCCTGGTTTTGTGCAAAGATATGAGGTAGCCCTGAGTTTAAAATATATAACAAAGAAATCCTTGGACTGTTGAACCTTATACAGATTTTTCCCTTTGTTTGGCTCATGCAGAAGCCATTAAGACCCTGTAGCACCCATTTGAATTCAACCCTGGATTTCAGAACCGTTGACCTTAACGCTGTCTCATGAATTGCTGCATAGGGATACTGTATGATCACATGCTGTGCTTAAAGAGGTTCTGTGAGATGCATCATGGCAACACTAATATCTCTTTCTTCTGGCTGCACAGATAGGCAGAATGAAGTGTCGGTATGTCAAATGAGGCCAGGTGTGACTAGCGAATACATGACTTGAAATGCCATGAGTTGCTTCACCTTCTCCTTCCTCCATTTTATTGAGGAGTCGATGTTCTGTGATTGTGTTCCCCTATCCCCTGCTGCTGCTCCGTTGGCTTTAATTAAAGATTCAGTAAGTGTGGGCGCTTCCTGGCTGAGCAAACAAGGACGGATTTAGGGAGGATTTGTTTTTGCAGATCACGCTGTCTAAATAGGTGTTGTCTCTCCTTCCCATGGCTGTGTCAAAGGGATGCTTCAGCCGTGGCCCTGGGTGAGGAGGCTCAAGGAGGCGTGCTCAGGCCTGGATACGCTGCTGGGCTGATTTTATTTTATGTTGCACATTTTAAAATAAAGCTCTTCTCCTGTTGTTAGGACATGCGGTTGCTCAGGCCATATAAATTGCGTTATTAAATGAGTAAGGAGCCCTGCTGGGTGAATTGACTTCTTGGCGAAGGCATAAATCTGGAGCAAGTGACGCTGTGCTGCTCCCCAAAATGGTTCTGCAGCTGCGCCTGGGCCTGCGCTGAGCGGGCCGGGTCCCCGTGTGAGGGGCAGCCTGGCCGGAGGGGCCTGCCGTTAGGGTTGCCATTTAGGAAAAGCTCATTTTTTTCTCAGATGTTTCTGCCATTGGACAGCTCCGTGGCTTGTCCTCTCCCCGTGGTGTCCTTCGTGCATTAATTATAACTGTCGTGGGGCAGGAGTTGCTGTCCCTTGCATCCTCTGTGCAGTGTCTCACATGGCGAGGCCTTGGGGCACCCCTGTGGTGAGGAGTGGCTGGGAACACAAGGTCGCTTCACTCTGCCACCTCACTTCCAGTCATTTTTCCACGAGGATTAATGTAGTTGAACAGTTTCTTCCATGCTTTGCCAATTTTTCAGTTGTTTAAAAAAAGCAAGACTTTGTGTCCCCACACGAGGCTTCTGCTCCGTGCTGGATCTCCAGCATCTCCTGTAGATGGGCCCTGCATGCTTGGGGTCACTGCAGTGGCAAAGGAGCAAATCTGAACCTAAAGACTTCTGTGCACTGAGGCATTTACAAAAATAAATATTAATGGACAACGTATATAATGATTTGACGTCCTCTCTTGGTGTGAAGTGGTGACTTGCCTGGAGCCTTGCCTGGTGTTGGGGTTGGTCAGGCACCATGGTGGTGCCTGCAGTTGGTTCCTCCATGGTTGGTGGCGCCCATGGCCACGTCTGCCTTCCAAAGGCCTCCACACACAGGGTGTTCTTCAGCACCAAGCTGCTGTCTCTACAGTTAACTATACTGTCGGTGAAAGAAAATTCAGGAGGATTTTCCCAAGACTTATTGTTTCTGTTTGGAGGTTTTCAAGGATTTGTCCTGTGGGTGCACGCAGCCGTCAGGCTCAGGGTGGAAGTCCCTCGTGCCTCCAGCTGGGTGGTGGCTGTTGTGTGTCCCCAGGTCTGTGAGAGCTGGGGCTCAGCCAAGGACACGAGGGGACTGCAGTCAGCGTCGTAGAAGTACTTCAGTGTATTCCTGTAATCACAACTCCACTAGGCCATTTACAGCCGAGTCACGGGCTGTGCTCAGGAGAGGCCTGGAGCTCGTTTGCATGGCTGAGCATTGAAGGATATTTCCAGCAGTTGTTTGCCAGGAAAATACAACAAGCAATGAAGGCCCTTTACTAATTAATTGTAATGGCAGGAGGAATGGGTGGGAATTGCTTTCCCATCATGGCTGCTGTGAAGATGCTCTTGAAAAGGCAAAAAAAAGTGTGAAAGCTGCCAGAGCCAAGAGATTGTTTAAGGATATTGTTTGCTGTGAATGAAACATTGCCAGGCAAGCAAAATAAACAAACTTTTCTCTTTTCTTTTGCAGGGTCGTCATGTTAAAACAGGACAGCTTGCTGCTATTAAGGTTATGGACGTCACCGGGGTAATGTATCTTCCTCCTCCTGCATCGTTAAATTGCCAGATAAGAGGGGAAAGGGGACTGCATGTGATAACATGGGGGGTTGTGGAAGGCTTGTATTCCTGGGAAGCAAATACACTTTGAGATGATTTGGGATGTGCCATTAAGAGTTTGTGTTTTTAATAAATGTGGGAGAGGAAAACAAATCTGGAAGAGTTTTGAGATTAAGTATTTTTGTGCTGGAACAATGAAGCATCCTGTTCCAGCAGTGGCTCTTTTGAATGGATTAATAAAATCTAAAGAAAATTGTAGCCGCACGATTCTGGATTCATAAAATGTGTTGTTTTTTTTGAAATCCAAGTTTTTCACCAAAAACCTTCAATTCGCCAAAACTATGTGCAGGTATTATTTTGAATAACTTTATTATGCAAGTTAAAGTACTTCTTTTGTATCCTATTGATACAGAGAAAAAAATGCAGCAGCCTGGTTTCAGAAAAGTATCTCGTTTGCAATTTACATCAGATTAAGAGAACCAAGCATTTAAAAATCAGTAAACAAATAACAGGATTTAGGGGAAAAAATGGTTTTACCATTTCCCTACCGCCACAGAAGAAAAAATAAGTAGAATTGCTATGATCCCGAAAAGCCTAAACAGATGCATATAGGAAGGTCACATGAAAATGTTCTTTCTTGAATAAGATTTTAATAACAAGTACCATTCATCTAGTTTTTGTAGGAAGCAAGCTATAAGGGAATAGGCAGACCCATCAAGCATAGCGCTTTGGCACGAATGACTGTGAGAGTCCCACGAGGTAAAGTGTGAATTTACAACAAATTTAAGCTGAAAAATCAGAATCTACATTGGGGCCAAAGAGGGGCTTAAATTTGAGTCAGCACTTAGTTAAGTAGTTTTAAACTATTGTCACTTCAGAGGTGGGACCTCCAGGGCCTCTGAAGGAACGCCGCTAGCCCCTAGTCACTGCCAGAAAGCTGCTCAGGGTAGGACCGGGCTTGGGCAGGGCTGGCAATGACCACAGGGAAAACTGAGCAAGCCTGTGGCGTGCTAGAGGACTGACTGCGCTTCATCGCTGTCATGCTGAGGTCAGATCTAGAGCCAGATCTAGGGCCGTGTTCTCCAGCCACTGCAGGAGAAAACTCGCTGTTTTCTCTAGAGAGACTGCCACCACAGGGGGATGAGAAGACCCAGGGAGCTGGTGGTTTTTGGCACTGACAGCTCCTCAGTGCCTCCAGCATGGCTGAGCATCCAGTTGCTTTTCTGAACCAAAGAACTTCAGTAAAAAGAAAACCTCTGGGGCCTGATAAACCAGTACATTCCCTGGTTCCCCAGGCAAATGAAGACAAACTTGTTGAGTGCTTGAAGGAAAGAGGTGCTAATGCTCTTTCAGAATAGTCCCCAGGTGTTTCTTGTAACCCTTGGGTCAGTTCCTCACCCTCTGTGGTGCTTACAGTCTCCACGTTCTTGTCAGGGATATAATTGGAGGTCATTTATACAAGCTCCACTCCTTTTATTTTTTTTTCTTCCTCTTCACTCTTCTTCCCTGAATTCTCTCTGAAGAACTGTAATCATTAAGTCATTTTACATGATATTTTGGGAAGAAATCTGTGTTTCTGGCTTTGTTGTGTGACATCTGGTCAGGGAGCACTGGTCTTTAAGAGGAGCTGCATCTGCCGTTCAGCTGATCGTCAGGTCGTCTCGTCATCTGCTGGTTTGTAAAACTGAAGGCAGGATGAAGCAAGTGGGGGACAGAGGGGACGTACGGAGAGAAAGAAGTGACAGTCCTCCTGGTCCTTTTATAATAACACTCATCAACACCAAGGTGCTAACTACTGCTCCACAGCCTGTGAAATTACAGCTGTGCAATGTTTTCTAGAAAAACGTCCTCGTGGGCCTCCCGACAGGTCTAAGAGGTTGTGCTGGTGCATTACCGGAATAATGCAAGTATGGTTAAGCTTCAGAGCAATGTGGTACAAATGTAAATTGTGACATGAATTAAAATTTCAGTTTAGAAATGGTGGGCTGAAAAGATGTAATTTGTGAGGCCAAAGTCTCCAGTCCAGATTTTGTGTTCCCAGGCCTCTGGTGTCAATGACATACTACGAAAAGTGACTGTAAAAAAAAATAAAAAAAAAATAAAAAAAGGAAACTTAGGAGAGAGGATGGTCAGAAATGGGAGAAATGGGGTGTGAGGAAGTTCAACAGTGTAGCAAAGAGAAATTGGAGCCTGTGAAGTGCTGTCTCTTAGTGTCACTGTTTTGTTTTGTTTTTTTTCTTTCCCCCCCACTCCCATCCTAGGATGAAGAAGAAGAGATCAAACAAGAAATTAACATGTTAAAGAAGTATTCTCACCACCGAAATATCGCTACATATTATGGTGCTTTTATTAAAAAGAACCCACCGGGAATGGATGATCAGCTCTGGGTAAGTTGCTTTCTTTTCCTTGAAAATAGCTGGGTTTTAGCAAAACCATTTTCTCTGTGTTACCTACTTACCACCAACTGTATTACACAAAATACCTTATTTTGTGTTTTTTTTTTTTTTTTTGAAGTCATGACTTTGAAAAGGCTGTTCCTGCGCAGGAAAATGCTTCTCCGTTTTGCTTGTAAAGTCTTTGCAGACTGATGATTAAAAACATTTTTGTTCTGGATTGTCATTAACAGCACCTTTGTTATAATAATCAATTGAGAACTACTGTATCTTACAAAAATAAACAAATGCATCAAAAACAGTTGGAAGGAGAAGGGAGCTTTGCTGCGAAGATGGAGGCTGAGAGGCTGGGTGGGGGATGCTGCCGCTCCTGATTCCTGCCAGCTCTCGGCATTGCTTCTTGCGCTCCACGTTGCACAGAGGCAGCGCAGGGACATGAAGAGAAGGGGGATGGAGCAGGGAAGGCAGAAAGGTCTGGGGCTGCTCAGCCGTTTCAGAGATGATCGCCTCATATTGCTGAAGGGATAGAAGCTGCTTTGCCTCCCCATAAATCCTTGCCTGCCTCATCCTGTTGCTTCCCTTGCTAGTGGCTTCTCAGTTATTAACTCAGCATTGGTAGTCCTTGGAGGACGGCACAGAAATCTGCCATCTATTGCCAGGGGTTACAGGTGCGCTGTGCAGGATTTTCATTGCGCAGAGTGCTGCAGGTGGTGGAGCTGGCTGTAGCTGAGCGCGTTCAGGCCAGAGGAACCGGTGCCAGCCTTTTCTCAGGTTTGCCCAGTGCTGTACGTGTTTTCCCTTCGGTTCTGAGAAGGCAGCAATGTCCTCTTCGGTTTGAAGGAGGAGTCCTAAGGAGAAAGCTTATTTTGGCGTCTAAAGTCTTTCTGTGTCCAAAGAAGACTGCTGGAGCCCAAGTCTGCGGGAGTAACAGATACCCATGGTTCAGCTGGGAGGCA
Source organism: Anser cygnoides (assembly GCF_040182565.1). NCBI lineage: Eukaryota > Metazoa > Chordata > Aves > Anseriformes > Anatidae > Anser > Anser cygnoides. The sequence goes on from NC_089881.1 coordinate 21,934,958, forward strand.
GCGGACGTACTGAAGAGACGATCCCTATGTTGAGTGTATTAAAAAGTTATGAATTAGTGTCAGCATCCAAAACCTCAGTTTTCATCCTTTTAAGAAACTGTTCCCAACGTCTTTCTCTGCGTCATGACAGAGTTAGCGCAGATTGTTGTTTTCATTAGTTTCCATATAACCCAGGCTTTGTCACAGGAAAAGGTTTGCACTGCAGTGGCTGCAGTTGATTGCCCCTGCGCCCACATGGCAGGGGGCTGTGGGTGCCAGGGAGGGTCACGGAGGACAAAAATGGCACCTGGGGCAAAAACGTCACCAGCGGGGTTCGGTGCCACTTTGATACCCGAGACATGCTGGTGTACACGGTTATTGAGGAGGCTTGGGGGCCTGGGCTGCAGGGGTTTTTATTACTTGGGTTCGTTGTGTGTTTTTTTTTTTTTGCTGTTGTTGTGGGAACTCTTGAAAAACATGTTCTTTGCAGTGGGCCTGGAATTCAGCGAAGAGAAAGCTGTCAAGCTGAGAAATGCCTTTTCATCCCGTGAAATTCCATTTGGCTTTAGCTGTTTTATAATCGGTGTCAAAAAAAAAAAAAAAAAGAAAAAGAAAGAAAAGAAGAAAAAAAAAAAAAAGAAAACCAACCCACAGCATTTCCCCTTGTGCTGCTGGAGTGCCTGGAGGAAAAAAAAAGCGCCGAGTGCGTGCCAAAAGCCCGAACAGACAGACAGGCACTCCCCGGGCTGCGCTCAGCCCCTGCGTGCAGGCAGCGGTGCAGCGCCTTCCTGCTGCCTGGGTCTGGGGTTAACGCAGCCTGAGTGGGGAAGTGGGTTATTTCATTCAGCCCTGGTTCAGAGAGTTCTTGGCGTATGCAAATGTTAGTAAAAATAATCTTTTTAAAATGATTTGCCCGGATGAGAGAATCCGGATTTCCTTTTCGACCCGCTACCTGTCAGCTCAAATTCTGCAGCCTTGCTTAGGGGGCTAACAAAGAAAACTGTTGCAAAAGCTGCTCTCCTTGCTTTGAGGAGTGCTGGCATGCGAGGTTTCAGCCCGTGCCTGGTGCTGGGCTGGTGGAGGCGTTCACGAGGAAGCTCCCTGGCTGCGGAGCAGAGGAGCGCTGGTGTCGCTGTGTTAAATAGCTGTTGTTTCAGCATCTGATTGAATTAGGACTTGTGCGAACTCTATCAGTCTTGCGGAGCAGATAAAGGCTTGTTTATTTTTCATTGGCCCTTTGTTGAAATAAAACGGTTTCTGATAATGCCCAAGTAATTCTTTTTATCGACATTCAGGAGGCTGATACGGAAATAAAAAACAGAGCGCTCTTTCAGCGGAGATTAAGATCTCTCAGAAACGCAGCAGGCTCCTGACATAAAGTATTGTCATCGCTTCTGCCGCATGCCTTGGTGATGAACAGGTCTCTTGGTGCTGCTGCTCCATTCAGGAGCAGCCACTCGCCCTGAAAGACGAGCTCAGTAACCGAGTGAGTTTTCCTGAAATCAGAGAGCCGCACAGGGCATATTTTACCAGACAACAATAGAGATGTGTATCACAAATCTGATACGTTAGTTAAAAAAAAAAAAAAAAAGGGAGGTAAAGGTCGTAGGGACAGCCTTTATGGAACATTAAAAACAAACCCAAGACCTCGTTCCTATCGTGGGTAAGGTGTTGCTTGGCAGTGCAAGGGGAGGGTGGGCTGCAGAAACGGAGGAAATAGCCCAGGGGATGGCGACAAGCTTGTTACCTTGCCCTTGCTCATCTCAGATGTGTAAGGTGTCGGCTGCCAGGCTGTGCAGGACCCAACCTTCCCTCTTTTGCCCTGCCTTCCTCCCTGGGGGCCAGCTGCTCCTCCCTCGGTGCCAGAGGGCACCCAGCAGGGACGTGCCTGGAGGCAGCGGCCAAAAAGGCTCCTTAGGGATGGCAGAAGCTGCTTCGTCCCCGTGTGCTAACACACCCCGTGCATCTGCAGGGCAAAATGGGTGCCGCTGTGCAGGATGTTTGCCCTCCCTCCTTGCCCTGCGCAGCGTGCCGTAGCCCTGCCACGCGTGCACAGCCCTGTCGGGCTCTGCTGCTGCTGGTGGCAGCCGAGGGCAGAGCCCGGCGGTCCCCAGGGCCAGCGGTGCTGCTGCCGGTGGGTCGCTTCCATGGCAACCTCGCTGGCACCGGGAGGCGGATTTGTCATGAAAAGGGAAAAAAAAAGCTGCTACTGGGCAGGCTTCAGCGTAGCTGCTGGTGGCACTGGGGGCCCTGCAGCCACCCGTGCAGGGGGACGGCCTCCCAGGGCATCTTCTGTAGTGGTTGATCTGGGGCAGCTCCCTCAGGAGAAGGAATTGGGGTGATTTAGGGCTGAATACCAAGTCAGGATGTCCTGACTGCAGCCACGCAACACGCAGGGCTGTTGCATAGTTGCAACGCTCTTTTTCACCGTGTGAAGCTGCAGGGGCCCGTTGGATTGCTGTGGGGCGATGCGAATGGGGTCACGCTGGGGATCTGGGGAGAAAACCTGGGGATGGTGAGGCTCCAGAGGGGGCTGTTAAATGGCGCAAGCATGTATGCTAGTCCATCGAATCCACTGGGTGAGACTGATCTTAATCTGCTTATGGGCACTGCAGAATATTTTGGGGTCGTTGATGATACCTTGCGTCACGGGAATTAAATCATTCCACATTTGACAGGAGGCAGTTTTTGGTTGAGCTGTAATTCTCTTTAGTCCCTCCAAACTCTGCAGCCAGCAAACGCATGGGGCCAAGGGACTGGGACATCTCCAGACCCCAGCCGAGAGCACGGCGGCCAGCAGAAAGCCTCTCTCCCATTTCCACTCGCACTCACAGTCTGTGCAGACGGTGCAAACGCCGCAAGACTACGAGCCCAGCTCATTTCCCTGCCGTCCCGAAGCGTTCAGCTGACTCAGGACGCCCGGCTGCCCTCTGGCTCCCCAAGGGACGAGATTTGCTTGTCCGGCCTCGAAGCGCAGGGCTACGCTGGCGGTGCCGAGCCAGGCACGTTATCACACGGAGACGGGCGAGAGCCGGCCGCGGAGCAGCCGCTGCCGCCACAGGGAGAGCACGGCGGCGCGGTGGGGCTGTGCTGGGTGCGCAGCCCGCTCCTGCTGCGGTGCCTGCACGGGCGATTAAAGCCTGCGCTTATCTTAGTTCAGCGTGCGTAACGGGGGAGGTTTTTTTTCTATGGAATATTTTAATCCGCGCTAAATACAAATTCAGTCGATGTCTCTGTTTCCGAAACGGGCGTCAGGTTTTCTGCTGAGCGACGAGGTGAGGGTTTTTGCATTTAATGCTCCGGCGTTGGCTCTGTCATTGCCACGAGGTGTGGGATAGGAGAACCTTTTACAGAGGAGCCTACTTGTGGGGTGAGAGGGGAAATTTTTGTGGCTGGGGCACAAAAGACTGCATCGCACCCGGTTTCTGCTTCTGCACCCAGCAGAGGGAAGGGTTTCCAGCAGCGTTTAGCCTGGGGGACTTGTGGGATTCTTTTCATTGACTTAAAAAAAAAAAAGGGAATCCAGATTGTCGGTGGGGTGAGAAGGAACACAAAAGGAATGGGCTTGCAGAGCAAAGGATCAGGATGACTTCCGTGGGTCCTTCTGGAGAGGCTGGAGCCGTCTGACATTAGCTGGACTGGGCTTTATGTACTGGAGAAGCTCGTGTTTGAGCCCTTTGGGGTGATGTGTAGTGGCAATGGGAGCAGAGGTCTTCGTGGACATTCCCAGTAGGGAGATGGTGGTGGTTGGGTTCGAAGCTGTGAAGGCTCCCTGAGCGATACGACAGAGATTTACAGCTGCTGCTTCTGATTCTGCCTCGCCTATGAATTTTGCTGTCACTCTGATGTGAAGAGCCAAGTAGATGCTAAATGAACTGTGTTTAAAAATACTTCCTCCATAAATGGCTTGCAGATTAAATTTCAGAAGATGATATTACCTTTATCCCATCTTGATGATAATTTTTAATTATGGTTAATAAAAATTCAATCTGCATTTCAAGTTTATTGTCTTACCCCATCATGACTCCATCCTTTAAGAAGATCAGCAATGATGCAAGTGTTTGCTGGGCAAAGCTCTCACCTGGAGGCATGGGGCTGGTGAGACAGTACCCGAGTAGAAGCACCATTTGAAGCCTTCCCTACGTGTGTACTAGTCTCTGTCCTAAAATGAGCTGGAACTTTTCTACCCTTTTCTTTTCTCCTGGAAGACTGTTTGTGGGTTTTCTACCTGCATATACCCATAAGGTGTTTGTGTAATGATCCTATGCCACTATCTGCCTTGTTGCTTAAATAATTCTTAAGTCATTCTGAAGATGACCCGATCATCTTATTAGTCCTGTCCGTATCTGCTCTAGTGAGCATTTATTGTTCTTGTGGGCAAAGTCTCACCTTGCCTAATGGTGTGACTCCTTATTCATCTTCTGTATTTTCTGTCTTTGGAGGCTGTGTAGTATGAACCATAACTGGGTCTTCAGTAGCATCCGTCCTTCTGATGATCAGCAGAAATTGTAGAATCATAAAATCACAGAACATCCTGAGTTGCAAGGGGCCCACAAGGATCACTGAGTCCAGCTCGTGGGTCCCCAGCGGTGACCCAGCAGTGCAAGAGGATCACGTTGCCACGAACCGCCGCAGCAGCACGCTTCCAGCTTCCCTCTCATTCCATACAAAACTTCTGGAAGTGGTGTTTTTTCAGTCCGGTGCCTGTCAGCTTGCCGCTGCAGACAGGAGTACGCTGACAGCCTCATTGTCTTTCTGCAGCTCTGTCTCTTGGAGCAGCGCTTACCGAAGTGCCTTGCTGTGAGCAACTCGTGCTGAGCCCCCTGGGCCCTGCCCGACTGGACCAGGAGGTGCCGGCGCTGCCTGCTGGCGCTGGATGCGTTCCTAGGGACGTTGTGGGACCGCGCAGCTCTTAAAAAGCTGAGTTGGAAACCCTCCCCCTGGGATTCTTTTTCCCTTTGTCTCTTATTTTAATCTCTCAGAGGTTTCACAATTGCAGATTTCAGATACATCAGCAGGCAGCTGCATTATTCACCTCGTGGTGCAAAATTCATCTTAGCTCTGTGGAAATGAGGGAGAGGACGGAGGACCGAGTGAGTTGCCAGCTCCATAAAGATAATCTGGCAGATTAATGGATGCACTGGCTACTTTAATGGTGTTTGTTCCATCTTCCTTTAAGTGTTGTGATTGCAATACGCAGCGTGCCATGCCCTTCCTCTTCCTTAGCTCTGACAAGCAGGTACGACGTGAGTGAGCCCGTCTGGCTGCAGAGGGAGAAGACAAAGGTGCAGTGCTTCTTAAACAAAATTCTTACCCAACCTCCCCCATCCTTTCCAGACAGCAAGGCCTCTTGCTGCAAGCCCCGGTGAGAACCTGTGGATGAATTCCCGTGGTAGGGGACCATCGGGTGTTGCAGGGAGAGGTCAGCCTTTTGGGTTGGAAGGAGTTTTTGGCTGGGTCAGCTATCCGGGGATTTCCTTTCAGGATTCGCCGCAGCGGTATCCCGAATGTTCGTGTAATCAGAACCACGTGCAGGTACTGATACTCCCCGGGTGTCAATCAGCCAAAAGGAAAAAAGACAGGAAAAGCGACGTTGGAACGAGTTGTTCCATTAATCCCCATTCAGGGAGTAATTAGTAAGCCAGGACCGAAGCCAAGTCGGGTGATCCAGCCTGACTGCTGCTCTCACGCGGCTGGGGTGGGAAGGCTGCAGGCGCCTTGCCTGTGCACGGGGCAGAGCCTGGCCAGTCACGCCTCTGCTTCTTGAAGCCAGTTTCCTGACGTAACAGGGATATGCAAGGAATTTTTCAGCTCTCGTTTTAGGAAGAGAAGAGAAATGTAATATCAACTAAAGATAGGAGCGTGGTCGAAGCGGTCTCTCAGCCAGCTAGGATATTTTCTGCTCAAGCGTTTTGTTTATAGTGGAGGTTTGTAGCAGTGCTCAGCCTGAATTTTGGGATTGTTTATTTATGACAGTCTTCTTAATCGCTGTGTTTGAGCAATTTGGTTGGGAGTAAACCTTTTGTTGTTCCTTTCTCTTGGCCCATGCTTTTAATGACGTGATGTCACTTGCTGGGAAAACGTTCAATACCATGTAAGCTGCATGCGATAAGAAACCTGAAACATGCACAAGGAAGAACCTGGCGAGGCATGACTTGTAAGGAGAGCAAGTATCTGTTAGAAGACAAGCTGATCTGATTGGAAGACGTGGTTTCACTTTGAGAGAAGCACATCATCAGGTCTTGGAGGAGGTTTGCTGTATGTTCGGGCTGGGCTCGTGTTCCCAGGCCCAGTGATGTCTCCTGCACACGCTGGGAATCTGTGATGGCCTTGGAAGGCAGACTCACATCCCGGGCTATTTTCGTATGTTTTATTTCCCATTTGCTCAATGACAAGATTAGGTTTGGGCCCGGGTTAGATTCTTGTATTTCTGTATTTGATATTAGGAAACTTTGTCAGTGGTACAGATGGTGGTGCCCAGCCTAATCTGAAGCAGCGCGCGCAGTAGGCCTCCGGCTGTCCCTGGGGAGCCTGCACAGCCAGCTTTGCCTCCAGAAAGGCGCCTGCTGAAAAGGTGGTCAAAGGCAGAGATCTGCTGCTAGAAAAAGTTGAAAAATACACCTGTTTTTTAAGGTTGCGGGAAGCTTTCAAACATGTCACATTGCTTTCACATTTTCAGGGTTGAAAAGTTTAAATGCAGGAGGCAGAGTCTTGCTCGTCTTGCTGTTTATACTAGAGACTGGTGATAGATCGTAAGTATAAAGTAGGGCATGCAAGAGCAGGAGCTGAGATTTCAAGGTTTCCGGTCGCCTCTGCTGCTTTTCAGCATTGAAGTGACTGCTGCTTCTTGTTCCCATCCTAGTGGAGAGCACCATGCCTTTCCAGCCTTCCAGCCTTTTATTGTTCCCTTTCTTAACCAAAGCCACATGGATTAAAAGTTGATAGGGTCGGGATTACGTGGTGGTGGCTCTGCATAGCACCGCCACGGCCCCGCAGCTGCGATGGCAGGGTTTCGCCGTTGGGTCAGGAGCCCAGAGGATGCTCTCAGGCTAATTGTGCTAATTGCCCTTCTCCTTCTTTTGGCAGCTGGTGATGGAGTTCTGCGGCGCGGGCTCCGTCACCGACCTCATCAAGAACACGAAGGGGAACACTTTGAAGGAGGAGTGGATTGCCTACATCTGCAGAGAGATTTTACGGGTATGTGTCCGGAGGGAGCTAAATGCCTTGTGCTGGTGGAGTGTTGCACTTGGTTCTCGGGGGACACGTGAAGCCCTTGGCTCTTGAGGCTCCGTGGCTGCCACGCTGCCATGGACTAGAGCTGCTTCGGTGCCGGTAGGCATGAATGATTCATGTGCTTGTATGATGCATAATGAATAAGCGCTAGTTAATGCCCTTTAGCTCTCTTAGTTCCCTGACTTTTAACCCTCTTTTCTCCTTCAACAAAAACATAATTTCCTTTAATATTAATAGGGCAAAGATTTATTTACAGTAGAATTATATTTTCAATTAACGGAAAGGTGAGGACTAATAAAATCGGTGGAAGTAGTCTGCATGATTAAAAAGCACCGTGTGCTTTATTAAATCCACATGTCTCTGGCTTTAATGAGGATGCTGCAGCTTTTATACCTGCAAGATAAATGTTTGATTGGAATGTCTTAAAATGGGCCACGCTGGAGTTTCACATACTGGGAGGTGGCACCTTCAGCAAAGGCTTGCTTTCATTTTCTGCAAATGAGGTCAGATTATGTGATTGTAATGGCTGCCCCGACATTAAAATCTAGAGCTCCACGAACTGAGGTTTTGTTCAGGAGAAGACAGAAATATCAGACACGTGAAGAAAACGGTAGAAGAGCCATTCAAAGAAAATGAGACGAAATGACTGCTCTGACAGCTCTCATCAGGCTGTCTCTGACACGGTTTCCGAGGCTCCTGCTGCTGTCCAGGGGTGACGCAGCATTTCCCTTTTGACCCTGGATGCCACCATCAGCGCCGACACTACCAGTCTGATGCGCAGAAGGAGCTGGCGCTGTAGCTAATCAGTTGTTGCACGGACATTTCTTCCAGTGTCAGGAAACCACAGTTGCACGGGCTTATTTTAAATGTATGAGCTCTGTGGGCCTACTTCTTAAAATAGTCTCTGTTAGTGAGTCAGAACCTAACCACTGAGTCACGTCCCAGGGCCACCATCAAGTGTCACCGCTCACATTTGGGCCCGCAAAGTGCAAGCTCCGCTCCGCTGTGGCCACGCGTTGAGTCAGTTGGTTGGCGACCTGCAGGCTGGGAGGTCTGTGGAGGGTTTCAGATCATAAAAATAGTGTTTCAGGGCGTAAAAGATTCCCACCTTTGCTGCAATCCACGTGGCTCGTTCTTGTTTCAGAAGTTGGGGGTCTGTTGTAATTCTGATGCGTGAGACTTGGTCCTGCCCTGTGGAAGGATTTGTTGAAATTGAGTGAAATTTTTGCTTTGCCTCCAGTGCACAAAGGAGCCTCTAACTGGGTATAATGTGGCTAAAAATTGAATGCAGCAGGGCTCCTCTACAGATCTAATCTGTTCCACAGTGTTGTCCCAAGGTAACAAGCAAAAAATGACTTATAACTACCAGCAGTGATAGCAGAAATTATTTTCTTCCTCAAATATGAATGTTTAATGTGAAATGTAAACCTAATGCAAAATTAGTTTCTAAAGAAATCCATATTTTATTCAGCTGGCAATATAGGTGGATGTTGCTTTGAAACTGAAATAATAAATGAATGAAATAAAAATGTAGGTTGCAAAAAGAAATTAATGAGCTAATAAAAAAGCACAACAGAAAAGCTCGTTTACCTTTAGCCTTTGAGACGGGCTTTTAATTTGAGCTATATCTCTATTAGGGATATGTGCAAGTTATAATACTTGTATTTGCATGGTAGCTTTTTCAGTACAAGCTTTCCTGTATATTGGAGCCCCATTTATTGGACCGATATAACAAAGAGAATTGGTTTTTTGGTTTCTGGATGATGGAAATACAGAAAGGAGACAAAAACATTCTATTATTTCTGCTGCTCAAATGGCTCCCTAGGGCAAGAAAGCACACGGGGAAAATTACGCCTAGAAATACGGAGGAATTTGGGTTAATGTGGGCTCCTGCAGAAACTGAAAGGTTGGTTTTAATCCCTGTAGAACTGACAGTCCCTGTCCCCTGCGACAGAGAGCACCCACTGCAGCACACAGAGGCAGCCCGTGGGCACTGCGCTTGCTGGGGATGTCCTCCCAGCGTGTAACACAGGGCAGTATTTTCAACACATGATAAACAAGTGTTCTCAGGTGCTTAACTCCAGCTGTGAGTCTTTCATTTCTGGACCATAATTGGTCGAGGAGGAATGTCAGAAAATAACATGCTTTGAACTTGGATTCCTCTAACCTTTTTCTGAATTCTCTAGGGCTTGAGTCATCTACACCAGCACAAAGTAATTCATCGAGACATTAAGGGACAGAATGTATTGCTGACAGAAAATGCAGAAGTTAAACTAGGTAAGAGTGGGTTAGAGCTCTTGGAAATTGCAAGTAGGCTTGCTGGAGAGAAGCAAAAAATTGGTAGAGCCTGTAAATGACTTGGAGAAATGGGATGGATCCTAAGAGCTACTGTGTGTTTTTTCTTGTGCCAGCCTCAATAACATGACCTTGGGTGTTGATCAAGTGCCATGCAATAAACTGTCAGTGATTGATGACCAAGTTCTGCATGCAAAGATCTTTCTTCAGTGGCATTTCTGTTATAGAGGTGGCTTGAGCAACTCTGCCATCAGATACGGGTTGAGCAATCATGACCATTTTTTCATGCCCCAGGTTGAAAATTTGCCTATGTGCATCCCTGGACGGTCTCAAAGCCTGTTTCCCCATTGCTTTGTAGTAGTGTCCTACAGGACAGTAATCAAATCAATTTAGTGTGACATAATCCAGATTTGTTTTCCAAGGCAACCTGTGGGAGAGAGCTTCATTTGCAAGAACTACTCCCAATTTTGTATGCAGCGTTAGTCACCCTTGAGACGACCCGTCATCCACATGGAGATCATACGGATGACAGCAGATCAGCACAGATGATGTGCTGATATCCTCAGTTGTCCAGCACCCATGTTATTAAAGCTGTCTTTGTGCGTTTTAATTTATGCTAGTGATGAAAGATCTCTTACACTGGGAAAGTGAGGTGGAAACCTTGTTTTACCATGTCTCTCCTCTCTCTTCACAGCAGAATAAAAACCCAGCTTAACAGATGGCACCACCAGCTCGTTTGGCTTTATGCTGGTGAAGATTCCCCTCCAAGGGGAAATTCTCCAGGGCAAATCTCCAACCATTATGTTGTGCAAAGTGAACTTAGTGGACCATAGAGTATTCTCTCATTGATTTGATTTCATCAGTTTTTGCTTCATTTTGCAGCTCTATGCTTGACATTTCCCTATGGGCCTTTGTCCTTAGCCCTCAGTTCCTTAAGCCTTGTGCATTTCTGCCGTTTGCAGCAAGAATTTAGGTAGAAAAATGAGGCTTCTACAAACATTTGGCAGGTTTTAATTCAAATGAAAAAGCATAGAACAAAGGCTGCTGCTTATTCATGTTTCTAACCCTGTTTCTCATTAGTATGAGGAGTTGTGATTTCTTTTCATTGCCTCCTGGCAAGGAGGAAGAGGCATAGGGTTTCTTACGAAACCTGGAGATCAGATGATCAGATTCATCTTTGGATGACCTCTGTTGATCTGTTGACCTCAGCAGAGATGAAACAGGAATGTCTCCAGCCATATTTTTCTCTCCTGACTATGCACTAATGTACTTTAATGTTTTACATTCACCAGAAGAACGTTGCTCAGGTTTGTCTCTGACCTCATGGTGCCCTGTTGTCTTTCTGATCCACAGTGGATTTTGGTGTCAGCGCTCAGCTGGACAGAACGGTGGGCAGGAGAAACACCTTCATTGGAACGCCTTACTGGATGGCCCCTGAGGTCATTGCTTGTGATGAAAATCCTGATGCCACTTACGACTTTAAGGTACTGAAACAAGCATCTTCGTACTCTTTTGTACATCATTACAGACGTAGTCTGTGCAAAGTCTAGCACATTCGCTACTAAGGTACTCAAGGGATTAAAGCAGCTGAGAGACTCAGAAGGAGTTTTCTCTGTGTGCTGTCTGACTTAGCAGTGCTTGAAATTAGAGTTTGTGATCATAAACACCTTGGTATGATCTCAGATTTTATGCCCTAGTACCATAAACTAGAGCAGTCAGGAAGTCAGTATATTCTCGCAGCTTTGCAAAGTACATTGACAGGCAGCGTAGTCTCCTCCTGCTTTCTGGCTGTTAGATTTTGAGAAGTGAATTCAGGTCCAACGCAAATCTTTGTTGTGCTGTTCACGTCTCAAAATTTACTGCGAGGAAGTATTTCCCCATGCTGAGAAAGGTGTCAGACTGAGGCTTCCTACCTGCTATTCTGCTTTTCAGTGCTGAATGTTTAAATACTACCATCAAACATGCTGTGTTTGCTCAGTTTATTCTGCAGAGAAGTCAGGTCAGGTTTAGAAAGGGCAAAATCACATCTTTTGGCCTGCAGGCAGGTATTCACGGGGAGATCTGAAGGTTGCCACACAATCAGACGTTCGGGGGTCTGACCTACTTTTCACATGTCTCTGTTGCCTGTTTAAAGTTTATTTTTGGATCAGTGGCATCACAACATTGCTGCTGAATTCAAACGTGGCAGAGAGGTATGTGCCACATAGCAGGTCGGCATGAGGGAGATGATTCCCACCTGCCCATTCAAACCCCAGCGAAGGCTGGTGTTTAAAGCAAGAAAAACTTACTATATTTTATCCCAGTTCTGCCTTACTGCAGGTTTCTGGACACACATCTGTAGGCATGTCCCTTGATTTTTGTCCCCTGTTTTTTCGAAGTGTCCAGAACTTGGTTTTCTAACTGCAAACAGCCTAAGGTTCATTGCACGTTCCCAGAGAGTAGAGAAAAACACTAAAACTTTTGGAGCTTTTGGAGGAGAAGCTGAAAGATATATACAGCTTGCTGTACCACTGTTTGTGCACATGCTGAGAGGTCGCTTTACAAAGTAATGTTTATAAAGGTCTTGGTGACCGTTCGGTATGGGGCTAGGTAGCTGCTTTTTAACAGTAGGATGTTGCCGTGTAATAGCACAACAGCCCACCATGGTGGTACAATTTAGAGGTCAATTACTGGCCTCTCAGAGAATTCTAAAGTAACCAAAAGGTGCTTTGGTATTTCATAGAACCCCAGACTGGTTTCGGTCACAAGGGACCTCAAAGCTCCTCCAGTCTCAACCCCCTGCCATGGGCAGGGCCCCCTCCCACCAGCCCAGGCTGCCCAAATCCCACCCAGCCTGGCCTTGAGCACTGCCGGGGATGGGGCAGCCCCAGCTTCTCTGGGAAACCTGTTCTAGTGCCTCACCACCCTCATAATAAAGAATTTCTTCCTAACATCTAATCTAAACCTACCCTCTTTTAGTTTAAAGCTGTTACCCCTGGTCCTGCCACTTCACTCCCTGACCACGAGTCCCTCCCCAGCTTCCCTGCAGGCCCCCTTTAGGCACCGGCAGGCCGCTGTAAGGTGTCCCCGGATCCTTTTCTCTTTGGACTGAACAATCCCAACTCTCTCAGCCTGTCTTCTTAGGAGCATTGCAGCCATTTCAGCCTATCAGTCAACTTTTGAACTGATGATTTTCCTGAGAGCAGCTCTCCAGTGTCAGTTCAGACTCAGGGTTACATAAACTGTTAATGATAAGGACATGTAGAAATAGTTTAACCTGCAATTATTTAATTTTCTTTGATTAACCAATTAAAACAGGCATTTCCTCAACTCCCATGATTGCTGTGCTCTGTAGCAGGGCCGAAGCCCGTGCTCCAGTCGTGGAAAAGAGAGCTGCACGTCCCGTCGTTTGGAGGGATGTGGGTTTGTGGTCCTTTTGTTTTACAAGGAAGGGTGATAACTTCATAGGCAACTTTTTACCCTCACAGATCCCTGAGGTTTTTCCTCTTTCCAGAACAAGGGGGCACTTAGTATGCCATTGACTGATGCACAAGGCCGGGACCAGAATGCCTCTGTTGTCCCTGAGGATCAAATGCTCGTAGTGGGCTGGCTGCTTTTGTCTCTGAAGTTGGCATTTATGGTTTTTCCTTGACTGGGGATATGAAACAGAAGGCTGATTGCTGCCGACACACTTACTGCAGGGTGTTTTTGGAGCTCGCGGCGATGTGGGAGCCGCTGGACATTAGTCTGTTCCCCAGATCGTGTCCCTGCACCTGATGCTCTTGCTTTGAAGTGGGGGGAAAAAAATGTAAATGGGGATTTTTTTAAAGGGATGCAAATCAGATGCTCAGATTTAGCCAACTGGCTTAAAATAGTGAATACAAAAGATGAGACTTATTGGGTGAAAAAAGGAATCCTCATAGGCTTAAGCTGTTGGACAAAAAGCCTCTGATCTCACTGCTTTCTCAGCCAGAAAGAGATGCCTGTGTAATCTATGGAAGGATGCAGTAAATGCCTCCTCACAAAAATAAACCACTTTAAAAAACAATAGATAGAAACCCCATGTTGCTGAACTTATTTGTTGGTTTTTGCCCCAGACAGTCTTCCTTTTTCTTTAGAGATATCTTGTCAATAAGCTTAGAATCAAAAAAAAAAAACAAACTTGCTTCCCTTCCCAAGTCAAGACAATACAAATATATTAGCGCTGTGGCTTTTTGCTGGGTGGACTGAAAAGCTTTTCAGACTCAAAGAGAAAAAAAAAGTTGAATTCCAGATCAGCATAAAATGCGTGCTTCCCACTGAGTTTTCTGCTTTCTCTCGGAGACTTAGAGAGGTGATAATCCCTTTCTGCGCTGCTCCAGTTTTAAGATCACTTGGCATCTTGCATATAATACTGGGCACCTCAATATGGAAAGACACACTAGGAATTTGGAAGGAGTTCAGCGGCAGCCAAAAGGAAGGGGTCATGCGTACTGAATCATGTGGAAAGACTGAGATAATTAAGTATGCAGCACAAATCCCAGCTGAGCAGAGACAAAGAATGGATGTGACTGTCCTGCGAAAGTGCTGCAAATGAGATTGGATAGAGAATTTTCAGGCAGGTACAAAGATGCGTAGCAAGAACTACTGGGACGGCATTCGCTATGGGAAAACTTGAGTCAAAAAGGAGGAAAAATGCCTTGAAACTGCAAATCCAGGTTGTCTCCCTGGGAGGGTGCATATGAGGAGGTGCTTGTGGTCCCCAGGGGTTCCTGCCCTGCAGGTCGCTCTGGCTCTGGCTGAGCTCTCGGTGCTTTGTGCTGGGAAAAACAGCCTTTCTTGGGCGTACCAATTTGTAGGATTAGAGGCTCGAGGCTCTCTGGAAAGGGCGGCTTTTGAAATGGAGAGAAGATCGAAGAGGGACTGCAGGGACATGGCAGGAAGCAGGGCGAAGGCAGAACAGGAGGTGAGGACTGGAGACAGCAGAGGGAGAGTGGAGGGCAGGGTCTGTCCTGCACTCGGACAAGTACCTGTTCAGTGGGTGCTCGTTTTTCTGCGTAGTTTGGCCAGTCTTCAAGAGACCTCTTTAAGCTTAGCCACATCAGCTGTGTGCATGGGGCTTCCCTGGGGGACCGCAGCTTCTGCCCTGGCCATTGCCCCTGTCCCATCTTGTCTTGTTCTGGTGTGGCAAAGCCCTCTCATTCAGCATGGCACTGACCCCGGCTTCGGCCTTACAGCTTTCACACCGGGCTCCCAGAGAAGCCATGGCTTCATCATGGCTCATTTTGGGGAGACGACCTGCTTGGTGAGACCTGTGGCCAGGCGAGGACTGGGGACAAAGCCATCGCTACCGGACCTGCTGGGAGAGCGGCCCCGTGCTCGTGGTCCGTGGCAGAGAGGGGAGAGAGGAAGGAGAAAGCTCCTTGGCTTCGCGTTAGCCGAGTGTGTGGTGCCAGCTGGCACCTCCTCCACCCCCAGGCCTGGAGATGTGTCAGGGACTGTGCTTCAGATGAAGGCACCAAAATTAGTCTGGGTTCTGTTCCCGACGCATCGGGTGCTGAGTTATGAATCATTAGGCAGCCCTATACATGGTGTCCAAAATAATGAATTAGCCACCTTCTGCCAACAAAAAACAAGTCGCAGCAGTGCCGTTAAGGAAGGTTCTCGTTTTCCCTTGCCCAAGCACACGCTGTCTCTTCCTCCTCTCCTGCCTGCGAGGGCTGAGCCATCCTTCGGGGCTCCTTACAGGACCGAGAGGTGTAGCTGTAGGGTTTCTTTTTCTCACCTGGGCTTTCCTACGGCGTGGCCTGGTGAGGAGTGGAGCTCGCCAGGGCTTTCTGGCAGGGGGCTGGGGATATAATTATTCCTGTTTGCAAGTGAGAAAACCGAAGGAAAAGGGATACAATCGTGCAATCAAAGGAGTTTTCCAAATAGCTGCGGTCTCTGTGCACTGATCATTCAGGAGACTCAACCAACCATGTGGGCTGAGGAAGGTTGGGAACAGAGTAAATGAAAGTGCCCGCTTCTCCTCCCACTGGCGAAATGCTGCTTTTCAAGCTTGTATTTAACGAGCAGTGCATGATTCAAGAGAGTGTCCTGAGGTATCTCAAGATACTTAATGTTTCTAATCTATTCCCGACAGCCTGTTTTCGGTGGCGCTGTAACAAATCCATTTCTGTATCATCCAGCTTTGAGCAGGGAGCCGACAGCCCCGCTTGTCCAGGACCCAGATTGATGCCGTGGGCTAAAAACACCCCTGGGATCAGGACATGGCTGTGATGGGGATTAAAGCCTGGCCGCTGCACTGCGTCCTTGTAGCTGGATGGTCAGGTCACAGGGCATGAAATTCCGAGCTTCGGCCTTGGCTCTGCCAAAGGCTCAGGAAAGCAGCTGGGATTTGTGCACGGGATGCTGTGTTTCAGCTCAGCCTCTCGGGAAGGGGGAGGCAGTCCTGGTCAGTGCAGGCAAGATGTCCCCATCCCTGTCTGCATGGGGGCACTGCTGGCTGCAGTCTGGGTTAAACATCCAGGCACCTTTCTGGCACCAAGAAGCACCTCCAGATGGTGGCAAGGTGCTGAGGGCTAGTTGTACATAAAACTGTCACCAAAATACTTACTGAAAGTTGTGGTTTTGACCTGTTACACAACAAAGACCTCACACAGGAAACCAGCGTAAGGATTTCATGCCAAACCATGCAGGTGACACTGAGCCAAGTACTCCCGTGCTGCTTCGGAGAGAAGTTTCACCGCTTACACTCCATGGCCATCAGTAGAAGCAGCCGTGATGCCCAGTGCTCGCTGCTCAGAAGCAGGGTCACTTGGGGCTGGTCTCCCCTCCTGCCCCTTGCCACTCTCTCTATCCATGGAGCAGGAAGGTGGTTTGTTGCTGGTTCACTGGGGATTTGGGGTTTCATCCATTGGGCTGTCACAGCCACGAGGGCATACTGGGACCTTTGGGGCACCAGCATCTCCCCAGGCAGCGTCCCCACCGTGGCCACTGGGAGCAGCACCCAGCAAGGTGGCTGCAGGGGTTGGCCGCGTCCCACGCCTGAACTGGTGTGGCATCCACCAAAAACTCTGCAAAGACATTGAAATAAAGCTGGGGATAAACAGCAGGGCTGGGAGTCTCCTCTAAAGCCCTAACAAACGGGCAGAGCATAAAAGATGAGCTCCTGTGCTGCGGGTCTGGGATCTGGCGGAGAAAACAGAGACCCAGCTCAATGGGACAGAGCTCTGGGGCTCGCTCGGTGCTCACTGTCGTGACAGTGCTCCACGGCATCACGTGTTTCCCTTTGCTTTGTTTTACAGAGTGACTTGTGGTCTTTGGGGATAACGGCCATCGAGATGGCGGAAGGCGCTCCCCGTAAGTAGATGCCTGGCTCTGCTTTAATTAACGCCTCTCGTAACTTGCTGGCATTAGCTGAGTGGCAGCCAGCACAGGGACCTGTGCGAGAAACACCGTGCAGGGAGTTTGCTGAGCAGCCTGGGCTGGGTGAAATGGAGTTTGCGGGGTCCAAGGCATGGTAGGAGAAAGCTGCCAGATCAGCGTGGCCCGGGGAATTGGAGCAGTGAGCAAAGGCACACAACCCCCGTGTGGCTCCTGCAACGTCACCTGAGCTTTTTGTGACTCAGTTTCCTCCCAGAAAAATGCAGATAATGAAGAAGGTGAAGGAAAGCAGTTAAAAGGCTGCTCCTCATCACTGGTATGCTACTGGCCACCAGTGCGGCACACTGGGTTTAGCTGGCACATCCACACCATTCATACTGCCTTAATTTTGGAGTGCCAGCTCTCTCCTTGGGAAGCCCACAGGGTCTGGGAGACACCAGGCCCTGTTTAATGCCTCTTCTTGCTCTTTGCAGCTCTCTGTGACATGCACCCCATGAGAGCCCTCTTCCTCATCCCCCGCAACCCAGCCCCGAGGTTGAAATCGAAGAAGTGGTGAGTCTCTTTCTCGGTCTTCAACGGTGGTAAAACGGGGGCAGGTTTGGGCCTGGGTCTCCCGTGGAGAGGTGTTTTGGTCTGCAGGAGTCACGGCTGTGAGGTGAGGAGAAGATAGCTGGGGAGGTAGCGAGGGAAATGCCTCTCACACTGCCCTTCCCAGCACCGAGACGGCTTTTCCAGGGCGCTTTGTACAGCTGAAACCAGATGACACCTCGCTTGGCTCCCCTTTCTTTCCAGTAAGGTTCCGTTTGCAAGTGGAAACATGCACCCGTGCCAGAAAAACGATAGTTTATCTTGAAGGCCCAGGAATGCGGAGATTTGTACTTAGTTTGGGCTTTATTTTAAAATTTTGGAGGAAAAAGTACATCACAGTTTTGTAAAAAAGCAGGGTATGCCAATAAAAACCCTTAGGAAAAATATTCCTGAAGCCCAGCAGATGTTGTTTTGTTACTGTATGTTCTGTACCGATGGAGCTGGAGTCCTTAAAAACACTCATCCTTGGTTCGCACTCTGCCTGCCTCAGGTTCAGCAACAGTTTTGTCAGGAGGGATCTGCCAGGCGTTAGAGAAACAACGCTGCCCCTTCCTCCCAGATAGGCTGAGATCAACGAGGAGAGTTTTGCTTTATTCCTTGAAATGATGCATGTTATCTTTTCGAAAACGTAAAGAAAAAGGCAGCAGAGTAATTGGCAGGAACTGAATAGACTTGGTGCCAAAGCAGGAGGTGTGCTGTTGCTGGGAGGGGAGAGGCATGGTGGGGGAGTTTTGGGGTCAGACCCCTAAAAACTCACCCAGGCTTTAGCAAGAGATGACTTCGTTTTGTCAGCCCCATCCTCAGACGTTCCAGTGCAAAACCAGGACAAGAGGGGCCTTTCCTCGCTACCTCTGCCAGAGGGTATCGAAGGTGCTCCCTCCTTGCACAGTGTTTTTAGTATGCCATTAGATAGAGAGCTGAGAAAACAGCTTAGGCACTTGTTTTCTGCCAGATCACCAGTCTCCTACTCCATTATGCTACACTGCTACAGCGCAAAATGGATTGTAAGACTTCAGAGTTTATTTTTCATACAAATATGCTGTTTATTCAGCAAAGGCTTTCTCAGCCTCCAGACAGAAGGCAGCTGACAAAAGCAGGCTTTGAGCAGACTATTTTCCCCATCTTCTTAAGGTAAAAACTGAACCGGGGTGGTCGTTATGTTTTATTTCCCCCTCAGTAAGTGCCTGAGATGCTTTGATGCGTTTTGCAGCAGCCAGGGTATTGCTCGACACCACCTTCCCCTCCTGTGTGTGGCAGGTGGCTCTCTCTCAGATTTCCGTGTCCTAAGCTTTGCTCCTCTGCTTGGTTGCACAGCTCAGCCCTGAGCAGCCCGAGCAGTTGGCTGTTTGAGCTCGGGCTTTGCTCGTGTCCTGTCCTTGACTCATTTCTCAGCCAGAGGTGTTGGGCCTGGTCAGGTTGGGGCCCAGAGCTCTGCAAGACGTATCAGGAGAGGAGATGCTTGACCAGGCTCTCACAGCGGCTCTCTAGCTGCCAGTGGGCTGTTTTTCAGAAAAACAAATCTCAAGAGAAAAACAAAATAGAGAAGGGTTCAGATCACACAGCCTGCCTGCCAGCTCCTCCTTTCTGCATCCTTCCTTTTTTCTTTGGGTCTGGGCTTGTTTTTGCTTCTGTGTGCGGCAACACATGAGAGTACCCAAGGTAGGAAGATCATCTTTTTTATGTAAAAGAGACAGTTAACAGACTGCAGCACCTCTGAGGATAATACGATGAAAGCAGCTGACAGGTAGCAGCAGCACAGGAGCTGCCCAATTGAAAATCCTAGAGAGGAAAATATTTTTATTGCTTGCTAGATCCTTGAACTTGCTTTTAAAGCATTGCTGTGCTCCTGTGAATTTAAAGACTCTTTGGTATCCTTTTCTCTTCCAATTAAAACCAGCCAGCAATGAAGCTTTATTTCCTTTCTCCTGCATTTCACAGGTAAAATCTACGTGAACTTTACTGATGCCATTACCATAAACACTTCCTAACCCTGCCTTATAGGAAATGACAAAACCTCTTTGTTAATGAAGTGATATTTGCACTGCAATAGCACTTTTCATCCAAGAAGCTGGAAAGCCTTTGCAAACATTGATTTAAGCTTTGCAAACCCCGGGAGCTGGAGGAGCGGCAGTGCGTGTGGCTGTGCAGATAGGCTGGCTTGCGCCGGGGGAGGCGATGAGCCGTGTGAAGGTGTCACCCTGAATCGGAGCCAGGGAGAAAGAAACCTCTTGTCTGCTGCCTTTTTGGGAAAGAGTGCCGAGCACCTGCAGGCTCCCGGGGCATTTTGTGCAATGCTGAGTTGGGTTTGATTCTAGCTGCTGCAGATGGAAACTTGTCACAACAGCTTGGTGAGGCGCAAGGTTGGTTCTTGGCTTAGCCAGCTGCCGACAGAGCCAGGCTGGGCACAGAGCTGTGTCCTGCATCCCTCTGCAAATACTGCATCGGAGCCCTAGGAGATGGACAAACCCATCGTTTGCTGAAGGATAATTTTTAAACTACTTCATCTCGACCACATCTGAGGGCACACTGGGCTGTGCGCCCATAACTGGAGCCTCTCTAGGTTCAGACTGAGAGGAGAATCATTTTTTAGAGGTGTGTTTTTAGAGCATCACATGGACATGCCCTTGTGGAATACACAGAGACACTGGGTTTCTTGAGGCAAGGTGCAGAAGGAAGATTGGCTCATTAATAAAGCTGGAGGGAGGATTTAATTGGATCCAGTAGTGTATTTTGTTTTTGCATCTCAATTTGTATGGATTAGCACTTAAAAGATAAATCACTTTTAGTCTGACAGCTTAAAAGTAAAATCCCTGAAAGCTTATTGTTTTATTTCTCAATGCAATTCTGTAGTATCTGTTGGCTTCTGACATTAATTTGCACTCATTTTCCCATTTGCTGAAGCAACATACAGCGTAGTGGCCTGTCAACATCCCTCTTGTAAATCCCTGTTCTCTTGGGTTTATTATGTGGCGAAATTAGTTCCAGCAAAACTTTCGATATGTAAAAACTTGAGACTAAGAGAAATTTGTTTATTAAAGATTTGGCTGAAATTGTTTTGGCTGAGATCGAATCTAACTGTTTGCTGGTGAGGAGGGGTCTCACCGAGCCGTGCTGTGGGAAGGGCACGTCCCATTCGCCTTGGGGACACTGGGGTATGGTGGACCCCAAGAGTTGGTGGGTCACTGTGGAGCAGTAACACCGTTAGGGCTCATCCAGCATCGCTCAGAGGTTCTGTGGGCCCTGAGCTTTAAGAAGCGATGTGATATTGGGTGGTCAAATCTTAAATAATAAATAAAAATGCTCAACCTAGCTTGTCCCACTGGTTTTCAGAAAGTTACATCTCTTGTAATGCAGCCCAGGGCCACAAAAGTCTGAGTAACAATCCTTTAAGGAATGGTATTTATGTCTGTATGTGTGGTCTCTTGATTCTTATCTGCACTTCAGAGGTCAAAGGGAAGGGAGGAGGAACATTTCCATGCATTTTGTTGGTTGCCAGTGATGCCATTTGGCTTTGGTCATTCCCCAGTTATACGGATGGTTCCCAGGATCAGCAGAATGGTGTTTTCCCCTAATCACACCTGCAAAACTGTAGATAACAGCATGCATGGGAAGAGTAGGAGAGGACAGAATGATAAACGTCACTTGTGATGGTGCAGCTTTGAGACCGTGCTAAGTGTCAACAGGGAAGTTGCCTGAATCCTCTCAGAAGGCTGCATCTGAGCAAGAGTAATGTAGCATCTGAGCAGTGTTCTCAAATACCCACAGGTTTCTCACTTTGTAATACAAGAATCGATGTTGTTAATTGTTGTTTGGTTTTTTTTTTTCCCCCTTATCTTCCTTTTCTGTCCTGGGCCAGGTCTAAAAAGTTTCAGTCCTTCATTGAGAGCTGCCTGGTGAAGAACCACAGCCAGAGACCAACCACGGAGCAGCTGATGAAGCACCCCTTCATCAGAGACCAGCCCAATGAAAGGCAGGTCCGCATCCAGCTCAAGGACCACATCGACAGGACTAAAAAGAAGCGAGGCGAGAAAGGTTAGTGGAGAAGCTTCTCTCCGGGCAGTCACTGACTTTTGCATGTCCTTGGAGATCCCTCATGTAGACCAAGGTCTATCAGTGCAGGAGAAGCATGTGGGTAGAAAGAGAAAGGTAAAAAAGGACCAGGCTGCTTGCAGTCTCAGTGTCAGTTTCCCTTACTCAGGTGGCTAAATTTCTTCCCAAACAGGTTGAGTTAAGTAGGCATGGTCGTCCTGTGTGAACCGTCTTGTTACGGTTGTAAGGTCCAATTATTTTGTTTGGTTTGATTCCTCTCAGTCATAACCAGAGCTGAAATGAAAATAAGTATCTGTAACAAAACAGGTGATGTTCATAAAGGCTACAGGTGATTGTCATTAGAGCTAATTGGTGTTTTTAAATCTTTTTTCTCTGATGAAAAATAGTGTCTTTTTTGTCCAGGTGGTAATTTCCACATGGAACATTTAAGCTTTGATTCATTAAAATGTGTGTATAAAACGTACGTGTGTGTACCTACATATAAACGTGTGGGAGGGAGAAACTGCTAAGCTGAATTTTCCCAGGTCCCTTACTTTAAGTCTGTTGATCTGCGTGACATTTTTGCTGCACTAGCGACGAGCAGAGTTGTGCAAATGAACATCCAGATAAGACCCTTGCCCCAAAGCAATTCCATTGACTAGCAGTAACCTATTAAACTGAATGTTTTCAGTGAACTCTCCAGGCCCTATCAAAGTCCTCTGAAAGGAAGATCAGATAGCTGAAGAAACTTGTTAAAGTACTCTGTTGCTTGTGAGCTGAATTTTAATTTGAGAGCTCATTTGTAGAATTCAACAAATTAATATATATTGCTATTTCCCTTCTTATTGGTAGCAATATTAATTTTTCATGTGTACCTTCCAGCCCCTTGTAATAGATTTCACTATAATCAAAACAATAAAGCTGGATCTTAGTGAAGTATTAAATGTGTTTAGTCTGGCAAATGAAGGTTGTACCCTAGAGATGGAGAGTAATTGGATAAACGCAAGCCTTTCTTTTACTATCATCCCCTTCATCTGATAAAGATGATATCCCAATAGAAATCACAGTGTGTAGCACAACATTGCAGTTGGGCTTTTATGTAGATGTCTTCATTGCCTGGAAAATATACGTGTTTGCATAGGAAGAGTGTATATTTAGGGAGAGAGAAGTTCTCACCTTCAGAGCAATAGTTAAACCCCACCTTCCATTGCCTGTGGTGCACCTCGCTTGCAAGAACTCTTCTGAAGAGGGTTTTTGCTGCATTGGGGTATATCTTTATTTTATGATTACTTTTCGTCTTTGCTTTGAGTTCGTGATTGCTGGAGGCTGTCGCCCACTGCAGCCAGGACTGCAGCCCTCTTTCTGGCATGCCGAGCATGAAAGGCGCCAGGGAGACCAATAAAGCTTTCCCGGCCTTGCAGCCCCCCTAACATCAGCAAGTGGACGGAAACAATGCTGGGTATTCTTTTTCGTGCCAGAAAAAAATGAGTTTTCTGTTCTCCCTCAGAGCTCTGGGGTTTTCAGCCATCAGAAAAACAGATGAGTCCAGTAAAGGGCACTGATAAGCAATTATGTTCCTAGATGAGACAGAGTACGAGTACAGTGGAAGTGAGGAGGAGGAGGAAGAGAATGACTCTGGAGAGCCCAGGTAAAAATTAACATTTTGTTTCTACCCTTGTGTCTCTTTAACTCTGTGTGAAGTTGGCTTGCATTACAGGCTCATATGAACTAGAAATGGAAAAAGGACAGTTTGATCACTGAGTCCCATTCCCTGGCAGAACAAAGTATATTCCCCCTGTTAGGTGGTGGGTGGGAATTAAGCTGATGCTGCAGATCACCTTGGCTGAAAGCCTGGGAAGAAGACCCGGATACCTCATTTGCTGTGGGACTGCAGTGCAGCCCGGTACTGTCACAGGAATGCGGCAGGTCCCCTTGGTATGCTGCGCCCTGGTAGGCAGCCCTGCTCCGTGCCATTAGAGCTGCTGTGCTCTCAGGGGTGACATGGGCAGGCAGGGTGGGATGGCGTGGGTACCAGGGCAGGGTGCCCATGGGATGCAGATCATCCGGGATGCATCAGCATCATCCCTTCCTGCTGTGAAACGTAGCATGGACTCTAGGTGCCCCCCGTTTACACCAGTCCTGTACCACTCTGGTTTGCCGTAGTGCTGTTTTCTTTCTCATACGATGTTTTCCCAACTGCTGCAGAAATTACCTCGTTAAATATATTGACCATAATTCAGCAGAGCCAGCACAGTCATATTGATGAGGAATTACACTCTTTTTTCTTACCCTGTATTTGCTAGTCTGGGTCTAGAAAGGCTCCTGCAGCTTTTTCTTCATGGGCTGCATGTGCAAAAGGCCTTGCTTGCACACATCAGCTTGTGGGATATAAAACTGGATGTGCAGAGCTCGCTGCTCAGCTTTCACGTGCAGAATCATTTGCTCACACACAGATGGGTATGCTCGCCTGAACTGTGCTGTAAGGAACTGCCCCTATGGGTATTTAGATGTGGAAAAATGTGGGGTGAAATTAAAGAAGCTTCTTGAAAATGTGCTTCCTTATATCCAAGTGTATCTGCCTCCCTGTTTCCATGCAACTTTTCACCATGAAACCTTCCCAGTGATGCTGCAAGCACAATAGATCTGGAACTTTCTTTTATGACATTTTTCAGTCTCATTGTAATTAGTATCAGATTATTCCATTATTTCCCTGAGATAATGTAGTATTTTAATAGCTGGCAATGATTCATGCTAAATGTGCTTTGTGAACAGCTAAATATAGTGCGTGCCACTGCAGCACAAGGGACTTTGGTGAGAAACTTACTGTAAAAGAAATCTTCAGCAAATAAATTGTCAGTGAGCTGTAAGTAGAGCAAGCATGCTCTGTGGTCTGGGCTGGCCTGCCAGGACATACGTCCACACATCTTGTCTTCTTCAGGGCTTCTATTTAAGAAGAAAAGAAAAAAAAAAGGAAGGGAGGGTGCTGAGATGTTGTGAAACTCATGTTCCACCTGGCACAGTGCCTCCTGCACTTCCCTGATGCTTGTGGCACCCCCTTCCCTCCATCCCTGCTGTCCGGGCATGCCTGGGTGCTTTGGGGGTGCACAGCCATGGGAGTGAGGGTCGCAACAGATGAATGCATGTGAAGAAGCCTTAAGGATGTGCATGGGACCTTCTGTGGTGCTTTTCTCCCGTGCAGCTCCATCCTAAACCTGCCTGGAGAGTCAACGCTGAGACGGGACTTCCTGCGGCTGCAGCTGGCCAACAAGGAGCGCTCGGAGGCGCTGCGGCGGCAGCAGCTGGAGCAGCAGCAGCGGGAGAACGAGGAGCACAAGCGGCAGCTGCTGGCCGAGCGGCAGAAGCGGATCGAGGAGCAGAAGGAGCAGAGGCGAAGGCTAGAGGAGGTAACTGGCCAGCCTTGAGCCGATACGGGGAGCTGAGCAGCGGGGTTTCTGGTAGCAGGTCCCGGTGGCTGCTTTCAGCCTGTTTGACAATCATTTCCTAACCTTTGTGGTTGGTAAACTCAGACGTTTTGTTACACTGAACAAAACCCCCTGTTCGTGCTTTTTGTGTACCTACCTCCAGCTGCTCTCCTCAGCACACGCGAGTGTTGCCAGCCCTTGTGGAGGTAACAGAGCTTGTTCTCTATGAGGAAACCCTTTAAATACCAACCTCAGAAGGGTTCCTGGGACTGCTGAGCACAGTTAGTCCTGTATCGGTGTGATAGCTGTACTCAGTCCACATGGGCAAAACTCAGGACAGATGTCTGTCACATTCATTGTCTTTATTTTTTGCTGTGGACCGGGGTACTTGGGAAGAAGCTGAAAAACTCCATTCACCCTTTCCCCACATCCATGCACCACTTATGTCCCATTTAATCCCTAATTTCAGCCTTGGTCCTTTTAGCCCTGCCAATTACAGTTTCTCTTTTGGGGGAGGAGCAGATGCCTGCCTGACTTGAGCAACGATCCCTGTGCCCCGAAGCATAAGATTTCATTACCCTTGTCTTAACATACCAGCTACAAATACGATTGGTCATAAAATTATCCACCCCATTTAAAATCCAGCTGCAGTATTTCACTGGGTGTCCCTGGGTGTTGGTGAGTGGCACGGCCTGGCTCTGTAAGGAAGTGCTCGCTTTTGGCTTTACTCACTGTTCCTGGGTTGTAAAAGTCCACAAAAGAATAAGGGGTTTTCTTTTGCTTGTAGTTTATTGATGTGGTTTTGGTCAAAGAGACCCATTGACTCACACAAGCTCATCCCAAACATCTGATTGAAGGCTTTATGTGTTAAGGGTGATTAAATTAGCTTTCTGAAGAGGTCACCAATATGTCTGAAAAAAGTCTTGCAGTAAATGGGCCAACAGAGCACCCGCCCCCTTAGTTTGACTGAGCCACAGCATCTGTTTTGTTTACCCTGGGTCTCCCTAGACTGGGTTCCTGTGGGCCGGGTAATGCCCCTGGGCTGGAAGCTTAGATGAGAAGGAATTTCAGGCAGCTGACTGCACGTGATGTGTGAGCAATGTGTGGCCCTCTGTCAAGGTGGTCCTGCTGTGGCTCTCTTTGAGGCGAAAACCAGCACTGGCTAAGCACAGGCTGAGCTTTTTTCAGTCTGGTAAATATGTAGGTCTGTCATGTTGTCAGTGTGCAGAGCGTTCTGTGTTCAATACGTTGCAAGTTAGGCTTTTCTTGCTTCCTGCACGGTTCACAAAGCTGGTGAGATGACAAGGTTTGCACATGCACGCACCCCGAAATCCTCTGCACCGATAAATGTTTATCTAAGGACTATCGTAAGGAAGCCTGGATCTGCCATTGTCAGAGTGTGCTTGCTGGAAGCAGTACAGAAGTGGAACAACAGCAGGATAAAAGCAGACACCAGATTAGCTGAAATCCTGTAATGAATACAATACTTGCCACTGTATTAATATGTTCTCTTCACATAGAAGAAAATTGTTCTCTCTCTTTGCCTGCGCTCCTCAGGCAGGTTTTGATGGAGGACTAATCCCCTCGCTAAGCTGGCAGCTCTGCCCCAGGCTGCCGAGGCACAGCCCCAGCCTGCTCTGCCCTTTCCCCCATGTCATTGCAAGCTAAAGCCACCATGGCCAGTATTTAAAATCAATGCCTCTGTTTCCAATGACTCTAACAGCCCCCTGGGCTCTTTGCCCATTACCTTCTTTCCAGCTGCCTTACAGTGTTCAGATCTAAATTGAAAGGGAGATTTCAGCTGGAGCAAAGCAGGCCACGAGAGAAAAGGTATTTTTGCTCTCCTGCTGTGTTGGACAACTGGGAAGGACAGTGGGATGGTAACTGAAAGGCATCCTCTGTCCGGCCCAGCACAGAGCCACCAGCACGATCAGTTAGGATTAGGACGGAGCAGGGAGCTGTGTGCTGGCAGCTGCGGTGTCCCCAGCAGCGTGGGCGTCCCCTCCACCCAGTGGCACTCACGTCCCAGGGCAGCCTGTCCTTGGTCAGACTGCTCCTGCCGCTAATTCTGGCACCAGCGATGGTTGTAGTTTGGTATTTACGTTCTCCCCAGACACTTCGGGGCGGTGTGCGCCTGGTGGCCGGGCAGAGGCTACCAGACGGTGGCTGTCACAGCTGTGCCGAATTCGGTATCGAGGTCAGTGCCCGGAGGCACCCAGCGCACTGCTGCTCTCTTGCTGCATTTCTGCTCCAGAGAGCAGCGCTGGTCCGGCTCAGTCTCATCACAGCGGTACCCGAACGCTTCGGCAGCAGCCAGGCGGTTTCCTTTTGGCCTCTCTGGCTCTTCTCACAGTAGCTTTGCACTAACTTTAGTTGTTGAGTCTCGGCTCTGGATTTATTCTGGTTAATGGGACCAGGGTTTCTTCTGTGATACTTCACGGTCTGACTAAGATGCGGTGTGGTCAGTGCCCATACCTCTAACGGGCAGCGCCGTACCCACAGATCTCTGGGAAGAGGGACCAGTGGAAGACTCAGATTACTACATTTTCAAAATAAAGCTGACCTTTAAAACCCAATAAAGCAGCTGGGACAAATAAACACTTGGAGCTGGTGGCTTTTGGGGTACCTAGGTCAGCCTGTTTAATCCTGCCAGACACGGTACCATGTTTATAGGAAGAGCTCCGACTCGTAGTAAAACACCACGGACGTGGTCAGGCTGACTGCGTGCGTCAGCTGGCCCCAAGTGCGGTACCAAAAGCTTTGACTTAGAAGGAGGTGAAGCTCAAAAATGCTCAGAGCTGACTTGTGCTGGAGATTGGCAGAAAGTCAGTGGATGCCCCGGGGCCAGGGGTGTGTGGTAAGGGTGCAGGCAGGGCTCCGCGGGGCTGCAGGGCCAAGGTTACAGGTGCTCCCCAGCTGCTCGCTTGTGCAGACTTGGGGGAGAGGCAGTTGCTCTGAATTACGGTGCAATTCCCAAGCCATTTTCCGGTTTAGATCAGAAATGTGTTGATCCAAAGTGTTGGGCCCAAAGTTGTTCTTCTAGAAGGAAAGCAAGCATGGCCGTAGGCAAAAGGGGGATGTGCTGAGGCTCATCTTCCCTGGATCACAGGGAGTAGGATTGCAGCTCGGTCATCCCTCATGCAGAAAGTTTGTTGTGTGATGAATTCAAACTGTGCATCAGAACTAACTGCAAGAACACAAAAATTAGGGAACTGAAGAGTATCGATAGATCAGAGAGCACTCAGGAAAGCAGTATTTGTGTAATGCAGAATGGCGAGTTGGCTTGAATGTATTTTAGTCTTTCCGTATATATATAGTCCCCTAATAGACTCTCCAGGTGTTGCCGGCACAGAACGAGCCTTGCTGCACCAGGTTTACCACCGAAACGCCAGCTGAGCTAGAGGAATAACACATGTCCTGGGCGGGAGCACTGGGGATACTGCGGGACAAATCTCTCCGCAGACCCCGTAGCAACAGTGGGCAAATGTTGTCAGGGGAGGTTTCATAACCTCATTTTTGTGTCGTGTTGTGGATTTTTTTTTCCTTTTAAGGCAGAAAACAAAGGTCAGATCTTTACAGGGAACGCACAAGGCAAATCTAAGCACCTTGCTGTTTACATGTGACATTTCAGCCAGCGCAGCTACAGAGCTGGAGGTTCAGTGGATAAAAACTTGCTGCAGCTCTGCTAGATGTTACCCATCTACTGCAAGTGCTTACAAAGCAATGCAAAAGGTTTCCAGAAATTAATTACAGGTAAACTTAGGCTAGCTACAATTCTGTTTATTGTTTTCTGGTGCATATGCAGGTGTCATACAGCTTGTAGGAACGTTTTCATTAGGACAACATTCTCATAGTAACAGGGTTCGTGGTAACATTGCAGTGATCCTGGCAGCAGCCAGCATGCCCGTATAGAAGGGAAGCTGTATTACAGCATCTCCTATAGTACAGGTGTGCACTAAGCCTTACATTTCTTTAGTTTTTTGTTTATAAAGCCTGCAGACCTCATAGTTTCTGAAGCACGAGCCTCTTCCTGCACACAGTCTCAGTCATGTTCCTTCACGATGAACCCAAACAAAACCTGCAGTGGTTCAGAGCGTATCCCATCCCCATTTGCGGTGGTAGGAAGTTCTGACCCAGTTTTTCTACCAGTGGAAAACACCTCTCTGTGCTCCAGTGCTTGGTGTGTCAGGGAAGATGATGTTCCAGGCACAGTCACTCTTTCCCTGGTGGCTTAGATAAATGAGCCTGTCACAACAACACAACCACCTAGAATATTTGTTTGCATTTGTTACTTGGAATTCCCCTTCCACTTCTTTGCTGCCTCATGCTCTGCTTGGGAGCAGCCACTGAGGTTTCTGAGAGCTGCATCTTGCGGGTGTTAGTGCCTCGCAGAGCCCGCGTGGTTCGTGGGGAGGCTTTAACCCTGAACAGCTCTCCCGTTGCTGCTCTTCCTAAACGCGTCCTGTACAGCAAAGAGAGCTTGCTCCTTTGAAGTCCTTGTTCCATGCCGGACCCCCAAGGGCCTTCCCACTGGGGGCTTTGCCTTCGTTTGTCTTCCCTCATCAATATTTAAAACCTGTCATTTCCTGTGCGGCACAAATAAGATCCCATTCTGGTTACAAGCATCTACATATAGCTTTACCTGCAGAGTTATATAAATGCAGCCCTAATTAATTGGTGCTCTTGCCTTGCATGAATAATAAATCTGGATAGTGTAAATACACACAGTAGTTGCAGGCTTGGAGAAACGTGGGAAGCGTGCGCTCACAGTGGGAGGGAGAGGGCAGAAAACGGGGAGAAAAGGAGGCAAATAGAGCTCTTTGAATCTTTCATTTCAATTTTCAACTGCATCTTGCAGATTTAAAGTCCTACTTCAGACAGGGTCCCCTGTCATCCTGCTGCTGGTGGGCACAGGAGCAGACAGGGGTGGAGGGGAGGTGGGTGCATCGCTGGGGGCTGAGGAGCAGCTGGCCCAGCTCCAAAAGACGGCGGCACCTGGGGGACTCAGTTCCCAGCTCCTGGCTTTGTCTAGGCTTTGAGGTGTGCAGGGGGCTGGCGGTGAGGTGTGTGCCTTTCAGGAGAGGCCAGAAACGGGGCCGGCTCACCGGGCGGTGGGGTGTGCGTTTGGCTGGAAGGATGGCAGTGCTCAGCTCCCTCCTGGGAACGGCATTTTCTGTTCTCTCTTGGAGGGAGTTGGCTTTGTGTGCCTCCTGGATAAAGACCAATCGGGTGATTTTTATCGGAGAAATAGCTGTGGCATTCAGTCCTCTGCCTCCTGCCAGCCAAGCCCAGCCTACACAACCATTATGCGTTTTATTCAGCAGCATGCTTTTTTAGCAAAAACATAAAAAATACAAAAAAAAATGCCCCTCCTCCCTCCCAAGCCAAACCAGTGTGATACAACTGCGGTTGTGAGCTCGGGTTAGGGTATATTCAACCCGTGCTCCGTGCTCCTCGGGGCCGTCTGAACGCATGGCAGCAGTGACCTCCACAGCATTCATTTGAGGAGGTCAGGCAGGAGCTGGTGAAGCTGGGAAATCCCGTGTGTCGCTGTTAGGTCCCGGTGCATCTCCTGTCTAGAATAGAGCTCAAAGCATAAAAACAGCCATACGTTGCTGCGCTCGACAAGGACATGCGTACGCGCAGAGTAACACATGCATCCCGTGGGTAGTGTGACAGCGCGCGTGGCGTGGGACACGACAGAGTCTGTAGCTGGCAGGTTATTTCAGGTTTAGTGCGATTTTCCTTCCCTGAGGCGAGTTAAGCAGCACTGATAAATATGGCTGTGGATGGCACTAAAGCTGTGCTGCAGCCCTAGTGTTAATCTGGAGGAAATCACCAGACACTGTGCAGGATCCCTGTGGATGTAACCTGTGGATGGAGAGGTGTGAGACAGGCGATGACTCCTTCATATATTGCAATGTGGGGGCATTTTTGTTAAAATACTCATCTATGTATAGATAGCTATCTATAAATACATAGCTACATATCTATATAGAGACATATCTGCAGATAGATGTCTCTGTAGATAACAGATACCAAATTCATCTATGTACACAGTGCAGGTTTACTGCACAGCACCAGTTTAAAGTACATGCGTTTTCACCTCCAGATAGCTCAGCCAGCTCCTTGGGCAGAGCCTCTGTAGTCAGCTGCCTGTTCCAGACCTCCGTGTGATCGAACTACCGTGCGGCATTTAAATCCCTCCAGTTCCTTCCTTGCCCTGGCAGTCTGCTCAGCTGCTGCGTGTCGGCAGTGGCAAAAATGTCCGGATGGAAAAAAAAAATGGGGAGGGGGGAAAAAGGCTGTGATTTATGCTTCAGTGGGCTGCCTCCCAGTGAGTGCTGCGTGTGCGTTACTGCACCCAGCGGATGAGTTACCAGATGAGTTAGGCGGTTGCAGTCCCTGCTGGCAGATATTTGCATTTGAGTGCCCTCTGCTGATGAGCCGGCTGTGGCGGTGCGGAGCAGCCTGCTGCCCCGTGGGTTTCATCCCTAGGGCAGTGCCCATGGCTCGCTCCCAAACCCCTGCTCCTAAGCAGGAGATGCCAGAGCACTTCGGGTGTCTGCAGGTCCCTGCCTTGGAGAAGATGCTTAGCAGAGGAGAAAAATCATGAGTCCCATTCTTTGTACCTTCACAAAGAAGGAAGGAAGGTCTGTCTCCCTCATGTAATCCACATCGGAAGCGTGGGTCACCCCAGAGCAGGTAGTAGATGATCGCCACCGCAAAACACCCCAGACTGCTGTTCACAAAGGCATTACAGAGCTGAGCAAGCAGGGACACATAAAATCATAGAATATCATGAGCTGTAAGGGACCCACAAGGATCATCGAGTCCGACTCCTGGCTCCACACAGGACCACCCAAAAATCAGCCCATGTGTCTGAGCACGTTGTCCAAATGCTGCTTGAGCTCTGACAGGCTCCATGCCTTGACCACGTCCCTGGAGAGCCTGTCCCAGTGCCTGACCACTCTCTGGGTGCAGAACCTTTCCCCAACCCCCAGCCTGACCCTCCCCTGTCCCAGCTGCATGCCGTTCCCTCGGGTCCTGTCGCTGTCCCCAGAGAGTAGAGCTCAGCGCCTGCCCCTCCGCTCCCCTCGTGAGGGAGCTGCAGGCCGCCATGAGGCCTCCCCTCGGCCTGCTCTGCTCTGGGCTGAGCAAACCAAGGGACTCAGCCGCTCCTCGTGCATCGTGCCCTCTAGGCCCTTCACCACCTCTGTGGCCCGCAGACCAGGAGTCCCAATCATGCTTGTTTTGTGTTTACAGGAGGCTCAGCCTGTTAATAGCTCATTATTTTCAGTAGGGCACGTGGCGAGCATGTATTCTCCCATGTCAGCGAGCAGAGTTGCAGGGGGATCGGAGCAGCACGTCCTTACAAAGCTGTATCGATTGCCGGGGAAGAGGCTGTAAATGTGTGAGCCCTTCTCATAAAAAGCAGTTTGATCTTCAAACAACTTGACTGAGAGCCTTATTTTTCTTAGTAGATAACATGACTGACAGGTAAGAATCAAGAAAAGGGAAAACCCTTGGATTTTGGGTCTTCTGTGTTAGGTTTTGACCTCAGCAAATAAAAGAGGGACGTGTTGCCGTCCCCGTGGGCTGTAGCTCTCCCAACAGCCCCCCTCAGGCCTCTCGGGTGGTTTTGGGCTGCAAGACGAGGGGACGCTCCTGCTGGCGCCGTGTGGCAGCTGACCTGTGCCTGTCCCCCCTGCAGCAGCAGAGGCGAGAGAAGGAGCTGCGCAAGCAGCAGGAGCGGGAGCAGCGGCGGCACTACGAGGAGCAGATGCGGCGGGAGGAGGAGCGGCGGCGCGCGGAGCACGAGCAGGTAATGCGGCGACCCGGGGCCGTCGGCCTCAACGTGCACACCTCTCAGTCTAATAAGATAAAAGGCCCATCTTCTCATAAGCACTTATATTTCTTTGCCGCTTTCACCACTTGAGAGTAAATTGCTTAATTGTCAGCGCTGCGTGTGTCGCTTCCCACTGTCCTAATTGATTTCTGTGTGGATCCACTTGTTGCCCGCAGGTTGGAGGCACTCGATGCAGGTTTTTCCCTTCCTCCCGTCCCTGGGGTGGGGTTCCGTGCTGCTCCCAGTTAATGTTTGCTGTTTCCCAGCAGTTTTAGCTCTTTTCCCTCAGAAGCCCCTTGTAGAGCGGTGGACGCCCTGGGCTCTTCGGGCAGGGTTGGAGGGTGCCCGGGCTGATGGATCAGTGTCAGCTCCCGGGTGGGATGGATCTGGGTGCCCACCTCGTGCCCCCGACAGGCTCTTCCTCTTGAGAAACACTGTCTCTTTCACCTTCTCTCTCTTTTTCCTTTGATCCTTGCTGCCATGCCTCCAGGAGTACATCAGGCGACAGTTAGAGGAGGAGCAGAGACAGTTAGAGATCCTGCAGCAGCAGTTGTTGCAGGAGCAAGCGCTACTTCTGGTAAATGGGAGGCCCTGTCCTCACTTGCTGCTTCCCGCCCGCATGCGCCCGTGCCCCCCGCATGCCTCCTGCCATGCCAAATGGCAGATGGCTCGTGTGTGCCAGTGGGCTGCGACAGGGACGCTGCTGCCACCCCAGCCCTGCCGCCAGCATGCCAAGCCCCCGCGTCCCCGTGCCATGCACGCCTCCCCGTGTGCCCGTGCCTGCGGCAGCGGTGTGCTTCGGCCTCCATTAGAGGCCACGGTCCGTCCCTGTTCATTGCCATGCCACTTCTGTGGCTGTTCGCAGCATGCTGGAGTGGGATGGAGCTGCAATGGCCGGGCAAACCCGTGCCGCGATGCGGGTTTTAATGGTTTGCGTGAAGGTTTGTGTTTTAATTCCCTCACAGGAATGCTTATGCTGTTTGCATTCTAGATGCTTTCTATTTAGTTGTTTTTTTTTTTAATTTAATTATTTTCTGAATGATCGTTTTTTTAATTCTGCTAGCTGTTACTCTCACTGTGTTTTCTTTTAATCCACAGGGATTATTATTTGTCTCTCTTCCTATTGAATTTATTTAGGGAAAAGCAAAACCCTCACACAAGCCCTTGCTTTTTAAACAGGCCCTTTCAAAAAGTGTTAGTGATTTAGTAATTAAACCTCACAGAGCCACAGGGATTCAGGGAGATCATACAGTTGGCTCTGCTCTGCAGCCGTTGCCACAAACAACAAATTAACCCTACAAAGTGCTCCACAAACTGGGCTTTGGCTGAGTTTTACATGAACTGATGGTGTTTGGTACCTCATTGCATTGATCCTTTGTTCTTCTCATCCAGAAAAATCTGGGTGAAATCAATAGCAACTTACAAGCCCCGTGAGAACATTATTTTATCTAATTGGCTTCTGTTTGGCCCTGGCCGAGGGATGTCAATGCTGACCTTCTGGTTCAGACGTGGATTTGAAGTCTCCCCCGGCAGCTTAGCAGTGATGTCCCTCTGCAGACCAAATTTCCACGTGCCTCATCTGCAGACTCTCAAAAGCCAAAAACCCCAAGGTGCCTCCCACCTTTCCTGGGGAGCACCACAGCCACCAAGGGACTTCGGTGGCCACATTCGCAAAGCGTGTCCCTGCCACCCTCCCACAAAGGAAGGGCAGGAGGTTCCCCAGGCCTCAGAGCAGGCTGGGCTGCTTGGTGAGCTCTTCCCCTGCATGGCTGCTCTGTGGCAACGGCTTGCACAGGTTTTTGTGCAGATGTCTGAGCCATCAGCAAGTTGTTTTTCTGGTGAGGCAGCGCTACCACCCTCCATTCCTATGTGGAAAATGGAGACAGAAATCTACCAGCTGCAAAGTGCCAGAGCTGGGATTAAAGCTCTGAATTTGTTGGCTACGTCCTCCCAGCTGCCTCTCCTCTGGGATGCTTTACAGCTTAGTCTCCAGAGTCTTTAGAATTAATGAGCTTTACCAGAAAACAGCTTGTCAGATACTTGGGCCCAATTTTCCATCCCAGCAGATAAACCTGCGGTTTGCTGTCCTGCGTTTACATGCTCGCCAGGCACCGTGCACCCGTGTCACTGTGCTTTCTTCTGGGTAGGAGTATAAGCGCAAGCAGCTGGAGGAGCAGCGGCAAGCGGAGCGGCTGCAGCGGCAGCTCCAGCAGGAGCGGGACTACCTGGTGTCCCTGCAGCAGCAGCAGCAGCAGCAGCGGCAGGACCAGAGGCCAGCGGAGAAGAAACCACTCTACCATTACAAAGAAGGGATAAATGCCAGTGAGAAACCAGCATGGGCCAAGGAGGTAGGCAAGAGCAAGGAGCACGGTGGTGCGTGTGTTTCCATGAGGGCTTGCAAGGAGGGGAAGTCTCCTGGAGAGATTCAGCCATAGCAGGGTACTTATGGACATGCCAAGAAGGAGCCCAGGAAATTCCTGTCCTTGCTCTGCTTGCCGCAGAGGGGGCAGCTGCCTGCCAATGCGGAGAGGTAGTTGTGCAGGGGTTCCTTGCTGAGTGCTAATTCAGCTTTCCATAATCAAACAGGGACCAGGCATCTTTTTCTCCCATGCCAAGGACTTTTTATCTATAGGGATTGCTTTTCTTTCATGATTTTCAGGAGTGCAAGCCACACTGCTGATTCTCTTTTTCTCCCCAACAAAAAGAAAGAATTGTTATAACAATTGTGAGATCTTGAATATTAATTATTGCCTGACTGAATAGTCTTGAAAAGATGAAGATGTGCATTGTCTGCAGTGTGGTTTCAGGATCATGTTGAAAACACTTTCTTTGTCCTTAATCTCTTTGTGGTGGTTCCAGTAAGACTGGTGCCCACTCTTGTTATTAATTTTTCTGAAGTTCTTTGGGTTTAGTCGGTTTAATTTTGTAACCCTACTCCTGGGCCAAAAGATCATTTAATAACCCGCCCATTCTTCTTACTGGGCAGGACCACTGCTCTGCTGCCAAGTGTTGGGAACCCTTTGGTCCTGGCAGAGGCGGTAAACTCTTAGCACCTCTTTATTCTCCCTTTGGTTCCTCCTTCATTCCCTTCTGATTTAGTCTTCAGAGTCTTTTGGTGGCAACCAAACATATTTCCACAGAGCTGCGGGATCATTCTCCAGCCTTTCATGTGGAAGAAGAGGCTTGGTTGGTGGACAAGATGTTCCTGCCTGAGGCCAGATGTGCCACACAACACAGCACTGAGCTGCCTCTGGTAGGAGAGGCTTCCACCTGGGTGGTGCCTGTACGGCTTTTTGTAAAACTGGGTCTCTCGTGTATCTGCAGTAGCGTTAAGAGTGAGTAGCAGGCAGGCAAAAGGGAGTAAACTCTGCCTTTCATTGCTTAGTTTTAAATAAATCATCTAGAACATTGCTGAAGTACCTCTGGCACTGTCATTGAAACTATAACAAAGATTTATAAAAAGGAATCTTATTCTTTATTTAGGATGAAGGAGCAAAGTGCTGGGTTTGGCTTTCAATTTCAAACACAAAGGCCCTCTTCTTTTATTCTGTGGCAGAGTTGTCTTTTTTTGATGTACCACTTGAAGAGGGGCGTTGGGAACTGTACAATGCAAATAAGAGTGTCAGAAGGTAGCCTCCTACCCTTTGCTGAAATCCTAGGAAAGACAAGGCTTCCTGTTGTTCTGGAACGTCTCCAGCCTCCGCCGATTAGCTGTCCAAACCATTTATTGTTCACCTGTGCCATTCTGTCCAGTTTCTAACAAAACGTTCAAAGAAATGATTGTGCCATCTTTATGCTCTTGGGAGCAGTAGTTTGATGTACTTGACAAAGCACCCTTGGGAACTCCCCCACACTACTCCTCTCTCCTCCATACCCTGCTTTATCTACTTCACACGGTCCCATTTTTAGCACAATTTAGCTACTTTGCTTGATCACCAAATCCGAGCTCTCCTTCTGCTCTGACCCTCTCCATTTTTCATACTTCTCTTTTATAAACTTATTTATCCACCTCACGGGTCTTCACGTGAACTTGGCTTTGATGACTCCAAGACCCTGCAGACATGGGATGAAGCATGAAGGTGACACTGTGGCTACTCACATTGCCGTTGTGCCTCAGCATATCCTCGTTAAGGGACTGGCCCGTTAATGAAGGCAGAGCTCTGGGTTAGGGGCTGGGCTGCAGCTCATCATTCGGAGCTTCCCAGGAGCACATTCTAGGGTTTCTCTTTTTATGCCACACAAAACAGTCTGATCAAAATAGTCCCCGCCAACATGTGTGGATGCGCATCCTCATCTGCTGTCCCTTCTTGTGAGTGGGAAGGCTTACCCACTGCAAGTTAACTTGGGGTGTAGCTTGAGTGCTGCCCCAGGTCCGGTCTGTTTACCCACATGAATCCCTTCTCATAATGAAGGACTAGCTGTGCCATTCCAGACATCGTGTTGGGACCCTCTGATCCAGCCAGGGACATCGCGTTAGCACTGTAAGCGGTACTATATTTAGCAGCTCTCTCCATTACTGCCTCTTCTGTTGCGGACCAGCATTTGCTGATCAAAGCGATGCAGATAACCAGGCCCAGCTTCTCAGTGACAAAGTACTGGCAGCTCGTTCAGCTGAAGGACAGTTTGGGGCAGATACGTGCCATGCATGGCCATGTGTAAAGGAGCAGCGGGGGGACACGTTCCCTGCAGCACAGGAAAGCACTCTGGGGGCTCGGCAGTGCCTCACAGGCCGGGCTGTTCCCTGCAGCAGCCAGCACACGTGAGCTCCTTCATCAGTCCCCGTGGCTTTTATAATTCTTTTGCTTTGAAGTTATGTGTTAAAACGTTAGCAGCTTTCCACTGGGACCTGCGCAAGAGCTGCTAGGGATGTTTTCCATTTGAGGGGAATCTTGAGTTATACACGAGATGGCTGGGGCTGGAGTGATGGATTCCTACAGAGCTCTGCGCTGCACAGTGTTGCTCTTTCCCCTCTCTGCTTAATGGTGAAATTGGTAAAGCTCCATGAAGCACAACCGGAGAGTCCCAAGAGCATCGTCTGCTGTGCTGGTGAAACCAAGTGCTAGCGAGGAGATGCTGGCAGTGGGAAAACCAAGTGCCTGTCTCCTTCACAGTATGCAGACATCCCCATTTCATTACTCTCCTGATGCCTCCCCGACGCAGGCTTTGAAGTCCTCCGTAATCAGCCGCGCATTATGGCCTGGCAGCCTGCCAGGGAGCTCCTGCTCCTTGTCAGTGGCATCATCTTTGGCTGCTGGTGTCCGTGCCAAGGCTGGGCTGATAAGCAGATTACTGGACCGAGCCTGCAACCTAGCGTTCATGCAGCTGCTTCCTTGTTCATAGGGAGTTCTCCTTCCCACCTTGATCTTCTGCTTGTCCTTGCATCCACTCCTGTGGGCATCTGAACTGAGTTCTGCACAGCCTCTGACTGCCAGTGGGCAGTGCCCGGGGGAAGCTATGAAGTCCTCTTGGTACACAGAGTCGCCCAGCTGGTCACAGTGGGCTAGAAAAGAAAGAGTCCATAACACAAATCTCTTACCTAAATTTTTCTCTGACTCCTGCTTGGCATCCGATAGAGGAGAAGATTCATTTTTATTAATATAATGGCTCTTTTGTTTCATGAATACTTACTTAACAATGAGCTGTGATTCTTCCCAAGCTAACTTGTTTCATGGCTTGCTTTTCAGCATGACATTGTAACTAGGAGAACTAAGACCTGCTAAGGGTATTTAACACATTAATGACATGTAAATGAAAATATATGTCAGATTTCTAGTTGAGATATCAAAAAATTCTGCATAGTGTATGCTGTGTGAATACCAATGCATACAGTCTAATTGCAGTGGTGCCCAGATTGCGTGTATATCTGGGCTACCTGAAACCACTCAATTTCCATCAAGATTAACTGAAAGCAGTGGGCTTTGTTTTTATTTCTGTATCAGTAATAGAGGGTTGTTTTTTTCCTTCTGTACATGACAAGATGCCAGACTCACTAAATCTAGATCAAAGGCAGCCATTTCCTGGCTGCCATGTTTATTCTTTTATTCAGATCAAACAAAAGCACTCCTTGTGGTGTTTATGGTGGTGAGGGAAAAGGGTCCCCTTGCTTAAAGACACATTTGTGAAGAAGCAAGAGCTTCTTCTCTAAAATGATCTCCTAGAAACACCTCTCTGAGGCATGCTGCCTTTTCTTGGAGCTTTATTTTTCCATTTCATATTCTGAAATGAATTATGCACTTAAAAAATACAAGTAGTCCTGCTGGAGTCTTTAAAACGCATTTATTGCACAATGCTGGGTAACGAGGATTCCCTAGTCATACAACACCCTGAAATATCTGAAGAGAATAGAGCTCCCTGTATGTTTGCATACCTTGGTTTTCAATTAGAAATGTCTCTTTACGGGGCTTTCTTATCCTTTAGAAGCTGGAGGTTCCTTTTAGGTTTCCTAATGGTATTGTTTGCTTACAGCAGAGGTCTCTGGAAGCTGAGCTGCGTTCAGCTTCTGGTGAATGTGGCAGGGCTGCAGGGACCCCTCTTGTGCCCGTTCAAAACTCGCAGTACCCTGTACAGCCATGCTGTTCAAATCAAAGCTGGGGTTTTCATATAAACCATGAAACCAGAATTCAGCAAATAAGCAGGAAAGCATCCTCTCCCTGGAAGCGAGGGCGGGTGGCTCTGCAGGGTGACCCACTCTCCTCCTCTCGTGCCACAGGTGGAGGAACGCTCCCGACTCAACCGTCAGAGCTCCCCGGCGATGCCACACAAGGTGGCCAACAGGATTTCTGACCCCAACCTGCCTCCTCGATCAGAGTCCTTTAGTATTAGCAGCGTGCAGCCAGCCCGGACCCCACCCCTGCTCAGACCCGTGGACCCACAGGTAATGGTGCTTCCCCCAGCAGGCGTCCGCACAGCACCCAGGATGCTGGGGTTGCTGGACAGGTAAAAGGAAAAGCATTGGATTAAAATAGTGTCTTGCTCCGTGGTTTCTCAGCCTTAAGCATATCTGTAAGAGCAGCATCTACATTCATGAGTGGGTTCCTCCTATCACCTCCATGTGTTAGAAACATCATGCTGGTTTATACCTTCCTTTGAAGCATCAGGTACTAGTTACTGCCAGAAACAAGCTGGAGGACCGAGAGGAACTGCTGGTCTGGTCCAGTGCAGCAGTCGCTCTCTTCCTCTTAGGATCTGTTTTATTAAAGGACTAAAACCCCAGTGTCTGGGACAAAAGACCTGGGACACTTTGATGCTGGGGATCATCAGAAAGAGGTTTTGCTTTCTTTGTCACTTTAATTCAAGGTTTTGTTTTGGTTTTCCATTGAGTTAACATCAGTCACAAACACATCTGGAAAAGGCATAGATCACCATGACCGTCACAGAGGAGGGGAATCGTTATTTAAAAGTGACCCCCAGTCACAAGGTCTGTAAGTAGGCTTCCACAGAATGTTTTTGGAGCATCAGTGCTGGCTCTGGGTCAGCCACTGGAAGTGCTCCTGCAGATCTGCAGACTCAAGCAGGCATTTCAGGAAGTACAGAGCCTTTGCTCCACATCCAGGTGGGCTTTCTGTAGGAAAATGTGTCCATTAAGTGCCATCCACATGTGGTATGTGCCCCTGTAGGTGAGCAGGACAACACCAACTTTAAACAAAATACCTACTGGAGAGCCCTTACAGCTCTTTTTTCCCAATGTATGTGCACTGTGTGTGCATCATAGCCATTGGGAAGTGGATAAAACCCCACTTCACAGACATCGCAGTAATGTCTCTGATGGACCAAACATTTCCTGATTCCTTTTTAAGTCTGAATTTTTTTTTCAACAGCCTTTTTGGTGACCTATATTGTCAACAGCTATAAAGGCTTTTGTTTGACAATAAAATACTAATGAAAAAGCTGCTTGAAACTCAGGCATGTAAATATATACGTGTATGCACGCCCACGTATAAATAGAAATATACGTAGAAATGTAATGTCTTCTCTGAAGTAAAAATTACAACTGCTGTATCAAGGAGAGAGTCACTGTAGGGTTCTCAGAAGAAGCTCTGATTTCATGAACTCCAATTTTGTGGATTTTTCAGATTGTCCAAAGGAAATGTCAGCATTCCTTTCACTCATAAGCCTTAGATCTGTAGAACTGATCTAAGGGTTCCTAGACCTGTAGAAACTCATGCTTCAAGATATTTTTTTAAGCCATCTATGCCTCAGAATTGCTGAAGATTTTTTTTAATTATTATTTATTATTGTTTCTTTTTTTTAATTATTATTTTTAACAAGGAAATTCCATGCCAAACATCATCAGCACAACCGTAGAGTTACAGGTATAGGAGCTTGACATTGAGCGCATGGCGGGCACAGCCTCGGGTGCACGGGGTGCGTGCGTGAGCTGGCCAGGGGGCACCCTGCCCTCACTCCTTCGGTGTTGCTGTGAGTAAATGCCATATCACAGTGCCTGTGTAGAGATGGTCAGAACTTGAAACGTGGCTCTGACTGCGGCATTGCTTGATTTTAAAGTTCTGAGCTGTGTGAGCATGATTTTTAATCGATCTTGCATTGAAGTGATACAAGTCAGAAGTTCCTGAAACCAAGGCAGTGCTGATCTCAAAACAAGGGGGCTTTTAATGCATCCAAAGTGCTAATCAGTTTTTTTTTCTAAAAATCAAATTTTTAAAATTTTTTTTGATTCACTTTTTTCCATTTTGTACTGATAGTTCTGTTTTGACTTGGTGCTTAGATTCCACATCTGGTCACTGTGAAATCCCAAGGAAGCTCCTTGTCTGGGTCTCAGTCACTGCATGAACAGCCTGCAAAGGGGATGGCTGGGTTTCAGGAGGCTCTGACGGTGACCTCTCACCGCACTGAGATGCCAAGGCAGAACTCGGACCCCACATCAGAAAACCCTCCTCTGCCCCCTCGCATTGAAAAGTTTGACCGAAGTTCTTGGTTACGGCAGGAGGAAGACATTCCACCAAAGGTAACACTATCGCTCCTCGCTTTCAGCACGT
Organism: Anser cygnoides; assembly: GCF_040182565.1. NCBI lineage: Eukaryota > Metazoa > Chordata > Aves > Anseriformes > Anatidae > Anser > Anser cygnoides. The sequence goes on from NC_089881.1 coordinate 21,976,693, forward strand.
CAAAGAGGCAACCCCAGAGCTGGTCCCCGTAGGACGGGGCCGACACCGGTCCTCTTTGCTTCTCTCCTCCTGCTCTGCGCTCAGCACCTCTGGCCAAGCGTGTCCCCATGGCTCCATGGCGAGTACCAACCCTGGGAGCAGCTTCTGGGTGCATGCGCAGCGCTGCAAAACAGTGTTGCCCTCCAGCAAAGAAGGTTCTCGAGGCCGGACAGAGGCCAAAACAAATCAATTTCTCCTTTCCTTAGGAAAAAAAAAAAAACAACCTTCTGTTTAAATAGAATTATAGGAACATAAAATTTGTCATAATAAGACGTGTTCTTTTAGTTCAGTTTCGTGCCTCCAGTTGCAATCAATATTTGATGGAAGACTTGTAAGGGCTCCAGCAGCTCTATACCTTCATTGACATTATGGCAGCATCTGGCAGTACCTCTTTAATTAAGACTCTCCTGGACCAGTATTTCAATTGCATTGTTTATACACCTCCAGTTTGGATGAATTATAACTTCGCCATTAAAATGCCCCTCATAGTTAATCAGCTCTCAGCCTGGGAGGATTTTTCGAGAGACAAAAATTATTACAAATTGATTAGTTACAGTGAGGCAGATAATATTTGTCTGCGATTGAGAGGCAGTTTTTCTGTGCGTTAACAAGCAAGCAGCTTGCATTTTTTAAGAGAAAAATACCAGCTACCAGGTAAGCCTCTCTGTGCAGGGGACCCATTGTGGTGTGTCGCTTGATGGTAGTGATATTCCCATTCTGTCTGCCACCAAGGGTTAAGGTGCATCAGTGCTGAGCTCAGAGAAGCAAGCTGACAGCTCCAGGAGTTGTTTGCATGCTTTGCTCCTCAGTAGTGCAGAAGGGTGGCTGAGGTCTTTAACCTAATTTTGAAAAGTCTCTTGCAGTTTAAGACTGGCTAGATCGAAAACAGCAGTGTGTGGTGCTGCTTTTGCACTGAGTCTTCCAAGAACGGCATCTCTTCTAATTAAAAGTAATGTGCTAGTGAGTGGGACCGCAGCACCTGGTCCTTGCGAGGAGGGTGTTTCTGACACCACACGGAATTTCCCCCTGAGCTGAGGAAGGTACGGGCTGTGGGAAGGTCCCCACCTCGAAGGGTGTTTCACGCTTAGGGCTGGCGTGTTGGCAGTCGTGCACACGAGGAGTCTGACTTCACGTTTTACTGACTGAAACAACGTCGATGCGTTTCTAACCGGGAACAAAAGGATTGCCGTGTGAGATGGGGCCAGCTTTCTCTGTGGTCTGGGGTCTTGTTTCTGCCAGTGTTTGGGACTGGATGCTTCAGAGGAAGGTAACGGAAACTGCGGGGGTCCTGACTGCCGAGTAACCTGCCCAGAGGGGAGACGGCTTTTTAGTGAGATCAACTGCAGCTGGCTGTGCTGCACAATACAAAGCTCCTCTCTCCCTAAACCTTTTAACCTTGTCTAACGTTACTGTGTGTCTGTCCTCCAAAAAAATGCCTAATCCTTTTTGCCGAGCCCTTGGCCTCGTTGATGGCTGGTGTTGCACGGTGAGTATCGCCGTGCCTCCCACGCCAGCCTCCGGTGCTGGCTGATTTTCCACGTGGTGCTGCAGCGATGTCTGAGCTTCCAGGCGTGGGGATTGGTGGCCTGGCCCCATGTGCCTGGGTTTACATGCTGTAGCAAATGTAGGCTGTGGTTTGGGTTTCTGGAAGGTTCATTTGCTGTGAGCTGTCCTGCCTGGAGCATCTGGCAACCAGCAGGCTTGGCTCAGCTCAAAACAGGTTACATGGTTTGAATGAGAGCCTCAGGTGGCTCCGTTTGGACCTTTCTGCTACCAATCCTCTTGTTTGTCCAGCAGCCAACACTTTCTCTCTGATGGTGTGTGTCATGTCTGAACTAGAGACTCTAAAACCTCCACCATGGCTTCTGAGATGCACTTCGTTCTGAGTTTTACCTTAAAAGTGCCATTTCTGGGTTTTGTTAGGTGTGCACACGTATGTTCAACATTTAGAGAAGTCAGTTGACGGGGGGCAGCAGGGCTGCGGTGCTCATTGCTCCCTTCTGGCTCAGCCTGTGCCTTGTCAAAGCCGAGAGCTTGGTATTTTATAATTGCCATAAACATTGCATCTCTCAGCGGGAAATCGGTTATAAATCAGAGCTTATGGAACTGCCAAAGGCCGGTCTCTCAGATGTGTGGGTGATGGTGAACGTCTCCGTTCCTTCCAGGTGCCTCAACGAACCACTTCCATATCCCCGGCGCTGGCGAGGAAGAACTCCCCGGGCAACGGCAGCGCCCTGGGACCCAGGCTGGGCTCGCAGCCCATCCGGGCAAGGTAGGAACACCACGTGTGGCGGGCAACAGTGATCCTGGCATAAAACTGCCCGTGTTCCTCCTGGCATCACCTGGCCGGGAGCCTGAGCAGGTCCCACTGGGCTGGTAGGGTGCCTGCAGCATGGCTGGGTTTCAGCTTTCCCTTTGCCAGCTAGTGTAAAACAAGAGTTCTGCAATGCTTTTGTTGTAGCCGTGGAGAGCTGGGTTTGCATTCATTAGTATTTTGTGTCAGCACCAGAGTCTGTGAGTGCTTGGAGTCCCAGAGATATCGCTCCCTTTGAGCTGGCCTTAAGACGTTCCTAGGCGTTGTAGGGTTTGTAGCTGGATGCTGTGTCTGTTGCTGTGGGGTCAAACAGGAATTTGGCCATTCTCTTCAGTGAAAGCAGGTCCGGGCTCTCCAGAAATCACCTTTTGCTTGTAAAGAGACTTGTGCAGTTGTAAGCTAGTGGGGAGATCTCAGTGGTATGTACCACAAACTTCCTCCTACTCAGCTTTTCCAGATAGGAAAATTTTCCAAGGAGTGTGCAGGGGGACAGGCACTGGTACAGCTTGGTGAGAGCCAGTTCTTCCCTAGGTGTAGATCAAGGACTAAATTCCTTTTGGCCTCCTGGGACCAAGGCCTTTCCCATTTCCCATGCTAGTGATGTTAAAATGTGACTGGGAATGAGAGAGAAGTAATGACACTGTAGTTTCTTCCCCTCTTCCTCTTACCATCACCAGGTTTAGCTCAGGTATGTTTTTGTGTGTGAGTGCATTCCCTGGGGTCACACTCACAGTTTGAGGCAGGATGCTGCACTGCAGCAGCAGCCTGACCTCTTCCCTGTGCGTTAGGGAAGCCCGTGGCAGAGCTGTCCCTGACATGTTGAAAATGAGCAGGGAAGTTAAGAGGCTCTGCTCAGAATGGGATTGAAAAAACATGGCTTAGTCATGCAAGAGCTTGTCTGTGATTTGCAAAGTGGTGTAGGCAAATCTCTAAACATCAAACAGGAGAATCTCAGGATAAACGTGTTGCATGTAGCCTTGCGTGATGGAGCTCTTTGATTTCTTCTTCCTGTCTTGTCCTGTTAGGGTGAGGTCAGGAAGCAGACACGGGGATGGCTGTTGCCATATGCTGTTCACTGTAACCAGTTCTCAGCATATGTCTTTCTTTCCAGCTCAAAACCCACATTGTGCCTCAGCAAACTTGGGTACAGCAGGCATCAACTTAAAGTAGCTGGCAGGGCTAACAGAAGGAGAAAGCATCTTTTTTGTTGTTCTTTTCTTAAAATAAAGAAAAAAACATTCATGTCACGGATTTTTGTTCATCATCTATTGCTCAAGGCTGAAGCATTTTGAATTCTTGAAAATGTTGTTCTTTTAATTAGCTGCAGCCTGAAGGACAATTTAAAATGTGGCGTGATACTGGCCTGCATAGTCCTAGTATGTAATGGTATTGAAAGTAAAAGGGATAGCGCGAGACTGCGGGATTCAAGCTGAAGGTCACCTAATGTTTCCCTCAATCTCCCAGTCCTAGTCAGTACAGGTAAATACATTAGTTGCCAAAGTTTTAAAATACATTTTTTCATGAGTTAATTTAGCGAAGGACACGTCAGCTGTACAGCATGAGCTGGAAGCCTTCAGTTTGATGAAAATTGAAAATGATTAGGATGCTGCCCTCTCCATTAAACTAAGTAGTCGGTGAAATGATTTCACATTTCATTTCTCTCACACTAATGTACCATTTCTCCAATTTTCTTTTTAAAATACCTCTTCTATTTGCGCTTAATTCCTCCCATGCACAAATGTAAATGTATTAAAAATATTCTTTATATGTTACCCAATTGGAACAACTGGGGGGATATTTCCAGGCACGGATCGCTACTGCCTTGCTCTAATCATTTTAGTACCTGCCTGTGTCAATGGAAGATAACACTAGGTAGTGATTTTATATAATATTAATGCCAGACAACGTCCAAACAATTTTGCCAACAACCCAGTAATGGCAACGGGGCATTGCACAAATTTGCCCCATTCTGGTCATTCTCTGAACAGGTCTGAGTGATGCACTGTGCACACAGCACACACCTTGACCTTAACGTTCGGTGCCTCTGATTGCAAAGGCATTATGCATTGTGGCAGCAATACAGTGTGATCTTTATGTACACGTGGTCCTAATTAGGCTTGCTGGAGAACATTTTCTATACATCTTTAACAGGACTTTGAATTATAAGATCACTTAACAGGAATACTATAGAAAAACAAGTTGCATAACTCTGCGTGAGCATGTCTTCTGATGTCATCTCAGTGCCAAGTAAGAATTAGCTTCCTAAGGGCATCTGATACCCTGAGAGATATTAGTCACTCTTTGTGTATCAAGGACGCTTTTTATTCTAGACTTCTGTGTGTTCACAGGGGGGAAAGAAATCAAGGAGCAAAATGCCTGAAGTGGATAACTTATGCAAGTTTGAAGTGAAGCCATGAAAATTGGCAAGTGTGAATAAGTGGCAAAAGTAATCTGCAGCCTTGTTGCAAATTTGAGATACGTTCTTCACAATAAATATTTCTCTGGCTAGCAGCAATTTGCAGCTTCCTGATGTTATAATGAATATTGGTGGTTAATTCAGATAACTCCAGCATTGTACGTCTGCAGGCCGAAAGGGAGTTCCGAGCAAAGAATCTTTTCATTTTTGCCAAATCTGGCAAAAGAAGAGAATAAAATTGCTCTAGCCATTTTTTCTTCATGGCTGTTGTCCAGCCCCATGAAGATGTTGGATGCCTAATTCTGCATAGTCTCTCAGCTCCCCTGGATTTCAGTAAGGCTTGCAGGATCAGTGGCTTCTGAGGAGAAGACTTCAGCCCTGTCTTCCCCATCAGAAGAGGTGTCTTCTTACCGTGCAACTGTCCGTCAGTTGGGAAAGCCCTGAAGCCCCTGTGGCCTCAGCTGATGGTGGTTCTCTTTGTGCTCCTGCAGCAACCCGGACCTGAGGAGGACGGAGCCCATCATCGAGAGCCCGCTGCAGAGGACCAGCAGCGGCAGCTCCTCCAGCTCCAGCACCCCCAGCTCCCAGCCCAGCTCCCAGGGCGGCTCCCAGCCAGGCTCCCAGGCTGGCTCCAGCGAGCGCAACAGAGTCAGAGGTGAGGTGGCTTTTGCTGTAAGATGTCCCTTTATAAAGCAAAGGATTCATCACTTCTGATGTACTTGTGTGACCGACTTGCCCCCTGGAAAACAGAGATGCCAGCACTGCCTTCTGCCTGGAGCCTGCTGAAGGCTCTGCTGCATGCCCCTGGCAGCACAGTCGGCTCCTGTGCTCTGCTGAAATACTGCAGTGCCAAGTAATGTGTACAAAAGGAGACAGGGGTTATGCTGCAGGATGAAAAACAAGAATACCAGCTTTCTGTCTTCACTGACCCAAGCTGACATCTATGCCAGTTTCTTGGGATTGTGCTTCCACCCTGGGTGGGTGTATCTTTCTGGTTTTGTTGTGTTTTTTTTTTTTTTTTAATCTTCATTTTTGTGCAAAGCACAAGATGGGAGCAGAGGAATGAATTAGCCTGTAAGCAGCTTTCTCAAAAATGCTTTCAAAGGGGAACCAGGTTTACACTGAGTTTATGCTCCTAGCTGGGTTGTTTCCTATCATCACAGAGCCATTCTTCAAGATTTTCTGTTCCCTGGTTTAATCGCAGCTGGAGCTGCTAAAGCCCAGACAGCCCGTTTATCTGCATTTTGTCACAGCTCGGGAATATAAATTCACAGAACTGAAACACATTAAAACAAATGTGGCATCCATGCTTTGAATTTTTTATGACTTGACTGTAAGATGACATGTCTGTTGTTGAAATAATCACTTCTTTAGGTAGTCAGGAAAAGTAATTTATCACCAATTGTCTTTTTCTGTTTGCTTTTGCTTTTACTAATGAGGAATCCTGTGACAAATAATGTCCTAGCAATGTCAGGTGCTGCAGAGTTTATAATTTATAACACGCCCTGTTTTTTGCAGAGTGAATTTGTTTTCTTTGTAGAAAGAAGAAAGGCAGGAATGCTGGGAGCAGGCTGGGCTGGGCTGTAGCTTCCCTTGCTGTATGGAGGGAGACTTGTTGCAGTGACAGCCAGGCAGAGAGCAGCAGGAGGATTTTTCAAGACAACAGAAGCAAAACATAGCGAAACCTTATTAGTTAGACACAAAGTGCCAATTTGCAAGGCATCCAGGCTCTAGACATCCTTTTCTAGTTTTGCCAGGGTCTTCCTGCTTGTAACGGGCATTGCTTGTGCGGGCAGGAGGGTGATGGAGCTCCCTCTGCCCACCCATCGCGAGGGGCTGGGAGTGGTGCTGGTAGCAGGCACTTCCCCAAGCCAACCCGCGCTTGGCAGAGGTGGCTGTGGACGGTGCACACCCTTCGTATCCTTGACAGAGTTTTAATTTCCCCCTCTCTCTGTTTCCCTTTTGCCCAGGGAACGTCAAACCCGAAGGGTCACCCGTGCTCTCCCACGAGCCCCCTAAGATCAAGCAAGAAGACAACAGAGATGTGACGCGACCAAGCCGACCTGCTGTGAGTCTTAAATTATTTCCTGCGGGAATGTTGCCAGCCGGGTTGGCCAGGTGTCCATCCGGTGCAGTAGCACAGCCGTGGGGACCCCAAAAAAGAGGCTAGTACCACTGCTCCTCCAGCTGAGAGACTCAGAAGTGGCGGTATGACAAGAGCCTGTGGGAGGTTTGAATGCTTAAGAGAGTGCATGAGTTTGATCAGGAGCCCAGGTCTAGGGGAAAGCACTTAAGCCTGTGATTTCAAATACAGCAGATGCTTAAGCGCTTTGCTAGACTGGGCCCGGTGTTTGCCCGTGGCACATTGTTGTGTTCCGTACTGCATGGTGCCCCTGCAGCGGCCCGCAGGGATGCTCCTGGTCGGGAAGGCTGGGTGACCAGCCCTGAGAGCCTTCACAGCCTGCACACCAGCTGGGTGGTGGTGTCTGTACACTCATGTGTTACTACTGTTAGCAAAGGCCCAACAAAATCTCATCCGAAGTGTTTCTTTCTGATTTAACGTTGTTGATACTTGTACTTTAAAACTGCAGAGTCGACCTAATAACGAAATGAATTTCCACTGCTTCTCTTTTTTAATCTGTATTAATATTTTGTTGATGTTGTTTTCTCTTTACACTCCACAGCGTTGAGCTAACAATTCTAATTTTATTTCTAACCTGCTTGCCCTTCCTCTGGCTTTTTCCTGTCCTGATCTGTTTCCTCTGATGCTGATTAATCTTCCCTTACCCACAGAGCTATAAGAAAGCTATAGATGAGGTTAGTGATATCTTTTCTCAGCGGGTCATGCCAATGTGAGGTTGACTAGCTAGCGCTTAATATCAAACTGGGTTTTCTTTGCGCTGCCATTGAAAAAGGTGATAATGCAATCCCGGGTCAGATTGGAGATTGTGTTTCGGCACAGTGAGCCTGCCTGCGGGGAGGGAAGTGGCACTGGCAGTACCTTCGGCTTGCCCACGGGCTGCGTGAAACCCACTGACAGACCACGTGTGGGGGCCCTGGCAAGATGTGCATTAACATTCACACGCAGAGCAACTCCTGCTACTGTTGTTCCACGTTTTTAAAGAGAAAGACCAAGAGCAGAGTTTTCTTGGGTCAGCGGAGGTGATCCAGACAGACTGAACTGCACATCAGATTCTGCTCCCAGCTGCAGCCCACAGGAGCCCATTGATTTCAGTGGGCAGATCGAGCTAGATTTGAAACGCAATTTAGGGCACTTGGCAAGTAGAGGAAAACAGAGCAGTGAATACAGTGATTAATTCATTGTTACAAGGCAGACCATCAGCTCTATCGAGACAGCCAGCAGAGCTGCCTTGGTTTATACTAGCTGGGAATCTCTCCCTGCAGCGTAGGTGGTATCCAGCCACTGTAGGTGAATGTGTTTACTAAAAACAGGATAGGCAAGGACATTCATAATTACCCAGGCTGCACACAGCAACACACTTCGCTACCCCAAATTGCTGCCTTGCTTGCTGGGACCAGCTCCTGCCGGGTTCGCTCAGCTCGCTCCTCCTCTCTCCTCCACCACGTTCAGCGAGACTGAACGCAGAGCAAGCTGGTACCGCCTGCACAGGGTGCTCGCCAGCCCCTGGGCAGTGTTTGGGGCATTTTCTTCATTTTTACCATGTCGAGGTTCTCTTCTTTGTGTTTAAAAATACTGGTAGGAGGTGGAGGGGTGCCCTTGAGAGCACTGGTAGCAGCGGCCTGCTCTTTCCTTTAAAAAGAGTAAATAGAAGATAGGAAAGGGGAAAGGCAGCGTGCTGGTTAGTTAAGTTGTTCTTTTGGATACAACATGACCGATGCTTCGTGTTTAATGAGGTGCTTTGTTAAGAAAAAAGCACGTAAATCAGTGTCTGAAGAGAGGCAACATGCATGCTAAATTCAAGCTAAATGAGCTATGTGATTTTGGAAACCAATCTAACTTGATTCCAGCAAATATTAAATCTAAAGACATCTTGGCAATTAAACATAATTAAAGAGCACTGATACTTTTAACTTACGTATTATGCCACCTTCAATAACAACATTCCAAACACGTGTGGAGCTACATAGTGCTTTCTGGTTGTCAGATGGTTTTTGGTCCAAGAGCAACACAGTCGAGCCGTTTAATCCTACAAAGTGCTCATTATCCGGGAACATGATAGCATCAAAGCATTAACCGTCCTGCGGCAAAGCCTTAACTAGGAGCCGTGAGTTATCCGATGATATCGTCTGGGAGTACTGTTGCTATTATAACTTCCAAATTAGTTATTAAAAACTAATTAAGCTGATTTTTAAAATATTTGGCTATCTCCTAGCGATGACCAAGTTGGGCTGATAGGATATGGTCGTTCATCACCCTGGTGGCAGGATTTCAGCACGCCCATGTTTTTCAGCCCCGCAGAAGTGGCAGGCTTGGTGTGAGGCACTGCAGTCGTCACAGTGCTGCCGAATTGGAGCCTTTCTCTCCGAGCAATCTCACTCAGTTTAGTGGCAAGCTCTGCATTGGGCAGAGACATCTGGAGGACATCCCTGAATCCACGCTCTGCCATGCCCAGGCCTTGTGAGCAGCCCGAGGTGGTTTGCAGACATTTTTGGGGTGCACCACCGTCCCTTGCATGGGCAGGGAGAGCTGCCTCTATGCACATCGTGCCTTCAAACACGTTAGCAACGGAAGGTGCAAAAAAGAGGTAGTTTTCATAGTCCATCCCTCTGACTAGGAAGGATTTTGTGCTAGTCCTGTAACGCCACAGGTTCAAATGCAATTTTAAGAGGCTCTTACGCAGTCTTCCCTTAAAGTCCTTTTTAAACTGGTGAAGGCTTTAATCCAAATCAAAGGGAAGTGCTCAATATATGAGAGCATATTTTGTACTCTAAGCAGAGAGCATTGTTAAGCTGTTGAAATTTTCACTGATTCTTACTTAAGAAAAGAGACAATCATATCCTAGAAACTGCTACAGCATTAATTAATTAGTTGTCCTACCTGCAGGTTTGACTGTATTTCAATCCCAACATGTTGGCATAATAATAAACTCTGTACGCACCACATTCTCTCTTTAATCATGATAAAGAGCCTTTCCTTAGAGTTACAGAGAGCGTTTGGATTTGGAGAGGGATATGTAATATCTTTCACGGGCATCTGCTCTGAAGCATAGGTTATTCCTAATTTTTTAACTAGCCTCTTTTCACATGCTAATATTTGCAGTCACAATTGCAAAGCTTTCTGACGTTCATGGGAGTCTCTACATCAGTGGACTTTGAAGCACACCTTAATTTTATAATTTTATAATTAATATTCTTAAAACGACCAAAACCTGCTCTGGGTTCCCGGGGCCTCGTGGCCATGAGTGCCCAGAGCAGGTCAGGGCAGAGCTGGGAGCAGAAGGTGCGGCGCTCCGGCACAGTGCCGGCACAGCGCCGGCAGCGGGGACCCCCCTGCGGTGCCGTGTCGTTGATGTGACGGATCGGTTCTGAGCGCTCCTCATTTCCGCAGACCCAACTCGGTGCGGCTTGAGGGCAGATGTAAATGTCAATAAAGCATTTTGTTTGATTTGTGTGGAACTGGGGATAAATGATTACTCCACTTGAAGCAACAAGTGCTTCTTTTTAGAGTCTAATCCGAATGACACAACGAGCTTGTTATGTCCTTGAGATTAGCCAATAACCACAGTACAAATTGCTTGCAAAATATTACCGATTCGTGGCTAAAAATATGCTAGGTTTCCATCTCAGCAGTAGCATTTTTCATCATTTTCTTCACGTGTCGACGGGATAGATTTTAAGAACTGACTTTGCAACCGTAATTAATGTTGCCGTAATCGCCCTGCTGGAACGGTAAACTGGAAATGCGTGGCGTGCAGTAAAGAGAGAGTGTGGCCATAAGACGATTGTGGAATTTAGCATTTTTCAATGAGTTTCTTTCTCCCTAATCCTTTATCTCTGACCGAATGCACTGATGGCTACCTCGGTCACTAATATAGGGAGAAATGGTAAGACTGACAATTGCGATGCTTTGTTCGTCATGTGCATGTTTTGTGCAACAGAGTACTCTAACCCATTCTAATTAGAGCTCTCATGCTTTTTTGCCCTACTGCTTCCCCCTGCATTGCTATAAAAGCATGTAAGATAACAAAAAGTCTATTTTCTACACGGTGCCTGCAATGTTCCTTGTTTTTAAATAGCAGTGTCTATTTTCTATGACTGTCGGGTCTAAGGCCTCATCAAAGTCATGGTAAACTGAAAAATTATTGCTAGGTTTTGGGACTGCTCCCATCTTTTTCTTGTTTCAAGGCTTTTTCCCCCTAGCTTGTAGGCTGTCACATTTCACATAAAGTGCTTAATGGTTCCCGCTGAGGGATTTTTTTTTTTCTTTTAACGATTTCATTTTTATTTTATTTTTTCGATTGCGTGGCTGACTCAGAGCAATGACTCAGAAGTCTCGCTGAGCAGGGCGCTGCAGTGAGCCAGGCACCTCTCCTGGGTGCTCCTCACCGCCTCTCGGCAGCCACCTGACAGCGGAGACTCCTCACTGAAGCAGCTCTTGACTTGGGGATTGCACCACTCCATGGGAGATGCTGTCATTGCTTCCTTCCCAAATGCATTTATTACAGAATAAATACAATTCTGGGCTCTCTTTGAGAAGTTTGAAAGAGGAGAAAACCCTGCAGGAGAAATTCTCCAAGCCAATCTTTGAAATGATGTTGTTTTCCAGTTTACTATGATGGTGACTGAACTTCACCTTTTCCAACAAATATAATTTTGTCGTGTATATACATATAAGTGTGTGTATATATATGCACATACGCATTCCAAACAGAAAAAGAACAGGTTGGCTATTGATTTTTCAGTGAGCATAAATCAGTTTTGTTTTGTTTAATAAATGCTACATGCTACAAACATTGTCTTACATTTGTCTCATGTTTGTAATGACTCTGTAAAGCTATTTCTCGTTGCTCGTGCTGTTAGCATTGGCTTTTGAAGAGATGTGTGTGACGTTCTCCTCACTTTAGATATAATAGCCATCGATTTCTTGTTTTGTTGCCCCCATCCCCTTTAGGATCTGACGGCCTTAGCCAAAGAATTGAGGGAGCTGCGCATTGAAGAAACCAACCGCCCTCTGAAGAAGGTGACAGACTACTCTTCCTCCAGCGAGGAGTCGGAAAGCAGTGAAGAAGAGGAGGAGGACGGGGAAAACGAGACACATGATGGGACCGTGCCTGTCAGTGACATCCCGAGGCTTATGTAAGAAACTCTTTCTTTCAGGGAAAACCGTGAAACTGTATCGTTTGTTTATCTGGAGGAGCAGTAGCTGTGGTGTGGGGCATGTCCAAAGCATGTCGTTGTTCAGTGGCTGGCACTGGCAATGGTGTCGTGGTTGAACAGGATAATTTGCTCAGATGTGTCTTTTTCATGATCAGAATTAGAAATGTTTAATGAGGAAAGCTGAACTACGTAACCGTGCATTCAGTGAACTTGTATTCCAAGTTAATGGACCCGTTCCTGCTCGTAAGTGAGGCGGGTTTGTAGCCAGAGCGGACATACCTGACTTCATTCACACCATGGGTCCTGCCCACAGACCCGTGGGCTGGTTTGTTGAAGCTCTGTCTGCTCTTTAGCTTGGTCTTGTCCCAAATCAAGCCATAATGAAGTGCAGCGTTTGGTAACCTGACCCATGCCAACTGTTAGAGCCAGGTTTAGCACATAATAACCTGGAATTTTTGTCATTGCTTTCTGTCTTTGTCTCAGTCACTGTGCAGGCTAAAATGTTGAAACTAAGAAGTCAGCAGACTATAATAGTGCATTTGTCTCCCCGTTAGAGGTCATCAGACATTGGGCTTTTGAATATCTCAGCAGATGAGGAAGGAGGGAAGCGTAGCATCAACATACACAAAACAACTATCTTCATGCAGAGTGAGCTCACTGAGGCACCTCTCCCAGTGTTTTGCTGAACCAGCTCACTGGAGGCATTTCTCGTGGCTCTGTGTGGTAGCAGGGTTTGACTCCCTGCACTTCTGAATTCACAGAGGGGTTGCAGGAAGGCTTTAGGGGATTTTTAGCATGTTAATGACTTAATTTTCATTCTTTGTGCTAAATGAGGTGGATTATTGGTCAGTGGGGATGTACCTGACTTCATCCATGACTTGGTAGGGCTAGGAGCAGCAGGGAGACATCCAGGTCCATGTCATGCAGAGTGCCAAGCTCCAGGGTTGGAGCTTCCTCCCAGTAGAAGAAGAAAAACCAGAGCTCTTGAGTTTTGTCAGGGAAAGTCAACAGGGAGAGAGATGGTCATGAACATGCAGCAGTCAGACGGGCAGTCACACATGCATGAATGGGGCCTACGGCTACTCGCAGAAGAGGAGTTTAATGAGAAGTGGTTAATGAGGGACAGTTTACGCCTTTCGTCTCTGCAGATACCTTTTCTGTATTTGAAGACTGTGATGGTTCCCTTAAGATCCCTCTTCTCTGGGCTAGACAAGCCAGCTTTTGCTCATGTCATGGGATTTCTTGCAGGGTCACTTGCAAACTGCATGCCGCTAGAATTTGGGGCTGCAGTAACTGTTCATTCACTCATTGTGTGGTCTCAGAATTGGCATAACTTCTTTTTCCTCGGTTTTCTTTTTTTTTTCTAAAACTGGAATAATTATGTTACTTTCGCATTCCTTGGTGGTGTTTAAGTGCCAATGATAGGAAGGAGGTGCAAGCTCATTGCATGAAAAGTGCTGCAGAAGTATGGTGTGCTGTTGTTCGATTGGTCATATGTTTGACCATTCGGGCAAGGACGTGCTACAGAGTGAATTCGTAGTGATGGAGAACAACCAGTGTGTATGACTCTTAAATGCAAAGAAACAGGTGTGTCAGCAACAACTTCGTAACAGCTGTCAACATTTTCTGGCACACAGGCAGGACGGGGTAATCCAGGCGTGCTTTGTCATTTGCTTTTGGTTTTATTTGAATTATATTTAAGCAGCTCCCCTGTTCGTAATGTAACATAATAAAGTCATGGTGGGAGCTCACCACCTGCGACATGCACTCAGAAGCAATCCTAAAATTTAATACGTTTGAGAATAAAACCCAGTCTCTCTCCTGACATATGAGCATACAAATAAAGTCAGCACCTCCCAGCACTCCAGTATCTCTGGGGACTGGGTCCCGGGGAGGAGACTGGCAATGTTTCCATACAGAAGGTGTGCATCAAACAGCCAGTTAAACCCTCGAGTGGACTGATATCAAGCCCACGCTGTGAATTGCTTCTCCAGACAATTTGCTGTGATGTTACTGTAAAAACCAGCCTCTCTGGTGGTTGCTGTAGGAAGACAGGGTTGCTGTTTCACAAGGCGTAGCAGGGCTGGGTCAGACTGTGTCCCTGCCTGGGAGCACATCTGCCCCGAGTTCAGCTTGGCCACGTGTGGGTAGGCTGGAGGAGGAGGCGGTTCAGGGGCATCACTCAGTATCAGCCACAGATGGGGAATTGCTTCCCTGGTGGCTGGCAGGACGTGCCCCAGGCAAAAACCCATTCGGCAAGGAGAAAGCCAAAGCCTGATTGCTTCTCAGTATTAGCTTGAGTGACAGAGGCACCCTCATTAATGCTGGTATATCGCCAGCAAGTAAAGTGGATTTTTAGGAGAACCACAACCAGGTCTGCCTGTCACTGGAAGAATTATTCTTGTTTCCCGAAATCTTCTCTGAAAATGACAGTGTACATTCCTTGCCAGAGCGGGCACAGCCTTGGGATGATGATCTCTTTCTCCGAGTGGGTCTTTTTAACACAAGGAACCTGTAATTATTTTCTACCTCTCTGTCTCTCATTACTTCAAGGCTAAATCATGGGTTTTATGGCTACATTTTCACCTGCGTAATGGTGGAAAGCTACAGAACAGAATTTGTATGCCTGCCCGCACCTCCTCCAAGCTCCATCCACTTCACTGTCGCGTTGTGCCCCAGGGAGCCCTCAGCTCTGCCCAGGCAATGCCTGGTGGGGTGGGACCCCTACCCCTAGGTAGTGCCCCTGTGTGCTGAACGGAGCTGGGATGTGGAATTTGGACCCCGTAACCTGAAAAGCCAAAGCAAGCCCTCATTAAGCTTCTGATCTCGTCTTCAAAGCAGGTGGCAAAAACCCACCCTGTGTTTGTGAGAGTTGTTCTCTGGTGGGTTGGGTACTCCCAGACACAGCCTGTCTTTCAGGGGTTGAGTTGGTAGTAGTGGGGGTAATGCATCAACCTGAGCCTGATGCTTTGTTTCTGGCCACATAAATAATGTCCCCATACATTTAAGTAGATATATTTTCTAGCTTTCCTTCCCGTGAGATACAAAGCCTTGCCCTGTCTATAAATAATACTGTATTGGAGGATTTTTTGTCTAGTACAGCTAAGGAAATGCCTGTCACTAATGCTTTTCCATTCTGTCCTCAGACCAACAGGAATTTCTGGAAGCAATGAGCCGTACAACCTGGGAATGGTGACAACCCACGGTCTAGAAACTTCCCATGCAGATACGTTTAGCAATATTTCAAGGGAAGGGACTTTAATGGTGAGGGAGGTAAGTTGTAAAACAAATATTTCCATGGAGCATCTTCAGGAGGTTTTCCCCATGTAAGCACAACAACTAACAGTGCTGTGTATCCGGAACACAAAATGACTGAGTAAATTGTGCTCATTAGTGCTCTCGTAATGCAATTTACACTCTGAGCAAATGTGACAAGTGCAAATGTTTCTCAGAACTACAAACAGCAGTGAATAGTAATGCTGGGGCATGGTGGGGTGGATGTTCATATAAACGACTCTGCTGTAATCCCAAAATAGCTCCGAGCAACAGAAGTTGTCTTCAGTTTAGAGCACTTATTTGGAGTCTGGCCCAAAGTTTCCCCAGTGCTTCCCAACCTTTACCATCATACAAATGTCAGAGGCATTCAGCAGATGTGGTGCTTTTTGAGGCTTTTACCTGAAGCCCGGGGTTACAGGCAGCTGGTTCTGTTCGGGGAGGCAAAGTACGGCTGCTGTTGACCCCTGGACATTGCAGACGCTGCTGCTGCTGCTTTTCCAGTCAAAAGTCTTGATCCAGTGCATTTGCCAAATTCTCAGAGACCAAATCTCCCCCAGGTTGTCCCAACCTGCCCAGCTCCCAGGTGCTCAGGGAGCACAGAGCTAACAAAGCAGCATGGCTTGGGCATTTCTGAACAATGGTACTGAAGAAAAGAGGCAAAGGAAAGCATGTTCAGTTGGCAGTGGAAATTCTCCCCCAGTGTTTCTTATTTTCTTTTCCTGTAACATGCTGGTGATGCTGTTGGAAATGTAGCAGGTCTCCTGGAAAGGGCAGGAGGCTCTGCAAGGTAGTAAAACAGGGGAGTCATCCTCTGCTGGCATTAAAAGGAGGTGGATGGGAGAGGATAAAAAGGGAGGGGAGTTTGGAGAGGGCAATCATAAAGGAGGAACCTTTAGATCAGCTGCAAAGTAGGCTTACTTGGCTTTTTATTTCTTAATTCTATTTGTATAAAATACATACATAGGAAAAAAAATCAGTGTAATTTTGCAAGAAAGAAAAGTTAGCAAAGAAGTCACACAGTGTTTGCTGTCTTCCTCCGTGACTTCTGGAGCTGATGGGACATGCACAGCTCACCTGTTCCCTCATTGTCCTTTACCTGTTTGGAGCAGAGACCCCTGAAACTTGGTCAGCCCTGTGCACATCCCGGTAGCAGAAACAGTGAGGAGGTTGAGTAGGAATACAAGTCACTGTTCTAACAGGCAGGCGTTTCTGAAGTGAGCTTGGATTGTGTTGTAGCTGTAAGATACGTGCCACACCAGTGAAGTACTCTGATAAAACAGTGTTGCAGAAGGATTTAAAAGTCACAGGAAAGAAAACCAGCAGGGAAATCTCTTTTGGCAGGAGGGAGTGTGATAGGAAACCCAAACTGCAGCCTTGTGTGGGATGTTTGCTCTTTGTTCCTGACCGCAGCCATAGCAGCCAGAGGAAGGACTCACTGACCTCCGTGGGCTTCAGGCAATGGCTCATCTGCCGTGCTGCCCTGGCAGGGTGACAAGGTGTTTGAAGGTTGTGGTAACGGATGATCGAAAGATAGATGTTGTCAGAGCTGCTCAGTGAGTTGCCAGGCCTGTATCAGAGGGATTTTTCCACTAATCCCTGCAGATGGACAAGTCTCTAACAATTTCATTGGCGTGCTCCGGGTACGTGGATTCGTCAAATGGCAAATGCCTCAAAACAGTAGGCAGGGATGGGAGAAGTTACCTATCACCTGTCTCGTACAAGGTGGGGATGGAGAGAAAGGGCGAATGTGTTAGCGTGGCCGAGCGCTTGCTTGGTGTGTAGGCAGCTGCACTCGGTATTCACCCGAAAACGCCCCTGGAGGAAGCTTTTCTCTGCAGACAGGTAACTGCTGCTGGTGCTGCGGGGAACTTTGTGCTCAGAGCAAGATGTGAATAGCTCTGCTGCTGCAGGCGAGGGTAACGCTGCCGCTGTTCACTGCTGTTTTGGGTTACAGAAACATGCAAGGAGGACTGTGTTGGCATTTGCAGTCAGGCTACTCGCCGGTGTAGCTGTGAGAGCCGTTAAGGCTACTGCTGATCAAGGGGTCAGATTCTGCTGTCACCGTGGCTGGTGGCAGCGTGGGAGCGGAGCTGGCCATGGGGCTTGCACCATGGTGGCATGGGTGGAATCTGCCCGACATTCCTTTCCTAGAAATGACAACGATCAGGCTTCTCCTTTTGCTGTAATGTGGCTAATTACTCTGTATTGACTTTGTGATTAATCCCGTCTTTATTTCTCCTGGGGCGGGGGTTGGTTTGCTGCTTGCCAGATTGCATGGGGATGGAAACAGCAGAGAGGGTCCTTGTCCTGTGCTTGCTCAGGGAACTGGGGGACTGCAAAAAAAACTCGGTTTTGTTTTTTTTCTCTTCTTCTTCTCTTTTTTTTTTCTCCCCTTCTCTTTTCTTCCTCATGCTTTGTGTCTCTGCAGACCTCTGGTGAAAAAAAGCGTTCTGGCCACGCAGCCAGCAATGGCTTTGCAGGCCACATCAATCTCCCTGATCTGGTGCAGCAAAGCCACTCGCCTGCGGGCACACCGACCGAGGCCCTGGGGCGAGTCTCCACGCATGCGCAAGACATGGACTCGGTGCCTGAAGTAGGTGGTGGGGGCTCCTCCTTCTCCTCTGCGCTGCTTTAAACAAGTATTAACATCTCTGTCCCATCGAGGGCCCTTCCTGCTTCCTTCCCTGGCTTTCTTTGCTCTTCTCTCTCTTTGTTTCCAGTCCGTGTGGGTGAGTGTAGTGGAAATCCAAGGGAATCTGATGGGTTATTGGGATACGGGTCTGTGCCTGGTGGTAGGATTGTAAATCAGGCCTTACCTGAAGCCCACCAGCTGGAGTTCAGGTGAACGCTGCAAGCTGATGTGAAAGTCCTCATCTTCTGGTACATGGAAATGAAGCAAAATAGGAGAGCCAGTGATGCCATTAACTTCACCTGGGCCCAGTTTCTGCTTAGGCAATATTTGAGGCTTAACATGATCCAAAAGGTTAACAAAAAACAAAGCCAAAAAAAATCCATGTAGTTCTTCAGACTAGAAAACTTTGACACACCTTGAATTTTTACCGTGACTGTTTCCTGTCACAGTATTTTTCCCACATAGCTTTTTTAGGTGGACTTGATTGAAGATAAAGGTTGTACAAGGTCTAAAAAGTCCTAAAAATCACAAGATGTTTCACATAAGACAAGGGAATTGGTGTGTCTTGCTTACCAGAACCAGTTCTGGGAAACAGGCACATATTTCTTTGTTTTCCCATGAAAAATCAATCCAGTTGGTGCTGAATAAGCTATGTTATTTGTTTTTTCTTTTTGTCTTGTTGGATATACGATAATATTTCTGTCACCTTATCCTCTTTCACGGAGATGATGTGCTCACTTTACGGTTTACTTTTACTAGCAGCATAAAAACAGGAATGGCTTGGGACTGTGCGTTGATGCAGTGTAAGAACAGATGGTGCCTGACTTGACCTCCAGGTTTTACCCATTTCCTTGCTGCCTTCAAAAGCAGCGCTGAGACAGTTGGTCCTGAAGTGACACCTTCCAGAGCCACCCTGGAACTGCTTAAACACGAGCAGTTTGCAAGGCCTGGGTTTAAATATACTCATTTATGGGATACCGACCGAGAAAATCTTTTCCATTTCTGAAACTGCATTTTTAGGGCTGTCTGAGCAAGGAGTGGGTGGAAGTGGGGAGGTTTGGATTGGGTTCTTTAGGTGACTCACGGCGCTGCGAGCAAAACTCGCAGCCTGGCTGGCAGCAGCGTAAGCGTCTTGCTGGGGAGTTATCCCTTGTGCTGCTTGTACAGGGCGTTCCCATTTCTGGTGGGGTACCCTCACGGGTATCGCTGCCGGAGCGCCTGCGATGTGTCGGGACTGAGGAGGGTGGAAGGGACCGAGCACTATCGCACCCTGCAGCTTGGTGCTGTTTCTGTAAGCCAAGACAGAGGTTTAGAGTCAGCTGAACAGAACCTGGAGGAAGATGAGGTCTTAATATTTAAATAACGGGCTTGGAAGTTCTTAAAATGCCAGCTTCTTAGGAGAAGAGCTGCTGAGTCTGAGCAAAGAAGAAAAAATGCTTGGGGCATTGGAATGAGGGATTTCTTCGTAATTCATTTGTTGGAAAGCACCTAGCTCTCAGCTGGAAGGCATCCCTGAAAACACTGAAGTTGCTCCCTCTTTGAATTGTTGGTGTTTTATGGAAAAGATACCCAGCACAGGAAAAAAATGTGTATTTACCGGATATGAAAGAAGCACAGAGTAGCGAGTATATCTTGTGTGCACATACAAATATTTTGGCCATACAGTATAAGTAAATATGGTATCTGTTCCTGCAGCCATCTCTGCCTCAGGCTGCTAACTCCTTGCATGGGTCTCCGTTAGCATTTACTTTTTGGAAATCGTCCTGTTTCCATGGCAACACAGGGGCTGTTGCCAGGCCATGGGATGCGGATCGGGAGGGAAGCAGGAGGCGCAGCGCCGCGGTGGCAGGCGCAGTGCGGGGATGCTGGCTCACCCAAAATGTTCTCGGTGCCGCTGGGGAAGGACCAGGAGAGGCCGTTTGGGGCTATTTTGTCTGTGTGCCCCTTGTGACGCTTCAGCAAGGAGTCGGGGGGTTTCTCTCTTCCTTGTCTGGTGACCTGGCGGCTTGGAAGCTGAGCAAGGTGTATTTTAGGGAAGGAAAATGTCCTGAGGAATCAAAATGTGAAAGTCCTGCGGCTGCTGCAGTAAGATTTGATTTTTGCTGCTGTTAGAGCTCTTAATGTAGGTCCTTCCTACATTCCTTAAAACAAGGGACACCCTGAGTAAACACTGCAATAAGAAAAAGAAGCTGCTCAGCGAGGGGAGGAGATCGTGGCACTTTGACTCCCAAGAGAGGGATTTCATTTTGCTTGGGAGAAGGTCTTAGCCTTGTTTTCTGCCTTAACAAAGCGATGGCAAAAGCAAAGACAGCAGTGTGGCATTGGAGTTTGTTCCTTCCCAGCTTCCCTTAGCAAAGCATTGGCTCTGGCCATAGGCTCTGGCCTACGATACGTTCGGGGTCAGTTTTGCTGCCGTAGAAGTGGCCTTTTCTGCAGTTACACCTGAAGTGTTGTAGGCAATTTGAAATCCTTTATTGGGTTTGCAAGTAACCCATGAAAGACGTACACGTGACGTGTGGTGGACACCAGAGCTGGGGGGGATGGAGCAATGTGGGAGTGCCACTTCCCACATCCGTGCTCCCTGTCCCGTGCTGGAGGAACAGCACAGTGGGGTTTTCCCCAGAGCCGTCCTACAAATCTCTTTTGGGGCGGTCACATTGACAGGAAAAACAACCCCTTGCCTGCCTGACATCCCAGCCTGGGCATTCAAGGCAGGTGGGCTGCGAGCATAGAAATCGTTTTACCTGCCTTCACTTTTGCCTCTGACACTGCGGCTTCCCCGCTAACCAGTCTCCGGCTGTGCTGTGCTTCCACCTGCGAGCTGGGCCCGCGGCACCGGGGCCGGGCACTGCTCCCCGTGCCCTGCACTTCTTGTTTGCTGCTGCTCCAGAGGCATTCACAAATCTGGTGTCATGTTTTCACTGGTCACTTCTGGGGGAGGAGGATCCAAATGCTCAGAGAGCTCGTAAGGGGCGCTGCAGGGTCCGGCACTGTGCGCTCACCAGGAAGTCACACGCACACAGTGTTACTGGTATTTCTGTGCGCTGAGCTCTCTCTCTGCTGTTTGTTTTGCAGTATGGTATGGGAAGTAGCACCAAAGCCTCTTTTACCCCCTTTGTGGACACTAGAGTGTATCAGACCTCACCTACCGATGAAGATGAAGATGAGGATGAAGAGTCATCTGCTACTGGTAGGAGGCAATGTCACCAGTTTGAGAGGGGAGGGCCTCATGGGAACCAGGCTGTGGGGCCTGAATAACCCCATAGAACCTCTCAGATTTCACTTACCCTTGTCCAAAGATCATTTGAGTTTGTACCCTTGTGTTCTCCAATTTCCATCCAACTCCTTTGCTCCCCGGTGAAATCCCATCAGAAAGGTCAGAGAGAAGACAGGGAACAGCAGAAATCCACCCACCCCTTTCTGCCCAGGCACCTGGCAGAAATGTTCCTAGCAGAGTCAGGAGGTGGCAGTTGCTTCAGAAAGCTTGCACTTGCTCAGAATTCATTGAAAACGGATGGATGAGGGCAGGCAGGCAGAGGATAGGGCTGGTTATCTCAGTGGGCAGGGCAGGAGGTCAGGGGACATCACCTCTTAGGGCTTTGGTGTCGGTTCCAACCCATGAGAAACTACTGATGTTACCTCTCAGAACTAATGGCTTGTAACATAGTGATAACTTCCCCGTCAGAAGATAAAACAAGAATTTTCTTCCTCTAATCAGTCACACCTCCTTGTTTTGTTGTTTCCTTGTCAGCACTGTTCACCAGCGAGCTGCTCAGACAGGAGCAGGCCAAGCTGAACGAAGCCAGGAAGATCTCCGTGGTGAATGTGAACCCTACCAACATCCGCCCCCACAGTGACACCCCAGAGATAAGGAAGTACAAGAAGCGCTTCAACTCGGAGATACTCTGTGCTGCTTTGTGGGGTGAGCTCCTGGTCCCACTGTGCCCTCGGCAGAGCTTCTGGGGGCATGTGTCCCTGAGTCCCTTTGGTGTAAAAGTGATGCTCCTCGTCTGTGGGAATGCTGCCCTTAGTTGTGATTGTCATGGGGTGGTGGTGAATAATGAGCTGGGGGTGCAGTCCTCTGGCGGGCAGCAGCTGTGGCTCCACGTGCCCGTTGCTCTCCCCGTTTCAGGTGTAAATCTGCTGGTGGGCACAGAAAATGGCCTGATGCTGCTGGACCGAAGCGGGCAAGGGAAGGTGTACAACCTCATCAACAGACGGCGGTTCCAACAGATGGACGTACTCGAGGGCCTGAACGTCCTTGTAACAATATCAGGTACACCTCTCAGCCCATCGTTAACTTCTCGTCCATATTCCCCAGTTGATACTCACAATTCAGCTGCATTCGCTGCTCCCCAGCGAGGCTGTAGGCAGAACTGGGTGAGCAGAGCGCTGTTCCCAGGTTTCACTCTCCAAAGGGAGAGCCTTCCATGCCGGAGCTGAAAGGCTCATTTTGTGTAGCCATATCTGAGGTGTAAGAGCTGCGTTCCTGGCCCTGCAGTGCCTGGTTCTCTCTCTGTGAGCACCGATTTGTGCAAGCTGGGGTTTCCAGCCTGCAGTAAACAGCACCCAGATCGTACCGCATCAACCAGCAGTGTGGGAGACGAAGGCACAAGCAAAAATACAAAACCAACTATATTGCTATTTTAACTTCCTTTCGAAAAGAACTTAAATTTTATCTTAGTGAGATATATTGGTGAAAATAAGCACTGAAATCTCAAGGTTTTCCGTGCAAGCATGTTCTGCGCACCCATTGTGGCATACAGAGAGAGCAGAAGCCTGGGGCTGTCCCCAGGGCCGCGTGCCGCCCTGTTACTTCTTGCTGCCTCTTATGGCCGGGTTTCCTTTGCCAACAGGAAAGAAGAACAAGCTGCGCGTGTACTATCTGTCCTGGCTGAGAAACAGGATTTTACACAACGACCCCGAAGTTGAGAAGAAGCAGGGCTGGATCACGGTTGGGGACCTGGAAGGCTGCATCCACTACAAAGTTGGTGAGCGGCTGGGGCCACCGGCTTCAGTGGGAAAATGTCTGGAGGCATTATCTGTGTCCACTGCAGCTGTGAAACAAGCATCTGGGTGGTTTGCTCTCGCACTGAGATGGTGTGTTGTGTCCATAGCTCTGAGTCTGGAGAGGGTGATGCTAACTGGACTGCAGAGGGCTGGTTGCCTGCTCCACAGCACTGGACATTGGGAGTTCTTCTGTTGTAGCCGATGTGATAAAATGGCTTGTTGTTAAAAATCTTCCAGTTTATCTGATCAGTCACGTACTGCATATGTTACAGGCAAAAGATACTTGGAGTCTTTGGAGATTTTATTCTATAGTCTTAGATCTGATCTGATGATTCCTCTTAAAAGTATGGGCAGACCACAGCCACAAATAATTTTGATATTAATCTATATGTGTTAGGTGGATACTTTACCACAGGGGAACCAACAGAGAGAGAGCCCTAGAAGCTGTTTCTAGAGATAAATTATTCAGTCTCAAAGCAAAAGTGAATGATTTAAACTTTGGTTTTATTTTAATTTTAGTGAAATATGAAAGAATCAAGTTCTTGGTGATTGCCTTAAAGAATGCTGTAGAGATCTATGCTTGGGCTCCTAAACCATATCACAAGTTTATGGCATTTAAGGTACGTTTATCTGGTTACCAAAATACACTCTGTAGTTGCAAATACTCGAGATTTCTGTACTATGCAGAACAGAAAAGTGTCTTGCGTATGTAGTCCTCGGGGACCTGGGACCTGGGTGCAGTCTCCTGAGGGCCGATGAAGAGAAGCACCCGCAGCGATTCCTGACAGACTTGCTGCGAGGTGCCAGGCCTTTCAGATCTCAAGGACGCAAACAAAAGCACTCCTCAGAAACGTTATCATCATTGTACTTCCCCTGGCAGAGAGTTCTGAAACTCGTGGCTGAAGAGATGTGATACACACCGTTTATGGCTAAAAATTAGGCATTAATTCTAGCTTTTCCTGGGAGGCTTCACAGGGGAAGTTTGCAGAAAGCTCGCCAAATGTCCTTGAGTAAAATTAAGTTGGGGTTTTGGGTTGCTTTTCTTTTGTGTTTGTTTGCTTGCTTTAACTTCTGACTAATTTTCCACGTGTAATGTGAAAACGGGCTGGCATTATTTTCCATTTTTATTTTGCAAGGTCCTCTCCCCTCCTGCAATGTGGATTCTGTTTCAAGATAGAAATTCCAGGAGAATGACCCACTCTTTCTCTCCCTCTCTCTTTCTCTCCCTTTTCATCTACCTCAGTTTCCTTCAGTGAGACCTTTCTCCTACATAACCTGCCAACGGGTATTTTGTACTTAGTTCTTTAAAGCACTTTTCCTTCTAAGCTCTGTGCAGCAGCAAGTCACAAGGGGTAGTGCCTTCTGGAGACTTTCATGCTGAGTAATCTCATTTTGCATCCTTCCAGCACAAATGGGCTTATTCAGTATTAGGTCACATTTGCTTTCTCTGAACAAAAGCCAGAATAAATGGGCTCGGTGATACGAAGAGCTCAGCAGCAGTTAAGCAGCCTGGGATCCAGCCTCCATGGCTGCAGCTAGGATGCTGGTTAGCGCTCCTGCTGCTGCTTTTCCAGTCTGGGGGCTGAACTTTGCCTTGTAGGCAGGGATCTGTTGGGATAGCAGGAAATGGCACTCGCTAATTTTCCCTGTCAGGAGTCAGAGGGGTACTTGTGCAGGGAGCAATTCACCCTTTTCTCTCCCTGTGGGTTTTTCACCCTCCTGTTGAAGACCTAAGCCATGGAAGGACGTACTCTGTCCCAGCTTGGTCCATGCCAGGGAGCTGATCCCAGCATGTACCCAGCAGGTTAGCTTGAACAGGATAAAGGACGTTTAATTTTACTTGTTCTAGCTACGCAAACTGGAGCGGTGATACCCACCGAGAGGGGAGGTGGGTGCTCACAGCCGTTTGCAGACTTTGCTCGTTAGGCTGAGCAGCACCAGAACTGGGGGGGTCCCTGCATGCTGGCTGAGCTGCATGCTGATGTAAAACTGGGTCTCTGTCGCCTTCCTTCGGAGACCAAACTGTTGGGCTGGCCTCGTGCTCCTGGGGAAAAGCTGTGCTTGGCAAGGGTGAGCACCTACCTGCTCGGATGGCTGGAGTGAGTGGGTAATACCCCTGACGTGTATGACGTAGGAACAGAGGCAGGAATATAAATAATGACATGTTTAATAGGAAACACGTTCAAACAAATACAATTTCAAAACTGTACCAGTCTGCTGTAGGAATTTGTTGGTTTTCTGTGATACTCACTGAAAGGATTATAAAAGTCTTTTGCAGATCTCCAGCACAAACCGTTGCTTGTCGATCTCACTGTAGAAGAGGGTCAGAGACTCAAGGTTATCTTCGGATCACACACTGGTTTCCATGTGATTGATGTAGATTCTGGGAACTCTTATGATATCTATATACCATCTCACGTGAGTACATGGGGGAGTGCTGCTGCATGACTAACGCAGGTCACCAG
Source organism: Anser cygnoides (assembly GCF_040182565.1). Lineage (NCBI taxonomy): Eukaryota > Metazoa > Chordata > Aves > Anseriformes > Anatidae > Anser > Anser cygnoides. The sequence continues at coordinate 22,002,144 of NC_089881.1, forward strand.
CAAGGTTTGGCCGGGCTTTCGGTGTCTCAGAAATGCTGACCAGTCAGGGGACATCCTGCCGTGGGTATGACATTCTCCAGTGCCATCCTCACTGATAACTTGCTTAAAGAGGACGCAGAGGTATCACCTACTTATGTCCATTATTCACACAGGCCACTGCTGTCCTTGTGCCCAAGCAGTCAGGTGTAAGGTTGCCAGGTCTCACAGAAAGGAGAATCTGTCCTTAGGCTGCGTGGAGCAGTAGAGGAGCTCTTTGTAGGGCGAGATGCCATGAAACCCAAGTTCTTGGTTACTGGACAGCACAGACCCACCAAGGACTGGATGCCCAGTGCACTGTCCCCTGCATGGTGTAGCAGGTGTGCACACCAGCACTCTTCCTGCTGAGGCAGTGAGTTTGCCCAAGCAAGGGTTGCAGGATTAGGGTAGCCCAAATCTCAGTAAGATTGTAGGTTGAAGTCCCCGACTCCCAGGCAGCGCAGACTCACCACAGGTTCTCTCTCAGGCCCATTAGGCTATTTCAAGAAAGAACCAGTGCTACAAAAGATACTGTAGATAAGGATTCTCTTGTTGGCTTATTTAAGCTCCATCCATGCTGTTGTACCAACCGGCATGAGAAAGTGGCCTAGGAGAAATGGTGTTATTAATCGAGTCCAGGAACTGCTGAGTAGAGCAATAGAGCTTCTGCAAGAGCTGGCAAGAAACCTAGGAGAAATACGGGGGCAGTTTGGGACGGTTTTGTTTTCTTATCCATGGAAGGTCAGATGGGGGTGGAAAGTTACTGTTACTACCCTCAGGAAAGGGGAATATTTCCTCCCTAGAGCTACCTGTAAAATTCTGGGTTTATTTGCCTTAATTTGAATAGAAGATGGATTCATCAGCCAACAGTTGCTGATTTGTGTTACTGCCAAGTGTCAGCCGTCATTCTTGGGGGCGTATATGTTGTGATCTCTCTATAATTGCTGAACCTGTTTATCCTTGATGTCTAAGACAGTTTTGATGGTAGGGTAAACATGACAGTTTATTCCCCTTCAAGCTTATCTCTAAAAGCTGATGCCTGTTTGTTGAACGGAGTGAGGGTTTGTTCTCGGTGTGGTTTTGGGTTTTGTTTTTCTAAGGCTCTGCTCCCTTCCCCCTACCACTTTCTCCATTCAATGTAATTCTGACCCTTAGGGTTTATTTTAACTGCAGATTCAGGGCAATATTACTCCTCACGCCATTGTCATCCTGCCTAAAACAGACGGGATGGAGATGCTTGTGTGCTACGAGGATGAAGGCGTGTATGTGAACACCTATGGACGGATAACTAAAGATGTGGTGCTCCAGTGGGGAGAGATGCCTACTTCTGTGGGTAGGTCAACCCTTCCTCTTCACCTTCATAAAACACATACGATGTAAGATGCGGAGTCAAGGATGCTGAATTAGAGTCATTTGGGATTTTGTTTATCAAAGGAGATTTCTCTCAGCCAGTTAAGAGGTGCACTTGCTAAATTCCTACAGTTTGGTCCTGCACAGAAAAAGCAGGTGACTTCTTGAAGATTTTCGCTGTGTTTTATTGTAAGTATAAGCTGTTACATTGGTGGGATGCTGTGTTGACTGGAAGAGGTGCTGGGTGGAGAGCCATGAGAGCCTGAGTTGCCCTTCTGGCTGTGCTACTGCTTAGCTCCACAGGCTGTGCAGGCAGGTCACTGTCCAGCTCCTCGCCTGCAGAAAGCAGAAGTGTAACATCTTCTCTTTAAAGCACTCAGCGACTTCTGGATTAAAAGTGCTACTTAAAGGCTATTTAGCAGAGCTCTGTGATTCATCTGCGTAGACTTTGAGTAACAGCTGATGAGAGTTTTTCTGCCCATCGTGTAATATTTAGCTTAACACCCGTTGTAACATCTGCCAAACACTTCCTTTTGACAGCCTACATTCATTCCAATCAAATAATGGGCTGGGGAGAGAAAGCTATTGAAATCCGGTCAGTGGAGACAGGACATTTGGATGGAGTATTTATGCACAAGCGAGCTCAAAGGTTAAAGTTTCTATGTGAAAGAAATGATAAGGTAAGTCCACTTCAAAGCTTGTATCCGTGCTTTAAGCTACAACCAACTACTTTTAGACTTCGGGTCTAGTTTATCTTGGGGTTAATAAGTAATTAAGCTGAAGGTCCTGTTTAATAAACAGTACCCATAAACCCAGTCCCAATTAATTCTCTTCAGTGGATGTGGATCTCAGCCTGTGGTGGGAATCAGCAAGAATCAACAAGAACTCTTCCACCTCTAACTGAGGTCTCCGTTGACTTGGCTTGAATTTCTTTCAAGTGTTACATCAGAACATTAATTGTTGAGGCCACCAAATAAACTGCAAAAGTTGAGAAATGGTAGTGCTAAGGTTGTGTAAGTAACCCTAATTTGAACTTGGGTGTAGAGACATCGTGATGCATTTTTAGTTCTGTGATGATAAGCTATTTTCTCCATGGACCCCCATCTTTTTGTATGGACAACATTGATAAATATTGTTCTGGAGGGGCACCAGAGCTGCATGTCAAGTTGCATGGTTGTGCAGATTACCCTTGGCTTGGGTGTTGCTGAAGGAGGAAGGTGTGCAGGGAATGAGGGAAGAAGAAATGCCTGAAGGAAAAAGAGTATCTCGTGGAAGAGGTGGTTGAATGCTGAGATCTGGTTTCTGCAGTGATTTCTGCTGGTGGTATTTCCTCACGTCACAAGATTTCACCAAGATAAACCAGGGCCATGGAGCAGGGAATTCTTCTGTAAAGAGCACAAGCACGGAACACGTGAAGAAAGTGATTGCTGTGTCGCCAGAGCAGGGTTTAATAACATGCAATAAACAAGATTTGAGGCCGCAATTAGTTTATTTAATTGGCCTACCTGTTGCGTGAAGTTAAATTGGAACTCTGTGGAAAAAATGTATCCTTATCTTTTAATTGAAGTATATCGTGCAAAGTTGTCCACGAAGCTGAATTTTAGTTGTGTCCAAATATCTTTAGTTTTTTTCTTTTCCCCTTAACTTTTGAGAACTTGACTCTGTAGGTTTTATATTGTTTATTTAAATTGGTCTTTTTCTGTTTTGTTCCTATTGATTTTTTCCTTTTTTAAGAACACTGGGGGGAAAAAAAAGCACCTACATTTCTCTAAAATACTGTAACCAGCTGATCACTAGTGCATTTGAAATGCTTAAAACAGACGTTTCTCTTTCTGGGCAAGTGGCTAATAATGAAAGTCTTGCGAAGACTGAATGATTTTTTTGTTTTCAAAAAGGACTAAGTCTTCAGATACTTCAGCTGCAGCAGCTGAAGAAGTGTCCCCTTAAAATACTTGCAAATTACTTATTTTTTAAGACTTCCACTGTGGTCAAATGTTGGTGGATCCAGACAGAAGCACCAAAAGGCATATTTTCATAGACAGCCCTGATAGCTTTCTGTGCCTTGAAAATACTGAAGGAAAGGTTGAGTTTTCCCTGACGTAGCATTCAGAAGTAGCTGAAGTAATGTAACTTCTGCAAAGAAGAACGTTTCAAACCCAGGCAGATAACTACCGTGCAGAGTATTGACCCAAATGGTTAACGTTTAGCAGGATATAAAGCCCTGGAAGCAGTCATATTAATGTTGCATAATAAATGATGCCATGGCAGTGCTATGTGATAAACTTGGTATTTTTAAGGCTTTCCAAACCTTGCTCTCTGCAGTGGTGATAGCGAGGGAGGTTTTATTGCGGTGTTTACTAATAAGCAGTTGGGATTTGAGCCGAGCCTTGCTTGGGCTCGCTGGGCTGGCTCCTTCCTGGGCCGCACTGCTTTCGCTGGCAGCCGCTTCCCCGGGCTGGGCTCCACGCACAGCGAGCGCCCCTCGGGTCCGGCAGCTCCCACATCTCTGCCCATGTTTCTGCTGTCATCTGGAGAAAACAGCAGAGAGTTGGGTTTGGATGGAGCGGACTGCACGGGCTGTGGCTCAGCTCTTGCTTTCCTTGTTCACAAGACAATTAATAAACTCCTTTTGTACCCTAATAAAAATTACCAGTATTTAATACAGGGCGTTTTTGTCTCCAACCAGGTATTTTTCGCGTCGGTGAGATCCGGAGGAAGCAGCCAAGTGTTTTTCATGACCCTCAACAGAAACTCCATGATGAACTGGTAACAGAGGAGCACTTGGCACTTACCTCCGTGGCATTATTTCTAATTTAAAGGACATTAAACACGTGGACTAACACTGTAGAGGCTGATGCGGAGGGCCCTGAGGATCACCGCTCCCCACGCTCCCCCCGCCGGCGCAGCGCTGCCCCAGGGAGCGGCTCTGGGGGGCTCGGGCACGCGCGGCAGGGACGGGCGCTCGCGCTTGGAATAGGGAAACCGCCTCCCGAGGTCTCCTGATTACGCTGTGTTATAGTGGGTTATGAGTTTTCTTCTTCTTTTTTTTTTTTTTTTTAATTTTACTTTTTCTTTGTCCCCTACTTTGTAAGAACGGGGAAAGAAACAAGTGTCAAAAAGTCTGTTTTTAATTCTGTCTGCCTGCTAGCATCAAATATATAGTATGTTGTAAAGTTACCAATTAAATCTGGTGAGAGACAGCACAATAAATGTACCTTTTATCTTTGTGATGAAGGCCATAACCGTATAGCTGGGTAATTTTAGAAATCTTTTGCCTTCACCAACATTTACATGTTGCTTTTGGCAGCAACGGCTTAACGGATTTTTAAAGAAGAGAAAAATAATAGTTTTTTTTCCCCTCTTTTGGGAAATGGATTTTAAATGGCTAAGCTACTAGCCTTAGACTAATAAAAATCAGCTACCATTTTTGTCAAGTCTGTCAATCCATATTTCTATATGGATCTTCACCCAGTGCTGTGTCGTGATAGGGACAGTGGTGCCGTTTGCTGTTGCTCCGGATGCTGGCGGGAGAGGACGGCCGCCCGCCGCGGGGGCTCGCCTGCGGGCACCGGGACGGGGATGGAGGGGACCGGGCGCCGCGGGGGGGCCGTGGCCGCAGACGGCTCCCGGGGTGCCGCCGGCACCGGACCCGATGCCGAAGGCGTCGCGAGCTGCGGGTGCTCGTCCCTGGAGGCGACGGGGACGAACCGAGCCGCCCACCCTGCGCGTCGCTGCATTGGGCTTGTAAAGAGCTTAAACCTATATATATGTGTGTGGTTTCTTCGGCCAAGGGTCTGAATCTATACTCGTTTTCTGCCCCCTCCGCTCCCTACGAATTACCCAACATACAGTGGAAGACAACATCTGTGCCGAAATGTGTGTGTGTTTAGTTCAGGTTGAATCGTGTCCTTATAAACTCTGCTCAGTTGATTTACATTTTCAGTGCGTATCTGGGGTTTTCTTTCTCAGTAGCTGCAAGCATGGCCGCCTGTGGTATTGGGGTGTCGCATAACAAGGTCTGTGTTGCTGGTTTTTAACCTACCTCGTTTTGTTTTTGGTTTTGTTCTCTTTTTTTTTTTTTGGTTGGGTTTTTTTGTTTTGTTTCGTTTTGTTGTTTTGCTGTTGATCACAGCACTGTTACCTCCAGCGACATATAGAGAGCTTAACTGGCAATCTTGGTGTACTCAGTAACGATGGCTTTATTAAAAAATGATTAAATCAACAGGACCTGGTCAAACTCGAATCTTTATCCAGGGCAAAAGCGTTTGCTTGCCGGGGGGGTGCAGCGGTGGGGACGGGACGGGTCGGGTCGGGACGGGACAGGATGCCCGCAGCCCCGCGGGCAGCACGGCACGGCTCGGTGTGGACGTCGTCCTGGCGGGGGCAGCCTCCGGGGCAGCCTCGTGGGCACCGGGCACCCTCCTGCTGCCGGCCACGCGCCTCTGGTCCAGCGCAGCCCCACGAGCTGCAGTGACGGCCCTAATACCGCGGTGCTGGAACTAACCCCGTCGCAGACACTGATTGCCACCAGCTCTTTGTATTTTCACTGTGGTCGCTACCTTAAACCAGAGGGGTTTATTAAATTATGTCGCGAACTGATAACTCTCCTTTCCTCTTTATTTTGCTCTCCTCCTTGATGTGACTGGTTCAGAATACACGGCTTTAAATTATTTTTTTTTAATTGTGGGGTTTTGAGTACAGTTATGAAATAAAAAGGAATCGTTGTGTTTAAACATACAGTAGTTGGTGAATGTATTTTTTTGAAACCATGGAGTCACTTGAAACAGTCATAAGAAGCCAATATTAACACGGTCTTGTTTACACTGTGTACATGGACATAACAGATCAAAAGCGTTTCTGGTGCCAACTACAATAAAGCACGAACCTTCAACACGAAGCCATGCCTTTTAGATTTCTGTGAACAACAAGCGGGGTGTTAGCTGGTAGCAAGTCACCGGGCTCCAGTGGCTTCTCAGGGCTCTGAGCAGCGGTGCTGCTTTCCTGGAGGGGCTCAGGAAGCAGCGTTTTGGGGCAGGATGAGTACACAGGGGCCGGGGCATCCTGGAATAATGAGAAATAAAGTCAGTGTAATGTGAGATGCATTTGAGCCTGTTGCAGGTTTAAAGCGTTTCCAAACCTGTGTCAGAGCACGACTCAAGGCACGTTTCTCATTGCGAGGTGGTTTGGGGGTTGATATCACGCATGTGGGGACGGAAAGGGAACGCTCGAGGTGGCCCTAAACGTGCCCCTGGAGCCAGGCTGGTGGCTGGCTGAGGTTGTGGGGCTGCAGTTCTTGGGCTCACCCCTGGCCTCTCGGCCCCATGCAGCTGGTGCGGCGATTTGGGCACCGGGGCTGCGTAACGGGGGCAGCGCGAGCATGGCGAGGCCGGCAGGAGGCACCGTGCGGGCAGCACTCGCTGCCTCACTGCGAGACCCGGCAGAGTTTTGTTGGTTCAGAAATGAGGTGGCTGCTCAGGGAGCAGGATGCTGCCGCCACCGCTGCCACATCCCGGAGGTGTCTGCTGGCTGCCCACGTCCCCCTGCGGTGCTCTGACACTCTCTCCACCTCCAGACCCAGCCCAAGCGCTCGCCTTGCAAACTGCCACAGCCGCAGGTGATGTTATCTGGATGTGCCTGAAATCCTCCAGCGCGTAACGCTCTTGTGCAAACCTCCGGTGCGCCTCTCCCCATCGTGCTTTTATCTGGAAATCCACAGCCTTAGGAGCTGCGTCTTCCTGGTTTATTTTTTCTGCTTTGTTTGGTTTGCTTTTCACGTGAAAGCTGCCTCGGAATAAGCCAAAGACCACAGCAAGGGTGTGTCGGCCACCCCAGCCGCAGAGAAAGCCTCGCAGTCCGTGCTCTGAATTGCTTTCACTGATGTGAGAGCACGCTCAGCTGTTCAGCCTGACACAAACTTTAACCCAGGGCTTTTATCACATCCCATCGTGTTTGGCAGCACCACTAATTACAGTAGGCACGACATAGTAGGCAGCGGGGACGACGAAGTGGCGTGTTATCAGACGTGGTTCTTGCACCTTATTAATAAGCAATGCGCTGAGCAGCGGTGGGAGTGCTGCTGTTGGCAAATAACGCTGCGTGTGCCCAGCGTGCTGCGAGCGGACACACGAGCTTTTATCTGTGCATTTCGCGGGCCCAGTGCCCTCGTTCTCCGGCATCAGCCGACGCCGTTACTTCAGCGCTCAGAGGTGCAGCTCATTTTCCTCCTGCTCCTGCAGCTCCTGGGGCCGCCTTTCTTCCAGCACGGGCGGGCTGGGCTTGGGCACCTTGCGCCGGTAGCGGGAGCGCTGTGCGCCGGCAGGCGCTGAGCTGACAGCCCCGTGGGTTTGTGCGCTGCCCTGGGCTTTACACACTGGCCCTGGGTCTACACACCAGCTCTGGATTTATACAACAGCCCTGGGTTTACACACCGGCCCTGGGTTTGCACACCAACCAACCTTTCCCACCTGCAAGCCAGCCTTGAGCTGCCCCCTGCTAACCCGCGCAAGGCGACACGGCCACATCCAGAGCCCAGTTCAGAAAAACACACGGGCTGGGCTGTGACAGCGTCACCAGGAGCTAAACACGTGCGTTAATGGATTTAATTAAAGCTTTGCCCAGGGGCAAGTCTCTGGCGGCGGGCACCACAGCGCTGGGTACCCCAGCACCGCCCCGCTCTCTTTTTTTTGGTGTTTCCTGTCATCCACACCCCACCGGTGACCCTATCGCTTTCCTCACCTCACGCACCCCAAGCAGGGACGTGGGAGGGGGCTCAGCCCTGCAGTTTCCCGGGTCCCACAAAAGCTCGGCCCCTGCAGCCGGTGGGGCTGCAATCAATGCGCACAGGAATGCAGCGAACACTTTGCCCCGGGTTAAAGTTTTACTCTGAGACCAGAGCAAAGATTAGTGGTCTTTTTCTCCTCGTTTTTTTTTTTTTTTTCCTCTTCCTCCGTAGAAGGTGCATGTAGCGCCCATGTGAAGGCTGCCTGAGCGCCGTCGGTGACTCACTCGCCTTTCCTTGGCTGGCAGCTGTGAAAGCTCACCTGGGAGGCAGTGGAATTAATCACCTCCGGGGCTGAGTCAGGCCTTGGCGTGCCTCCGCTGGATGCTGCATCCATTGCCAGCTGATGATGGCAGTGCCCGCGCCCGAGACCAGCTCAGACCAGATTTTTGCATCGCTGTGCAAAGTTCGGCAAGTGCCCGCAGCAGGGCGGCGATACCCGACAGCATCGGCAGCACGGCGCACGAAAAGGGATGGCGTTGTGATGGTTTCTGGGCCGCTTTGCTGTGTTGTGTCCCCGTGCACGCCTACGGCACTCTCCTTCCCCGGCTGCCCGGGTGTACGGCTGCGCACCAGCAGGGCACGGCGGTGGCTGCAGGTCTGTGCCTGCGGAGAGAGACCCGCACGCATCTGGGTTTGCGTGTCCTCTGTGTGCACGTTATGCACGCACACAAAGCTATTTCAGAGCAGGTGCCAAGTGATGTTTAAATAAAGCACTCGTTTTCTAGCATCTTTGCTACACGTGCTGGAAAGGTTCCTTCTGGCTAAAGTTCAGCGAGGAGTTTGGGGGTTCGGCAAACGAATCCCCCGTGGAAGCCAAGACGGGTGCAGCACACCCAGAGCCCGGCTGCGGCACGTCCCCAAGCCCCCCGCACGCCACATCCCGGTGCCGCGGGGACGGCCAGAAATCAAAACTCAGCCTGCCGGCTGGATTTCCCAGGTCTCACCCCCTGTCTTCGGGGGGTGTCCCGTTCTTTCGTTTGTCCCCCCCCAAAATTTCAGGGGATTGGCAGTGACGGCTCTGGGCTGGTCAGACGGAGGATATAAGTGTTGGGAAGACGGGTTTCTCATTAACCCCGGAGGTGATATAGCCCCATCTCCCGCAGCACAAACCGCTTTGCTGCTCCCGCTGTCCCTCCTCCTGCACCGAGCCCTCGCCCCGCTCCGCAGCCCAGGACAGAGCCGGGAGGGCAGCGGAGGAGCCGAGGGATGGACAAGAAAAGCAAAATGCAAGCAGAGAAGGTAACCACGGCTCAGCACCGTCTGTGCACTGGAATTTCTGAGGGAAACCAGCACCCGGGGGTGGTATTTATTGCCCGCTAAGACCAAAACCAACAAAATTTTCCCCCTTAGTTATCTGGCCTGTGATGTTTGTGTACAGAGCAGGGGCAAAGGGGCCAAGGGATTATTTTCTGTTATTTTTAAGAACTTTGTCACCTTACGGGATAATTTCAACCGCGACGGAGGGAGAAGGTATTTGAAACGGGACTGCTGAAAAACAAAGTCTTGGCTGTTTTTTTTCCTAGCTGCTCTGCTCCAGCAGCGCTGCTGTGCCCCTTCCTGCTGCCGGCCCCCAGAAAGCCCCCAGGGACCAGCAGGGCGGTGGGCACGGGTCGCTGTATGTGGGGCAGCACCGCGTCCTGCCTGCCCCTGGGCTCTCCCTTCTCTTTGGGAGCCAGCTGGAGTGACCCCGAGGGCTCACCGGGATCCCGGGGGGGGGTCCTGGGGCAGGGCAGGGGCTGAGGCTGTTCTCTGCTCCCTCGGCAGCACCTCACGGGAACGCTGGTCCTCTCCGTCTTCACCGCGGTGCTGGGCTTCTTCCAGTACGGCTACAGCCTGGGCGTCATCAACGCGCCCCAGAAGGTAAGCGCCGAGCCGGGCTGCAGGGCTGGGGGCCTGGGTGTCACGAAAACACCCCAAAACACAGCCGGGGGGGGGGTTATAGACGTGAGCCGACGGCGTTTTTCCTCTTTGCAGGTGATAGAAGCCCACTACGCGCGCGTGCTGGGCATCGTCCCCCTGGACAGACAGGCCACCAACACCTCCGGGGAGGACGGCGCCATCCCCAGCACCATCCCCAGCACCATCCCCAGCACCATCCCCGGCACCGTCCCCGGCACAGAGGCTGGGGGCAGCGCTGAGGGGACGCTCGCGCCCCCCGAGGACCTCGCCGCCTCCCCGCACGTCCTCACCATGTACTGGTCCCTCTCCGTGTCCGTGTTCGCCATCGGCGGCATGGTCTCCTCCTTCACCGTGGGCTGGATCGGCGACCGGCTGGGGAGGTGAGAAGCAGCCCACCCCCCCCCGGTTTGAGGCATAAAGGGCATTTTTCAACCCCAATTTTTCCTGCGTGCCGGCCATGAGGCTCCGGTTTGCCCTCTAAAAAGGAGGCTGCAGCATTGCCCCACGCACCTGAGGGGGTCTCCATGGGGCGCCGGGGGGGGGTTGGAGGGCTGGGAGGCACCGGCTTCGTTTCCTCTGGTATTTATGGCTCTCTGTGAACGCAGAGCCCGGGGCTGGAAGTCGGCACCTGTCCTCCCTGCTCCCGAGCTCTCCCCAGGCAAGTCGCAGCACTCAAACCCCTCGCTAGGAATTTCAGACTTTAGGTAGAGTCGAAGCCTTTTTGTTTGTCTGTTTGTTTTTCTCCAGAAGATGGTTTCCTTCTTATAGAAATACCATTCATATTATTCTTCCTAATACAATGAAAAAAACCCTCAAACCTCCAAAATACCGCTCCAAACACCCCAGAGCTCTGGCTTACTAAAACCCTAAATTACCGGTCAGATGTTTTATTGCAACGCTTAGCGCCCAGAGCAGAAATCAACGAGCTGCCTTTACCGACTGCCTAATCCCACCTTTCTCTCTGTGGCAAAAAGCAAGAGGAAGGTATTTGGATAGGATTTCCCCCCGGCCCTATAGCGTGCTTTAGGCACCCCGACCGCCCCCCTGCTGCGTGTTCCCGTTGTCCTTTCCCCGTTGGCGCCGGCCGTCCCGCTGGCTCTGCCTTCCTGCGGCGGTGCCGGCGGGCTGGGGGGCGCAGGGACGAGCGGTGCCGCCTCCTTGCAGGGTGAAGGCCATGCTGGTGGTGAACGTCCTCTCCATCGTGGGCAACCTCCTCATGGGGCTGGCCAAATTCGGGCCGTCGCACATCCTCATCATCGCCGGGAGAGCGATCACGGGGCTGTACTGCGGTGAGTGCCCGCAGGGCAGGCTGTGACGCGAGGGTTTCTCACCTTTTGTAGCTTTTTTTTTTTTTTTTAAATATTTTTTTGAGTTCACGAGGGGTTTGGCAGGTGGCACTTTGCCTCTTCGCCCCGTGCCCGTCCTCCTCAACCCGGGACGTTCCCCAGGAGCACCTGGGTCAGCTCGGTCGCAAAATCGGCTCGGTTTACCTCGCGCCAGAAGGGAGCTGGGAGCAGCGCCTTAATGTCAAGGCTGGGTCTTGGTGGTGGCTGTCGTGCAGCGTGCTGTTAGTCACGCTGTTTGAAAGGTTCCCCGGACAACAGCACTATCTACAGCTGGGCTGCACTTAGTACAGGAGCTCCGCGGGTAGGGAGGAGAAGATATCGCGCAGATAATAGGGGATTATATCGGAATTAGCTCAGAAATACAGCTCGCTATCACTGTTGCTGGCATGTAAAGGCAGTCCTGCACTCTGACGGGTCAAGGAAAGACGGGAGAGAGCTCTTTGCTCCGTAATAACTGCTCCCAGCAGATCTCTGCTCCATGCTGGGCTGCCTGTGTTCACGTGCACAGCCCTCCTGGCCCCGCGGGAGGCAGGCAGGGCGGGAGGTGGGCTGTGGGACGTGGGACATGGGCTGTGGGACGCGGGATGTGGGACGTGGGACATGGGATGTGGGACGCGGGCTCCGTCCTCCCTCCCGGTTCGGGGAGAGGTTTCTGCTGACCGTGGAGCTGCCATCCCGGGGCGGTGACGCCTCGTGTGCTTCCTGCAGGACTCTCCTCCGGCCTCGTGCCCATGTACGTTAGCGAGGTCTCTCCCACCGCCCTCCGGGGAGCGCTGGGGACGCTGCATCAGCTGGCGATCGTCACGGGTATCCTCATCAGCCAGGTACGGAGGAGAAGGCAGACGAACAGTGAGGGTACTGCAGGGGTTAGGGATACCCCAGCGATACGCAGGGGAACCTTTGAGAAATCTCTCATAATTTCACCCCAAAACTGAAGGAGAGTGAAGCTGTTTGCCCTAACAGGGTTAAACTGCAGCCCCGAGCCAGAGGTGCGGATCTTCTCATGAAACAACAAGTACATCTGTCCTCTGCTAGGAAACTTTGGTACACATCTGCCCAGAGTCAGGCTGGATCCTGAACCCGAGATCCCTGGTATTTGGGAGCTCAGAAATGGCTTTATCAGGGAAGCAGGACACCACCACGGCAGGTGTCCCCGCCACGTGGCAGCACAGCACGTAAATGTGCCAGGGAACAACACCCCCAGAAAACGGCACAGCCACAAACCTCATCTAAGCTAACTTAGCCGAAGAGCGTGGCTTCCCAGTCTTTTCTGGAAAAACCTTGTGAAAAAGCTAGCAATGTAGGTCCTGCCTGCTGCTCTGGGGATGCAGAAATGGCTTTGCAAATAGTGGAAGGAAAAAGTTGGGCAGGCTTTGCTCAGGAAGCTCTCAGCTCCTCTCAAACCCGCCTCGATTATTCCAGGTGCTCGGGCTGGACTTCCTCCTCGGCAACGACGAGATGTGGCCCCTGCTCCTGGGGCTGTCCGGCATGGCCGCCCTGCTGCAGTTCTTCCTGCTCCTGCTGTGCCCTGAGAGCCCCAGATACCTTTACATCAAACTGGGGAAGGTGGAGGAGGCCAAAAAGAGTAAGACACAACCTCTGGGCTTGTCTGGGGCTGTTTTCACGCCGTCCGTGGTATTAAACACCCAGGGGAGAGCCTGGCTGAGCACTCACAGGTGTCCCTGGGTGCAGCTGCTCCTTACCATGCTACTCCCCTCCACCCGAGGGGCTGCATCTAGCAGGTGCAGAGTTTTCTGTTTCCACACTTCTGTTGGAAATCCCCGTGACTGTAATCACTCAGCAAACCCAGAGCGGTTCCTGCAGCAGCTCACACATCTCGCAGCGTGGCCGTGGCTGGTCCATAATAAATGGCTAATCTTTTTTTTCTCTTAAGGTCTGAAAAGGCTCAGAGGAAACTGTGACCCGATGAAAGAGATTGCCGAGATGGAGAAAGAAAAACAAGAAGCGGCGAGTGAGAAGAAAGTCTCCATCGGGCAGCTTTTCACCTCCTCGAAGTACCGGCAGGCTGTCATCGTGGCGCTGATGGTCCAGATATCCCAGCAGTTCTCAGGAATCAATGCGGTGAGCATCCCCAAAACCATTTATCTTTAAAGAAGTCCACATTTACCTCCCGTCCTTAACGTCCACAAGACAGGAATCGCCTTATTCTTTGAGAGGAGGGAGAGACCAGAGTCACTCCAACGTAGCAAGAGTCTTTTAAAATGCTTTTAAAGCTCAGTCCCATCAAGGTGTTTGCCCCCAGCACGTCGTGCTGGCGATCTGGCTTTCAAGATTAAACACAAGAGGAGGAAAAGTTTTAAATGTGCAAATGCCATAGTTCAGGAGGGGAATTTCAATGGGATTTTTAACTCCCCCATGTTTCTTTGAAAGTTTCAGCCTTAGTTATTGCACCGAACCCTTAAAATTTGAAAGATTGATTGCAATTAAATTGCTTCAAATCTCAGCCAAGCAAGAACAGTTCTTCCCTCGGGAGAACAAAAAGTTCCACCAGCCCTGTTACCTAATCCTTCATCCTAATGTGTTTTGATAGATCTTTTACTACTCCACAAACATTTTCGAGAGAGCCGGAGTTGACCAACCCGTTTATGCAACCATTGGCGTTGGAGTGGTGAACACAGTCTTCACTGTTATCTCTGTAAGTAAATATTTCTGCCCTAGATTACAAAAAACGGGTGAGCAGCAATTTGATTTTGAAATATGATTTTTATCCCGGGGCTGGGGTGCGGGGTCGCAGTTTTGCAGGGCCGACCCTGCACACCCTATGGGAAAATTCATTCCCTGGGCATTCCCTCATCTGGAAAATGAAGCCTTGACCCATGGCTCGTTGCTGCCAAACAGCACTGCTGAATGCCTCGTGAATGAAAGCTGCATTGCCTTGCTCGGGGAAGCTCGGGTAGCTCAGTGCTGCCCCAAAACCAAAGTGCCTTCGAGACACATTCTGCGGGCCCGATCTCCCCGAGGAGCAGGCAGGGGCTGGAGTAAAGCCAGCAGCTCGCAGTCTCTCTTATCTGTTTTCTTTCAATTTCTCATGCCTATGCACACAGCATCTGCATGATTGATATCTGAAGGTTATTCCACAGTAATAAAATAATAGAGCAATTCTCATCAGCTCTGGGCACTACTCTGTAGCAATAAAAGGGTGGCTCCAGTTTTCTTTGCCTTTCCCTCCACTTGTCTCTCTCTTGAGAGGATTAACACAATTCCAATCAGGAGATAATTATTTTTTAATGTGGCCATTAATATAGGAAGAGCAGGAAACGCCATTTCCCTCGTATTCCTAGAGAGCAGTACGGAGCAAAGGACCTTTGCACACAGTGAAGTGGGACTAGATGCACTGTAGAAATACAGTCCTAAAGGATCTTAGCCCACCCTACAGACGGCATTGGGGTGAAACTTTAGAGAAAGTCCATTGCAGGTCCCATGCAGAGGAGAAACCATGAGTGGTTATGGTGAAACAAGGCACGGAGGCTGTGCAGCTGGAGAAGGGCTGCCTCCAGCTCCGGCGGTCTCCTGCAGTCCCAGATCCACCCTGGGGACATGTGCTCTTTGCTTCTTTTGGCCATAAGCACTTTAAAAATTACCTGCATCTGTCAATGAATGACAGACCCCGACCAAAAGGCAGAACCACTGACGGCCATGCAGGTCTTGGCAAGGGAAGAAGGGAGGTGGAGGCTCGCCCGCTGCAGTTTCACAAGTTGGCAGGATGATCTGCCTCCGGCAGTGAGACCATCCCCTGGGAGCATCTGCTGTAACTGCCCAAAAAGGAGATGTCTGAGGTTGAGCTAATGGCCAAAGGTGTCCTTCAGAGTGGAGGGGAAGGAGCAGGCAGCCTCCTGATGTAGGGTATTTTAGGACAGGCCAGATTCCTTGTCCTTTGGAGCTACCTGCATCTCCCCATTGGGTGAAGTGATGGGTATAGATGCAGGGAAAAAAACAAGTCCATAGCCAGCAATACATGTGTAGGAGCAGTGGGCAGTCCTGAGAGCCTGGAAACCCTTAGCTCTGTGTATACAGGCTTTCACCTTGCCCTGGGCAGGGCGACTGCTCGGTCTGGCTCCCTACCAGCTACCAGCAGAGGTTCTGGAGCTTGGAAACCAGCACAAGAATCTGTACGTGAGCTAAAAGAGCAGGACTGCATGGTGGTGGTTGTAACAGGCTGTTTGCTGCTAACGGACCTGGTGGAAGCTCCCGGGAGCAGGGCTGCTGGAGGCTGACCGGCTGCGTGTGTTTCTCCAGGTGTTCCTGGTGGAGAAGGCAGGCAGGCGCTCCCTGTTCCTGGCTGGCCTGATGGGCATGCTGATGAGCGCCGTGGCCATGACGGTTGGACTCGCGCTCCTGGTAAGGCTCGCTCCTCACTTTATCTCTGTGGCTTGCAAACAAGAGAAGACAAACCAGCCCTCAAGGGGAAAGCTTTGAAGCTTCTTCTCATAGACGCTTGGAAGACATTTGTCCTCAGAAGGGACAACGTGGCCATAGCTGGAGCTGTCTCTGATGAGGGCAGTGCCTGGGGGCATCGCACTTTGTCCCCTGCAGTCCCACCACACACGCAGTCAGCAGGAGCACAAATGTTTATAGTCTCAATGACACATATCCCGCCCGTGCTTGTCTGAATAGGGGGAAATTTCCGAAAAATAAAGTTAATAAATTAGCGATAACTAATGAGAGTCGTGCTGGGGCCGTTAACACCGAGCGCATCCTCTTGCAGAGCCAGTTCGCCTGGATGAGCTACGTCAGCATGATCGCCATCTTCCTCTTCGTCATCTTCTTCGAGGTGGGGCCTGGGCCCATCCCCTGGTTTATCGTAGCCGAGCTGTTCAGCCAAGGCCCGCGCCCTGCCGCCATCGCCATCGCCGGCTTCTGCAACTGGGCCTGCAACTTCATCGTGGGGATGTGCTTCCAGTACATTGCGGTAAGAAACCCCGGTAAAATGGTACAAATACGTGCTGGGCATGAGTCTGCTGCTGGATGAGGGCCCAAGGGCAGGCTACTGGGGTGTGCACCTGTCCCCCGGGTCTCCAAGTCCTCTGGGGTGGGGTGACAAGAAGCCAGCCGTGGTGCTGACGGCCATGTCCCTGGTCTCACTTGCCCCACTGCAGGACCTGTGTGGACCGTACGTGTTTGTCATCTTCGCCGTCCTGCTTCTGGTCTTCCTCCTCTTTGCCTTCCTCAAAGTACCCGAGACGAAGGGGAAGTCGTTCGAGGAGATCGCGGCCGTGTTCCGCCGCAAGAAGCTCCCGGCCAAGTCCATGACCGAGCTGGAAGAGCTGCGAGGCGGCGAGGTGGCGTAGGCACGGCCACGCAGGCAGGAAGGAGGGACGGAGCCTGGGCTTCCTTCAGGCGCAGCGGGAAACACTGGGCAAAAGTCTCACTTCACACAAACCTCGCAGGCGGCAGCCCGGGGGGACTTCTGACTGCTGCCGCCTGCACCCTCCAGCCACAGGTGCCAACCTGGCGCTTTGCTCTGAAACCATCGGCGCAGCTGGGCTCAGGAAGAGCCGGGGAAAGCACGGGAGGAACACGTTACACGTGCGTCCCCACGCCCCGCCGCGTGCTGAGGCGATGGCCTTACTAACTGGGAAAGCACTGCATCGAGCAGGGCCCTCGCCCGGCTGGAACGAAGGGAAGAGGGGTGGGGTGATGCTGAAGTGTCATGCCTTCACCTTTTCTTCTCATGCTTGCCGTTTCCTCCTGCCGAGTGAGCTGAAGCCTTGAGAAACCACCTGTGAGGCAGCGGTGCTGGCGGCACAGCACCCACGGTGCTGAGGGACGCAGGCCCCGTGGGGCCGGGGCAGCCATGGCTGCTCTGGGCAGCCTGGGGCTGGGCCTCCCCTCCCTTGCTGCCCTCCTTCCCCACCCTCTGCACCCATCTTCCTGTCATAATGTACGGTGCTCAGGCCAACCGTAACCGCTAACGGGACCCCGAAGGGTAAATGGCTCCTGCCCCACTAACTGGGAGGTGCCCCCTGACGTGCCCCCTGCTTGGCACCACCGGGGTCTCGCTGGCTGGCTGTGCTTCACCAAAGACAGCGTGTGAGAGGGAGCTCGCTGTGTTTCTGTAGCCTTGTTCGTGCTCATTTTGCTTCTGTGTGAGAGAATTCTAGGTGACAAAATCAAACTGCGAGGATTTTCCTTCCTTTTGGGGGGATATGTTGGAATCAGGGTAGAAGCCTGCTCTCTGCTCGAGCTTTTAAGGTTTGCACGTTCCCTGTTGTGATACCCGGCTACTTCCTAGCAAGCTCCTTAGGACAGACACCCAGTATTTATTTAAAGAGAAGGCACCAGCACTGCTGGGTCACCGTGAGCTCACAGCAACTGCGAGTGCCACGGTGGCCATGGTGTAACAGAAGATCAAAGATGAAGAAAGGCACGAGAAGCGATGGGCCAAGGAGGACCACAGCTGGCTGCCGTGGCTTTGGTTTCAGGCAAGAAGGTTCATGGGCCTGAA